>NC_050489.2:13339509-13970342 GCF_012460135.2 Molothrus ater | reverse complement strand
GTGAGGAACCACACTTAATATACCAGCAATTTACTCATTCCCAAAACATAGCAGCACTCAGGCCATGCCTCAGACAAATCCCACCCAAGTAAAAGAACTGAAGTTTCACGGCTGAACTGACTTGACTCAATTATTTACAGCTTTATCACAACTTCAAAAAATAAAGTCCAGTGCTTTGAACTTGATTCTGTTTGGGTAAGATTTAAATTAAGCCATTCTATAAGCCATCAATTCCACAATTAATTTCATCTTTTTCTGTATGACGAGGCTTTGGATTCAATTAATTCAAGTATTTTGCCATACAGCAGAGAAACCAGAGAACAGAAAGGAACTTCCTGGATCCTCACACATCTTGAAACAACAGGTACTGGGATAAAGCAATTTCTTTCTTATGTTCATCAAGCCTTCAGCCCCACCAGATTTCTAACTCTCCTTGCACCTGAAGCAAAGTTGCTCACAGGCTTAGAAACCCAAATCATCCTTCAGATTCAGTAATTCCTCCTCCTCCTCAATCCTCTATTTTCTGGATGTGTTTTCATTGCTTAGACTTATTAACCCATGTCACATGACCTTAGCATGTCTACCTTCATCATCTCCTCAGTGTGCCTGAAGTATCTCCTTTGTAATGCCTATTTCTTTTCCTTAAAAACCATTTGTTCATTGTGCAAAGCATTGTAAAACATGGCCTGTAATGGCATCACCACTTCCCAAATGTGCTTCCTAGAAGCATCTCTTAAAGCTAAGATCCCACTTGTCTTCCAGTCACTCTCCTACAGTAGCCCAGTCACCTACTGGTTTTTCTTTTCAAACTGATGAACTCCAGTTCACAACAGAAGTTCTGCCTCCCACTTTGTGGAGGCACATACTTGCCCTCTGAGTCTACCATTAGAAAATTTAAGTATAAAGTTTTAGAGCTCATCTTGTGCAATGCATTTACCACCCTCCTCTGCCGGGTTATAGTTTGTGTGTCTCAGGCTGGTTTCACCACAAACATGCCATACATACTCTTTATGCCAAGGTCATGGATGAGAAGCACGGTGTGTTTCATGACTCCTGCCTCCAACTCCATTTTCCCCCCAGTACAAACACCCTCCCTCCCTTTCACCAGTTTGTAGCCATCTTGCAATTCTTGCATAAACCTCAACCCCTTTGACACAGTAATTAATCTTCCATATGACTCCATAATAAATCCTTTATGGCAGAGATTAAACAATGGAACTTATCTCTCTAGAGAGAGTTGGTTTATTAAAAAGGCTGTTGTGACACTACCTGCCATGGAGCAAACCACATGAAAACGTTATTCAGTTTTTCATGGGTCAGTTAATTCAGTCCTTGCTCAGTGCACAATGTTGTAGACTCAGCTTGTTCTCTGTATTTTGTTACTAGTCCTGACTTAACAGATTCAATAAAATCCCTGCTACCAGACATTCAGCATTATATGGTAACTTCTTCCATATTCCAGGATGGAGACCTGCCAGTCCTATTTCTTCAAAATAGTCAAGTTCAGTCACAGTAGTTTTGCTTCTGTTCACTTATTGCTACTGCCTAACTAATGTACTTACACACTGTATCACTACAAAAAGAAACCTGACTTTAGTTTTCATTTACTTGAAGGATCATATTAATATTACCTTTCTATTCTAACCTTGACTCAGAGCAGGCACACATCCCCTTCTTTCCTCTTTCTATGAAGTTAGAACCAAAAAGCCCTCTAACCTGACACACAGCTGCTTGAACTTCCCTCAAAGGCTAAGCTGGGCAGTCTGATGTTCTCAGGCTTTCTGATCAGCAAGGCACAGATGCCTCTGTCACTAAGCTCCTTTCATCCACAATGCAGTTAAACTCAGCAAACCAAGACCACCTCTTGCAGCAGTTTGCACAAGCTGCTTCTGGCTCCAGCAGGTCTCAGGCTAAATGTACCTCATGGACTCTTCTATCAAGCTCAAGGCCAACAAAGCTTGTGGCTCTGACCAAAGTACCCAAATCAAGTACTTTGTACATAAGTTTTAAACTAGAGCAATTTGCAGTTTTCCAGAAGAGACTGTACTACTGCAGCACACCAACCCCTCTTCTCCCATTATAGGATCTCCTAGTAGGTATATGAAGGCCAAGGGTCTGTACCAAGGGTCTTTCAGGAGAAAAAGAGGCAGATGAAGATCAGTTCCCAAACTATTATAGCTCATAGGACTGAAAAGTGAAAGAGACAATCAGCAGCAGCATAAACACAAAGCTGAATTCCATCAGCACATACTTGACATAGAGATTCTGTTAAAATTTGGATGCAGAGTAACCCACTGGAGGGTCACTCATACATTAAGAAATTCCAAACAGCCTCCCTGTTTAGATGCTTACTTGTCTGCCTACTAACTCATAAGGAGAAAACTCAGCAATAAAATCACCAAAACCAAAATGCAGAATGCATTGAAGTTCCTGAAAAGCCCTACAAAGCCACAATCTAAACTGCATCAGGAGCCAGAGTAACATCCAAAACAGGAATGCAAGTCCCACAATAGCCTAAACATTACAGAGCTTTAGAACTTTTAGTAAGTGGAGCATCCTCGGGCTGCTCCTGTTCCAAAATGCACCTTCAAAGGGAAGATTATGTGAAGAGGCTTATTACAGTACCTTTAACATCTCATTTTGAGGCTCAAGGATTTGCTTTTCTCGTGTCCAAACACTACAGAGCCAAACCAGGCCCACCAGAGGAGTGCCAGGAACACCCTCTACACCCAGTGGCTGCAGCCAGGAATAAAGCTGCCTCTGAAGAAAGAGCTGGGCACCAATGACAAAAATGGCACAAAAGCTGAATCTTCTAAAGCTACAGGGATGGTTAAGCTGGAACAGACCATTTAGCTCAGGACATCACCTCAAAGCCAGGGACAAAATCTGTTTTTAACTTTGTGCTAAGCAGAGACAGACCTCCTTGGAACACCCCTTCCAGACCCTGAGGAATCACTCACAGGCTGATGATTTTAATACACCCAACTGATGCCCATGAACTTGTCTAACACTTCATGAAGCCATTTACACTTTTGTCACTGCAGAGGCTGACAAAAGATCCAGTGCTCTCTAGACTTTCTACAGTAGTCATTCAGACATGAGTTAATTTTTTGCCCTCTAGTGTGTTTAGGAAACGCTCACACGGAGCAGCTGAACTACAAACTAGGGAAAAAGTACTGCTTTTGTTTAGACTGCCTAAAAACTAGGCAAGACTTTCAAAAAGCAATTAGTAAGAAACAGTCCTATGTGATTTCAGACTATAAAGATGAAGGCGCATACAGTGGAGGTTTGAGGAAGAAGAGACCACAGCAAATTAAACAAATTTCATAAATAAGAAATAATAAATTTAAAATATCAAACAAGCAGACTTTTAAATAAAATATGGAATAGCCTGGGCCCAACTCTAAAAGGGTACAAGGTACCTAGAGCTTCCCTTGATCTCCTGGTACTAGCACTCCAGAAGCAAAAATCACGAGTCACGGCCTGAAAAGGTCACAACCAAGTAAGAAAAGATCTTGCTCTCTCTCAGACATTTCACACCTCACCAAAAGCCCCCAATACCTAATACTAAGCCGTGTGCAGCCCTCCCTAAAGGCAGCTGCCCAACCCACCCCACATCTTGTTGGTCAGTTGGGTGGGCCACCAGTATCCTGGGCTTCTCCAGTGCCCACTGGCCTCATACTTCCCTTATCAGGACCCCGAGCTCCACCTGCCTTCACCTCTCCCTCCTCAGGACACCCAGCACCCATTGCCCTCACACCTCTCCCTCCTTAGGACACCCAGTGCCCACCGCCTTCACACCTCTCCCTGCTCAGAATGCCCAGCACCCATTGCCCTCACACCTCTCCCTCCTCGGGACGCCCACCACCTATTTCCCTCACACCTCTCCCTCCTTGGGACGCCAACCACCCATTTCCCTCACACCTCTCCCTCCTCACGGCCGAGCACTGCAGCGCCTCGCGTTCCAACGGCCCTCCAACAGCCACCGAAGCCACCGTGCCCGTCAAGGCGGCCCCGCGCTGCTATTGGCTGCTGCAGCCCCCGCTGTCCTCCCATTGGCTGCCAGGCGGCGGAGGCCCGCCCAGCCGCCCTGCCCGCGTTCCCCCGCGCGCCCCGAGGGCCGCGGTGGTTGCGCGGTGGTTGGGCGGCCTTTGCCCTGCGTTCCTCGGGCCCTGGTGCCAACGGCTCCCCTCAGGGACAGCAGCACCGTGCGCCCACCTCACTGCTGCTTTCTTGCCTTCCCCTTCACCGCCTCACCTGCCCAAGGCACCGCTGGCCGCTCAGAAGCTGCCGGGATCTCGAGAAGTGGGGAAATTGCTACCTTGGCTCCTTTAGCGAGGGCGGTGTTTTGGGGAAAGCCGTGAAACATCTTGAAATAATTACCAGTTTGTACAAACGCAAAGCCTTTTGTTTCTTTAAAGGGGAAAAACACACTATGCACCATAGAATTAGAAGCTCCAATTACAGATACTGATGGACTAACATCTATTCCAGTGTTCAGGGTGGGAGAGAGCAGCAAGGTCGTGCACCACCTTGGATCCTCCTCAACTCACAAAGACGGCTGGCACCAAGCTGGAGGCTGGTGACAATACAGGGTGACAAACACTGCACCAAAACACACTTTCAAGATGCCTAGCTCACATGGATCCACCCTGTGTGATGGGTCTGTCCCCCAGTATTTAATTTCCTCGAAACAAATGAGTAAATGACTATTTCAGTTTCTATTCCATATTTTTCCTCCTCCTAGAAATTCCTTGCCCTCTACCATGAGGACTTGAATTGAAAGCCTGGCCACATGCCCCCTTTGCATTCAGAGACAAAGAAGTTAGAACAAACCTACCTTTTAGGTTGTTTGGGCTGGTTGGGTTTTTTTTCATCTTGCAGACTTCAAGCCAAGTTTTGTGATGGAGGTGTTTGACTCATCGTTTCTAACATTTTAGACTCCCAACAGTAAAGCACGTTAATCTTGGACTCGTTCTGGCAGTAAGTGTAATGTGACTCCTCGGGGCTACTGAGCCTTGTGACCGTTCCAGCAACCATCAAAGGGGAGCTGGAGTTTTGGAAAAACACCGACTGAAAGCATTTCTCCCTGCACGTCATTGTGCCAGTGGCAGGAGCCCGACAGCTTCATCCACAGGCCCAGAGAACAGCTGGGGTCAGAGGCCACCCTGGTCAGACACATTTAGCAAACACTTTGCTAAACCTCTTCCTGTGAATCCCTTAAGCCCTTGGTGTTCCTGATTACAGAAACGGAGAGCACTGCTCCACACCTGATCGCTGATCTCTGAAGGGTTAAGCTTCAACAACAATTTCTCAACTATTTCCTAATTGTCTGCCTGCCCTCCCACCTAGACTGCCATACATACTCAAGCACTTTTTGCCAGCCGTTTTGCATACAAGAGCAGAAAGAAAACTCTCCAAGAAAGCCTTCACATGCCTTAGAGAGCATGATGTACTCACACAGGCATCCTGCTGAATGCACTGCAGGATGTGCTTAGCTGGAATCAGGAAGTCTATGAGGTAGTGCAGTCCATCCCCACGGTACGTCTTCTCCACCACATCAAAAACTTGGCACAGAACAGTGGCTGCGGTAGCCTCAAATGGAGGGTAGAGTGCTGATAACGTGCTCTGAATGCAGCCGTCCAGTGACTCCGAGTCCTGCCGAGAGAGAAAGCATTAGTGGGACTGGGGCACGATCCGCCCAACGCCCAGGAGCGCGGCCATCGCCAAACGCAGGAGGAACGAAGATCAAAGGAGCCAAGTGCTGTCCTTTCTGGCTTCTTTTGGCACTAGAGATCGCAGGTAAACACAGAAAAGCTCTCCCAAACCAGGAGTGGAGTGCTCGCAGAGCGCTTCACACAGGATTGCCAGCTTTTGCTTACGCAGCAAGTCCTTGTGCTGCCTGCGCGGGGTGGGGCGGCTGTTAGACCACACCGCAGCACGTGAGCGCATGCAAGACACACAGCCATGGGGTGGGCATCACCAGCCCTGTCCATGGTTTGGGGACACTCCCTGGTGGGCTAAGGGCACCTGCAGTGGGCTGAAGCTCCTCAGCCTCCTGTGCTCTGGAGTCCCAGCCCAGGATAAGGTGCCAGAGTTGTTTGGTTCTGTGGAAAGCCATTCTCCAGAGCGACTCTTCGTTATTCAAAGCTGT
This sequence comes from Molothrus ater, assembly GCF_012460135.2. Lineage (NCBI taxonomy): Eukaryota > Metazoa > Chordata > Aves > Passeriformes > Icteridae > Molothrus > Molothrus ater. Next base: position 13,964,188 of record NC_050489.2, on the reverse strand, counting down.
TTGCCTCTCTTGAAAGGCTCTACTGCAGGAGCCAGGAGATTTTTGCAGTGCGAGATGCCTCACATGAGGATTCACACAATGTGTGTGAGCAGGGCTGCCTGTGGTCCCTGAGCACACTCATTGATACCTAGGATGCCTGTTCAGGGGGATCGGAGGCAATGGCTTGCCTGCATCCACCTTCATTTGGGAGAACCTGCCAGCCAGAGCCTGCCCATAGTGTCAGGACCAATTCCAGTGCTGGAGGCCAAATTCTGAGTTATTGCATGGGTGTAAATCAAGAGAGCTTGCCAAAAAGTAACAATTAAAAAAATATAAAGCTGTACATATCTGGAGAGAGGATCAGGATCGCTCCTTTCTTTTCTATTTTAGAGGGGATCCCTTGGGCTAGCTTACAGCCACTGGGAGTAAGTTTTGCTCCAAAACCAAATCAAAGTTTACTCAGGTGTCTGGCCAGATCCTCATCTGATCCAAATCCACCTCCTTTCACTAGAGACAAGAAAAGCACTTCAGCTGCTTACGCAGAAGCTCTACAGCCTCCTGTAGAACAGGAACAACTACATGAACATGCCTGAAAATACACTTCAGTCCCACAGCAAGACTGGGAGAGAAAGTTAAACAAAGCAGTGCCACAATAGCTTACACCACAACCAGGGAACAGTAGAACAAGGGGATCAGGAGGAAACAAATGATTTCACTGCTTCCATCCATTGCAGCACATCTCTGAAGATGCCCCCACCAGCCTGAGAAAGTTCAACAGTCTCAGAGCAAGCCTGAACTGACCTGCAGCCCAGCAGAGATGATGCTCCTCACACAAGCCTTCCCATCTCTTGCAGCTTACCGATCTCCAGGTTCCTCCTTTAGAGGGTTGGGTGTTTAAGCACAACATAAACTCCCTGCTCTGATGCAAAGCCACCTTGTAGGACAGCCTATGGGACTGCACAGGAGAGGGGAGGACACCCAGGTGATGCCTCCACAATCCCTGCCTGCAATGAGCTGGCAGAACTACGGTGACAGGCAAACCACACATTGCCTGTGGGACAGTACTGCTTCCTTCCTTGCCTTTTCTGCTCTTTCTCCTGATGTCAGCAAAAGCAAGGCTAGATGGATGGCAGCAGGCTCCTAAAGTGCCCACACCTTTTCTGAGAGACCAACTGCCTCCTGCAATACTCAAGGCCAATGCAGCTAGATAAACAGAGGTTAAGGAGCTATTTTTCATACACATAGAATCATAGATTATCCTTAGTTGGAATACTTAATCCAGTATTCTTAAGCCAGAATTCCAAAAGCAAGACCCCTATGTGCACACTCCGTAGAGCTGAATTCTAGGGGATGAGCATTTAACCCTAATTCTAAATAGGAGGAGAAGGCTGTTTTAAACAATTTACTTTCCACTCAGAAAAATAATAACCTCTGTTGATACCAATCAGTCCCAGCAAGTGCCTGTGACCTTGTCAGATAAAACTGGCCTTCACACAGGTGCTTTCCCACCCTACCAGTCACCTTCTTGGGCACTATCATAGCATTGCTGCTGGCAGCAATCTCCCTCTGACCCTCCACAGCCCACAAGTTCAAAACATCAATCAAAACCAGCTGGGGTTTGTTCTGCACCATCTTCTGCTTGAGCAAAATTCTTTCAGATATCAATCCCTCCCCAAAATAAATTTGTTAAGTTCACTGTTGCAAATAAAACAAAGAAGTCAAAATATTTGCACATGAGTCAGTGCATTGCTCTAAGGTTCTCACACCATTCCTCCTGCCTTAGAGTTCACAAAACAATTATTAACATTGGCACCAAATCAAAAATCCTTTATATGGTTAAAATAAACCAGGTTGTACCTTATCCTTTCTTTAGTAAAATTCAAAATAACCATAGCCTGTAGCCATTGCAGAGTGCAGTGCTAACTGCACTCCTGAGCACAGAGGCTTTCTCTCCCTCTGGCTAGATTATACCACAAAGCCATGATAGCTGTGTAGATTTCTAAGGGATAGAGAGAAGGTTTCAACCATTACCTTTTGGTAGAAAGAGATGTTTGCACCAGTCTCTGCTAATTCTGCAGGAAAAGCCCCAAACAAGAAGTAGATTCCCATGTCCCACTGTGCTGCATTGGATTGCAGCACCAGAATCCTTGGGAGGGTACAGAGCACAGTAGCCTCTGTGTGCTGCAGAGGAATGTGGAGGTGACACTGCTCCTCAGTGCTCCCATCCAGGATGGTCACCCAGGGATAGCTCCTGCCTGGAAGGAGGGTGAAACATGGTACTGCTTCAGAAGCCACCTTGAAAATACAGAGGGCAGAACATGGCAGAGCTTGGGGCCTGCAACAGCAACATACTCTCCTTCAGCAGGGGATTCATTAACCCAGCTCACAATCCTAGGGATGGGGCTGCTTATTGGCACTAATTAACTTCTCAGACTGCAGAGGGGCTGGAGGAAAGCACGTCAGCCAGGACTACAAGAGGCCTCATGGAGCTGCTGTGGAATGCCAGAGCACAGATGGGCAGCCTTACACATCCTGCCTGCTGCCAGGGCCTGCTGCCATGCACGTGGGGGAGATGTGGTTTGCAGGCACAGGGAGTTCATAGAAACCAGAGAAAGGGATAGTGCCCTGTGGTCCTGAGGCTGATAAACCTGAAGTCTAGAGCCTATCTCACCTACATCAAGGAATCATAAAATGAGTAATGAAGGGACCACTGGAGGTCATCTGTCCAACTTCTCTGCTCCAGAATGCCCCAGACCATATTAGGATCCCCCTAGACCTCTGCAGGGTCACCTGGAGCATGTTCCTCCAGACAGCTTTTGAATATCTCCAGAGAAGGAGACTCCACAATCTCTGGGCAACTTGTTCCAGAGGTTCCATCCCTTATCTCAAACAGGCAGTGTAACCCCCAGCAGGCACAAGGAGAAACTTTTGTGACCCGGGATAAGTGAACAGCACCCGGAGAGAAGGAGAACAAGCTAAACCTAAAAGAATCCATGGAGGGGCACTCCTACCCCAGCACATTTCCACTACAACCAGCTCACAGTGGTCCCCAAGAGCTGGCAGAGCCTGGCACAGGAGCCTGCTGAAAAAAAACCAGCCTCCTTCAGGGACTACACATTTCAAGCTTCCCTGCTTCCAACACTGTTGCCACATCTCTCTCACAAGAAAGATCCTGGACATGTGCTGCTTTTCAGCCACTGGGCACAAACACCAACAGGAGCACTTTCCAAGCAAGCCAGAGAGCATCTCTGCAAGCAAAAGGAGTCTTGGGATTCAAATGGTTCTTTGTCAATAGCACGGGAGGACCTATAAACTCCAGCTCACTGCCACCACTCCACCACACCTCCCAAAAGAGAAACACGCTTTTAAAATAACTCCTCTATAAATCAAGGCGCTAAATAAAGCCCAGGTTAAGGTCATGTCCGGCCAAACTGGCTTTCACTGCTGCTCAGCTGAGAGCCAGCTGCAGGGGCTGGAGCACAGGGACAGAGGAGGAAAGCACCACACAGGGATGGGATGGGATGGGATGGGCTCCATGGGCTGAGCCATGTGACAGGAACTACCCAGCATGGTCGCACCCAGGAGGCCAGGAGAGCAGTGAGAACCCAGGAGGAGTTCACAACTGGCAGAGGGCTTGGGTCTGAACCGTGGGTGGGTGCGCTGCCCTCTTCCCCTGCATATCACAGGAGCCACGGATGCTGTGACAAATAGAGCAATAAAGACTGTTGTGACAAAGCTCTGCTGCTCAGCCCTCAGAGCCCCATTCCATCACAAACTGCAGCAAGAACCAGGAGTCAATCAGAAATGAAGCTACGAGTGCCTGGGCAGAAGAGGAGCCCAGCAGCTGTTGCAAACCTGCTTAGGGGATGTATCTACTTCTCCTGGTGCAAGTTGACACTGCAGGCTGGAAGAGGAGCCTGCCATGAGGCATCTGGAGTAACCAGGAGCTTCTTAGGCTTTTCTAGGTACACTGATGGAATTTTCTGCCACTGGGAACTCCTGTCATTCTACATTTTTTCTTACTCAGAACTGAACTTCTTCCTCTTCGAGACCTACTGCTTACCAATTAAGTGTGAACCCTGAAGAACCTCCTCCAGGTTTGGAGAACAAAATGTCAGCCTACCTGGGGAGCAGAGAGGTCATCCCCAGGGCTACACACACACTTCACACAGCATCAGAATATCTGTGCTCTTCAAGCAAGAGACAGCAACCCAAGCAGCTCAGGACAATGTAAATCAGTGCAGGGGAGACCTGCAATGCTTCTGGACCCACCTGGGACAGCAAAGCCTTGGCAGCATTTTCCCTACAATTCACCAAAGCACTTTGCTCATTTTGCCTACAAAGTACTGAGTCTTAGTCAAGGCAAACATGAAGAGGCACAACTCTTCCCTGATGACAGCCCAGATGCTGTCTGCAGACTACTAAAAAAGATTATTTTGTTGAGACTAACATGGGTTTGACTAACCCATGACTTATGGCAGACAGCTCTCCTTTCCAGCAGGCTGGACTGGCCCATGTAACACGCTGAGGATTCATCCTGCAACAGGAATTTAGTTAAAGAACCTACAGCTCTGCTTTCCCAAACCTACACTCCCATTTGAGCTGCCAGAGAATGAAACTACATGTGCCAAATGCCCCAGTTAAATCCAGAGCTTGCAATGGCTTGGCAGAACAAGGAGCATGGCTGGGCCGTGGAGCAGAGCCTGGCAGGCTGCGAGTACAGAGAGTGGTGCCCGTGGTACACCCAGCTCTGAGTCACGGAGCCTCTGGGCTCCTGCTCAGCAGGGAGACCTTGCCAGAGCTCCCGCAACTTCGTCCTTCTTCTGCCAGCTGCCCGGAGCGTGGCCACGTCCTGCACGCACCCTCTTTGTCCCCTCTTGCCCAGGTGCCAAGATCCAGTGCAAAGGCAGAGCAGGAGAGACCAGAGTGTGCAAAGGTGAGGGGAAGAAATGACCCAACCCTCCCACACCCCAGACTGGAAAGTAGAAATAATCGCAAAACTGGGGAGAGGCAGAGCTCCAAGCAGCACAGCACAGCGCCTGCCCATGGCTCCCAGCCAGCTTGGGGACTGGGGGAAAAGGAGCTCACAGCAGGGGCTGAGCAGGGCTGGGTTAGCTGGTCCCTCCGCCAGCACAGGCTGCTGTGCTGCACCACTTGGCTGGGGCTGCTCAGATCTCAGCTGACGTGAGAAACCTCATTTCCAGTAAAAACAGACCTCTGGGCTTTCCATGAAGCCTTTCCACTTTCTGACACAGAGCCGAAAGACAGACTGCTTTCCCTTTAAATAAAGGAGACATTTCTGTGTTCAGAAAGGTCTCTGGCTAAAAAGAGGGCTTGTTTTTCTGACAAAATTTGAGATTTCCCACTCCATTGCTGCAGAGAGGAGAACCCTCCCAGCCCCATTTCCTGAGCTGTTCTAATCACAGCGGCAATGAGTTCAAGAGAGAAAAATCTTCCCAGAGCAAGTGCCAGCTCCCCCCTCTGCTGCTTGCTCTGAGGCTCAGGGGGAGGCTGAGAAGAGGGCGCCTTCCTTCGGCACCCTGCCTTCCTCTGGATAAAATCATGTATTATTAAGAGGTGCAGCTATAGAGGTAGGCATTCCAACTCCTATAATTACACCACCTTCCTGTGAGATAACCAGGAACAGGTCTACCTGCTCTTTGGGCTATTGTTTTAGGCTTTTCAGGGAGAAAAGCACAGCACCCACTTCCACTTGGGAGGCAAGTGTTTGCAGTCTCACCCAGGCCAGCTTTGCTGAAGGGCTGTGCCTCCAAAAGCAAGCTGCTTTCTGCGTGCCACCAAGGCATCCCTTGCAGAGGGCATGGCTGCAGCCTGGCTCAGCTCCCCTACACTGAGGCAGGCAGGACTGCTCCATAGCCTGTGGATAAACCAGCTCCTACAGCTTTGCAGGGAGTGGTGCTCTGCAGACAGAGCTCAGAGAATCATTTCCAGATGCCTCCCTCTGTTCTCCCAGCCCTACTCGGTGTTGACGCGGCTGCGGCAGCCAAAGCAGCTCCTACTGGGCAGCACACAGGATTATCATTCCAGGCACTGCAGGAAAACAAGCGCTTGGAAGCGATTAACTCATGATCTCTCATTTAATTAAACAAAGGGAAAATGATGTATTTGCTTTTCAGCTCCGAGGTCCCTGTTCTGCGCATGCTGTAGGTCTGGGCGTGCGCAGCTGGGGAAAGGCAGGCCCAGAGCTGGGTGATCTCTCCAAGCTCAGGCTTGGTTTGTTTTCACTCAAGGGGGGACACCTCAGATTCCTTTGAAAGTGAAGCATGACCTCCTGTGAGCTTCAAGCTTTGGAGTGCACAACTACTCCAGCGCTGTCCTTGTGCTGGAGCAAAAGGCAGGGAATAGCAGAGGCAGCCTGGTTCAGGTACATCCCTGGCTCTGCACCACACTGCAGGTGGCCTAACACAGGCATTACCATATGGCAACATGACTGGTCACCTGAGCCTGCCCCAGCCCAAGACCCCTGTTTACTTGGGTTCAATACAGCACCTTCCCCCTAATTCACCTTACTTCTCCCTACTCTTCAGGTTTTTGTCCTCCAGCTTTTCTGGAGAAGAGATTGTAACTTTCTCCTTTGTCTGTGCAACATCCAACACATCAGAAGAGCTGCTGACAACTGCTGAAGATTAAAGAGGCCAAAGTGGGAGTGACCCACAATCCAAGAAAGTTGTCTTTTAGTCAGAGTGGGGAAGAACTGGGAAATGAAGCATTTCCTCACAAGGGCATGTCTCGCTCCCTGATGAGTTCTCAGTGTACTAAGCAGGAGATAGGTCTTTTATCCATAGCAACAAATGAGCCCTGGTCTCAAAGACCAGTTACTTTCTATCAGAAATAGATCAAGGAGATGATATAGGTGTTTAAAGGGCAGCTGAGTGAACAGATCAAAGCCCTGTCCTTAAACAGACATCTTCCAACTGAAACAAAGGTCTGCAAGTGGATGAGAAGAGCTGTGTATAAAACACCATCCTACAGCTGGACACCAGCTTATTTTGGTTTAGTTTAATCAAGGGATTAAGTCCTTAATCTGAAATAACTGTCTAAGCACAGGTTTTTATTTTTTTTAAATATCACTGGCATAGCTCTAACATTGCAATTAATTAAACAGGTTGTATTCTGTGTGCTGCAAAGCTTTGGGTACTTTTAGAACAACCTTCCCAGAAAGAGACTCATGCTGGAAGAGCATGAGCACTGGCAGCCATGGTTTCACTGCCCATTGTTGGCCATGTGCACCTTTCCACCTCCTCAAGACCACCTGGAGTTCTCCTCTTCCTCCTGCTGCCAGCCTGCACAGGCTGCCCTGCCTTGGGCACCAACACTCTGCCCGTGGCACCATATGCCACAGTCCAGCCAGGGACTTCCACATTCCAAGTGTCATGTTCTACAACAGGCCCAGACAAGGCTTGCTAAATCCTGTTAGATATCACAGTGAGAGCCAAGTATTTCACAGGCTACTTCTATACAAGTCCTGAGACATTGCAGCCAACTCCCATTCTTTATAGGGCTCAGTGTACAAATGCACTAAAAACCTTTTTCTCTGCTATGGAACAAAAGAAATTGCTTAAGCTCATGCACCCCATTATTAGTGATGGGATTTGCTCTGCTCTCAACTTCAGGCACTGGCATCCATCTGGCAAACGAACCCATGCAGCAGCATGTTGTGCCCCTTCTTATTTCTGCCTAATGGGTACTAACTGACAGGGCACTCCAGGCAGATGGAAGATTTCTTTGTACCAGCCAGCTATAAAATACCCTAAGTAAATTCTTCACCAAACAGGTCAGCTCATTTTAACACCTTTTAGTCAGAGGCATTAGGCCATAGCCAACCCCTTGTGTTCAGACACCCATCTGGGGGCATCTTACAACAGATGGGCAGCCACCTGTGCTCAAAAAGAAAATGATAATCCTTCATCAGGCCAGCTGATGAGTGCCAAAAATGATCTTCATGGGGTCAGTACTTAGAGTATTATTTCTGTGCCAGTGTTGCACACATTCTGGACTCACGTTTAGATCTCACCCCTTCCTTTTGCAAGGTGCATGAGCTGCTAGACAGACTCCCATGGGGACTGGTGGATTCTCCATATCTTGCAACCTCCATAACTGAGGGTGGATGCCACAGAAAAATTATCCTCTTTCAATTAAAGAGCTCCCAGACTCCATATGGAAGCTAGGTGACACTCTACAGTCCCAATATCCCGTAACAGATGAGCCATAGTTCCTTTTGGCCTTAAACACACTGTGTTACCATGTGCTCATGAAATATGAGTCCTGCTATGTCAGAGGGGGACAGAAACTGCTCTGAAGCAGAGCTGCAGTTCCAGGAGGGGATGGCTGAGCACATGAGAGCACAGTAAGTGTAGACCTTGGAGGAGCACATCCCTGCACACCATTGATAGGAGAAAGTACCCAGCAGCAGTCATCAGATGCCTCTTAGGAAGAGGCAGGATGAGCCAGAAGGACAGAGCAGGCAGCTCAGAGATGTCCATGATTATGCCAGCTCAGCCATGGGCCACTCCAAGAAACATCAGTCTGTGCTGAAGAAGGGAGAAGTGTTCCTGGTCAGGGGGACCAAGATTTGTTCCAAGACTCTCTGAGGTCACTGGGAAACAGACACGTGTGCTCAAGCTCTCCTCCTGCCCCCAAGCAGCAAACCTGGGACAGATTCAGATGAAAACATTTCCCCTGTATTTGGATACAGCACTAAATGCATGCCTCCCAGAAAGCTAAGTAAATCAGTCAGAAATTCAGGGCATTTCTTTCATTAAACTCCTGAGTCAGAAAGGGGTGAACACAGGCTTTTAAAGCTACTCCCTTTATAGATTTTTTTTTTCCAAACAGAAAACAGTCTCACGTGTCCCATTATTTCCATACATATCAAAGGAGGGTGGAGATTTAACTAGCAATTTCTAAAAGATCTTTGTGCACAGAAGGGATGTATGCCAAAACGTGGGTGGTTATAAGCCCAAACACAAAGGAGAATACATCCACAGGCATTTTTCCCCTTGATCCATTAACGGGCCTGCATACCAGCCTCCTGAGCATATGAGAGGGACCTTGTTCAAAAGGTAAATGTATTCAGCAAGATGACAACAGACAGCAAATAACCCACATCTTTTAGCCATGTTGGAGGCTCAGCAATGCTGGGGTTTTGTTGGGAGGCACTGAGACTTGACAGGCAGCCTCAGGGAAGGCATCCTCCTGAAGGAACCTGCTCAGGAAGCCTCTGCCACACCTAACACAGGCTGCAAAGCTCAAGGTGGACACCTAGCTAAGGTCATCAGAACTCCAGCAGCTTTCCTCCTCTGCAGCATGCAAACCACCATCCAGCCACAGCAGTGTGCCCCATTGCAGGGGATCATAAGGCTCCATGGAGATTCTCCTTTACCCCATTCACCAGTGTCCAGGAGGAGCACATGCAAGTCTTCTCTTCAGCTGAGCCATTTGATTCCATTCAGATCAATGGTTGGCTGTACCAGCTGAAGTAAGGGTTCATCCTGGGCTTCCCAGGCTGATGGCAGGATGGCAAATCTGAGCAGACAGAAAGATTTTCAGATTCATTCTGTGCTGCTTTGATCTTGGAAGTTTCAGCTTGGTGTCCAGTGATGCAAAAAATAGGATACATATGAAACCAGCACATACTACAAGAAAGGCCCCATTTTTTGTTAATATTTTAATGAGAGACTAAGCCAGCCAACAGAGATGAGGCACTTGGTGTGGCAGAGAGGTATAAGCATGGCCAAACCTTCAGAATCAACAAGGGCATGTCTACTCACTTCTCTGAGCTGCAAACCAGGTACTATGAGTGGTGCAAAAAACACAGAGCATCCCATGGCCAGAAAGTGGGCAGCTTCACCCTGCAAGCTCTCCTTGCTTCCTACTGCTCTTCAGTCAGCAACACATCTGCTCCCAGTGCTACCACTCACTTTCTCAGACCTTGGTGACACTGAGCTCTGCAGGACTGGAACAGGGGGTTCCATCATGCATAAACAGCCAAAAACAGGAACAAAAAGTGCTCTGGTACAGTGCCTATAGGTGGGTTCAGTTTATAGTTTCTGTAGGACACCTTGATTGTTTAAACAGGGATTTTTTCAACACTTCAGTGCTAAAGGAACCTGTAGCCCCTGTGATATGACTTCCACCCACACTCAGCACCAATGCTCAGGTTAAGGCTGTGCACAGCCTGCAGGATGGTCCAAACTTTACATAGATTGGTTGCAGACAGGGTTACATTTGAGATGCAACTAGAAAATGAGGCTCTGTGAGCTGAGCACTGTGCCTGTGCTCTAGAATTTAGAGCAGCCATGCTGGCTATCTTGTCTGAAGTGACCAGCCAGGAGATGCTGACAAGGCTCTCATGTTATGATCTCTTCTGCTATAGCAAGGTATGCCTGCAGAGCCAACTGCCCATGGGGGCAGCTAGCCAGCAGCACTGCCAGAAGGGGCTATGCTACAGGATGCTGGTTTTCAGAAAACAAGTGCTGACACACAGCACAGAGTCCTCCTTGGATTGTCTCACTGTAAGCACCTGCTGTCTCCCATCCCCATGTGGTACTAGAATACATTTGGCAATTTCTACAAGGAGATGCCTGGATGCAGCTGGGCTGTCACCTGCACTCAGCCATTATTTTTATTGTTACAATGAACAACATGTTCACCTGCCCAGAGCTTTTGAAAATAAGCTGGGCAAAATGCAAGTTGTCAACCTTGTTACCCCAGAGGAGGTGCTTTCAAACTGCTTCCATGTGCTCAGGATTATGTCTCTGGACTTTGTCTGTGTTCCAACATCTTGCTCATGGTTTTGGCACAGACATAAAGAAAGAAGAGCCCCAATGCTTAAAGCTCTTTGTGATTCCCAGATTCATTTCCTTCCCACCCTGGGAGAAGACATAACTGGAGGAAGAAAGACCCTATTTTCTGCTGAAACCCATCTTCTCTCCTACCAGCATAGAGGTGCCACCAGAACTTCTCTGAGGAAGCACCAGGAAAGGTGAATCCTGGGAATACCAGGGGATGAAGACAGATCCCAAGTCACAAAAATCACGATGGGTGAGCAAGGTAGACAGAGCCCAGCCAGACTCCTGCACTGCTCTCACCATGGAGTTTCCACAGCTCCAGAAGTCACTTCTAGTGGAAGTGGGCTACTTTAGCCCAAGCTATCTCACCCATTTGGTGTTCTGGGGATATCCCAACTGCCACAACCTTGTGTACCCACACACAACATCAGCTCTAACACTGAAACCCCATGAAAATGAATCACCTGTCTCACAGAGCAGGGCAGCCAGCAGTGGTGCCTTGCCACACCTCCATCAGGAGCCAAGTCTCCAAGAGTCCTGCAGGCTGCTGGAGGCCATGGAAGGTCTGTACAGGCCAGCAGACTGACACACATTCACTGAGATCCAAATCTTTTTGCCTGCAGGGTTTGTTTGATTTACCAGGACACAAAAAACTCAAGTTTACCAGAACAGCTTGGAGCTACAGTCACAACTTGGTTGCTCACAGAAATGCACCTCCCAAAATGTAGATTGGTCTACCACAACATTGAGAACAGATACCTGCCATGGACCAGAGGTGTCCACAATGTGGCCTGCGCCCAGTGCTGGGTCTGGTGCAGCTTGGCCTCTGGTTCCTGTTCCTTCCAGCTGCACTCAGCCCCTGAGAGGCACAGGATCCCTCCTCAGCAGTGATACACAGTCCTTGAAAGGCCAACCACCCAGACTGGTCATGGCACTGCTCCTCACAAAGGCCCCTGCTTCAGACAGCTTTTGCATCACACATTAAAACAACATCAAGGGGGGAAGCTGAAGCACTTGGGAATCAGAAAGACACCTCCAGCTTGCAGGAGCAGAGTAGTAGCAGCCAGTCTCTGCCTCCAGCCTCTAAGGGCAGAATTTCACAAGCACTGCTCCAGCCCATGTGGCAAAATGCAGCCCATGAGACTGCAAGGGATGGCCCCAACCCTGCACAACCCCAAGCAGTGCTCTCCTTTGACTTCGATTTCATAATATAACCTGCATAGACCAAAAATTGCCAAGAACACACAAGGCATGGGGTGAGGAAAGAGGTCTTCTGACTGGGATGGAGAAGTAGAAGTGAGATGCCTCCAGAAGAATAGCAGAGGAGAGCACACCACGGCTCTGACAGGCATGTGAGGGCAAAGAGTACCACAGGATTCTCTGCAAAGGAGCTGGAGGGTAGTAAAGGGAAAAGATATGGGTCTATAAACTTAGCTCAATTTGCAGAAGTCAGAATTCAACTCATCCCTCAATGAAAGCCAAGTTTCTGCAGGCTCAGAAGCTGAACTTTGAAAGGGCAAGTCACTGCCAGGCACAGCAGCAATGCAAGCTTCTTGTCTTCCTCATGGATTTTGTTCCCTCTGCTGTGGGGAAGCAGCCCCTAACATAGCAGGACACCTCCAGGAGATTTGGGGTTGCTGGGCACATGGATCTCAGCCTGAGCCTAGGATCAAACCATCAGAAGCTGGACTGATGCTCAGTAGGATGTCACCACACGGCCAGCGATCCCTCCAGCTACTGCTGGGCACCTCTGTTTGCAGGGCAGTGCCAGTGTGACTGGGCAGGGGACAGCCCTGCAGCCACTCCCAAGGAGTCTGGGTGCTCTGCTGCCCACTGGGCTCACCATCCTTTCCCCTCTCCAAACAAAGATCCCCACATGCACAACTTGACAGCCAAAAGGAACATCCCTGCCCAGCTCCAGGGGTTCTCTGGATGCCCACCCTGGGCAGGAGAAAAGGCTCTGCAAGAGGGCAATGCCCAGAGCCACAGAGCAGGATTGGCAGAGGGGGGGCAGGAGGAGAGCCCAGCATCCAGGCAGCACAAAAGACAAGGCTCTGCCCGAACTGACCCATCCCAGCTTCTCGCTCCAGCGCTGTGCCCGACAGGCACCTCGCAGGGGTCAGTGCCAACAAGAAGTTTGTGTCCCCGCAGCCACCGCCCCGGACTGGCACCAGGAGTGCAGTGTGCCACTCGAGTAGCGGGAAATGCCAAAAGAGCCGCTTCCCACTCCCGGCATTAGCGCCGTGCGCTGGCTCCAGGCGGGCTGTGCCGGTAGCAGCTTCGTCCCGCACAGTGCCCAGGGCAAGAGCCCTTCGCAGAGATTTCCTTACCATGTTCCCGGCCTCCTTTCTTCCCCCTCACTTCCAAAGGCAGCGTTTTTTCTCTTTTTCCTCCATGTGTGCGACGGGGCGTCTCCTCTCCCCTCCGACGTGAACCACCGAAGCACTTTGAGTTCTGGACTGTAATCCAAGCCCTCGCCGCCCCCAGCACAGCTCCAACTAATCTAACTCATGACACTACCGGGGCTGAGCAGGGGACCTCCAAGGTTTCTCTGACAGCCAACTCCAGCGCTAGACGGCACAGGGGCATATCGAGAGCAAGGTGCCGCATCCCCCAGCCCTGCGGGGCCTTTCGGACACGGGCAGAGCCAGAGGCGCTGCCGGGCTGCTCCTCACGGCACCGCGGCTCTCCGCGCCCCTCGGACCCGCTTAATGCAGGCGCGCCGTGGCAGGGAGCTGCCTTCGCCCGGGAAGATCTGAATAGCTGCTGGAGGAGAGGAAGGCAGGCATCCCGAGAAGGTCTCCAGCTTCCCAAAGAGGTTTCCAGCAAAGTCCTCCCCCCCTTGCCTCCTCTCGGCTTGTTTTTCTCTAAGTCCAGGGAAGTTTCTCCACTCCACGAGATCCTGAGGCGCTGCCGCAGGTTAAGTAAAATGCTGAGAAATGCAGGGAGAGTGCTCTGAAATATTGTTTTTCTAACTTCTAGAAGGAAAACAGAGAGCAGTGACCGCTTCAGGCAACAGCAACAAACTGCATTGGGACCAGGCAAGAGATGTAGAGACCTCACCCCCTCCCAAAGGAGTAAGTAATTTAACACGGCAAGTTTCTCCACCCCTCCATTAATTGTTTAAGATGGCCAGGGGCCAAAATACTGCCCGAGCAGTGGGGAAGGTCACCAAACAGGCAGGCAGCAGCCTCCAGAAGTGACAACGGGAAAGGGCAGAGCCACAGAGGCGGAGAGAGAGAGAGAGGCAGGTGCCGCGGGGCATCCCAGGATCTGCTGACACACAAAGGCTTTGTGTAACGGGAAGCAGGGCGGGAAGTGACACACAGGCAAAACCTGGGCACGAGATGCAGGCCCTGGGACCAGAAACTGCCTCTCCAGCCTGAGCAGGGCATGGTCTCAGCAGCCTCGGTTGGGACTGACCTCCATCGAGGAGTTCACAGTGCTGGAACTTGGTTGTCCCCACTTATGGAGAGGTCACACAAACTAACCCATCCCCAAGAGACACCGTGACTCAGGCAGGATGTGAGAGCCCACAGCAGAAGGGAAGACATCTCCTTCTCCTGCATGGACAAGCAGAACAGCACAGGGTCCTTGCCTGCTGCAGATGGAGCAACTGCTGCCAATGCCTCTGCTGCCTTGGCTCAAGGGGCAGAGTCCCACAGCCTTCCCAAACCCTGCTCCACAGGGCCAGCAACTCAAGACCACCTTCAGATACTCCTCTCCCAGGGAGGACTGACAGCAGTTTGCCCTAAAACCCCTTTGCATATGATAGCTTCATCATGTTTCCAGACCTAACCAGCAATGGGGAGTTTGAGCAGCCAATCAAAGCCAACCATTCAATCCACTAGCTGCCTGGTGTGCTGCTGCATTTCCTTAAGCCAAAGAGATGTCCTGCTAAAAGGGGCTGTGACACTGAGAGTGACCAGAGCTCAGCATCTCCCTCACTGTTCAGCACTTGGCTCTCAAAAAGCCCGTGCTTCCAGAGGCTCCCCCATGGTCTGGAAAAGCCTGTCACCCTCTCCCCACAGCAGCACTCCATCTGTAAGCAGTGTCCATGTCAGGTGACAGCAGTTGCTAATGCCAAGCTGGGTGAAGGAGAGCATCCCTGCCACCTCGAGTATTAACAACCCAGCACAGGCACAACCTAGTTGCTGTAATCTGCAACAACTAATTTGAGAGCTTAGATCTTGTCTGTGCATGCAAGAGAGCCTCTTTCCCCCTCATATTCCTATCAGGAGGATGAAGAGCCTGGCATACCTCCCCAGCAGAGCCTCTGACCACAGCTTTCAGGGTCTGTACAAGGCTACTTTTGCAGAGTAGCTTTGTCCTTCATCTGTTCCCCCAGCACCTCTCCCACGCAGTGAGCCTGGCTACATTTGGCTGACCTCTGCAATATCCTCCTGCAGGTGCTTGCTGGGAGTCTCCCTAGGGACTGGCCCACTCCCAGAGAGGAGGGAGCACCAGGAGTGATGTCTCTGCAGCATGCACATGACAAGCCCTGTGCTATCAGCAGTACCAGGCTATTTCTGTTGGAGGCATATCCCCATCACAGAATAAAAGGAGGTAGAAGAGATCCAACATGCCTCTCACAGCCAGGTGTTTTATGGAAAACTGTAGAAACAGTTTTATGTACTGTTTCTACAACTGCAGCATTACATGTATGTTTCCTTTCAGGAGGCTATGGCTGCCCAGGGCAGCACAAATTGCAGAATCATAGAGAAATCCTGAGCTGGGAGGGACCCACAAGGATCAGATGCTATTCATTGTTCTGCACAGGACAACTCCAAAAATTATACCATGTGTGATTGCACCAGCCTTGCACACAACTATTTTTATCCAGCAAACAGGTCACTGCAATTACCCTGGGTTCTGCAGAGGAACAAGTCTCCAAATAGAGACCTGGAGTCTCAAAAAAAATCTGGTAATCAGCAGCCTGGGTAACAAGCCTGGGAACTTCAGGGCTATTCCAGTTGCAGCCAAAGTTCCTGCTCCTTCGGGGGGCTACTACAAGCCAGGAGCTACCCCAGCTTTGAAACAGAGACATGTGCTCCCCAGGCAGCACAAAGGGCAATGCAGAGCAATGGGACATCCCCACAGCCCATGGTGATGAGGGGGATGGAGCAGAGAACCTGCTCTCATGCTGTTATTGAACTGGTCAGGTGTCCTACACTCAGACCTTTGGCAGCAGATCCAGGATGAGCAGCTTTGGGCTTTCCTGTCTCCTTCAGGTGGCTTGCACAGGCCTAGGAGCACAAGGTTGTCATCTCCTTTAGTTCTGAATTACTTGCTAAGATACTGTTAAGCCACCTAATTTCAGCTCTCTGATGGCCAGAAAGAGAAACGTGATACTTTTCTCATAGAAAGACAAAAGTGGTATGGGAGCTTGCAGCATCCCCATAAACAGAGGAGGAAGGCACCATAGAGGTACTCAGAGCCTTGTTCCTACCCCATTTCCCATTACAAAAGAAAGATCTCCACAAGCTCTCAAGTCAACACCACTCAGAAGGATGCAGGGAAGTTGGCAGGTGCCATTTATAGAGGCTGCCAAACACAAGAGTAGCTTAGAGCCCCATCTCACACCTCCTCCCTTTCCTACACTGCACTTAAAGCTCAGGAGCACCTTCCCCCATATGGATTTCCAGGCTGAAGAACCTGAGTGCAGCTCACCCCCACCCCAGTCAAGGCACTGACGTGATTTCCTCTGCCATGGCACGGTGCTAAGGGGAACATCTCACTGCTGTGCACTCATGGCTGGTTCCTAACATAGTTTCCTTTTTTTTTAATTGCAAAGTGGCCTTTCCCTCTTCTGCATTGTAGATCCATTTCCCGCACAAGCACATGGGAGACAGCTGTAGCCAGCACTTCAGTGGGTGTTAAAAAGCCCCTCTTGACGGAGGCTGCCAACAATGCCAGGCTTGTTCCCAGCACAGTCTCACTCTGTCTCCTCGCAGGAGCAGCTCCTCGCGCCTTCCTCAGGGCTGCTTTAATTGCTGCAGTCACTGCAAAAGGCTGCTGTCATCCATGCTGGCAGGGATCTGAGTGCCCCAGCTTCCCATCCAGCAGACCCAGCTCCTTTGCATGGGCTGAGGGGCAATTTTACTCCAAGGGACTGCTTTGGTACCCACCTTGAGCAGCAGCTGACCATTGCTAAGCACAGCCTGTCGTAGAGGTGAATTACAGCAAAAGGCAGTAAATGCTGGCATTAGGAGTTTGACACTGAAGTCTGTGGGGCCTCCCCAGATTTGAAAGAAAAGGTAGTAGAAGAGGGATCAGTATAACTGTTCTGAAAATTTCAGAGGTTCTAATTTCAGACTCTCATCTCTTTCCTCTCTCTTCCTTTCTCCTTTCCTGGATCTGGTTTCTGGAGTTGCAGTATTTCTCAAGTGCCTAAAGCAGTACCACAACCTAGAGATGGGAGAGAGCACAGACAGAGGTAGGAGGCAGGGAAAGGACCTCTGCCTTTGGGTCAACACTTAGCAGAGTTCTGCTTATTTTTGGTTGTGCAAATCAGGAAATGCTCAATTCTTTTATGAATAGAATTCAGCTGTGCTGGAAACAACACAAGACAGATGTTTTAGATGCCAGATAAGGACATCTCCTGACCTAGGGGAAGTTGTGCAATATGGATGCTAGCAGGATGATTACATTACTGGGGCCAACAGCTCTTAGGAAAACACCCCCATGAGCTCCATGTTAGCTTAGAGTGATCACTGGTGCAGTCCTCAGCACAGCACAGGGAACCTCCTGTGGCCACAGAGACTTCTGAGGGAATGGAGATCCTGGGAATGGGCTGTGGTAGAGCACTGCTCCAGGTTATATGGCTCCTGTTAACCCATTGATAAGTGGATGTCTCTGAATCTACTTCCAGGCATCTCATCACCAGACTGAGCTTCTCCACCAGCTCCCATGTCCACAGACATGGCAATGCAGATATCCCATGGACTAAGCTTTATCCTGAAAGGAAAGGTATGGTACCATCCCACCAAGCTAGCCAAGCTAACTTAGGGAAGGGATCCACAAGGATCATTGAAGTTCAGCTCCAATCCTATACCCCTTCAACCTGGCAGTTGTGCTGCCACAAAATCAGAGGAAGCCTCCAAGAAGAAGCATTAAACCCCACCCAGAACAAGCCTTAAAACCAGGGATAGATGTTGCTCAAAAAGAGGGTTTGTGCAAGAAAGGCAACAAGTGATGCAGCAAGTAGAGGTGCAAACAGCGCTTTGTACCAACTACACTTCAGGAAAGAACTAGCTCTCTCCCCCATTAGGGACACAAGAACAGGTTGTATGCAGTTTAATAACATTTAAACCTTTATTTCAGATCACAAGTAAAGCAGGTCTTGGCTTCACAAAAGCACATCTTGGTTTAACTAATTAATTTGATAATCCGCTATTTGCAATCCTCAGGAGACATTCAGCTTCTAAAGCAAGTAATTACCACTAAGTGGCAACCTCTTTGTGAGGCCCAGTCTGATTAGGGAAAAAATTTCTTAAGCCAGAAATATAATCACAGTGTGATTTCCCAGAAGGACTGAAGGACAGACTACATAACAACAGCTGGTCACGCTCCCCATCTGAAGGGACAGAAGCAACTCAATTACCAGGTCTCCAGCTACAATTCAAGATGTTGTTCAGTGCCACGTGCAACCATGGCCTGCAGTTAACCATCAGGAAGTCTTACAGGAGGTATTTTGTAGGGACAGAAATCAGGAAGGTCTCACTTGGGGGGCTCAAATACCCATGTGTGCCACAAGGGAAAGAAGGGAGAGGAATATATCTTTTTTTTAATTCACACATCAGGCTGCCTGCAGCACATATTAAGAGAGGTGATTCTCCCCCTCTGCCCTCATGAGACCTGCCTTGGAGTGCTGCATCCAGGTCTGGGGTCCTCAGCACAGGAGTGACACGGACCTGTCACAGCAGGTCCAGAGGAGGCCACAAAGATGATCCTAAGGCTGGAGCAGCTCTCCTGAGTGGACAGTCTGAGAGAGAACTGTTCAGCCTGCAGCAGAGAAGGCTTTGGCAGAACCTTAGAGTCCCTTCCAGTACTCACAGGAAGCTTACAAAAAGAGAGAAGTTTTTATGCAGGCAGAGAGTGATAGGACAAGAGGGAGTGGTTTTAAGCTAAAAGAGGAGAAATTTAGATTAGGTGTTAGGAAGAAATTCTTTACTCAAAGGACAGTGTTGCACTGGCTCAGGTTGGCTAGAAAAGCTGTGGATGCCCCATCCCTAGAAGTGTTCAAGGCACAGTCAGACAGGGCTTTGAGCAGCCTGGTTTAGTGGGTGGCATTCCTGCCTGTGGCAGAGGGCTTGGAACTCTGAGGTCCCTTACAAACCAAACCATTCTATGATTCTAAGTCAAAGCTCATAGTGTGCAGTGCCAGAGAGAAAATGTGCAAGCAGGGCAATATCAGCCTTACAGCCTCTGCCCAGATACAAAGGCACACCTTGATGACACAGTGTCTTCCCAGACAAGCCAGCTGGACTCAGTACATGCAGAGTACTTGCTGGTTAGACCAGCTCTGGGCATCCCCAAGCACCCAGGGTTCTGGCTCAGCTGGCATCCATCACTGCCAGAGTCCACAGGACAAAGTCCTGCTTCTGCACTCATCCAAGACCCTGAGTCAGTCTGAGCAGCTCTGGGCTCCTTTAAATTTGGGCCAGGGAGGGGACACACAGAGGTGGCCCCAGGCCTTGTGAAGTGGCCGTGCTGCACACCACTCTTGGGTTAATGCTGCACACCAGTCTCCAGAGACTTCTTACAGTCATGAACACAGCCAGCACAGGTAGGAGGAGGGCTTGGATGGAAACCTGGCCTCCTGCCCAATCAGACACCACCCCAGTGCATCCACACCCCGAGGGTGTTTCCCCACTGCACTGGACTCCCCTCTTGGGTCTCAGCACGCTGGTGCTTTGAGTACTAGGCAGGTGCTCTGGTTGGCAAGATGTGACTGTACTGAGTGGAGAAAATATCCCAACCCACCACAAGAGCCTGTAGGACACAGAGCCAGGCAGGGACACACCTCTGTGAATGTGGAGGCAAGAGAGTTTAAATGGTTTAAGAGGAGCCACTTTTCTGTCTCCCGAGAGTTTAGGCATTGCCTGCCTTTCCTGAGAACAAAGTGCTCTTGGCTTAGAAATCCAGCTGTGGTTTCAGGACTGCTGCTTCAAAACTCACCACAGTCTCTGAACAGAAGAATAGGTCAGCTTTTTCTGCAGAGCAGCCTAAAAGTGACCCATCTCTCTCCAGACCCCATGTATTTAATGGCACAGAAGAGTCATCTGTTTACCTTCCCTGCTGGCAGTGATGCTGCATGCCATTTAGCCCCACAGCATATGTTTACTGTGCTCTCTGAGACAGCACGCTCACCTCTGAGCCAGACATGCCAGCAGGCACCCACACCCTTCCTGCCCCAGCCCCTGTCCTGCAGACAAGGGACTCGTGGGACACAGGGGCACACACACTACTGCAAATTCCATCCTCAGTCCCAGCTGCCAGGGCCTGCTCCCCTTTCCAGGTCTGCTTGGCAGAGTAAGCGTTGTGGTGACAGACAGACAGACACCTCCCACCATGGCTCCACACCACCAGCAGCCCCCGACTTGTGCCCCTGCTCTGTGCCCAGCTCATGCCTGGGCAACCAGCACCCATGAGACACCTGCCCAGCCTGCACCAGGAGAAGAGGGTACATCCCTTGGATACACTTTGGATGGGTATATCCCTTGGAGGATGCCACTGAGCACCAGCCATTACCAGACAAGGGCTGGGACACACTTCTGATCTGGAGACCCATCTCTTCTTTTCCCAAAGCCAACCTCAATCCAACTATGCCCTGCTAGGAGGCAGGGCTGGCAGCTCTAACCAGGGAAGCAAGGACCCCCTCTCCAACCACTGGCTGCAGTCTGCTCCACAGTTTGCAGAGCCAGGACCAGCTCCCAGATCCTACCTTGGGTGACAGTCAGGGACTCTGATCCAGGAGCTTTGATCCCCAGAACTGCTATTCCTCTGGGTGCACACTCTGCCAAGCTCCCATCCAGCCCCTCCAACCCTCCCAAACCCCACACTTACAGCCAGCATTTGCAGAGCTTCTACCCAGCAGATCCCGACAGATCTTGCAAACCATTCTCCCATGGCAGAATGTCTCCAGAGAAAAGGAAAGCTCTCACCTGCCTACAGTTTGCTTCTCCAGAGCAGGCAGGGAGGCAGGCAAACAGCTGAGTTAGCTCAGCACTCCCTGGGGCAGAGCAATAGCCCCAAGATGCAGCTCCAGGTCCAGTCAGTGCCTTATAGAGCTGCATGGGCGTTCCCTGGGAGCAGCTGTCATGGTGCCTATCACAGCTGGGCTGTGTTGCCCACTGAACTCAAGCAGTCCCACTGTGAGTCCTCCAGGTGCATCTCAAAGTACCCTTAATCCAGCTGGTATTTCCAACAGGGGAATAATAACCTGCTCAGGTCTGACAGTTTTCCCAGATACACAAGAGATCTGCTTTGTCCCCCTCTAGCCTTGCCCAGCTGGCAGCAAAGGGGAAAGATCTCAGTCCTCCAGCAGCTCTGCAAGGCTTCAGGCTGATGTTCAATCACTCCGCAGTGGGCAAAGAGCAGTTTGGGGTCAGGGTCTTCTCCCCAGGGGAGTCTAGAGCCAGCTCTGCTGACTGCAGATCCAGAGCACTGAGAAGGCTCCTTATGTGCCACTGGGAAGGGCTGGTTTGGCAGGGATAGGAGCAGTCTGCCATGGAACATCCACAGCTGGCAATTAGAGGAGTGAACCTCAGGGAATGCCTACAGCAAGGATGCCAGGCTGGAGCACAGAGCAGGTGGGACACAGGGCACTGTGAGGAGGTGGCGTGATGTGGATCATAGCTGCTGCACCAGGGACCCTTTGTTCCCTGTTGGGCTGGAGGCAGAGGAAGCACCAGGAAGCAGCACAAGACTGACATGCTGTGAGCTGGTTCCAGCAGGGGTGGGCACCTCCCCTCCCTGGCACCAGGGCTGCAGAGCACCGGCAGGAAACCTGATTCGATGGCATCAGCAGCAATAACAATGTGCCTCCTGGAGGAGAGGAGCAGCTTCCCCTTCAGACGGGCAGGGCAGAGGGCTCCTGCCTCCTGTCAGCAATCTGTCCTCTCTCCCTCTCACTTGCCCTTCTTCCATTATGTTGCTGCTCTCTTCCTCATCGCAGACAAATCCGTGCTCCCAAATCGAGACAGGGTAAGGTCAGCTACAGAGCAGCCCCAGGAAGGTTCGAGGGGGCTGAGACCCCTCTGGGGCTCAAACAGAACTGTCAGACTGGGGCCATGAGCCTTTGGAGGAGCTTCGTGGGAGGAGGGACAAGTGGGCCAAGAGCTTCCTCCCCAACACAGAAATACCCAGGTCCAAGTGTGTGTTCTTTGCTGCGTTTTTTCCTTTATAGAATCATACAATGTTAAGAATTTGGAAAGGACCTTAAAGATCATTCTGTCCCAAGGCCTCTTGCCATGAGCAGGGACACCTCCCACTAGACCAGACTGCTCAAGACTTTATCCAACCTGGCTTTAAACACTTCCAGCTCTGGGACAACTCCAACCTCCCTAGGCAACGTGTTCCAGTGTCTCACCACCCTCACAGTAAAAGAAGGCTTTGGGGTTGGGTCATATTTTGCAGCCCCTGCCTGCGTTTGCTGCCGGGTGAGATGAAGGTGTCTGAGAAAGAGCGCGTGATTGAACTTGGACATCACACCCGCCATCAGGAGAGCGGGAGGGAGCTGGGGCTGGCACACCACGGAGGCCTGAAACTGCCACACGTATATTGTCTTTTCCCTTAAGACTGCCCCGTCACGGCATCCCCGGGGCCTTTGAGCCGCGCTCCGCCGCACCCGCCCCGCCGGGGGCTCCATGAGGGGGCGCGGCGCCATCTTGGCGGGCGGGCCGGGGCGAGGCCTCGGCGCGGGGCGACACCTGCCGGGGGCGCTGGGCAGCGCGGCCGCTCCCGCCGTGCCCGCGCTCCGCGCACCGAGCTCCGCGTCAGCCGAGCTCCAAGCACCGCGTACCAAGCACCGACCTCCGCGCACCGAGCTCCGCGTCCCGCTACCCGCGTACCGAACCTCAAGCGCTGCGCACCGAGCCCCGAGCTCCGCGTACCGAGCACCGAGCTCCGCGCACCGAGCTCCGCGTCAGCCGAGCTCCGCGTAACAAGCTCCGCGTACCGCTACTGAGCTCCGCGCACCGAGCTCGGTAGTGAGCCAGCGCCGGCCCCGCTTCCGAGTCTCGGTGCGGCGCCCTGGCCGAGGGAAGATGCTCCCCTGCACCCCCGTCCCCCGATCCCCACCAGCCTGGGGGCGGTTTGGTTGCCTTTGGGCAAGCGACACCTCACGTGGAGCTGTATTTATAGACAAATCCAAGCGCAGCGAGGTAGCTGCCTGACTTTTCCCCCTCTTCATTGCACTCCTCGGTCTGTAATTTCCTGTTTGCCTTTAAAGCTATTTTTACTTAGGAAAAAAAAATTAACAGTTTTATCTGTTCACTAGCAGAATAAAGCAAAGATCGGAGTGAATCTAGCAGGGATTGTGGATTAACTCCCCGGCAGCACCTGTCCCACCTGTTTGCTCCACAGCCCTTCCATCCCAGCACATGTGGCTGGTGCTTCTTCACTGGCCAGCTCCCATCAGCCAGCCCCACACCTCGTGGGAAAGCTTCAAGTTGTTTCTTTTTTATTTCTTTCTCTGTCTTTCTGGGTACCTTTCTGAAGCTTTTGCCAGCTTTCTCCATAAATACAAGAGGGTAGGGATGTCTACTGAAAATAGGTGTATCTACATCACTTATGTGGTAGAGAAGAGAATATCCTGATCCTTAGGAGACTGGGATTTCTGAGAGAGCAGGAAGGACCCAGATGTCCAGGAGAAATCTGGAGGGGGTGACTGCTGCACAAGTGATACAAGCAATGCCTACAGAGGGGCTCTTAGGGCTCTGAGCCCACAGCTCATCCAGCTGTCTGTGAGAGCTGAGAGACTCTAAACTGCCAGGCAGCCACACATGATGATGCCTCAGGTGGGTGCACAGCCAGAATCCAACTTTCCCCCAGCCAGCCAAGGAGCCAAAGCAAAGCTTTAAACGGCTCTCCAACAGCGTGGGCTTAGCTGGGCTTCAGGAGGCAAAGCTTGTGTGCAGGCAGGGACTGCCCTGCATTGCTGTGACAGAGGAAAGCTCAGATACAGTACAGCTGCTGCAGAGTTTGGTCACTGTCAGTACCCTGTGGCCTTTCCAGGCCCTCCTTCCTGGGCCGCCCACAAGCTCGGGATGACCTGTGTCTGATGTAGACCAACTGGGCTGGTGGTCACCTCCCCAAAGTGTCCTCAGCACCTTCCCTCCCTCTCCAGGTAACCCACCAAGACATTTCATTTACCTTCAGGACAGCCTGGATGTGTGGCCACAGATGCCAGGAGAAGATGAGGTGAGAGGAGCCCAGGTGGCTTCTTCAGGGATCCTTGCCTTCTGAGAGGCTCTGAGGAGCAGCTGTGTCTGGCTGCAGGGAAGATCACAGCTCTTGGATCTGGGGTGCTCATAAAATCAAAGCCCACCACGCTGGCTTCCACTCTGGCTGTTCTGTAGAAATCCCCGGGAGTAGAAACCTCATCGGGCAGTCCTCAGGGATTCCTGCACTTTTGTTTGCTCCTCCAGGGAAAAGCAAGGAAGTGTGAGCCACGAAGGAAGGTGGGGATCACCCCGCCCAGCTCCTGCTGACCTGGAGCTCGCTCTGCTCTTGCCTGTCCTCAGCCAGTTCACGCTGCAGCGTGTTCCCTTGCACAGCCGGGCCGTGGGGAACGGGACCCTGCAGCCCGACGGGTGGCACAGCCCTGGGGACGGTGCCCGGCCCCGCGGGGCGCCCGGGGCCGCTCAGAGCCGGCAGCCGGCGGGGACAGCCCGGGCAGCCCAGGGGCTGGCTCCGCTCAGCCGGAGGGGTGCACCGCGGAGCACAAACGCTCTCCCATCCTGGCCGCTCTGCCCTGGAACGCAGCATGGGAACCACTGCCCAGCGCGAGTCTGTTCCTCATTATCCGCCCCGGCTGATCCCGGCTCCGTCAGCACTCGCGGCACAGCCCCGCTCGCATCCCATCAGCCGAGAAACCTCTGCACACCTGGGGCACACCAGGGTCAGGGCTGGCATCCGCCTCCAGAGGTGATGCCAGTGGGAAAACGAATTGTTCCCTTCGCCAATAGGCAGAGGAGGCTTCCAGTGAAAGCAGGGATGGCTGCTTCAGGTGCGAAGAGCAGGAAGGAAAATGCAGAATTCAGGGGAGGTGTTCAGTCTGATTGCTGGTGAGATGGATGCCTGGACAGATGGACACGAGGAGGCAGGAGCAAGGAACAGACTGATGTGTCTCCAAAATACTTGTACCGGATACAGTCAGACTGAACACCTCTCCTGAATTCTGCATTTGCCTTCCTGCTGTTCTCCATGCAAACATGAGCATGGCCAAAGCCTCTGCCATGCTTTGTGTGAGTGAGAGGTGAGGAGCTGGCTCCTATTCACTCCCTTCCCCCTGCTTCTGCCTGTATAGAGCAGTGTAAAAACCTCCCAAGAGGGTGTCAGAAGTGCTCCAGAAACAGAGCATGATCAGCAACTACACATGTGAGTCATCAGCACCCTTGCTGTAGTGGAAAATACAAAACTGGCAGGTTCAAGAAAATTATTATTGCTTGGACTTGGTACCTGTGAGACACAACTGGGTGCTAGTTCCAATATGGGGCTTCCCAAAAGAGTATATATATGAACCAGCTTTAAGAAGATAAGGCAGAGGGAAGCTACCAACAAGGTGGCACACAGAAACCACAGCCCAACTGTTCCCAGAGAAGCACTTGGAAGAACAAGAGGTAACAGGGACAACCTGGCCCAGGGGAATCGTGACTGAGCATAAGGAGAAATTCATTCTGTGCAAGACTGGTGTAGCTGTGGTGTGGTTCTGGGACAGGGACAGTTGACACCTCCATCCTCTGGGACATTCCAAATCCAGGGGGACAGGGCTCTGAGCTATCTGGTCTAGCTTTGCTACCAGCCCTGCATGGTGCTGGGATGGACCATGGGTTTCCCAAGCCCCTTCCAGTCTGAAATTTACCTGATGCTCCAATGTGCATCATGCAAAAGGGATGTGGTGATTTTAAGACTCACTTGTAAGATGGCCAACACCAATCCACTGCCCACAGCTCTTCCACACAGCTGATGTCAGATGTGCCTTACATCCCCTGCTGACTTCACAAGTTTTGCTACCACAGAGGAACTGGAGGAGCTGAGTATTGGAGAAAGTAAATGCCTGTGGAAAAAATGTGTGGGTTTAATGACAGGCTCTAAACAGAAGCCTGGGTGCAAAATGATAGCTCTGTGATAGTCTGCCCTGGGATGGGGTTGGTTACAGTCACAGTTGGAGGGTTGTATGTTCTGGGTTAGAGTCTGACAAGCAGATCCTGTGGCTGTGCCTCACTCTGTCCTGGAGAAGCAGAAGTTTGGACACATGCATTCATGGTTTGGCCCACTCCTCATGTTTTTCCACTGAAGCACTTTAGTATTTTTAGGCTGAAAGAAACGACTCTCTGCTATGCTGGAAGGATCAGAGCAGTCCTGTGCAGGCTGGACACTCGAAGGTGAAATACAGAGAGTGAAGTACAAGACTAAAAACCAGCCAGGAGCCACCATCCCTGCTCACAACAAGGATGGGGTTGAGGGTGGGAAGGGGCTACAAGGGGCTGGCTGGTGGCATGGAGAGCCTGCACACACATTAGCTGCTAGGCTCAGATGTCTGGATGAGAGAGCAGCAACCAGTCCCAGCATTTCCTGAAGCTCAGATGTCAGCTTTCCCTCCTCTGAGGACCTGAAGGATGCAGACCCACCTCTTCCAGGAAACCACCTGGCCCACACAGCCTGCTGCACTGCCAAGGCAACTGTGGCTGCAGGCTGTGCTGGCACTGAGGTCCAGCATGCAGAGCACAGCTCAGCCAGCAGCATTGTTGGTGGGATTCAAGGCAGATGGGGAATGTCACAAGGAACAAGAGCTTCCACGGGGGCCAGTGCAAAGCTAACAGGGCTAGAAGTTACATTTGACCCTGCCAAAAAGTTCCAGGGGTTGATGGAGGATGCCAGGTTCAATACAAGCCAAACATCTGCCTTGTGAATCAAATAAACCACATTTTTACTTTCCTTCAGGAAAAGCGGAGATCAAGGGGAAGAGCAAAACCAGCACACACCAATGCAAGGAGGCTCCTCTGGCACAGAGCACCCCGAAACAGACCCCTTTAAAACATATTTTTGCCTAGGAGAGAGGCCATGGGAAGACATGGGCTCCCAGCACACTGGTGGCTGTGCAGCCACAGCTCTGGGCAGGAGGACCTGGTCTCTTGCTGGCTGCTCCCTCTGCACAGCCTAACAACGGCTGCAGGCACGCATCGCTTTGGAAAGAATTTCACATTTTCCACAAACTTTATGGAAACCAGGAAATCCAGTTAGGCACATCAAGAGAGTGGGGTTGGGGCCTCAGGTGGAGAAGAATGGAGAGGCACAAGGACATGGTGCCTGCAAAGGAGAAGCGAACCAGGATGGGCAGAGGTTCCCAGACAGACCAGACCACAACGTCTGCTCCAACTCCAGTTTATTGAACATTACAAAATACTCTGCATATATTTTCACATTATAACAATATCCTTGCAAATAATATATTAAGTATTGAGTCATTTGTGGTGCCCATGGCTACAGAAAACACTGACCCAACTAGAGATTTAGTATGGCCCAATATCAGAAATCAAAACTAGAATAAGTCATACCAGAAATGCAAAACTATATAAAAACCTTTTAAAAACCTCATGCTCATCTGGTGGAACAGGTACAGAGCTGAAGGGCCTCTGCTGAGCCCTGCTGACAGGGCTGGGAGTCCCACCAGCTCACCTGCTCCACACTGGACTCACCCACCCAGTGCATCCAAGTGTCCCCTTGGCACCTGCTGTCTCAGCACACCCACAGAGCTGCAAAAGGCAGCCTTTTATCTGCTTTGGAACATTATCAGTCTGAGTTCCCATTTTTCCCAAAGAGGAGTGACCCCCAACCCTCCTGCTCTGCCGGTGCCCAGCCATTGTGCTCTTTTGTGTGCTGAGCAGTTCTTGGGGTGCAATTCTTGGCCCTTGGGGTCACACCAGGAATAATTCATCATTTGGGCCACCAGCTCCCATCACCCTCTGAGGAGGGAACAGGGGTGGCTGGGATGCAGGTGTTGGAGACAGCTCTTGGAAGATGCACACTGGTCACACCCATCACCCCTGTTCCTGATGTACATTCATACCTGCTGCTCGCTCCACTCCTTGCACCATGACCAGTCCTCCCAGCTGATCCACCCCAGGAGGGACTGGAACGTGGGCAGAATGAACACCAAGGATGCTGTGCAGGGCAGGTGCCTCCCAGTGAAGACAGAAAGCTGAGCACTGCAGCTGTTGGGAACACATCCAGGTGAGAGGTGCGAGGCTGGCACAGCAGGTTGGCTGTTGGAGGGGTCCCTGTGCGCACAGGTTTGCTAGCCCAGCTCCTGCTGGAGCCAAACCCCAGGAGCACTGCTCCCAGTCCTGAGAAAGCCATGGCTTTGCCTCTGTGGTGCCTCCAAAATCCAGGGAACACAGGGCTGTCGTGGCAAGGAGCCTATCTCTGAGCTCCATGCATGCTGTGAGGAACCAGCACTGTGGCCACCTTGAAGTCAATGGTTTGGTCACTGGGTGTGGGTGAGCTCTTGTGCACCAGCACTGCTCTCAGCCCTTTTCCCAGAGACCTCCTACACACCGCCAGGCTGGAGACCAGCTCATACTCTTACACCTGTGAGCAGCCACAGCCCATCTTCCAGGAGCCACCACCTCAGGGCAGCACAGCCATGACAGGATCAAGTCTCTTTGGGATCCCAGCCCTGGGAGAAATATCTCTAACCTCCCAGCTGCAGAGATGTGTAGGGACCAGAGAGGAAGAATGAGGTTTGGGATCTGTGCCTTCCTGGGTGGACAGGGGCTGGTACCTGCTGTCACAGCACAAAGACCTGTTATTGACCAGGTTTGCATCAGCAGGTGCATGGGCAAAGCACACCCTGGAGAACTGCTCCAGGAGGAGTACTGGGTTCTCCTGCCACTCCTGGAGTTTATGGAGACACACACAAGCTTTGCAGTGCAAGACAGAGCAGTCACCAGGTCATAGCCTGTCTGCAGCTCTCAGCCCCTTCCCAATCCACAGGGTGCCTCAGAGGTGGCTTGCTCTGTTGAACATCAGCCACCTGGGCTCTGCAGAGGGTGGCACCCTGCCCTGCTCCTCTGTGGCCATCAAAGGCTGCAGCTCCTGCTGCTCAGGACCGTCCGGGCTGCTGTCACTCTGGGACCGGCCGCTCTTGGAGATGTGGCTGGGGAACTGGAAGCAGGAGCCCTGCTCTGGCATTGCCTGGCTTGCAGACTGGGGCTGCTCTTCCAGCACAGGGCAGGCAAATCTCCTGTGCTGAGGTCCGCTCTCGATGCCTGGGGGGGAAGCGATGCTCTCCAGGGAGGAGATGCTTTGGTTCCACGCCTTCTGCATATCCACTGGCACGATTTTGGTGGTCTCCGAGGAGACATAAACAGCCAGATCAGCCTGGTCTCCTTTCCATGGCAGCTCCTTCTCTGCCAGGGTTGGCGATGGAGGGATGATGCAGGGGCTGGGGCAGACATCCAGGCTGCCTGGAGATGCAGATGGAGGGACAGTGAGAGGGAGCTTGCACAGCTCTCAGTCTCTCCTTGGACCCTGCAAACATTGCAGAACCAACCACTACCAAATGACCAAAGAACCCTAGAATATCCTGAGTTGGAAAGAACCCACAAGGATTATGGAGTCCAACTCCTTGCCCAATGCAGGACAACCCCAAGAATCACACCATGTGCTGGCCCAGGGATGCAGGACACAGGGAGGCTCTGCCATGCCTCCAGAGGACAGTGATTCTCCCATTCATGCTCTGTGGACTTTGCCCAGGCCATGGCAGCTTTGCTCCACAGGCAGAGGAAGGATAAGCTACCCGATGTCAGCTGCCCTGGCATGGAGCATTGGTGCCTACCAGGAGCTGTCTTTCCCTGCAGGACCTCATCAGTGGCTCGAGCAACGAACACAATCCCCTCATCGTCCTCTTTCTCCGTTTCCGAGCTATCACTCTCCTCCTCCTCTGAGCTGACCATCACCAGGACAGGAGCTGCAGGCAGATGGGGGGGCTTGGTTTGGTGCTAGCACAACCCTGGTGCTGTCATCCCACTGAGCTGGCAGTGGGCAGGCACCGCAGGTACTCCCACCCACACCACCAGGTCCCCTTGCCAGGACCTGCCATCCTCACCTGCCACTGGCCTTACCTGCATCCTGCCAGGGGACATTTCTGTGAGTCTTCCCGTTGGGTGTCTCTTTGGTCAGAGAGATGTTCTTCTGTGAAAGAAGAGGAACTGGCTGGGACCTGCCCTGTGCAAAGCCCTAAACCCAAGAGGTGGTCCTGCAGCCAGCCAGCATTGGGCATGCAGATTCCCACCCTGGCTACATGGCAGATGGGTTCTAGTCCTTAGGCTTTGCATCTTCATGGCCCCACAAGGAACAGCTCAGCTGCAATGCCTTCAAAAGCCTCCAAAAAAAGAAGATACCTAAGACTCAACTTGAGGTGCAGTTCCACACTTCTGAGCCTGGATCTGCACCAGCACTGAGGCTGCTTTATGCTGAGTGCTCTTCAAAAAGAACCTGGGGGTCCTCCAGGGCTTTGCTCAGTGAAGAGCCACCCCACAGCACTGATGGCATGCTGGGGACACATGGACAGACAGCACCTGCATGCTCACATGCAGCATCAACAAGACTGAGAAGAGATGAGCTGCTTTCCCCTCTGGCTCTGGAGCTGCTGATGCCCTGCAACGCTGCACCCACACCTCACAAGGACTTCTCTTACTGCATCCTGGGGTGGCCAAATCTCAGAGCTAGGAAAAGAACAAGAGCTTGGGAAGGACTTGCCTTTTTCCTGCCTTTTTCCTTCAGCCTGGCCTTGCTCTTGGAGGAGCAGACATTGTGCTTTGTGGACTTGAAGGTCTCCAGACGCCTCTTCATGTTCTGCCGGAAGATTTCTTTATCTTGGCGCTCTTGTTTATCTGGAGAGATGAAGTGACGGCTGTAGCTGGCCTTGTACTGGCCGAGGGAGAGGCAAAGAGACACAGGGTGAGCAGCTGGCCCCACGGAGCACGGTCCATCCCTGCTCCTCTGGCGGGTGCTGCTCCCCTCGGGGTCAGCCCCCGCCGTGCCCGGGAGTGCTCACCCGCCGCCGGGGCTTGTAGAGGCTCCCTCGCAGCACGTGGTGCATGGCAGCGTCCTCCTTGTCCCGGCGGCTCCGCACCGTGTCGATCACCTGCAGGTCCAGGCACGCCCCGCTCC
The DNA here is from genome assembly GCF_012460135.2 of Molothrus ater. Lineage (NCBI taxonomy): Eukaryota > Metazoa > Chordata > Aves > Passeriformes > Icteridae > Molothrus > Molothrus ater. Next base: position 13,932,995 of record NC_050489.2, on the reverse strand, counting down.
CGCTCTCCCTCCTGTGGGGACATGGAGATGGACGGGCTGCGCTCCCTGCCAGCCCTGGTGCAAGCCGCCCCCAGGGGAGAGGGCGGCTGGGAGGTCACACGAGATCTGTCCAGGAGCTCAGAGGGATGGTTGTACTCACAGGAGGTTTGTGACTGATGACTCCGACATGGACGTGCGGCTGGGCATGGAGGGCAGTGCCAGCTTGGCAGCTGAGTGCACATGGCCACCCTGGGACATGGGAGGACAAGGCAGGCATCAGGACTGTCGCTCTGATTTTTTAAGATTTTCTAAGCCTTCTGATGTTTACATTTTTGTAGCAAACTTTCTCACACACTTTCTGTAAATAACTTATTATTTTGCATTCTTTTATGGAGGAGAAGAAATTTGATGGACTGTTGGCTTGTCCAGTGTCATTGGAGAGGTTGCACTTTCACCCTCCAATCCACCGTCTCTTTTGGAAAACTAAAAATATTGGAGTCAGAAAATAAACTTCCCTTTTCTTCACCTTGAGAGCAGCGGTGTGTGTGCTCATGTTGTTTCATGTCCTACAGTGACACAGGACAGCAAGGACCCAGCTGGGATGGGCAGGTCCCCACTGCCTGGCCAGAGGGTGCACATGTGGGGAGGAACATACATGAGGGGAACCTCTCCTGCCAGGGCCATCCTGCTGCCTGGACACCACTACTGCCTGTACCTGATCTACAAAGCTGATAGCATCACGGATGTTCAGCTTGTAGTAAACATCCCAGATCTCATCCCGCAGCCTGTAGGCAGATTTCCGCATCAGGAGCTGGCTCAGGTATTTCTTGTCAAACTGCTCCCACCTGCCATGAGATGAAGACACAGGCAGTTCAGCTCCCATGGGGTACCAGGGCCAGGGATATCTATCCACACAAGGCTGAGTGTCCCAGGTACAGCAAAGGGAGGCTGGGCATGCAGGACCTGTCCCTGTCTGTGCACAGGGACACACTGCCAGGGAGAGCAGGAGGGGAGGGGACATGCTGACCCTTCAGCCTGCCCAAGGGGAAGCCAGATACTGTTGGGTCTGTGAGGCAGTGGGAGTAGGACTGGGGCCACCCTGCTGGAGCACTTCCCCTGCAGGAAACAGGCTTTTTGCATCCTTTTCCTGTTGCTGTGCTGCAGATAAACACTGCCCAGGCAGGAACAGGGCTGTTCCCTCCTCAGTGCCCAGGGCAGTTCCATCCAAGAGGGGGCAGAGGGCCATTGCCACCAACATGGACACCCCAAGTTCTGACCTTGGCAAGCAATGTCAGCTCCACAGCATCCCCAACCTGACCTGTCTCTGGGATGCTTTTGTGATCTTGGTCTGCTGCACAACAGCATCCAAAGGTACCTATCCAGACTGATGGACAGACATACAGGCTTCCTGGTCCCGCTGCTCTGTCCACAGCTGGGGTGTCCTTCTGTGAGGACCCTGAAGATGTCCCTGTGGCTGGCATGCATCTCCCATGCACTAACAGCAGAGGATCCTGTCTAAGGCACTCACTTGTCCCGCCAGTAGTGGTAGCCATGGTGCCCCACGATGTCCTCCACTGCTGCCAAGATGTGGTCAAAGGCCTTGAGTGAGGGGAAGAGGGTGAGTGGTGGCAAGGCTGTGGGTGCCCTGGGGATGCCAAGGTCATACATGGTCCTTGCCCAGCCCCACACATGAGGGGAGCTGAGGAGTCTCTGGCACTGTCACTTACGTGCTCATGCAGCTCCTCGTTCAGCGTGGGTTTGTGGTGGTCACTACGCTTCACCTTCAGCCACGTCACCAGGGGTTTGATGGTGAGGCCCTAGAATGGCAGGAGAAGGCAAGGGGAAGACTGGGAGGGTGAGAGGGTGCATGGCTGGGGCATGGGGAGCAGAAGCAGCACAAAGTGACTGGGGACAGTGGCTGTGCCAGCCACACATGCCCCTACCAACCCGACCCCTGTGCCATGGTGTGCACTCCCAATCATCCTTCCCCTAGACTAATTTTCATCCTCCTTGTGGCTTCCCTTCCCAGGGCACTGAACACCAGAGCTGGGGCCCATCAGCAGCTTTGTAAAGAGAGCAGCCTGGACAGGCACACACTCTTGGAGCTCCTGGAGCCAGTCCCAGAACAAAATGCCAGTGGGAAAAGAAGGTGGGCCATGGCCCCACCATCACAACAGTGCCCATAGCGGTCCTGCCCACCTGCTGATGGATGGGGTGCCAGAAAGCACCAAGGACCAAAGGTCACTTGAAAAAAGATACTTTCCCAAAGCACATGTCCCCAGACCAGTTCTGGGGCAAGAAAGCAGCACTGGAGGAGGGCACAGTGCCCATCCTCACCTGCACAATGACAGTGAAGAACACCACCACGATGGTCGTTGCCACAAAGTAGTCCTTGGCTTTCACCTTCTCCCTGTCCAGCAGGATGACCAGGGCGAAGGCCACGGCCCCACGGAGGCCACCATATGACATGACCACCTGGTCGATCCTGTCCAGGGGGATGAGGCGGAAGCGGTTGAGCACATATGTTTGGAGAACAACACCTGGGGAAGAAGGAGGAGGAGAGCCTGGAATGCTGGGAGAACCCTGCCTGCTCCAACAGAACAGCACAAAATCCCAGCCAGGATCCATGGCTGGCCTTGTGCCCCAGCCTTTCCTGGGCAATATCCCTTTCTGGCATGAAAGGGCTGTGTGCTACCAGCCATATACTCAGCAGGACAGACTGACCCACGGCTCTGAAGAGCAGGATAAAGAACAGGGTGCCCAGCACCAGCGCTGTGTCCCACGTCCACTTGGAGGTGTCCACAGCCGAAATGCCCAGAAACATGAAGATGATGGTCTCTGAGCTGCTGGCCAGTGTCTTCATGGTGTACTTGACTGTGGTGCGGGATTTCTGGGAGATGTTGGCTTCCACGTACTTCTTGCAGCAGATCCCACAGAAGGTGACTCTGCAGAGGGGCAGGAGGAGATGGCATGGCCCTATGGCAGGATGAGGAGTGGGTCTACTCACTGCCTCTTGCTGCTCAGCACTGCAGCCCCAGTTTCCTGGGCTCCCCTGGGCAGTACTCACGCCAGGATGGCGGAGAGCGAGACCATCTCGGCAGCCAGGTACGCCACGTAGGCCAGGAGGAAGACGAAGAGCGGCTCGATGATGCGCACGCGCTTGGTGAACCGCGTGATCAGGGCCAGCAGGAAGGCAAAGAGCAGCCCCACGGCTGTGCCCCCCAGGCTCACCAGGAAGAAGGAGGCTGGAGGGAGGAGAAGTCTCATTTGAACCATAAGGAAGTGGGCCCAGCTCCTGTGCCCCCCATGCTGCACTGGCCAAGCGCCATTCTCCCACCCAGGTCCCCTCCAAAGCATCCCATGGAGCACAAAGCCTTGGTTGATCCCAAAGCATCCCTTGGAGCACCTCTGCTGCGGGGCAGGCTGGTAGAGTTGGGGCTGATGTTGGGGCTGTTCAGCCTGGAGAAGACCTCAGAAGCCCTTCCAGTAGCTGAAGAGTACTCCAAAAGAGCTGGAGAGGGACTTTTGGCATGGACATGGAATAACAGGACAAGGGGGAATGGCTTCAAACTGACAGAGGGCAGGATTAGGTTGGGTATTAGGAAGAAATTCTTCCCTGTGAGGGTGGTGAGGCCCTGGCACAGACTGGCTGTTCCATCCCTGGAAGTGTTCAAGGCCAGGTTGGGGGGGCAACCCGGTCTACTGGAAGGTGTCCCTGCTCGTGGCAGGGGGGTTGGACCAAGATGGTCTTTAAGGTCCCTTCCAGCCCACACAATTCTACAGTTCTATGCTGATGGCCAGCATGTGACACATGGAGGTGACAAAGCTGTGATGCTGAGTGCCCAACCCACAGGACAACAGCTCCTGTGCTTGCCCCCCTCCACTTCCACAACAGAGGAGGAGGTGGAGGGGCTGGTGTGGCCATTACTCACCTACCCCCTTCACGTAGTCTGTGGCGTGGATGTGTGCTGGGCCCAGCTCCACAAAAGAGTTGAAGACCTTGTACAGCACCTGCAGGCAAGGCAAATCCCTTGAGAAACACAGGGCATTGCCCTGCCTTGCGAGGGGCAGGAAGGGTCTTGTGGAAGAGGCATTTTCCACCCCAAACCTGTCAGGTAACAGCTCATTTCAGCAGGCAAAGTCTCCCAGGGCCAGGAGAGAGGAAAGGCCAAGAGAGCATGGTACGGGTCTGCCCCCAGCTCAGGGATGTCACCTGCATCCTCTGCCCATCCTGGGGAATTCCAGCACCTTGAACATGTTGGGCTCAACATTAGAGTCCCCCAAGCTGCAACTCACCACGGTGACAGCGTCATTCAGGAGAGACTCGCCAAACACAATGATGAAGAGGGTCTCATTAACATGGACCTCTTCAAAGACAGCCAGGACTGCCACAGGGTCCACAGCTGAAATCAGGCTGCCAAAGAGCAGGAAATCCATCAGCCCAGCTTCAACACCTGGATCTGTTAGGACAGAAGGACCGAGGTCAGGCAAACCAGCCACCCCAGAACCCCTCTCACCAGATGGAAACAAGCCTGTCCCTCATCTGATCCCAGTGACTTGGCTGCAGCATCTCAACTGGGAGTGCAATGGGATGAGCCCAAAAGTGTTCCCAGACCTCCGGGATGCCCCTGGAAAAGTGGGACTCAGGTGCCTTCTTGCTGCAACATGAGAGGAGCATGGGGGACGTCCCTGTTGGCACCCAGGTGCATCACTGCTCCACCAGCAGGCACCACCAAAGGTGGCTCAGCAGCCACACCTCAGTCCAAGCATCAAGTGGCTCCTCAGGGTTCAGCAGAGCTCAAAACACAGCCCAGGCCAGGCAGGGCCAGTGGCTCCTGCCAAGGACAGGGAACATGGCAGTGAGCCAGCAACGCTAGCCAAGGTCAGCAGACAAAAATAGCAAAGACATGAGTCAGCCCAGTGCCAAGCAGGGCCCGTCTGCCCTGCACGCTTGACTGTCCTGCCAGAGCATCGTTCCCAGGATGTCAGGACCCTGCTCGTGCTGCAATTCCTAGGAATCCACAGCAGGGAGAGGCAGTGGGCTATGAAATTGGGGTTGCTGTGCACTGCCACCCGTTTTTTGGGGACGTGGTCCGAGCTGGGCAGCCCTGCAGACCCACCCATGAGCCCGGCGCGGTGCAGCCCCCAGAGTGCGGTGCCAGTGGCGAAGGAGTTCCAGAGCGTGCCCACCACTGCGTAGGTGAGGATGGCACCAATGTTGTCAAAGAACAGTCGGCTGGGCATGAAGTACCCCGAGTCCAGGACAATGGGGGGCAGAAGGAAGAGGAAGAACATGTTGGGCTCCAGTTGGTACTCAGCTTTCTTTGCCACGGCCAGCACGATGCCCCCCAGGCCCAGCCCCAGCAGGATGAGAAGGCAGCTCTCTGGGACGACAGATGTCACCTTCCTTGACAGGTGGAAAACTAGAAGAAAAAGAAGAATGAGAGCATCAGCCCAACAGGCACATGGACAGAGCATCCCGAATCCACAAGCTTCACAGAAGGGTTGGGTGATGCATGATGGATGGGAGGGGAACAAGGGAGCACCTATAGAAAGGCTGCTTCCTGGCCACATGTGCACAAAAGACCTTCCAGCTACCTCCCAGGTCAGGATTTCAGGTCCCTGACTCTTTAGGATTTTCCTCACCCTCTCAGCCAATAAGCCAATCAGCCAGGCATTTTACTTTTCTTGGCTTCTGGTGTCGGCTCTCAAAGGTTTAAAGCAGGCAGTGAGCACGTTCACAGTGTCACGAGCACTGCTGGCTGCTGTTTAAGTGAAGAAATCCTGGTACACCGGGACATGTCACCCCACTCAGAGACAAGGATGCTCAGCCCTGGTGACAGGGTGACCTTGTTTGCATCCATCTGAGCAATCTGAGCAAGCAGCCAGAGCAGCATGCAAACCACTGCAGCACAAGGCATGCCTGAGCACAACCTCCCTCAGCACCAGCTAACCTACCTGCATGCAAAAGCACAGGCACTTGGGAGCTGCAGATTTAGAGATGCTTGGAATAATCAGTTTATTCCATGCAAGGTTTGGGCCAAATCTTAAGCTGCCGTGGAACAGGATGTATTTTCTAAAGCAAACAGAGGATGCCCTGGTATTCATCCAGCAGTAATGTGGCAGTGAGCCTGTGCTCAGGCACAAGCCAGCAGGGTGCCATGCCAGCCAGCACAGGGGACTCATTCCTCCAGGCACCCTTGTCCCCCCATGCCAGGGTGTCCCGTGTAAACCCAAATCAGTCCAGCTTCCAGGCAGGCAAGCCCAATCCCTGGGGGTTTCTCCTTGCTAGCACAAGGTGTCCCTCCAAAAGGGCATTGCTTGGGGAAAGGCTATTGAGGGTCACAGTTATTTTGTCCCCTTGTCACTGGGTTCTGCCATCAGTTGTGACATCCAGCCCAGCTCTGTTGCATGACTTGACCATCAGATGAAGAAATCTCCTGGGGAGTGGGTTCCTCTGGGCACTTTGAGAGCCATCTCTGTCCTTGTGCACCCAGCAGGTACAAGGGGCATCAGGGTAGGCTCTGAGCCATCACTTGGCTGCAAGCCCAGCCCTGCTGCCAACCCCAAAACCCAGTCCCTAAAGCCCTTTAGCTTCCCTCCTTTGGAACACCAACGGACAGACCATAAGGTCTGCCTAGCCCAGGGTGCTGTCTCCAGTGGCATAGATCTGGAGAGGAGCCCAGGAACAGGCAGTACTTCATCAGCAGGTTTCCATGTGTCTATGCCCTTGTCATTCTCCTCTGAACCTGGTCCTGCTCTATCCTTCTGGGACAGGTCCCACTGTCCCTGAGATGTGGACAGCCAGAGAACTGACACTGTGGCCTCCTCATGTTCTTCCTTTCTCCTTTCCCAGCACCTCTTAGGTAATTTTCTTTCCTTCACCACAGCTGAGCTCTGAATTAGAGGAGATAATTGAATGACAAAGATGTGATTCACAATCAGAGACATCTTTGAACCCACCACCCAATGTGCAGGCTAAGGACCACTCTCCTTTAGTTGAGGACCTCAAGAGGTTGCTGCTTGGCACAGCAAGCTCCATCCATGCCCCAGCACTGGCTCCCTGCCATAATACAGCAAGAGCACTGCTGCAGCCAGCAGGGCAGAGCAGTGAGCATAGGGGCAGCATGATCTGCAGCTCCACCACCAAGCACCTCAATAGGAAAGAGCAGCCAGGCCAAGCCTCTGCCATAGCTCTGTCACTGAACACCCCAGCCACAGAGCCTGGGGCACCCCCTCAGCCCCAGCCACCTCTGCTCACTGCTGTGGGCTGCAATACAGCCCTGGAGACTGTGGTGACATGGACACTGCAGCCCTTCAAGCAGACCCACAGCCTGAGGAAATGCTGGCTGGGCTTCATCCAGGCCGAATTCCTGCTAAATGACCACACAAGTCACTGCAGAGCCCTGCTCACCCCACACAAGCTGCCTGCACCAGTGGACGGATGGTGCTCGCTCAGCGCCTGCAGCAGGCTGTGAAGCCGCTTCCCACCCACGGGAACAAAGCTCTGAAGTTTTCAAGAAGGGAACGAGGCGTCCAGCCCCTTTCTGCATTCTCAGGAACATTGCCAAGATCCCTGCTCTCTGCTTCGGCAACCCAGCTGCATTCCTCATGCTGTGGAGCTGTCCTGGCTGGCTGGGGCACCCAGGAGAGCATGCAAGGATGCTGTGAGGACATGGGTCCTAGCTGTCACCCATCCTGGAAGTGTTCAAGGCCAGGTTGGATGGGGCTTTGAGCAACTTGGTCTAATGGAAGTTGTCTCTGCTCATGGAAGAGTAGTTGGAAAAAGATAATCTCTAAAGTCCCTTCCAACTCAAACTATTCTATGATTGATTTCACCAAGCCAGAAACTTGGTCAAATAAAGGAGAAGCATCAATGGGAAAGACCATGCTTGTCCAAAAATCTGCTGGCTGATGGGGAGAGCTGCCAGCCTCCCCAGGAAATGGCAGCACATGAGCTCCCATGTGTCACAGAGAGCAGCCAGTGGGGACAGACTGAACAAGCTCTAATTTTATACACACTAGTCAAGGATTTCAGCTCTAAAGGTTCCCACAGCAACAGTAACTTAGCCACATGTGAATTAACTTCAGAGACATAATCCATACTCAGGCATACATAATGAAGCATTTGCCATTGAGACAACTCAGGGCCAAAACCTCCTCTGCTCCTCCAGAGCTTGGGAAATGGCAGAAAACCTAAACCAAGACATGAGCAGCTGGGGGCAGAGGTGATGGTGCGAGGAGAGATGGTTGCAATTCTGCTGCATAGAACATCATCTGTCTGCTGGCAAACTCCTGCCTGTGGGGCAGTTATGTCTAAGGAGAATGTCTGGGGCAATGCTCATCACCTCTGTGCTGCCCATCCTGTGCTCTGACTGTGGATGGAAAAGGCAGCAAAGCCCGGATGATGCCTCGCTGTGCAGGAAGGCAACACCCAAGCCAGTTTTTCCCTGCCCCGGGTGTTTGCTGGCTTGGGTCACCCCAGCATCGTGACTGCCTCTGAGAACAGAGCCCACAGTGTCATTTCCCCATCACCCGGGCGTGGGGCCACTTCCTCCCCTCCAGTCACAGGGCTGTGAGCTGGCAGCCCAGCACCACAACCGCAGCGGATCCTCTGCACCAGCCTGCGCCCAGCGTCCACAGCTGGCACTGCCCTCTCTGCTCCCCAAAATCTTCCACCCCTGGTTCATCTCCTCTGTGGACTCCTGTGCACACTGGGGACTGCAGGTGCCATCTCTGGGGACACCCATGGCAGGGTGCTGCCTCAAGGTCTGGGTGTCACTATTGGCTCCAGGCTCTGAGGACCCATTGGACCCACTGGATACACTAAACCTGGCAGCTCAAAGCCATCAGCCATCAGGGCTGTGTCTCACAGACAGAGAAGGAGAGTGGCCATCACCCTCAGGCCTGGAAGAAAGTGGGGATTTGGGAATGATCCCAACTCAGGCCCCCCTGCACCCACCCGCACAAAATCAGGGTGGCTGAGGGGAGCATGTCAATGGAAACCTGCGCAGGGAGCAGTTCTGAGGAGAGGTTGGAGAGAAGAAAATAAAAGACAGGGAAAGGAATTTTCTCTCTGATCTTCTGCAGGTAGGAGGGACGCACTCGGCAGCTGGAGGTGGCACAGCTACAGCAGAGTGCTGTATTTTTAAACTCATGATACCTTTCAATTCATTCCTCGCGAGGCTTTAGGTCTCTCTTGCAAGAAGGCAAGGAAGGAGAGGAACGGAAGATCCACAGTGATGCTGGGACAGGAAGAGGCCAGCTGGTGGTCACAGCTGTAGCTGTCTCCTGTGTAACGAGTGCTGCTGCACATCCCTGGCTGATCAGAGATTCCCCTGACAAACTCTGAACCCACATTTCTTGGTCAAACTCGAAACTCAGAGGGTGTCTGCACCCCCACCACGGAGTCTGTGCCCACAGTGGGGTCTCTAAGGAGAGAACCTGGCTCAAGGTCACGATCTCATCCCCAGGGCCTAGCACAGCAGGCAGGGGCACTGTGGGGGACCAGCCCTCTGGGTACCCCTGCCTGGCACCCACACACGTGTGTCCCCTCCCCAGCACCGCAGATGCTGGTGGGGAGCCCAGCCCTGCACAGCTCACACAGATCCTCATTGTGCCTTCCCACACAGCCTCTCACAGCACAGCCTCCCCTGGCTCCGTGGTTCTGTGCTGGGGATCACAAGAGTCCAAGGCCAGCCCAATCCGGAGTGACCCACTGGAGGAGACTGCAGGCACCTGCCATCCCCAGGCTGCTGGGGGCACAAACTGCCCGGCACTGGCCCCACCGAGCCTTTCCCGGGGCTGGGGGGGAACAATGGCTTCCAGACCTGCCAGTGGCAGGTGCTGTGCCAGCCCTTGGGAACATGGGACATCCTTTGGGGCTTCTCCTCTCATGAACCCTCCATCCTCTGTGCCCACCCATCTATCCATCCATCCATCCATCCCTCGCAGGAAAAAACAGCCCGGGCCCCCACCCTTTCCTTCGGGTGGTGTCTTAACCCCGCCGCCGCACATCATCCCACGGCAGGGCACGGAGGATGTGGCGCGGTCCTGCGACCTCCGCAATCCAGCTGAGAGTGGTGACCAGCCGGATTTGTCCCCACGACCCGTGTCCCGCCGTGCGGTGACACCCCTCGTCCCGAGTGCCCCCGCGCCCGCCGGGGATGCCGCGTCCCCCCTGCCCGCCCGGGGGTGGGCACGTCTGCTCCCGGGGGACCGGAGCGGGTGGGGACACGGGGACACTCACCGATCTTGGCCAGGCTGGCTACCAGGATCCAGGCGGCCACCAGGCAGGGCGCCTGCACCTCCCGCCACTGCCACCGCAGCAGCTCGGCTCCCGCCGGGGCGGCGGGGCCGGGGGAGGCCGCCGGGGGCTGCATGGCCCCGCCGCTCCCGCCGCTCCGCTCCGCCGCGCTCCCGGCCCCGGCCCCGGCCCCCGCCCGCGTCACGCGCACGTGGGGATGCGCGGGGACGGCCCCCGGGCCCCACGCCACGGGCCCCGCCCCGAGCGGCACCGGCCCGCCCCGGACCTCGGCACCCCCGGTACGGCCCCGGGCCTTTGCATCCGCCCCGGACCCCAGCGCCCCCCTACTCACGCCTTTGCATCCCCCCTCCCTCATCCCAGCTCATCTGCACGCTCCCGGAGCCCCCTGGGCCGTACTAGTCCCCTGTCCCCCTCTCAGTCCTCTCTGCAACTGTCCCGGTGCCACCTGCATCGCCCTAGTCCCCCGTGCCCTCCCCCCGTGCCTCTGCTTTGTCTGAGTCTCCCCAGCCTGGCTTAGTCCTCACGCACCCACCAAATTCCCCACCCTCCTCCCAGCCGGCCCCTTCCCAGCTGAAACCATCCACCCTTGCCCCAGGTGCTGCCTGAGCATCAGCCCGGGAACACACGTGGGGGGCCCCCAAAATTACTGTCTCCCCTTTCCCTCCTCAGCCCCTCCTAAATCTCCCAGATGCTGATTAGGCTATCCACCACGCCCTGGGAGGTGCCCCATCTCCCACCCCCCATCCCTGAGGCTCCCAATCCAGGAGATTCACACTCCATGTCCTGGGTGGGCAGGGAGCTTTGCCCAAGAGCCCAGAGAGGTGGGATGCTGGGCAGGGAGCAAGAAGAGACGCTGGCAGAGTGCTCCATGGAGAGCCAGCTCTGACCTGTGTCCCTGCAGGACAGGACACCTTAGCCAGAGTGAGACCTCTGGCTGGCAGTGCCTGTGGCATGGGCACTCTCAGGTGCTGAGTGCCAGCCTGAGCCCTCTGGCCAGGTGGGAATGGGCCACAGGACACTTCCCTGGGAGCCTCGGTGGCATCACCTTTTTTCATCTCTCTGCCTGGGTACAAATGTGCTATAAATGTTTGCCAGCAGAAGCCAACGGCTGGGGAACACAGGCTGGAGGCAGGAGCAAGGGGAAAGCTCCCTGCCCACCACTCCATCACATCTGATCATTGTCATTGTCCAGGTAATCTGCCAAAAAGAAAGTAAAATGGATTTTACACAAGCTGTGCTTTGCAGTTTGAGCTCAGTATGCCCCACTTCCAGAGTGGCACCGCAACACCCCTGGATCCAGGAAGCTCATCCTGTGCTGCTTCCCCCCTGCCCCAGGATGGGGAGATGGAGCCCAGCTGCCCACCCGTGCTCCAGTTCACCTGGGGTGACCCAACCCACCCGGTCCCCTGGAGCAGCCTGGAACCTCATGAGGCCTGGAGCATCCTGGAGCATCCCAGTGGTGCCCCACAGGGCCTGGAGCACCCCTGACACCAGAGCAACCTGGGGTCTGCAGATCCTGGATACCGAGGGGCCCTGATGGAGCCCCCCAGAGCCTGGAGCATCCATCCTGGAGCACCCCTGAAGCCAGAGCATTCCAGTGAAGCCCCCCAGAGCCGGGAGCATCCCGGTGCCCGGAGCATCCATCCTGGACGCGCCCGCGGGAGGGCGCGCCGAGCGCCGAGCACGGAGCGGCCTCTCCCGGGACGGGGAGGGCGGAGGGGCCGGGCCGAGCCCGTGTCCGCCCCGGGCGTCGCGCGGGGCCGCGGCGGGGCCATGGCGGTGGTGGAGGCGGCGGAGGCGACGGTGCCATGCCGGGTGCAGTACCTGGAGGACGCGGATCCCTTCGCCTTCGGCAGCTTCCCGGAGCCCCGACGAGCCCCGGTTTACGCCGTGGAGGAGGCGCTGGCCCTGGGGGCGCAGCTGCCCGCGCTGCACCGCCTGGTCGGGGCCCCGCTGCCGGTGAGCAGGGACGGGGACGGCGGGGAAAGCGCCGTGCGGGGGAGCGGGTGGGGATGGCTGGCTGGAGGGGACCGGGGGGCGAGGGATCGGACTGTGTGTCCCCGGCAGCGCTCCCGGTGTGAGTCACGGCGGGGTTTGTGAGCTCCTGCGGGAGATGCCAGCCTCGGCCGGCCCCGATGAGTCGGCGGGAGGAAGAGGATGTGCTGCTCAGGGCAGGCAGGAACCCTGGCAGGGGGAAGCAGGATGAGGGCAGGCGTCCATCCCCATGTGGTTGGGGCTGAGGCAGGCAGCGTGTTCCCCACCGGCCTCGCACTTCCACGCCGGGAAGCCGGAGCGGAGCACACCGCTCCGCCTGGGACCCTTCCAGTGCTGCTTCTTGCTGCGGCACCTGGAGCTTGGGGCGGTGATGGTGGGGGCGGAGGGCCACCAGCCCCTCATCTCACCGGTCCGGCAGCAGCTTTGTCAGCGGAGAGCAGTACGGAAATGCACGCTGAGCAATTTCCTTCAGCTGGGAGGAAGGCAGGAGGCCGAACGTGAAGCGAGGCACCGTGTCTTGTTTGTGTGTCCTCAAGTCTGGCTCGGGCTGGGAAGTGGAGGAGACACGGGAGACAGGGCACCCTCCCTGCCTATCTCCTGTGGATGTGATGCTCTCGGAGCATCCTTCTCGGGATGGGGACAGGCTTGTTTTCTTCCTCAGGAAAGCGGGACCCAGCAGAGCTTGGCAATAGCTGAGCATCTTCGTCTTGCAGCACCACAGGAGTGCAGGGAAGGGAGGCAGGAGCCCCGGCTGGCTGGGGGGAGCTCTGCTCAGAGCTAGAGCAGAGAGATGGAGCGACAGGAGGGGGAAATTCAGCTCGGTGTGCCCGACACTGAGCTTGCTGGCCTTCCAGGGGAGAGGGGATCACTTCGAGACTTTGCCTGCACCAAAAAAAAACCCCTCCCGTTTATTCCCCTTTTCATTTTTCTTGGAGCAAAGAAGCAGCGTCTCATGTCGCCGTCATGGGATTTTTAGGCGGTGACTAAAGGGAGTTTGTTTGGGAACAAACAGCCTGGAGACATGACGAATGGAGCAAACTCAAATTTCATGCGTGTGCTGTGCTCCCTGGGCAGGAGCTGGCTGTAACGGGATCGCCAGCCCGGAGTGCTGCCATGGTGGCACGGGGCAGGGGGAGGGGACACTGGACACTGCGTTCCCGAGGGCGGGAGCGTTGCAAGGAGGTCCTGTGCCCAGCAGAAGGGTGTTGATCCTGGGCTTTCAGGCTCTGTTCTCTACCTAATCCAAGCTCTGGATATTTTTTTCCCCGTAGTTTCCTCATATCATCCCATGACTCTTGGTGAAATCACAGGTGAACCGCCTGGATCCTGTTCTGGGTTTATAAACCAGATTTCTGGATTATATAGATTATAAACCATGATGCCTTTATCACACAGTGCTCTCTGAGGCAGCAAGGGCTGCAGAATGTCCCACCTGACAAGCTGGGATGCTGGCTGGGGTTTGCATGAGCAACTGTGTTCATTGGGAGCCTCCTGCACTGGGATTTACAGCCTGTGGAGTGAGGTCAGTCTCTCAAGCCACCCAGCTCAGTTGAAATTCAGAGCTGGCACCCTTGGAGCCATGCAGATGTTGTTCCCCTGGCATGACCAGCCAAAGCCTCCCCTGGTGCCTTTTGTGCCAGGTAGCACTCAGCTCCATTAGTCACCGCCCTAAAATTAGTAAATGAACAGTCAGATTTTCCCAAGGAACTGGCTGTAAAAAAATTCAACTGGGAATGCCTGGTGCCAGGTTTGTCCTGCTGGGCAGCATGCCTGGACCTGCAGAGCACTGGAAGAGGATTCAGCAGCCAGGAGGGAGCTGGGCTGGGGTACCCTCATAGTTGGAGGAAGATTGAGCTGCTGGCACCCAGGGGATGAGCTGCCATGGCAGAGCAGCTGAGCCCTACCCTTGCTGGGCCCAGCAAAGCAGCTCCCTGTGCTGGGAACAGCTTAGAGATGATGAGCAAGAGGTTTCTGGTGCAAGCATCAATGCCTTGAATAGCCTGTCCTGCCCCATGACACCCTTGGTGCTTCCTCTCCCTGAGCAGGACCTGTCACTGATGACTTTTTCATGCTCTCCGGGAAGTGTGTTTGCTTGGAAATACCTTCCTGCTTTGTTTGCTGCTGCTGCATTGTTTGCCTCCAGGCTGATACTATCTTCTCCACTTTCCAGCATTTTTCTAGTACCCTTGGGTGATGCTTGGGCAGGGCGTGGCCATTCTCTGAACCTCTGCAGGCAGGTTTTGACAGGGCAGGTTTTTTGGCTGTCCTTTAAGTCCCCAAATGCTCCTGCGGCTCCCTTGAGCACTATCTCACCTCTGAATCTGGGGATTTTTCCAAACAATTGCAAAACCCATCAGGCTAGAGTTTTGCATTCTCCTTCCTCCCCCGGAAATCTGGGAAGAGCAAACAGTTCGCTGGCCTCAGTGCCATAAACTTGCTGAGAGCTCTTGTACTCAACAGAGGTGCCGGTGGGGCAATCTCTGTGTGTGAAGTGAGCAATCCCCATCCCACAGCCCTGTTGCCCTCTGTTTCCTAACAGGCTTGAGGAGGGCTTTGGTGAGGGTCTTTGCCCCACTTCACCCCTGGATGGTAGGAAAGCGGTGAGGAGGGGTCAGCAGCACTGAGTGTTGGTGCTCAGCAGCTCCCAGCACTCCCCAGCTCCCAACACCATCCCTGCATGGATCCCAGGAAGGGAGCTGCAGCCAGGCACTCATGCCACGGCTTTTCCAGGACACCAACTGCTGCCTGGGACTGGGCTCCTCCCACTGCCACAGGTCTGCTGATAAACAGCAGGAGATCTGTTAATGAGCAATGAGCCCAGCTGGAGGAGCTTCCAGAGGGAAGAAAGTTGGCACTTCTGGGCTGACTCTGGGTGACCTCCAGAGATCCCTCCTGGCCTGGGTATTATTTCCTGCCCCCATGATAAGGCAGTGGCAGTGTTCTCATCCACTTGCTGCCATCCATCATGCAGGAGTGGACAAGCACCTGAGTGTCGTGGCAAAGGACACCCCTCTTAACCCTGCAACTAAATTGTGGTGAATGCACTTGGCTGGGGTTGGGGTTGGGGTTGGGGTGGGTCCTGTGGCTCGTGTAACTCTACAAACCATCAGCCCCCCTGTGTGTTTTGGGAGGAAGAGCAGCAGCTGATGATGTTCTTTCTGACATGTCAGTGCCTTGTGTTTAACTGCTGCCTACTATATTTAAATAATATATTTTTCCTGTAGTTTCCCCACAGCCTTTCTAGAAGAGCTGCAGCGATGCTGAGAAATTGTGCAAAAAGAAAGTGTTAGAAAGGGGGTAAAAGTGGTAAAAGTGTTTCCTTTGCTGACAGATAAAGAGGATATTTGTTGCCTGGCCTTGGAGCATGTGGGGATGCTGCGATAGGGGTGAGCAGGAAAATGTGATGCTGTGCTGGGTGGTGTGAGTTCGTCTGTGCATGGACAATGTCTCCATATTGGAGGTGAGGAGGTTTCCATCACAGTCCCATTGAATCCTGGAACAGTTTGGATTTGAAGGGACCTTAAAGGGATCATCTTGTTCCATGCCACTGCCATGGGCAGGAACACCTTCCATTAGAGCTCTTGTTCCAAGTCCCATCCACCCTGGCCTTGAACACTTCCAGGGATGGGGCATTCAACACAGACAGAATCCTTTTCCAGGTTGTGGATCCTTGTTCTACATCAGGGTTGGCACGAGCATCATGTCCTCAGCAAGACCCTAGAACCTCCCTGTGAATGGATGAAGGGCATCCATCCTGCTGCAGGGTGGCTGGGACTCCCAGGAGCCACGGGCTGCATGTGTGAGCGTGGGATACTCTCCTCTCCCAGCTCTGTTTTGCCTTCAAGTCCCCATTGCCCTCAAAGTCTGGTTCATTTTGTAATGGTTTACCAGGCAGGAGACAGATGAACCAGAGCCACCCTGCACTGGGAGCTGTCAGTAACCTGTGACCCCAACTTGCTGCCCCCAGCACCATGACACTGAGACCTCAGCTTGATCCTACAGGGTATAAACCCCCTGTCTGAATAACCCCTGGCCCTGGGGCAGCTGCTGCTCCTTGGTGTGGAAGTGCTGCCCGGGATTTTTGGCAGGGCTGCAGGAGCCTGGGATGGCCTCTCCCCATCCCCAGGGAGGCCACAGCCAAGCCAGGGCCCAGGGCTTGGAGCATCCCTAGTGGGAAACGTTGCCAAGCTCACACGGGAAATACACAGGGTCAGGTCCCAGGGGCTTGGCCTCCCCCCACAGCTGGGACATGTCAGCAGCCCCAGAGGAGCTGGGATGTTAACTCTGGCTTGCTGGGGCTGTGGCAGCCCAGAGAAGGCAAGGCTTTTGTTCTGAGGGTGATTTGCTCTTTGCTGACTTAGAGTGCCTAGGTGGATACAGGGATGCCTGAGGGATGCCCAGGAGGCTGGCAGAGGTGCCAGTGGCGATGCAGGGGTTGGCCAGGAGGATACAGAGATGTCTGGGAGGATGCCCAGGAGTACGCAGGAATTGGCTGGGTGGATGCAGGGATGTCCAGGTCGATGCAGGGATGCAGGACAGCCTGTCCCAGTGGAGGGATTGAAGCATTCCCCAGTGAGCAAACCCTGTGTGGGGTCATTGTTAGGGACTGACGCTGTGAAGGCAGAGCTGGAAGCCAGGAGTACCTGCCCAGTGCCAGGTGCTGTGTTTGCCAAGCCTGTGTTTGCTGCACATTGCCATGGCTGGCTGGCGTGGCCAGCAATGTCCAACCCAACAACAGTGCCCTGCCAAATTGCCCATGTTAACTACTTCAATTAATGTGTCATTTGACTTTACCCTGTGGTATTAAAGTCACACTCACAGTGAATTCATATGTGTGAGCTTGTGCCCAATGCTGGGATGCAAGGAGATGGGAATGTTATGGAAAAGAATCCCAGTGAGACACAGGAGGCATACCCAATATTGCAGTGGGATCTCCAGGGCCACAGTGGGGAAAGGCATTGATGGGAAAGGTAGAGAAGCTGTGACTGTTCCCATCTGAGCTCCTCAGCCACAGGACTGTGCTTGGAGCTTTTGCAATTTGGGGTTGAAATTGAGGTGGGGTTTTAGATGGCTGATGGATCCCCACTTCTCTCCCCGATTGCTGCTTTTGTTTGCACAAGAGCAGCTTTAATAATGGGGTTTTATCCCCAGTCCTCAGTTCCTGCCCTGCAGATGTGTTCCTTGGAGATGGTTGAGCAGGGAGAGGGTGGGGCAGGGGAGTTGCAAGTGCTTTAGGAACAGATCCAGATGTGCAGGGGAGGCAGGGTGCTGGCACTGCCCTCCCTCTGCTTCTGCTCATGCCTTGAGGGTGAGTTGCCGTGTCCCAGAAGACCTGGCTGGGTGCTGTGGGGTGCTGCTGGCTCCAGGGTACCTCAGGACTTTGTGGGTGCCGTGCACCATGGGTGCTGTGCATGGATTTTCTGGGAAGGTGCCCCTTGCCCCAGCCTTGTCTCAGGGCTGTGCTTATCCAATTCTGATGGAAGATGCCACGTGGCTCTGGGCTGAGTCAGAGGGTGTGTCAGCCAGGGCACATCCCAGAGATTTGCACTGCTTTGGGGGGTCCCTGTCTGGGCTGGGTGCCCAACAGTTCCCTCAGACCCAGTCCCTGCAGGCAGGGGCAATTTGCCAGCTCTGGGAGGAGATGGATCCTGCCCCAGCTGAGCCCCTGCTGACTAACGGGGAGCCCCAGGGAGCCAATCAACCTCTTGCCATGGTTCCCACCCAGGGATTGCCAAGGAGCTCAATGCTGGCAGGACTGCCCTCACTCAACCTTTTCCTGCCTGGGGCTCCATGTTTCTCCACAATCAGCGCCAGGCTGAGGCAGAAGGTGCTGGGACATCTCCCTGCAGAGCCAGTGGCTGCGGACAGGTGGGACATGCCACCCCACTGCAGGATGTGTCTGCCAACTGAGTTTGGTGTGAGTGGGAGGGTGACCTGGGAATGCTCTGGGAGCCTGTAGGCCTGTGGTGGGCATGGGCACTCAGCCTTGCTGTCTGCATCCCCAGCTGGAGGACTGCACGCTGCAGGTCTCACCCTCTGGACACTACCTGGACCTTGACTTATCCCTGCTGGAACAGAAGGATGATCTGGAGGGTTTCTACGAGGAGGTCAGGTAGGGCACATGGGGTACCTGAGCCATGTGGGGACACAGGGGACCCCACATGTGTGTGTACACCATGGGCAAAGAGCCAGGGGTTGGGGTGGTCCCACTGCAGGCACTCACAGCACATTTTCCCTCACCTCAGGAAGGGGAGACGGCCGACCCTGATCCTGCGCACGCAGCTCTCCGTCCGAGTCCACGCCATCATCGGTGAGTCAGGGCTGCTCTCTCCTCCAGCCTGGTCCAGCAGCTCCACTGCCCTGGATGGGGGAGGTTTGGCCTCTGCAGTGAGTTTTGGCCAGGGTTTTTGTGATGGAGAGGGCTGCTTCCACCCCATAACCCCTCCCAGAGATCAGGGGATGTGGTCCTCGTGGGGTACCCGCTGGGTTAATACCCTCCATCCTCAGAGATCAGGACTTTTGCCTCTTGGGCTGGGAGCCCACCACCCACTGCAGTTATTCTGGGTCACTCAGGCAAGCTCTAAATATAGCTGTGAAGACATAAACAAAGGGCTCTTGCGCAGCAGAAAGTGCTGCCATGGTTCAGAAAGCCTGCTCTGAGGTCCTGCAAAATTTTCAGGAGTCTCAAGCCTTTTTTTTGTCTTTGGCAGGGGGAAAACAAGCACTGAGAAGAGTGATGCCAGATGGGCATCAGCTGACTGTGCAGGGCTGCAGCTGAACCATGCAGGAAGGGGCAGGAAGCCCAGGGTCAGGGTCATGGTCGTGCTCTTTGCCAGCAGTTCCCAGGCTCTGTCTGAGCGCTGAGCTCTTCTGCTTTTCCTCCCAGCAGCTCTGCCTTCCCTCCCAGCTCTGACAAGCTGATAAGCAAGTGGAGGAGGCTGCCAGGACACTGTGTTTTACAGGGCATATCTGGAGGACTACTTGGACATCTTGTTTTTAGCTTGTTGCAGCTTTAAGCCTGACCCAAATAAGTTGGGATATGTGGCTAACTCAGTTTTTGCATGTGGGAAGTGCTGGTTCCCAATGGCCTTGGTGTCTTCATGGGGCCTTCCAGCTTCCCAATGCCCTGGCTGCTCCACGCTGGCTCCTGCCTGCAGGCACACCCCCAAAAGCACATAGTCTCCACCCCAGTGACAGTCCTGTCCCCGAGCAACCTGTGTCACACTACTGGCCTTCCTATCCTGTGGATTTTTCCCAAGCTCCGAGGCTGCTGGGAACTTTGGAACCATGACATGGCTGTGCCCAGGGAGGGATGGCTAAAAGTAGCTCAACCTCTTGCCTCTGTTCCTGTTTAGGTTCTGCAAAGGAAACCAGAGGGGATATTTGTGTCATTGCTGGTCAGAAAAAGAGGGCAAAAAAAAGGAAATAGGAAAGTGAGAGGGCTGAAATATGTAGTTGTGTTAGAGCAGCTGCTCCCAGCCACTGTGTCCCACAGCCAGGACAGTGCTGGGGTGATGGCACAGAGATCAGGATCAGGATAAGTCAGGATGAGGGGCTTTCCCAGGAAGCCCCAGTTCAGCAGTGAGCCACTCACACCACATCTCTCCTTTCCTCCCAGAGAAGCTGTACAACTCACGGGGGCCCGAGCTGCGCAGGTCCCTCTTCTCCCTGAAGCAGCTCTTCCAGGTGAGGTGATGCTGGTGTGGTGGGGGACAGGGGCTCCCTCAGGGCTGGCTGCCACACTGCAGTAACACTTGGCCTTCTTCCCTCAGGAGGACAAGGACCTGGTGCCAGAGTTTGTGAACCTGGAGGGGTTGACGTGCCTGATCAAAGTGGGGACAGAGGCTGACCAGAACTACCAAAATTACATCCTCCGGGGTTGGTATTTGGGCACAGGGCACCTCTGGAGCAGGTTCCCTAAAGAAGCTGTGGGTGCCCTATCCCTGGAAGTGTTCAAGGCCAGGTTGGATGGGTCTTTTATGCAACCTGGTTTAATGGAAGGTGTCCCTGCCTGTGGCAGGGGAGTTGGAATGGGTCTTTAAGGTCCCTTCAACCCAAAGCATTCCAGGATTCTATGCTTGTCCCCAGGGAGGAAGGCTGGCATTCAGGGTGAGCAAGCCACAAAGTCTGCCAGGGCTACTCTGCCTTCCCAGCAGCCAGACATTGCCCTTGCTGCAGTGATGCTGTGCAGGGATGGGAATTCCCAACCCCTGCCTGCTGCAGCATCAGCCTGCCCACTGTCTGCCTTGCAGCCTTGAGCCAGATCATGCTCTTCGTGGATGGAATGCAGGGTGTCATCAACCACAATGAGACTGTCCAGTGGCTGTACACACTCTCAGGAAGCCCAGTGAGTGCCTGTTGCTCTTGGGGGGCTGTCTGTGCCCTCCACTGCATCCCCTTCCCTGCTTGTGGCTGTCCCCTTGAACCATCCCTCAGAGGATGTGCCTTCACTCTCTGCCTCTGGGCTTGGTACTCTGGTATCTTTGCTTGTGTTGGGTCCTGCTCCCAGCCTTCTGGGAGTCACCCAGGATCTGCAGACCTCCCTATCCTGATGTGACCACATTCCCAGGCACAGAGCTTGAGTAAGACACTCCTGCTCTAGGTCCCTTCCCAGTGCCTCTCAGCCATCAGCCTCACAGCTGCAGGTCCCTGGCCCCACGGCAAAGCTCCCAGTCCTGGGGCATGGGCACAGCCACCCCACAGTGCCCCAGCAGCACGCTGGCAGGCCCCTGTCACTGCTGCTGTCCCAGCTGCCATCCCTTGTCCCAGTTTCGCCTGGTGGTGAAGATGGCACTGAAGCTGCTCCTGGTGTTTGTGGAGTACACAGAGCCCAACGCCTTGCTGCTCATCCGCGCCGTCAATGCCGTGGACCAGGCGAGAGGTGAGCGCAGCTCCAGCCTCCTGCGAGGTCCCTGCTGGGGGACAGTGTCCCCTCCCAGCCTGCATGTCACCTGTTCATCCCTCTTTTCCCAGGTGCCTGTCCGTGGTCCAACTTAATGGCCATCCTGGAGCAGCGCAACGGGGCTGACACAGAGCTGCTGGTGTTCACCATGACACTGATCAACAAGGTCTGTGGGGGTGTCCCCGTGGTGCCACACTGCTGGGGCTCAGTGTGGGTCACCCCAGTGCCAGCAGCATCCCTCTGATTCTGCCCAGACGCTGGCAGCCCTCCCAGACCAGGACACCTTCTATGATGTGACTGACTGCCTGGAGCAGCAGGGCATGGAGCAGGTGGTGCAGCAGTACCTGGGCAGCAAGGGCACCGACCTTGACTTGAAGCAGCAGTTCACAATCTACGAGGTGAGTGGGGCTCCAAAAGGATCTGGCCATGTACTACCTGCCTCCAGCAGGGAGGGTGAGTGCATGGGGTGGCAGGGATGCTGCTGTGCCCAGTGCCATGCCCCTGGTCCCTCCACAGAGTGCTCTCAAGCTGGAGGATGATGTGGAAGAGCCACCCTCAGGGGGACGCAAAGAGCGGAGGAGGACAGATGAGGGCCGGCGTGGGTGGCGATCCCAGGGTGGCTCCCAGGATCCCAGTGCTGATGCCCAGCCACTGCTGGGGTCTCCTGACACTCCAAAGGAGCCCCCAGCTGAGGACACCCTGCCTATCCCTGCACCAAGCAGCCCAGCACAGTAAGTACAGCTGGAGGTGTTCTGTGGTGGGGATGCTCCTGGGATGGTGAAGACACCGAGATGCCGCATAAGCAGCACTTGGATCCGTTGCTGGTGTGAGGGTGGAGAGCAGTCCTGTGGGACTGGGACCTGCTCTCAGTCCCTGTCAACTTCTTCCAGACCCTGTCCCGCCAGCATCTACAACAGCACGTCCAGCGTGCGGCTGGCCCTGGCCTCCTCCCCGGCTGAGAAGGAGCAGCCCCCGGGCCCAGGAGAGCGCAGCATCTACAAGTAAGGAGCCAGGGGGGGCTGGGGGCATGGAGGTCCCCCAGGGCAGCAGGGTGGGCTCCCAGGAGCGTGAGGTGTGTCCATCCCAGGGCACACTCTGCCTTTCCCCTTGGGGAAACAGTCTGGGAGGGTACTGGAGCTGGAGAGATGTATGAGGGGGCAGCAAGTATCAAAGGGTCCAGCCAGGGGCTCCAAGGCATCCTTCGGGCATGCACAGCTCTGCTCCAGCTCCTCATTCTCCTCTCTGCCCATGCTTGCCCTCTCCTCTGCCCACTCTTTCTGTCTTTCCTTTTGCAGGCTGCACCAAACTGCCCCTGTCTGGTAAGTGCCTGGCTTTGCACGTGCATGCTCCCTCCCAGCATGATCATAGAATCATAGCATCCTGGAATAATTTGGGTTGAAAGGGACCTTAAAAATCATCTAGTTCCAATGCTTCCACTAGATTGCTCAAAGCATCCAGCCTGGTCTTACAGGGATGGGGCATCCACAGCTTCTCTGGGCTACCTATGCCAGTGTCTCACCAGCCTCATAGGAAGGAATTTCTTCCTAATACCCAGTTTAAACCTACTCTCTTTCAGCTTGATGTCCTATTAATTCTCCCTTGCCCTATCCTGTGGGGGAGCAGTCACTTGCACTCACCTTGCTGCCCCCATCCCTTGCCTCTCCCCTTCAAGTCCTACCTGTGGGACCCCAACCCACTCCCCCACCACCCCACAGGATGTGGCACGCTCTGATCCCTGCTTTGGGGTGAGGTGTCCTTGCTGGGGGTGGCACAGCCCTCTCCAGGTGATGGACAATGTCCCATCTCTCCAGCACCTGATGCCACGTGGTGCCTGGGCCGGAGGGGACTTGCCAGGGCTCTCCTGGCTCCCTGTGAACCCTGGGGCCATGGGGCAAGGGTTCCATGCTGGAGGGCTGCCAGGTGGGTGTGTGCAGGATGCACGAGCCCCGGGGGACTGCCAGCAGAGGGAGCTAACCCCTGTTTTCCCTCAGGCGGGAGGATGCCCCCTCCTCGCATGGGGACAAGCCTATTTTGAAGAAGTTTGAGTAAGTAGAGGCATGCGTGTGTCTCCAGGCATGCGCTTCCTTGGAGTGGTACCCGGCTGGAGGTATCTGGGCTCTGGCCACCCAGGGCATGAGGAGCAGGATCATGCCCTCAAGTCTCTGCCTTGGTGCCTTCCTTTGCAGCTTTTGGACGAGGGTTGCACTGAGCACCAGGTCTGTTGGGACCAACTGGTGACTGCAGCACCCTGTTGGCACAGCTGTGGGGCCATCACCTCTCTCTGCAGGGCTCAGAGGAGGTTGAATCCTTGGTGTCCCCGATGAGCTGTGACCAGTGCAGGGGGTTTCTGTGCTGTGGGACTGCCTCTTCAGTGTGGCATGGTGTGGTTCGCTAGTTGTCCCTATTGTCCCCATCCCTGCTTTGTTTTTGGCCAACATCCACCCCATCTTGCAGAGCTCGCTTTTTGGAGAACCTGGCTGCAGCCCAGAAGGAGAAGATCTCTTCCATGGCCAAGGGACGGCTCGACGTCCTTAGCGATACTACACTGGAGCATCCTACTGCTCTTGCATGGGAAAGAGACCATGGCACCTGCGATCCCGGGATGGAGCCACCCAGCATAAGTAGGTGCTGCCAGGGTGTGTGTTCCCAGCTCATCTGGGTCCCTGGGTGGGGATTAGTGGCCCCTCAGTCCCCATCCCATGCCTGTATCTGTGACACACAGAGCCTTGGAGGAGCTGGTCGTACCTCCTTGCTCAAAATGCTGGCATCTGAGCACACCTCACTGCAGAGCAGGACTCCAGCTCTACACTGAGTCAGCACCACCTGCCCCCTCCAAGCAGATTATTCCAGCTTCTCCCTCTCTCCCTGCAGGGTCTTGTTTGGCTCGATCTGACATCACTGACTCCTGCAGCACCATCTCCTCTGACACCAAGTTTATGCTGGACATGCTCTATGCCAAGGGCTCCTCGGAGTCAGGGAGGGAGAAGGTGTTCCATGAAATACCTTTATCCCCCCAGATCCAGGGTGAGGTGGAGATGGACACCAAGGGAAGCAGCAGCCAGGAGCAGGAGAGTGCCCGGCCCCGTGGCAGGGCTCCAGATGGGCCAGTAGCCAGCGCCCATGCCAAGCTGGTACGTGCCATGTCCAGCATAGATGATGAGACCCACACACAGAAGCTGGAGAGCACTGGGATGATGCCCATCAAAAAGGAAACGGAGCTGACATGGGAGCGCCTGGAGACCATCCCTGTGCAGCTGAAGATCAAGGACATGGACTTCACTGACTTGGGGGAAGAAGAAGATTTTGACATCCTGGACACGGGGCAAATGACCAACGGGTCTTTCCTCCATCCTGGCATTGAAGCAATGAGTGCTGGAACATTCATGGCTCCCCCTCCACCTCCTCCCCTCCCTGGTTGCCCACCACCTCCACCTCCTGCCCTCCCTGGTTGCCCACCACCACCACCACCACCACCTCCTGCCATCCCTGGTTGCCCACCACCACCACCTCCACCTCCTGCAGTCCCCGGCTGCCCACCCCCACCAGGGCTGCCAGGTCCCTCAACAACAGATGGCCCCTCTGAGGCCAAGAAGAAGAGGACAGTGAAGCTCTTCTGGAAAGAGCTGAAGCAGCTGGATGGCACTGTGGGGACTGGCAGGTTTGGCCAGGGGACACTTTGGGCATCCCTGCAGAATGTCGAGGTCAATACTGCGAAACTGGAGCATCTCTTTGAGTCACGGTCAAAGGAAGCGCCAACCTCAAAGGTACCAGTGGGCACCCATTGGCGGAGGGGCATTGAGGGGTGGGAGGAAGGCTGTGGGTTCCTGTGGGGATCCTGTTACCCCTACCCTCTCTCAAGGATGGGCACCAGAAGCCTGGAGGCTCAGTGGGGATGATTATGTGCAGTGCCCAGATTTGGTTTGGCTCACAGGCCTCATCTGTGTTTGGTTCCCTGTGTTCATAAGTTCACGAAGGTGAGCCCTTTGCCTGGCTGTCCCCATCCATCCTGTCCTGTTTGCAGAAAGCCATTGATGGGAAGAAGGTGGTGGTGGTGTTGGACCCCAAGAGGAGCAACGCCATCAACATTGGCCTCACTGTGCTGCCGCCCGTCCATATAATCAAGACAGCCGTGCTCAACTTTGATGAGTTTGCAGTCAGTAAGGAAGGGATTGAGGTGAGCACAAGAGAAGCAGGCTCAGCTCCTCTGAGGTCCTCTGCAGGTCATTTCCCCAGGCTAGGCAACATCCATGCCATGATGCCTGGGGTGACACATCCTACATATGGAGACTGACATATCCCTCTTTCCCTGCTCCAGAAAATCCTAACCATGGTCCCAACTGAGGAGGAAAAACAGAAGATCCAGGAGGCCCAGTTGGCCAATCCTGATGTTCCTTTGGGCTCTGCAGAGCAGTTCCTGCTCTCCCTGTCTTCCATCAGTGACCTCACGGCCAGGCTCCAGCTCTGGGCCTTCAAGCTGGACTATGAGAGCCTGGAGCAGGTATGGAGCCATGTACCCCATCTCCCCTCTGCCCTCCCACTGCTGACACCTCAGCAGTGCTAAGCACTGAGCCAAGCATGTTTCTGGTGAGGAACAGTCATATCCAAACATGGGAGGTGCCCCAGCATGGCTGGGGATGGGCTGCAGATCCCCAAGGCAAGCATGGGCTTGGATTGATCAGGAGGTGGTTGTCCTCGTGGGTGAATGCTGAAGCTCCCAAGGGAGAGAGTGGCCAAGGGATCTCACCTGCTTCTCCCTCACCCAGGAGATCGCAGAGCCGCTCTTTGATCTGAAGGTAGGCATGGAGCAGCTGGCCAGAAATCACACATTCAAGTGCATCTTGGCCACGCTGCTGGCAACGGGCAACTTCTTGAATGGTTCCCAGGTGAGGAGCAGGGTGAGGACCAGCCATGGTTTGTGGGCACCTAGAAGGGTCTGTGGGGAGCTGGGAGGTGCTGGTGGGGACCCAGTGGATCTGCAGACTGGAGGTCTGCTGGAGTAGGGACGAGAGTCCCTGCTGAGTCCATTGGGTTTCAGAGCAGAGGCTTTGAGCTCGGCTACCTGGAGAAGGTCTCAGAAGTGAAGGACACAGTGCACCGGCAGTCCCTGCTCTACCATCTCTGCCAGATGGTGGTAGAGAAGTTCCCAGAAACCACTGACCTCTACTCAGAAATTGCCTCCATCACCCGCTCTGCCAAGGTGAGGCAAGGCAGGTGACACCTGGGCAGGGGGACGGTGTGGGTCCTGTGGCTGCCCAGCTACACCAGCATGGCCAAGGACTGACATCTCACTCTTCCAGATTGACTTTGAAGAGCTGGCCAACAGCCTGGTGCAGCTGGAGCGGAGGTGCAGGGCCTCCTGGCACAACCTGAAGGTGATTGCCAAGCATGAGACCAAGCCAGTGCTGAAGACTAAGCTGACAGAGTTCCTCAAGGACAGCACCCAGCGCATCATCGTCCTAAAGGTGGTGCACAGGCGTGTCCTCAACAGGTTGGTGGCTTGGGGACACAGCAGGAACCTTGCAGTCCTGTTGGTGGCCCTCCGTGACTGATGTTCCCATAGGTTTCACTCCTTCCTGCTGTACCTGGGGTACCCAGCGAGCGCG
This sequence comes from Molothrus ater, assembly GCF_012460135.2. Taxonomy (NCBI): domain Eukaryota; kingdom Metazoa; phylum Chordata; class Aves; order Passeriformes; family Icteridae; genus Molothrus; species Molothrus ater. The sequence goes on along the minus strand of NC_050489.2, from coordinate 13,906,249 downwards.
GTGCGGGATGTGAAGGTGACATCCATCTGCAAACTGCTGCAGGAGTTTGCCCTGGAGTACCGCACCTGCCGGGAGCGCGTGCTGCAGCAGCAGAAGAAACGCGCCGCCCACCGCGAGCGCAACAAAACTCGGGGCCGGCTCATCACCGAGGTACGAGGACACTTGCCTGGGTGCCAGCAGGAGGTGACGCTCCCCATGTCCCCAACACCAACCTCTCCTCCTATTGCAGACTGAGAAATTCTCCGGCATTGCCGAGGCAGTTCTGCCGCCTGCCGTGGTGTCCAGCAGCCCCAGGGAGCAGATGGAAGCGGGTCACGAGAGCATGAAGATTGTGCTGACCTCCCCCACAGATATCCCTGCCCGCCGCAGCCGAGCCAGCCAGGGTAGGAGCAGGATGGCAGAGGAACTCAAGACATGCCCAGCTGGCCGGGAGCACCTGGTGCCAGCATCCTCATTGTCCCCATGCAGGAACAGGGCATGGCACCCCGACCCAGGGCTCTCCAGCCCAGGAGGATGTTCCCAGCTCACCTGATGATGCTTCAGATGAAATCATGGACCAGCTTGTGAAATCAGTGACACACAATCCCAACCCCCGACCCTGCCCCAACAAGGAGCGCAGGAGGTCCCGTGGCAATAGGAAGTCCTGTAAGTCCCATTCCTGTGTCCTTGTGCCCTGTTCCATCTCTGTTCCACGCTCTGTCCCTGTACTCTGTCCCATTTCCATGTCCCTGTCCCATGTCTGTGTCCCTGCTCAGATGCTTCTTCCCAGCTCTGTGTCCCTGTCCCCTTACCCTTTCCATCTCTTTGTCTCTCTTGCCATGCCCTGTCCCATCTCTCCTCCCAGGCTCTGCCCAATCCCCATACTCCTTCTCATCTCTGTCCCCGTCACTGTCTTGTTCCATCTCCATGTCTCTGTGCTCTATCCCTTGTCCTCTGTGTCCTTGTTCCCATGCCCTGTCTGGCTCCTTCCCCATGGGCCACCCGTCACCTGCCATGCTGAGCCCACCAGACGGGATGTACCCTGAGACCAGTCCATGCCAGTGCACCCCATTACCCTGTCCCTGCCTGAGCAGGCCCCCATGTGTGGGGACTCTGGCACCCAGTGCTGCTCGTGCTGGCAGTGCCACACTCTGCTCTTCCCGCAGTGCGGCGGACGCTGAAGAGTGGCCTCACCGACGAGCTGGTGCAGGCCCTGGGCCTGGGGCGGGCGCCTGGCATGGAGGTTTGAGGGGGCTCTGGCTGCTCCCCACTGCCAGCAGCCCCAGGACAGGAAGCAGCCCCAGCAGCCAGCAGCCCCAGCAGCCCCTGTGGTTCCAGGAAAGGCACACTCTGCACCTTTGGCCTCACCTCACTTTTTCCTGCTGGCCTCCAGCTCCCAGAGGTGCAGGGAGCAGAATGTGAGTGATGGCCCAGAGCTGCTCCATGGCGACCGGGATGGAGGATGCTCAGCACTCGTGCTTGGAGGCTCGAGGTTCATCTTCTCAACAGTATTAGAGCGGTCAAGGGGCTGGACTCAGATCCCCTCTGGGAACTGGGCCTGGCCCACAGCCGCTGTGGCAATAAAATTATCTGATATGCTGCCAGCATCTCCTGTTCCTGTACCTGAGAGGCCAGAATGATGTGATACTCCCTCCCTGGCCAAGCCAGTATCCCTTCTCCTGCAACCCCAACCCTGCTGCCTGGGGCAAGCACTCAGTCAGCCCTGTGGCTTGTAGGCACCATTGTCCCTCTGGGAACAGCATGATCCCCTCTGTGCCAGGACAGCTGGGGGATTTTTTCCAGAAGGAGCAAGGACTGCTGCCAGGCTCAAGGCTGCACGCTCAAGGACAGGAGCAGTGGCTCGAGCACAAGGCCACAGCACAGTAAAATTGTCTCACACTTCACCTCTCCTTTACAAACCTCTGCTGGGGTGTTTAGCCAGACCCAGACCTGGGTCAGAGGCAGGGTGGTTGTTCCCCTCTAGGGGCAGGTCCAAGGCACAGCAGCTGTGTCCCCCAGCTGCAAGCCTCAGAAATACCAGTGCTTGGCAAAGACAGGCTGCCTGTTCCTGTAAATGCACCAAGGCCAGCATCTGCCGGTCCCCATGGGAGCCTGGGAGATGTTCCTGCCACCTCCTGTCCCAGTGTGGCTCATGCCATGCCAGACACGGATTAAACCCCACGCTGGGTACGATGCTCCTCGCAGTGGGAACCATTTCTCAGCATCCCCCTCTGCCAGTGCTCTGGGCACTCTCACCTGTGGTAGAGGCCTTTGGGAATGGTGTCACATCATCCATCACGACAGCTCCACCTCGGCGCTGCCCTGGCGCTGCCTCCAGCCCTGAATCCCGCACAGCAGGTCTCTGTGGCCTTCAAGGAATGAAGAAAAACTCCACCGGGCAGGGCAGCTTTTTCCTCCTGGCTATCTCTGCCCAGGGTTGTTACTCTCCCACGAGGCTGGACATGCCAGCCTGCCCCGGCTTGCAGTGTCTGAGATCTTCCTGAGTGGCCCTGAAAGCAGCAAGATGCCACACTGAGAGCTGCAAGTGTCCCAGAAGTGCCTCAAGATACAGTCTGGCTTTCCTGGCCTCTGGGTGCTTGACTTGGTGCTGCAAAGAGAGGACAAAGAGGTTATGACAGGTAACAGTGAGCCACAGGAGGAAGGAGAAGGGGCTGAGAAAGCACCTTCTTGACCCCCTGCACCTACTCCAGGTACCTAAAATGATATTGCATATGTCACAGTCTAGGATTGTTACTCCTGAGGGCTTGCTGGGGACCACTGAGGCAGGGTGCAGGGGAATGTGTTTGGGTTTTTCCACCTTTTTTTTTTTTCAGCCTTGCTGTTATTTCCAGGATTCCCAGCCTGGCCCTGGACACACGCTGCCCTTGAGTGGCGCCTGAAGTGCTTGGCTTGGCCACAGCACAAGTCATTTATGCCAAAAATATGACCAGCAGGGGTGACCCCTGAGAAGGAGAGGGGGTGGCAGGATGCTGGAGGCACCTTTGCAAGCTGAGGGGGGTTTGGGGCAGTCAGATGAGGCTTGGTGGGGACCTGGGACACATGTGGCCTCAGGCAGCATTAACAGAGATGGGGTTGGGGTGCTGCAGCCCCAGTGGACTTCTCGAGGGGGGATGAAGGGCAGGACACCCCATGGCACCCAGCACCTCCATTTCTTCATCCATCTCCATCCCTGCGTGGCTCCTGCCCAGCCAGCCCGGGACCACGAGCTGTGTGTTGCTGCCACGAGGGGGCACGGTGGCCACACGCAGGCGAGGCCACCCTAAAGGACGCTTCCTGTCCCGAAAGGATGCCCCGTGTCCCGCCGCTCGCTCTTCAGCGACTCGCCAACAAAAATGGGCTTCATTTTGTTGTTCTCCCCTGGCTGGCACCCGGCGGGGCTGCACCCTGCTCCCCCCACCCAGAGACACAGCCTGCCTCTTTCATGTCTCCTGTTGAATGACAGCCGCGTCCTTGGTCCTGGCTGTTTGTCTGGCCGGCGGGGACAGGCTCCGGTCCCCTCTGATCAGCTGTGTCTCCACGGCTTGTCCCTGGCCCTCATTCTGCCCTGGCCCCGTTCCAGGCAGTGGGGAGAAGCAGGGGACAGCAGGAATGAGCCCGGCTCCACTTTATGTTGCATTTTTGCTCTTCTGTATTTTCCACCCTTACTGTGATAGATGTTCCCTGCCTTCTCCATTCCAACTTTTCCATGGGACTGTCCCAGCACAGGATCCTGTTTGCTGCCACACTCTGAGGTTGGCTACAGCTTCATGCTACATGGGCATGTCCCCAGTGCCACCCCCAAGCTCAGGGTAGGGGATTGCCCATGGTCCTGGCCTCGTGGTTGCCATGAAGCCCCACCACCTTGTGTGAGAAGCACAATTACCATCAGTGACAGCACAACCTCTCTTCTCCTCCCAGGTCAGAACCATCTTGAACACTTCTTGCAAATACTGGTGCACCCTAGCCACCTTCCAGAAGCACTATGATCATCTACAACCCCCACCCCCCCCAAATTCCTCCTCCTGCCTCAGCTGGAGGACACCTACTCCACTTCCTGGCCTCAACCCTCTTAAGCAACTTCAGGCTGACAACATGCTCCATTCTGCAACCACCTTCCCCAGCAGGATGGAGGCGTGGAATAGGAACCAGGTCACAGCTGCTGTGACCTACTGCCACCTTCCCTAGGAGCAGAGGGAGCAGAATGTCACCTGGAGCATGGCCCAGTCATCTTCCCCTGGCATCTGTCCTGTGACCAAGGGGGAGACACATTTCCCCTGTCCCCATCACTCCAGTGCTGAGATACAGACTCTGTGATGGGCAGAGATGGGAGATGGGAGGTTGATGCTGTGCTGCCAAAGGAAGCCTGGCATGCTACCACACATGACCCAGGAGAACACTAAGTATTAGTGGAGATGGAATCACTGTTTCACAGCCACACTGAAGGAGTAAGGTCCCTGCAGCCCAAAATCAGCTCTGATTTGGAGAACTGTGGTGCAGAAAGCCTGGCTGCCAAAGGCTGTGCAGACACAGTGACACAAGGTCCTGGCCAGGGCAGAAGGTGAAACCACCCAAAGCCACGAATGCATCTGGAAACTGAGCTGTGTTTTGTAAATACCTGGGGATCATGTGCAACCTGAAAAAACAAGTCAGAGGCAGGAATGTTCTGAAGACAAGGGGGTCTGGAAAGAGTCAGACCCAGGGGCAGTGCTTGGCTGGATGCTCCACGCTGCCAGCAAGGCTCTCCTGGGGAGCAGCCCTGGTACTCTGCAAAGGAGCTGCTCCAGCCACAGCACCCCAGGAGAAAGGAGATCCTGCCCAGCTGCTGGGGAAAGCTTTGAGCTGTGCCCACCATCCAGCTGAGGTGTGTGGAAACCCCCTATAGATGGAGGATCAAAGCCTGGGTCTCAGGCTGATTCCATCAACATGGCACCAAATGCAGCAGACAATGAGGACCAATGGTCACCTGTGATTTACAGCTTCAAAATATAAGGAAAGATCAAAGCAAGTCCTTTGTCAATTAAGCTGGAAACAAGGAATGAAAAATGCTGGGGAAGAAGAGGAAAAAGATCCCAGAACAAAGAGCTTAGGTGGCTCCATGGAGGCTGTGGCTGAGGTTGGCTGTGCCATGAGAAGTGCCTCCAGGCTGGGATTTTTTAGACTCAGTTTCCCATGCCTTAGGTTTGGGAAAGGATCACAGGGATGTTGGATGCAGGAAAGGCTTTCCTGGAGGTGAACCTGGCTTAGCTGAATCACAGCCACCTGTGGATCTGTGCTCCCCAGAAAAGAATGCCAAAATTACAGAGTTACCACTACAGTAGCAAAGTTCAACCAGAACCAAGACAACTGCACAAAGTTCAGTAGTAGGACACAAATATTTGGTGCCAGGAGTAATTAATCACTGTCCTTTGCAAGATGCTTTGGGGCAAAATGAGAGTTAAATTCCAAGTGGTGCAACAGCCTTTGTCACCCCTGAACTGTCTCCAGACCCAGATGCCAATGGGCTCCAGTGTCTCACATCCTCACTGTGACAGATGAACCCCTGTCCATTCAAGGGCATTTTGAGGACATTGTGTGGGAGACAGGGAGCCCCCTGTGCTCCAAGTGCAGCATCCCCTTTCCTGTGGGTTTGACAGTCCATGGTGGGTACCCGGCCCTCAAGTGACATTGAAGGAGGAGGCCTCAGCCCCATGGTCCCCTCTCCTGAGACAGCTGCTCCCAGGGAAGGACTGTACCTCATGGCATTTGTGAGGAAGCAAGAGCTGGCACAAATATCCATCAGCACTGAACAGGCAAAAGTGGCCTGTTAGACGCTTGCCTGGGTGGCGTTTCCTGAGGAGATAATAGCCCTGGAAGAAGGACTTGCTGTTTTGGAGAAGATTAAGTACCTGTGGCAGCAGCATGCGGATGAATCACAACCCTCATGGGCTTAGAGACCCTGGAAATGGCTTATGGCACTTTGAAAACAATGTCATGAATCTTCTGCAGATCAGATTAGGGAGTGGAACAATTATCTCAAAACCTGTTAGTCATGGGAGGCTCCAGGAGCTGGAGGAACAGCCTAGGGCAAGGGGAGCACTAGGAAGATGTGGTTTGTGTGTCCTCCCTCCCAGGGACCTGCTCGAGCAGCCCCAGGAAAGGTGTGGGAGGTGGCTGTGGTTGAACCAGCCCTGCTTCCCCTGTGAAAGGTGAGCTGTAATTAGCAGAACGGGTACGGAAGAGCTCAAGTAGGTCAAAAGGTAATGGGGCTATCACCGGCATTTCCCAACAGCACGGTGCAGCTGGGAGGCACCTCAGGGTTGGGCAATGGGCAGATGAACAAGGCCAGGCACTGTCTTCAAGGGAAGAGCCACCAGTCACCCTGACTGCACACCAGCCTTCTGAGGAAAGCTGGGGAGCGGCCAGAGACAGCAAATGGTGCTGCTGGTTCAGCCCCACCACACGGGGCCTGTGGTGAGAAAACCCACAGTAAGCCCTGAGTGGTGTGACAAAGAGCACCCCAGTTATCTACAAACCTATCCTGAGGTGTCCCACCTCAGGGCATCCCAAGACCATGTGTGAGGAGATCTGGAAGGGATGGATGCAGGGATGCAGGGATGCAGGGATGGATGGATGGATGGATGGATGGATGGATGGATGGATGGATGGATGGATGGATGGATGGATGAACATCCAATCTAGCTCTCAAGGGGTTGTGGAAATTCATGTTGCAATTTGGGAATGGCCACATCTACCCTCTGTGAAATACAGACATGGGTACAGACTCTACATTCTGTCTGTCCCTGCAAAGCACCATATCCCTGCCCCCACTCCCTTGCGTGCCCCAGCACTTCCAACTTGGCCAGCACAGTAAGGGATTGCCTCTCATGGAAAACAACCTTTCTCCAACAGGATTTTTCAAGCCCAGGTGAAGTGATGTGTGGTGAGGTTTAACCAGGTCCTCTTCAAAGCCCAAGTTCCCTGAGGCTCTGCTTTGTGGTCACCTCTATTGTTTTCATCAGGTTCAGTAGCCCAGGGCTGCAAGCAAGCAGATTCCTGTGGGAGAGCCCGCGGCCATGCTGTTGGGAGCATCCCTCCTCCTCCTCTACCTTGCCGGCTTCCCAACATTCCCTTGAGCACTTCAAACTCAGCTGGGTGACACCACCACACCCCAGCCAAACCACCCCAGCCTGTTCCACGCTGTACTTCTGCAGCTGTTGCCATCCCTGCTGATGAAATGTGGTTTCCTGCCAGTACCAGGGAGGCTGTTTCCAATGAGGATGGCACAGGCATCCCTGGCACGTGCTGCCACCACCACAGGGCTTGGGGGTCTGGTGGGGCAGCCAGTGCTGATGGCAGCACAGCTGGCAGGGCCTGGCTCCACCAGGGAGGGAGAGGTGTTGGTGATGGCACGTGAGAGCCCAGAGAGTGCCAAGAGTCAGGCCCACGGCAGGGACACACGAAGGATCACCGAGTACGGAGACTTGGTGAAATATTAAAGCAGGTGCTTAATAAAGCGAGCCCAGCGGCAGCAATTACCCTGTGTAATTAACCTGGGAAGGAGAGGACTTTGTCCCCCAGCCAGGTGGTGCAGGGAGCTCCTGCCAGCAGCTGCTGGAGGTGGCACAGACCTGGCACCCAGCACTGCATGGCAGGGCTTCCCCAGGCTTTGCTGGGGCAAGCCAGGAGCTGAGCTCCCAGCATGGCTCACCCTGCTGCAGCCCCAGAGTCACACCAGGTACGTGAGTGGCAGAGCACTGCCTGCTCTGGGTGCTGAGGAACTGAGCATGGCTGGCCAAGGCAGCAGGAGCTGGGCAGCCCACTGCTCCTAGAGTGCTCCCCAGCAGGGCCTGAGGGCACTGCCCTGTGCAGGGGGACCCGATCGAGGGGTGGCCCTGACGGTGGCCATGCCCTGTGCTCCCCCTGTCCCAGTGGGGCGTGGGTGCTGGGGGCACTGGTTCTGGCTTGGGCAGCCTCCCTGGATGCAATGGCACTTCCTGCCAGAAAGCTCTGCCTGGACAGGCACTGAGCCAAGCTGTGCCAGGCCAAACTGAGCTGAGCTAAATTGAACCAAGCTGAGCTGAACTGTGCTTACCTAGGTGGGATGATGTGCTGAGCTGTGCCAAACTGAGCTGAGCTGTGCTCTAGGTGCTGTATAACCAAGCCATACTGAACCGAATTGAACCATGATGGGCTGAGATGAGATGAGCTGAGCTGAGCTGTGCCAAGCTGAGTTGAGCTGAGCTGTGCTGAGCCGATCTGAGCCAAGTCAAGCTGAACTGTGCCTACCTAGGTGGCATGATGTCCTAAGCCGGGCTGAGCTGAGTCATGCTAAACCATGTCAAGCTCTGCTGAGTTAAGCTGTGCCTATTTAGGTAGCATGATGTCTCAAGACGTGCTGAGCCAAGCCAAGCTAAGCTGTGTCAAGCTGAGCTGTGCCTGCCTAGGTGGTACCTTGTCCTGAGTTGTGCCAAGATGAGCTGAGCCGTCCTGTACATGGTATGACATCCCAAGCTGTGCTAAGCCAGGCCGAACTGAGCTGAGTCTACCTGAGTGTCCTGACTGTCCTGAGCTGTGCTGAACCAAGCTGAGCTGAGATGAATTGCACCTATCTAGGTGGCAAAATGTTCTGAGTCGAACTGAACTGTGCCAAGCTGAACCATGCCTACTGAGGTGCCACAATGTACAGGGCAGGGCTCAGCTGAGCTGAGCTGAGCTGGGCCAAGCCAAGCTGCATCAAACTGAGTTGTGCCTTAAATGGGTGGCATCGTGTCCCAAGCAAGACTGAGCTATGCCAAGCTGAGCTGAGTTGTGCCTATTGAGGTGGCACAATGTCTTGTGCTCAGCTGGGCCAAGCCAAGCCAAGTCAAGCCAAACTGTGACTATCTGGCACATCATCATCTCCTGGTCTGTGCTGAGCTGAGCTGTGCAAATTGAGGTGGCATGGTGTCCTGAGCAGGGCTGAGCTGCGCTGAGCTGTGCTGACCGAGATGAGCCATGTCTACTGAGCTGGCAAAATGCCCCAAGCTGTGCTGAACTGAATCTACTTGGGTGGCATCATGTCCCTAGCTGAGCTGAGCTGAGCTGAGCTGAGCCATGCCAGACTAAGCAACACTGAACGCACCTACCTAGGCAGCAGAATATCCTGAGCAGCACTGAGCCAAGCCAAACCGTGCCGAGCCGAGCCGAGCCGTGCCTACCCAGGCAGCACGATGTCCCAAGCCGTGCCGCGCAGTACCACGCCGAGCCGAGCCGAGCCGAGCCGAGCCGAGCCGAGCCGAGCCGAGCCGAGCCGAGCCGAGCCGAGCCGAGCCGAGCCGCGGGTACCAAGGTGCTCCGCCTTCCCCCCTCCCCGGCCGCCGGTGCCGGTGCCCGGCGCTCCCGGTGCCCGGCGCTCCCGTCCCGCCCGTCTCCCATTGGCGGCGGCCGGTCCCGCCCCGCCCCGCTCCCCCGCCGGGCGGCTATAAACGGGCGCGGCGGGGCGGGCGAGCGGCAGCGGCGGGGCCGTGCCGGGCCCGGGATCGGGATGGAGCCGGGGCTGGAGCGCTGGGCGCACGGCGCGCTGTGGGCGGCTCTGGCCGGCAGCCTGGCGCTGCGGGCGGCGCGGCGGGCGCCGGGGCCGGGCCGGGGGCTGGGGCCGCCGCTGGGCCGGGGGCTGGTGCTGCCGCTGGCGCTGCTGGCCGCGCTGCAGAGCCTGTGCCGCGCCTGGCTGCCGCTGCCCCTGGGGCTGGCCCTGGCCGCCGCCGCCGCCGGGCTGCTGCTGTGGCGGGCGGCGCCCCGCGGGCTGCTGCCGGTGGCGGGCAGAGCCGTCCTTGTCACAGGTGAGTGCGGGGACACGGCCTCGACGCCCCGACGGCACCGCCTGGGCTCGGCGGGGAGCGGAGTGGGGTGTCCCGCAGGCACCAGGACGCTGCTGTCTGTGGGGTCCCGCTGGGGACCAACCACCGCTGCCAGCGCATCCCTCACCCTCTTCCACGTCCAAGCAGAACCGGCTAGGCTGTATCTGCCCCGCGAAGCAGGGAGTTGCAATGGCCCCTCGAGTGTTGACCACTAGTTGCAGCATGATGCCGAGAGCTGCTTCCTCTGGAAGCCCTGAGATTAGATGGGACAGAGCTGGCTTTGGACCCCCTCGGCTGGCCCAAGGGCTTCCCTCTCCTCTTTCCCCCTTCCCTTCCTCCCCTCTGGAGTTGTACTTGTTCTTGGAAAGGTTCTCATAGTATCTCTAGAGGCTTCAACAGGGCTGGCTACCTAGTGCTGAGCATCACTGCTTCATCCAGAGCTCCATCCAGGGAGCTGCTGGCAACAAGGTCCTCCACTGTGTGGGTATCCTTGGGAAATGCTGCCCAGCTGCTGCCTGCCTCCTCTTTGGGCTGCCTGGTCCAAAGCTTCTCTGTGGTCCTGAGCTCCTTAGAGAATGTGCTATGCTCCCAAGTTTTGCACAGCTCTGGCTTGCTGGCTGAAGCTCTTTAGGATATCTTGGTATATACATGGTTTCTCATTCCTTCCTCCTGGCAGTGGAACTGCAGGATGAGAGCCAGGGTCAGCAGTGCATTGCTGTGAGGCAATGGTCGTGGAGAGATGAGGAGGAAGTGCTGGAGCTGGGGTGGTTTTTGCTCCAGGTGTGCCTGGAAGGTGCTGCTGGCTCTGCATGGATGCAGAGGGGAGGGAAACTTCTGGGCATGACCTTGGCAGTGCTTCCAAGGACAGGAGCCTGCATCCTGGTGGGGATGTCTGTGCTGGGCTTGGAGGTGCTGAAGCTGGAGAAAGGAGTTTGCTTGTTTCCTAGAAAATTAAGGCAAGACCTGGGTCCCCCTTCCAGCTTGAAGGGTTCTGTGGCAGCAGTAGGAAGTGCAGCAAATCCTCTCTGGAGGAGGAAGATCAGAGGAGCAAGGCAGTGGATGAATGAATGATTCAACTGAGTGAAGGTCAAAGCTGCAGCAGGGTAGGGCTGCCTGGGGAGGATGTCTGACAGCCATGCGCTCACAGGTGCCCTGTGGCACACCAGCTCTGGCAGCCCTGGCTCCCTGGCATTGCCTATATAATTAGTGAGTCAGTGACTGGAACAAGGTGTTCTTGCCCCAGTGCGTTGAGGTGGCACCTCTGCAGCTCTGATGTGTTTGCTCTTGGCTGTAAATACTTTGTGGTTTTACAGGTTCGAGGCGCAGCCCGTGGTGCGGGATTGGCGTTTCCGTGCTGCTGCTCTGGCAAGTGCCTGCCAAGGGGCAGATGTGAGGGCTGTTTTGCTGGGGATGGCATCCCTCACTTGAGCATTTGCATAGTAATTAGCCTGATTCTTTTATGGATTAATTCCAGCCAACTAGGTATTGAGTAGCTGCTCGTGTCTCCTGTGGGAGCAGCCTAGAAGGATCAGCTCGGGGAGAAAGGCAGCCTGACCTTCCTCCTCTTGCCAATGGGAAGCAAAGCCTGGCAGAGAGAGCAGCATAAGCATGGATGGCTGGCAATGCTGGGTCTCACTGAAGGTGTGTGAGGTCAAGGACAGAACTTCTGCCATGCTGTGTGTTGTGCTGGACCTTGCAGATCAACTGAGAAATGGCACAAAGTCCCCTCCTGATGGAGCAGTGCAGGTTTCAGCCTGAAAATCTTTGGGCATCATTTCCTTGTATACCTATCTTGGCCGCTGTCTTAATCCTGCAGCAGGTTCAGTGATGCTTATCTGGGGCAAGTTAAGGTGGCTGCAGTGCTGCTCTATCTCCCAGGTGATGAGTTTCAGCTCTTCCAGCTGCCCACTCTCTCCAGGAACAACCCTGAGTTGAGCTCTGCATGTGAAGCTCCAGCCCCATGTGCTGTTCGGACATCGCTGGCTAAATAAAACTTAATTGTGGCAGGGATTGAAGGAAAACTAACTGTGCAGCTCAGTGGGAAAATAGCAGAGCAGCTGTAGAGCTGCTGCAGAGCAAAGCTGCTGACCCTGTGGTAGCAGCAGGGGCTGGAAAGTTGTGGCGTTTCCCATCTGCTGCAGGTTTGCATTTTGACTGTTGCACGTGGGACTGGGGTTTGGCTGGAGCAGGGATGGGCAGCCACCTGCTGCTAGAGGGGAGTAAGGGATGCTGTGCTTTCCCATGAGGCATCCCCTGGGCTAGCAAAGTGAGTGGTCACTAGTCTCTGCAGTGCTGTGATTGTCTGGGGCTGTGACCTTGGTGCTTTTGTTCTGCATCCCTATGGTCCAGCTTCTCCAGGAGTCTGGCTCCAGTGGATGCAGCCTGGCTGGGGGCAGAGGGTGAGGAAAGTGTTAATCCTGTATTCCTAGGAGATGTAACAGCTGTTTTCAGGGAGGAGGAGAATGCCCTCCTGTGCAGCCAGGGGCTGGGAGAGGTCAGTCCCAGGAGGATGGTGGGGATGAGGAGGGGAGAGGAAATCAGCTGCTTGGCCTGGGCTGGGAGGGAGACAGCAGCTATCTCCATGCCTCCCTTGGTTTGCTGTCCTGGGCCTGCCCTTGCCTTAAAGATGAGCCCACACCTGGCACAGGCTTTAGCCAAACTCAGAAAACCACAAGGTACAAACATACCTGCAGTGTGGGCAGGGCTGGTATGGGCAGCTGCCTGACCAGAGCCTGATCCAGCACAGGGAAGCTGCAAGGCAGCCAATACCTGGCATCCCTCACCACAGGGTGTGACAGGGCACTCCAGGGTGCTGGTGCTGCTGGCTGGCACCTGTGAGCCAGTGGGGGCAGTGGCTCACTGAGAGATGCTGGCTCCAAACACCAAACAGCTGGTTTGTGTGTGCATTCCCCTTCCCAAATGTGAAATGGCACTGCTGGGTGTTCCTAGGGCCACTGGACTCCTCAGAGCTGTGTGAAAAAAGAGGAGGAGTATTATATCCCATACTGCTTCCCACTGGGAATTGATACAAAAAGCAGTCCAGCCTCTGGAGCAGGGCAGGGCTGATGGTCTGCAAGAGCAGTCTTGGAGGGTGGTGATGAGCTGCCATTTCTTGGCCTCTCCAGATTTAGGCTGGCAGTGCATTGTGCAAGACTGGGCTTTGACTGGATCAGTTTAGACATGAACCTACAACATCCTTTGGTTCCTGTGGTCTTAGCAGATGCCTGTGGAATTCAGTGAGTCTTTTGAAACCATCCAACTCAACTGGGTGCCTGGAGGTGGTGGAGGGATGGCCAGGAGCATCCCCGGGCTCCACTGAGCAGCTGGAGAAGCCTTTTGCTGTTGTGTAGCTCTGCCATGTGTGACTGTGTGGGGTGGTTCTTTGGACAGTAGCCAATTGCCCGATTTACTGCAGATCCTTGAAAAGCACCAAATGCAAATCAGCCCAGGGAGTCTGCCTGCCTGCAGGGCTTTGCCAGAGCAGAGGAGGACAGGAGTTATGATTTTGGTTCATATGCTTCAGCTTGGATGGAAAGTTGAAAATAGTGAATTGTTGTTCTGTCTATAATGGTGGTACCTGAATTAGCTCTCCAATAACATCAAACATCAGGATGGCTGCCTGAGAGAAGCAGTCTGGGTCTCTTGTATCTTTGCTCTTCCTTGGTGCAGCCTGTGAAGGAAGCTAGGAGCACCTGCAGATTGGTCTGTCTTCCAACAAATCATCTCTGTGAGCAAAATTGGTTGTTGGTCAGGCTGCCCAGACCCAAACCTCCCCTGTCCTCCTCTCTTCTCCTTCCTGGCTGCAGGGAAAGTGTGGTTTTCCTGGTGAAGCGTTCTTGTTACAATTGCATGCCCCATTAACAATCTGAAATGGGTCAGAGCTTCAGATCATGTTCAAGGTTAACAGAGGCTTTGCAACTTGCAGTGCTGCAGTATTTCCCATGGACTCCACAGATGCTAAAGCATCTGCTGGCTGCAGCAGGACTGAGTGATTCAATCCAGATGTTGGGACTCTTGCTTTCTGCCATGAAGGTAAATCCCTTTCTGTGGTAAAAAAAGCAGTCTGGACTTTGATGTTGTCTTAGATCTATTTTCCAGCTAAACAAGGTGACTGAGAAATGCCGGGGTCAAGGATTCAGGGCTGGCTCTGGGATGGGCACCTCTGCACCACGGCGTGGCCAGAGCACCTGCAGAGCACACTCACAGCCTGTGTTTGGTGCTGAGCCTGCCAGCAGCCTTGCTGTGAGAAATGCTTTGTGCAAAGGTGCTGCAGCTCTCCGTAGGTGACTTTCACTCTGCTTCTGAAGCCAGTGATCCAGCTCAGAGTATCTGGGATCTTTCCCCAGCCTAAGTGCAGGGGGTTGGAACTAGGTGCTCTTTCAGGTCCCTGCCAAACCGAACCATTTTGTGATTCTATAAGTGAAAGTTGAAAATCAGCTTATTCCCTGAAATTGCTCTGATTTTTCCAGAATCTATTAAAAATTAACAGCAGAGGCAGCTGCTGCCTCCAAGCTGAGGGGTGGGACAGGACCAAAATCAAACACCCAAACTCCGGCCCTGGTGTACAAGCAATTCCTGGTATACTTGAAGTTAAAAAAATGCAATATTTAACTCTAGTTGTAGGGTTTGCTGCTGGCTTTTGGGAACAGAGCAGGAAAGCTGTTTTTTCTGCCTCTATCTGCAGGGCTGAAGCTCTCCCCCCGCTTTGTCAGCAGCCCTCCATGGATTTAGGATTCTTCTTTCCCACGTGAGGTTTCTTCAGAAATAGATACCTACCCCTGCTCACCACAGGCATGTGGATAGATACGCTCGGCTTTTTCTCACTTATCTATAAAATAAGCACTTTGGAAGCCTACTAATGACACAGACCTGTTGAGGTGGGAGTTTTTAGCACCGTTAACCAAAAATGATGAGCACAGCTAATTAGGAGGAAAAACGCATTGAGGTTTCATACTGTGGGAGACTGGAGTTGGTAGAGAAACCCAAGCTGGCTTGATTAACCTCGGGGTTATGTGGGGACATGAGAGCAACAAAGCAAAGACTTCCCTGCTGAAATGAGATTGTCAGATGGGAACGGATGCTTTCGGGAGGAGAGAAGTGTAGGCAGTTGCTGCCCTCTAGTCCAATGAGCAGCACATTTTTAATGAGGTCTGGGATTGGGTTACCCACTGTTGAGTCTAGCTCCCCTCAAGCCAGGATCTGGTTACAGAAGAGCCAGTTGCTGCTTTCACTGCTGGGAGCACAGGCACAGGGTTGGTGGACTTGCCCAGCCAGGGTTTTGTTTGAGGGGGCTCTTCAAGGTGTTTCCACCGAATCTTTGCCTTCTCCCCACAGTCTTCCTTCAGTGCTGGTCTAAAACTCCAGCTGGAGGGGCTTTTTATTTTTTTTTCTGAGGAGGAAAGGCTGCAGGGCTTTTGTACCTCTTACCTCCTGATGTCCCTCCTGTCATCTCAGATCTGAGGTACTGCTGTGGAGCCTCCAAGGCCAGGTTGGATGGGTCTTGGAGCAATCTGGGCTAGTGGAAGGTGTCCCTGCCCACAGCAGGGGTGCTGGAATTGGATGACCCTATAAGGTCCCTTCCAACCTAACTCTTCTATATTTAGATGGAAAATGCTCAAATTTTCTATGATGAGGTGGAAAAACTGCCCTCATGCTGTCAGTATGTTTCTAAAGGTATAGTTTAGGAGCTCTTATTTTTAATCACCCCAGGATGTGCCTGTTACCTCCTTTCCTGCTCCCCTTAGTGGCTGTGGTATATCCACCATCTCCCATTCTTCTGTCTCAACTTGTATGTGTAATGTATCACTTCTGCTTCCTTCTCCCCTGGAGAGCTGCCAGCCCCTGAGCTTTATCAGCTTCTCCCTCGGGAGCTGGCTTCCCTGTCACACATGGCGCTGTCCTGGGATTTGCTGGCTCTAAGGCTGTAATCTTGAAAAGCAGTTTTTGGCTTTACAGGCTTTGCGGCAGCACTTCCTCTTGTTGGGTGGCTGACCCTATGGAGCCAGATGGTGAGTGACTCCCAGGCAGGCTGGGAACAGAGAGAAGGGATGGGCTGGAAAGCTCAGGTACCTGCCCTGATGTCTTCTGTGCCAGCTCTGAAAGTCTGGCCTCTCAGAATCATAGAAGCTCTGAATGGTTTGGATTGGAATAAACTTTAAAGACCATCTTGTTCCAACCCCCCTGCCATGGGCAGGGACACCTTCCACTAGACCAGGTTGCTCCAAGCCACATCCCACCTTGCCTTGAACATTTTCAGGGATGGGGCAGCTGCAGCTTCTCTGGGTTACAAGGGCCTCATCCTGTTATGAGTAACCCACTGTGACCAGTATTTGTTCCTCTCTAGGGTCCTGGTTACCAGGTGGGGATAAGCTCCAACCTGGGGTGTGCAGCCATCCCAGGATGAGTTCTGCCCCCTCTTTCAGCTGTTGTGTTGGGCTCTGCCTAAGCTGAAGGGCACGTGTGGGTGCTGCCCTGGCATTGCCTGGGTCAGCACAACTGTGTCCAAGCACATCAACCTGGAGGGCCACCTTGATGTATTTTGGGGAAAATGCACCAAAGTAGCCTTATGATACTGAAACTCTTACTCTGAAGAGCTGGTGAGAGCTACAGGTGAAGAGTAAGGAGGGGACAACTTGAGCTGTGTATGGAAAGGGCAGGTGGGTTGAGGATGTCATGAGGCACATCTCTGAGCCTGGGGGCTTAAACAGCTCAGTGTATTTCAAAAGCTGTCTTGGCAGAAGCTCAGTTGGTGTTTGCTCAAGTGTTTTGCTCTGTTTCTAAAAAAAAAAAAAAAAGTCCCCCGCTTCACATGGATCTGGAAGCTGCAAATGAAAATAGTTGGTGCAGCTGTAGAGACCATCATGATGTGGGAATGGGCAGGGCTTGCACCACTTCTGCTTGCTTGGGATTGTGACATGAGGTGGGAGTTTACTCTTGTGACAAGGAGAGTGATGAGCTGGCACCCTACAAGCAAAGAAATATCTCATCAGCAAAATACCCCTAAATATTACCCCTAGTGCTCCATTAAAACTGCTGTAGCCTTATTGGGGTGCTGCAAACTCTGAGATGATTAACATGGTGATCCCCTGGGCTTGCTCTGACCTGTTGCTTTGGTCAGCATTGTCCCAGCATGGCTTTGTCCCTGCTGGCATCACTTGTGACTTGCCCACAGTACTGTCTGGGTGGCACATCAAAGCTCTCCCACAGCTGACCTGTCCCACCACATCGTTAGAGGTTCTCCTGGTCATGCCATGGCTGTGGTGCTTTGCTGTCCTGGCTAAAATCACCTTCCCTGAGATGTCCCTGGGTGATGATGGCTCATGGTGGTCCATGTAGAAGAGCTGTTCTTCCCTTCAGCTGCCTGTGGATGGATTAGCCCTGCCTGTAGCAGACCTTAGGCATGACCTGATGCCTCTCTTTGCTTGTTAGCACACAAGAGGGATGGATATGGGGCTCGGCTGCTGGTTCTCCGGCCTGCTGGGACTCCTGGAGAGACCTTTTGCAGACTAGAGGTGCCCACCAGCAGGTGCCCCAGCCACCACCTTATTCCCCAGGAGCATCTTCAGACATTCCAGACATAGCCAGTGGAGCTTTCTGGCTTCCCAGCCTGTTTCCTACCCAGCCCCTCTCTCTCTCAAAAAGCCCAGGTGGATGTGTCACCAGTGCCAGCTTGCCATTGGCACTGATCTTGAGTGGCACTTGATCTTGAGTGATCTGGTCAAGTTGTCTCCGGGTGTCCTTCCCAGCGACAGCTCTTCCTGATGGAAGAGCTTTGTCCCGAGAGCCATCAGCTCTTCCTGATGGCTTTCGAGGCTTTGTCAGCTCCATGTTCCCAGTTCACCGTGTTCCCTTTGAGGGTGATTATTAACCCAGCTATCACCATAGCTCTTCACAACTTCCTCTTGGAGGGCCATCCATCTATCCCAGATTAGCTCTCATGTACAGCCTGTGCCAGGTGAAGTCTGTGCTGCTGACTTCTCTCGTGTATCGCTGCCTGCTGCAAGATGAAATTCTTGACTGTGAGAATCTCACTGCTCCCTTTGGGGAGAGGATCTCCCCTCGCTGGAGACAGCAGCTGCCGGAAGATGCCATCCAGCCCCGGTGTGCGGTGAGCAGCTGCTTCTAGGAAATTCCTGTGCTCTCTTTCTGCGAAGTGTCACAGCGAAGCTGGAGGTGGCACTTCCTCCCCCCACCCCCGTCAGCTTGTGAGCCCAGGGTCACTGCTCACCGCAGCAGCGTCACTGCCATGCCAGGGCTGGGTTAATTCCGGGGTCCCAGCCTCTCTGAGCATCCCCCCAGGCACTGGCCTTGCATTGCAGGGGGTGGCTGGGCTCATTCCTGTTCTGCTGTCCCAAGGCACGAACAAGCTCCTGCGTTCATTAGCCCCACTGGCGGCAAGCAGCATCTGCTGCTCACAGCTTTGGTGGGGGAGAAGGCGTCTGGATGGCTTTTAGTGACAGCGATGGGGAGGGCTGCGGCCCCTGACACTTTTCTTATTGCCCAGCTGATTCTGTGCAATCAGTCCCCAATATGGATGCACCAGTAAAGCTCCTGAGAAATGGTCTTTAATCCAGAAGCTGTGGGTGCATTCACACTGGCCTGGGGGCTCCACGTCATCTCTGTCTGGTTGTGGTTGTTGTCTAGGCAGAAAATCAGATTTCCCCCTTCTCTTTAAGTGGGAGATAACTTCCCGGGTGGAGGTGATGACTGTGAGGCCCCAGGAATACTTGGCTAATCCATTGTAATTCACACCATCTGGCTATTGTCCCCAGCGTGGAGGGGTAGGTCACCCATGCACCCCCTGCCATGGGCATTCTGAGCTCTGCCTTCTGTCACGAGTCTCCCTGTGGGGCTGAGGGTTTGTCTGACCCCTGCTCTGACCCACAGGACCTGTTGGAGGGATGTGTCTATCCTGGGCTGTGGGAGCCATCAGCAATCTCCCTCGAGCTGCCTGTGCCGACTGTGTCATGCAGGGGGGTGGTCCTAGGGGAGCAGGGGCACTGTGTGCCTGCCTTGGCTCAGGTCCTGCTCAGGAAGGAGGCTGAGGCTTTGCAAGGATGCACAGCCAGCCTGCTTGAGTGGGGGGTTCCTGCAATATCCACTCACTAGGGATTTGGGGATGGGATTTGGGTCATCCCTAAAGGTATCTTCTGGCTTAAATTTAATTTAATTAGGCTTGTGGCTTCCTGAACCCCAGTGCTGAGGACCAGCAGCAGCATTACCAGGCCTGCTGCCACCCCAGCCCTGTCTGCCGTGCTTGGGCATGAGGGCTGCTCCCACAGGGAACGGGGACATGGCATGCCATGCAAGCCAGTGGCTGGGGTGGTGTCTTCTGTGAACAGTGATGACACTGGATGGGTTGGGGGCTGTGGGTGCCCCTTCCCAGCCCCACTCCCACAGAATTACCTTGGGTGTGGGCAGATGGTGGCTGATGCCTGGCTGGGGAGGCCAGGGCTGGTGCATGGCTGTGGTGGCCTAGCTGCTGTGGGGACAGGTGCTCCTGCCTTCCCCTCCCTATCCTGTGCCCTGCCAAGAATTTGTTCCTTCACAGCTCCCCATTGCCCAGGGCTGACATCACCCCTTTATCACTCCTTGCTCCAATTGTGTGCAGCATCTGGAAGGTGTTGGCCACTGGGCCTTGTCCTGCCCACACAGGATTTTGCTGGGCATTTTATCATGCCTGGACCTGCACTGTGCAAAGATCCCCTCCTTGAGCTCCTCTGGGAGACTGCCATCCCCTCTGATGGCACCATCCCCAGCTTGTCCTGTGCTTCTGCATCCATGAGGTTCCCACGCTCCCAGGACGGAGCTGAGACAAACAACTGAGTTGGGATCAGTGCCTGCTCAGGCACTCAGGTGAGCCTCCCTGAGTGCTGCTAAATCCCATACTGTGCCCAGAGAAGCTGGATCCATGATGGCAGTGAATCCTGTCAGAGCCAGAAGGCCACATTTAGCTTGGCATCCCAGGCAGGGTCTGAGCTTGAGCCCATGGAAACAAGTGGTGCAGCACGTTAATCCATTCGGCCTTGGTGCCCTGTTGATGGTGTCCTTGAGCCTGGTGACAGCTCTATCTTGGCAAGGCCTCTTGGACAGGGTGGTGGGACACACAGCCCTAAAGCTCTTTGGGGAGGGGGGACTGGTGTCCTGGGATTTGAGGAGCAGCAGGGGGCACCCAGGCAAGGGCCTGCAGAGCTGATGGGGGTGGAGGGGGGGTGATGTCCTTCTGAGTGCCCAACTCAGCTGGCAAGCTCCCAGTTGGTGGAAGATGGAGCATCCTCAAGGGGTGCTTCCAGCTGCCTTGCTGCCAGGTGCCTGGAGCACTGCCCCTAGGGCTGCTGACTGACCACGCTGCTAGGGTGACCGTGGGGGAGCTGGTCCATCCCTGGGGCAACCCCTCTTCAGCTTCCACACCAGGGTCCTCAGCTGGGGTGGCTGAGGAGGGACCAGATCCAGGGAGCTGTCACTGTACCCAACAGGCTCTGGGCAGTTTTGCAGGCACATGGGAATTCTTTAGCCAAGCTGTGGTTCTCACTGCTTAGGTTTTCGTTGGTCCTCACCTGTTGTGCATGGTTCAGCATACAGAGGTCATAAGGACACACAGCTTCTGGTTCAGAGATGAGGGTGCTCAGTTTATGGCTCAGGGATGAGGCTGAGGATGTACACAGCTCATGGCTAGGGGTTGAAGAAGCTTGGCTTGTAACTCAGGGCTTAAGATGCCCAGCTTGCAATTCCAAAGCTCCAGAATGAGACTGCACAGTTCATGGCTCATGGAAGGGGACTCTCAGCTCACAGTTTGGGAAGGGAAGTCATTCCTAGGTTGTGCTGGGGTGAGCACTGCAGACCTGTGCTGCCAGCCCTCCATCATGTACCGTGCCAGCAGTGGGGGCAGGGGCAGGCAGGTGGTTGTGGTTCAGCAGCTCCCAGGTCACAGCTGTGTTACTGACCCTCTCTGCTCCAATCAGAAAACTGTGGCACTAATTTTGAGCATGTCTGTGTATGGTGGCCTTGGTGCTGGTGCAGGAGAGCAGGGTGAATACCTGAGACAGCAAAACGTCAGAGCGTGCCATGCCTGACTCACCTGAAAGAAATGTGTCCGCACCAAACAGGGACTGCAGCTCCAGCCGGCTCCTGGAGCGAGGAAGCAGCGGTGCAGGCTGGCTGGGAGCTGCCCAGCTGGCACAGCTCAGCCCCGGCGGTGGCTCTGCTGTCACCGTGAGGAGCAGCTCTGGACAATGGATGCAAGATGCTGCGGTGTCAGTCCTCTTTCCCTCTCCGAGTGGGTGGGAGGCCACCCCTTATGATGATGCCGGAGGCCAAACCTTTTTGCTTGCTCAAGATAAGTAAAATTGGGGCTTGTCATGCCAAAATTCTAGTGGAGGCGTGCATCTCTCACTCTTTGGGAAGTCGCTGAAGTGGCTGGAGCTTTTGTAAAGTTCTCAGGAATTGCTGCTGACCTGCTGCTCTGGAAAACGTCCGGCCGGCCCCTGGTGCAAGAGTTTGTCCCGGCTTGCTGAGCCTGTGGAGGGCTGCTGGATTTTGCAACCTGGACTCAAGTTTAGCTCTGCTCCTGCTGCAGCAAAAGCCTCTGTCTGCTGACCCAGGGTCCATGGGGATGCGATGCAGGGACTTCCAGGTACCTGCTCTCCTCTGCTGTGCTCCCAGTGCTGGGCTCCTGCGCTTGATCTGACCACGTCCCTCCCTCCAGCAGGACTGTGAAACCAGCTGGCAAGCTGGGAGCTGGGGCGGGGGGAACTGGCGCCGGCATCTCCTCGTGATGCAGCATCCTGGGAGGGCAGCGAGCCCAGCACCAGCCTTTTGGGGCTGCACAGACTGCACGGCTCCAGCGCTCCCGGCGGGGCCGGGCCAGCGGCAATGGCTCCTGTGCCAGCTCTGGCGTGGCCAGCAGCTCATGTGCTGGTGGCCACAGGGAGTGAACATGGCCCTGGGAAAGCTGCCATGCTTTGGGGCCACGTGTTATGGGCCCAGGGGGTTCAATGTCCCTCCCTGCACTCTTGGCCATGCCTGAGCACAGTGGATGGGAAGCTGAGCAGCAGCGGAGACCTTAAATAACACCAGAGCATCCTCACCCTTCTGGCCTTGGGCCTCCCGCCAGCCTCCCAGGAGTTTTTTTATTTGGTATGTGTGTGAATAAATTAGAACTTCCGAAACAAACCCTCTGACTGCCCTGCTCCTCTAAGGCAAAACAAACCCTGCCTGACTTGGACAGCATGTGGCTGTGTTTGCTACCTCCTTGCCAGACTTGCCCATAAGAAGCCAGCAAACCTGGCTCTCAGTTTTTTGGGATGTTTCCCGGGGTTTTGAGAGTTACGTGGTGATAGGAAGCTTCATGTTTGGACTGGAAGCTTTTCTTGCCAGCTGCATGGGAGCAGTGCAGGTAACCCTCCTGTCAGCTGCGTCATGGTGAGGCTGTGGCCAGGAGCACTTTTATTTTTAAACCTTATCTTTATTGCAGTTTTCTCCTGCACTGCTTGAAAGGTGAAATGCACCTTATCTGTTTGTCTGCTGGCAGTATGCACTGCTCCTAGGGAGGGGAGAGGTGGATGTGCTGTACCTTCAGCATGCCCTGCGGACCAGGGTTCTGGGGGTGATGCTGGGGCAATGCCAGGGATAATGCTGGGGTGATGCTGAGCCAACCTGGCACACATCCATGATGAATGTGGGGTGCTGTGTGGGAAAGGGAGGTCCCTGCAGTCCCTTCCTGCCAACTGAGCACCTCTGGGCTGTGTTATCACTCTGGCCTCTGGCCAGGGGTTTAATTACAGGTTTCTGACGCAGCAACAGAGTAAAACTGAACTGGGAACTGGGACAGACACCGAACTGATGCTTAGCTGGCACCCCAAGAGCTGTGCCTGATCCCAGCCTGGGGGTGTGGAAGAGTGAGGCATCCAGTCCATGTGCCAAAGGCTGGTGGAGGGCTGCTGAATCTCGTGAGGTAACAGTCCCCAGGGCCACTGTTGTGTCCACCCCTGTGTCCACCCCGGGGTGGCTCCAGGTGCCACACAGGGTCGGTTTTCAGGATGTCCTCATGAGCACCCAAAGGTGCAGGGCAGGAGGGTACAGGGCCACGGGGCTGCCCCTGCAGTGCTCCCCTGTTAATGGTTAATGTGACTGGGCAGCGGTTGTGGCACAGACTCCCCGAGCTATCAGTGCTGCCATCGGCCCCGGGAACAACCTGTACCTTGCTGCCGCTGTTTGTTTGCATCCTGGCCGCTCCACCCTGGCCACTGGCCTTGTCACCGCTCTGCAACAGCCAGCTCCCGCCTGGGCTGTCTCCCAGCCACCCCGATGGTGGCTTTGCAGGTGATAGTGTCACCTGTGGTGCCTCTGTTTGAACAGTGATGGAGGATGTGAGGCTGGGACCGGGCATGGAGCACCAGTACTCTCCCGAGTGGTCCATCCCGTTTGGATGCTCCCTTGAAGGATGCAGGAGCAGACCAGAATCCGTTTTTTCCCTCACCATTTTTAATCCCCTCATGCCCCAGCCAGGTGAAGAGGTTCTCTGCCTTTTGATCACTTTCTGGGAGGCGAAAGGCATTCGGCAAAAGTCTCGCACGGAGCCTGATGCCAGCTATGAATGGTGCTTGATGGAGCTTTTAGAGGCTATTTTGAGGGCTGATGGCCCCTCATCGCTGCAGGGCTCTGGCCTGTTCGGTGGGTGCGTTGCTGGTGCCTGTGGGTTTGCCTGCAGCTCCGGGACGATGGGGCTGCAGATAAAGGGAGTGTTTTCTTCTCCTGCAAGGGAGAGAAAACAACAGCTCCATGACCTGCAAATGCCCCAGGGCAAGGTCACATCCTGGTGAGTCAGGAGCTACAGCAGGGTGCGGAGCCAAGGTGGTGCTCAGGCAAGGGAAACTGATGCTCGGGTGGATGTTTGGTTCCTGGGGTTGGTTCCTAGTGATGGAGAGGCAGAGCTAGGGGGTCTTTAGGGGCTGGAGGCAGACAGTGGCTGTCACTGGCCACTGCAAGGCTCTTCCCATCTCTTTCAGGATGTGACTCGGGCTTTGGGCAGGCAACAGCCAGGCACTTGGACATCATGGGCTTTCAGGTGTTTGCCAGCGTGCTGGACCTGCAGAGTCCTGGTGCCCAGGAGCTGCGCCAGAGCTGCTCATCGAGGCTGACGCTGCTGCAGATGGACCTGACCAAGACAGAGGACATCCAGCGCGTCCTGCAGCATATCCAGGCCCACACCAACAGCACAGGTAGGAGCTGCCTTTGGCAACCACACAGGACCCCACAGAACTCCCTGGGATCTCAGCCTGCAGCCAGCATGGCAGCGGCACCCTCCATCTGTCTCCACGGGGGCTGCGTCCCTGTGCCAACAGCCTTTGCCAAGCTCTCTTGTCCTGGGGCATCCTACAATTCCCTTGCAGGACCCCCATCAGCCTGGGGAGCAGCTGGAAATCCTGGGGTGGGGCTTCCCCATTCAGGTCACCTCTTCAAGCATCCCATTCCCACAGGACTCTGGGGCCTGGTGAACAACGCTGGGTTCAATGACACCATCGCCGACGCTGAGCTCTCGCCGCTGGGCAAGTTCCGCACCTGCATGGAGGTGAACTTCTTTGGCTCCCTGGAGCTCACCAAGGGGCTGCTGCCCCTGCTCCGCTCTGCTGGTGGCCGCATTGTCACCGTGAGCAGCCCTGCAGGTAAGCAGCCTCCCTCCAGCGTGGCACCCCTGGCACCCTCAGCCCAGGCATGGCTTGAGCATCCCCATGGTGTGGTGCAATTTCCAACCCCCAGGCACTCCAACCTTCTCAGCCAACCGGCTCCAGGAACTGTAGAATGAGCTGGCAGCACTGCTGAGCCCCACAGCAGCTACTAAGACATGAGGAGACATGGGGGCTGGGGACAGGCAGCCTGGTCACAGGCAACATGGGCAACCTAAGCCCAGCTGCCATGTGTCTCCATTGGGGACGACAGCCCCAGCCAGGGTGGGAAAATCAACTTCCTTTCCCCTGCCCTTTTTTTTTGCCCATTAAAACACTCTAATCCTCCACTGGGGATGACAATCCCAAGCTTTAGCTGGACCGGGAGCAAAATCAATTTCCTCTTCCCTCACCACTGTTTTTTGCCCCCATTAAAACATTAATTTGAATTTGAACAATTTCAGTTGTTTTCTTAGCAAAACAAACCCCAAGCCATTTCCTTAAGCAGGGCCCAGGAACACAGCCCTACACAAGCCCTGCCCTTCCCCCCTCTCTCCTCTGTCCCTGCTGGAGCACTGGCTCACTCATTCTTTCACTCCTGCCAGGTGACATGCCCTTCCCCTGCCTGGCAGCCTACGGGGCCTCGAAGGCAGCCCTCAGCCTGGTCATGGACACCTTCCGCAGTGAGCTCCAGCCCTGGGGCATCAAAGTCAGCCTCATCCTGCCTGGATACTACAAAACAGGTAAGAGGGTCAGTGCCTGCTCCTGTCTGTGCCTGTGGGCAAGGGACAGGTATCCCAGGGAGGCAGAAGATGGAGAAATGGGATGAGCAGTTGGTGGTGCAACCATGCAGCTTCTGAGTATCTCCAGCCATACGGGGACAGTGGCTATCCTGTGGCCGTTGGGCTCTGATGGACTAGAAACAGCATCAAGTCCTGCCAGCAGACCCCATACCACTAGGACTGGTCAAAGCAGCTCAGTCACGTTTATGACAGCGGCATCCCCACTGCAGGCAGGGTCCAAGACCCCTGGTCCAGTCTCAGGCTAGCAAGAGTCACTATGGTGCTACTACTGTCCCTCTCTCATGGCAATCTTTGCCAGGGTCTCAGGTGGACCTTCCTGTGAGGCTGGAAGGTGACTGGGGCTGCTGGCACCCATGGCAAGGGGCCTGGAGTGGGGGGCCCACAAGCTCACAGGGACTGTTTCCTTGCAGGGACGACGTGTGACCCTGCCTTCTGGAACCTGCATAAGCAGCAGCTGTTGGCCAGCCTGCCCCAGGAGCTGCTGCAGGCCTATGGCGAGGACTATGTGGAGGAGATCAACCAGCAGTTCATCCAGTTCATGAAGGTGGCAGTGGAGGACCTCAGCGCAGTGGTGAACAGCATCACAGAGGGGCTTCTGGCTGCCAACCCAGCCGTGCGCTACTACCCAGGGCAGGGCCTTGGGATCATGTATTTCATACACCGCTACCTGCCCTACTTTGTCCGAGACTTGTTCTTGAAAGGATTCTTCATCAACCCCAAGCTGCCCCGAGCCCTGCGGCGAGAGCACCACAAGGATGTGAAGAAGGCCTGACCTGGGCCTGCCCAGGGCCTTCTCCCGGGCTCTCCAGGCACACCGGCCCCTGAGCGCGTGCAGAGCCAAAGGCACCGCCCTCCTGCACCGTGGGGGAACAATCAGCATTAGACGTTAAAAACCAAATTTCTTTCCAAAATCAGGTAGATCTATTTTCTATTGTGCAAGAATCAACGTTTTCTAGAGACCTTGGTTTTGTATTTTTTCTAACCATGTACCGTCCAAGAGGCCCATCCCTGCCTGACTCAGCAGCTCTGCACCACAGGCTGGGATGTACCTCCTCAGCTACCCACCACCTTCCTTACTGCTCTCAGAGCTGTTTGTCTCCATCCCCTCTTGGCTGGGTCAGGGCTGGGACCCTGTGGCCGCTGCCTCCCTGCCACTCATTACACACTCCACACGCTCCTGATCAGTGCAGGGGCCAAGACCAGGCTGCCAGTGCTGCAGAGCTCTTCATGAGATGAACTATGTGATTGTCACTTTTTAAATAAATCCATTCTTGATATTCCAGCAGGCTCTGGCTGTCTCCTTCCACAGTGCAGTGCTGCAATGCTGCTCAGGGATGCCCAGCCTGTGGGCAGAGCTAAGCTGGGTCATGACTGGCCCCGTGCCGAGCACTGTGGCAGGAGCCTCACATGCAGCAGCAGGTGCCACAGGTACTCCCAGAAAAGGGCTCAACCTGCCAGGAGGGATTTGTGCCCACTCCCTGCCCTTCCCCAGCCCTATGCCAAAAGCTTTCTTTTGCTTTGCTCCGACTCTGTGGCCCTGCTGGGGCAAGGATGGCAGCGGTGACAGTGCCCCATGTGGACAGCCCCAGGCACCAGGGAAAACCATGCAGCTCCCTAACCTTATGGACCATTCCCATATGGCTGCAGCTCTTAGCTCAGCAGCCAGCTGGACCCACAGACCAGGCAGTGTCCTGGCTTGGGCTGGAGGGAGTACTCTGTGCCTCATGGGGTGGTACCACAACGATGCCTGTGGTACAAACAAGTGTCCCAACTCACACAGGAACCACACCAGGCTCCACTACCACAACTACCAGATTCCCTGTGACTGATGGAGGCTCCACCTGGGGCTGTGGGAGCAGGTGCCCAAGTAAGCAGGAGAGCACAGTGCAGTAGGCAGATATTTATTGGTGTAGAGAGGATGGGATCACAGGAAAACAAGCTGCAGAGGTGACCACAGCACAAGCCGGGACAGAGCCACTCTCCATTGATCCTTCCTCCCAGCAGCATCCAGCATGTTTCCCTTCAGCAAGGCTTGTCTGCTGCCATTGCACATCTCCCAGAACTCAAGTGCAAGTAGGAGCTAGCCAGAACAGAGCAGCAAAGAGCAGGGCTGCCACACCATGCCCAGGGCTTGGCTCCCACCCTAGACCACAGATAGGCAGGGCCTGGGACATCCCTGCCCCCACCAGGGTGACTAAGGCTGCTCTGTCCCCTGGCCAGCTGTGCCATACAGCTC
Source organism: Molothrus ater (assembly GCF_012460135.2). NCBI lineage: Eukaryota > Metazoa > Chordata > Aves > Passeriformes > Icteridae > Molothrus > Molothrus ater. Next base: position 13,878,753 of record NC_050489.2, on the reverse strand, counting down.
CATGGTTGTGCCAATCCACCCTCTGCAGGGGAGAAGCCTGGATGTCTACCCTGGAGGGGTGCAGGGGTCCACCACCATCTGCAGAGCCCAGAGGAGCCCCAGCTCTTGCATGGTTGTGTCAGTAAACTGCAAGCTGTGGGTCTTCACAGCTCTGAAGAAGGAGCTCAGCCAGCTTATGGAGCCCTGTCCAGGGCAGCAGGGAGACTGATGAGAGCTTTTTCTGCAGACACAGAGAGGCTGCATGAGTGCAAATACTGCCAGAGTGGGAGGACTGTGCTCCACAAGCACTCTGGCTCTGCCCTCACATTCCCACAGGCTCCATTCCAGGCCTGGCCAGGGTTGCTTGGTCTCTCCCAGGTCAGGGTTCACTACAAGGGGATGAAGGGATTGCACAGCAGCATGGGCTACGCTACAAACCACAGTCTAACTACATCTCACAGAAACAACACTGAGTAGGAGATGTGCAGAGCACTGACAGAGGGCCCCCCCAGCCATGGCAGACCTGACCCATTCCTCTGCAGCAGTGGAACTCTCTGAGGCAGCCCCCTGCAGCTCTATGAGCATAAGCACACACAGCAATTAGTACAGGAACACTGTGACTACTGCATACACAACAGGAGACCCTCCTGCTGCACAGGGCTAAGCCCGGACCACTGGTCCCTCTGGACATCTCACAGCACACACAACTCCAACTTTTGAATAATTTAACTAGCAACTGTACAGTTTCCTCATTTGATCCAGTTCCGCAGATGGGACATCCCTGGAGTCTGGGCATGGGACAATTCAGGGAGTTAGGGGTCTGTCCAGACTCCAGGGGTGGGAGGGTTGGACAGGAGCAGAGCAGAGTTAGAAGATGGGAATGTAGTTGTCGATCTTGGTCCTGTGCCGCTGGGCAATGCACTCTGCGATCCACACAATGTTGCGGCACTCCTGCTCCTTCAGCTTCACGAAGGCATAGAAGACTCCAAAGTGGAATTGGTTGAGGAAGGCCAGCTTGTTCAGCTTTACCTGGGGAAAGCCCAGAGGAGGACATGTCATTTGTTCACTTCAGATAGGAGGAGTTGGTCAAGGCAAGCATGGAGCTGCTTGGAAGGACCCATGACTTCCCAGCAGGCTGGAAGGCTCTGCACAGGTATCCTGCTCTGCATCTCTCTAGGTCCCTGGGACAGCTCTAACCTATAGCACATGGCTCAGGACAGACTCTGACATTTGAAGGGGGAAATATTTATAACTCAGGTACCATAAAAGTCCTTCTTCTCCATGTAATTACACTCTGGTTTTGCTGTTGATGAACCAAATATCCATTAGCAGCCCCAAACATGCCTCCTCACAATGCTGGAATCTGTCTGGCTTAGACAACAGGCCAAGCACTATGCCAGGCCGCCATTCTCATGCAGGAGCAGAGGGCAAGCATGCTTCTCCTTCCCCCAGATCCTGTTAATCCACAGCACTGCTGACAGGGCAGTAGACCAGCTTCCTAACACCTGGAGCTTTGCAAATGGCACATGTCAAAAAGCATTTCAGGGCTCACTCACCTCGTGCTCAAAGAACCTGTCTTCAAGGGTTTTGTCTCCAGGGTTGCTGCCAGCCCCTTCAAATAGCAGCTTGTACTCCTGCAGGAAAGCATTACATGAGGATATACCCTGTACCCAAGCTCAGTAGCACCTGAGGGCCTCCTGTGTCACAGATACTCCAGCCACCCTGTCAAGTCAGAGGACAGAGAAACCAAGAGTCCTGCCCCTTCTCCAAAATGTGCAGTTCTCAAAGGCGTATCATTGCTTCAAGCCACAGGAAAAGGGGCATCAGGTACAGACTCCCTCCACATACAGACTGGAGTGCTCGGGCCAGACCCCTGTGCCCACACACACAGGCTGCTCAGTAAAGGGACACTGAGGTCTTTGACTCCAAACAGGTCCACAGCCATGCCCAAAGTGGCTTGAACATAGACAAATCCAAACATGTCCTCCCAGGTCTGCAGCTCACCTTCAACTGAGCCAGAGCTCAAGGCTGGAAGTGGGCCAACACCACTTCTCACTGAAGATACATTTCCATCCCAAATCAGGCAAGGAGAGCCTGTCACTGCTTCCACATCAGCACTTTAAGGGTTTGGTGGTAAAGGCAGTCCCCACACCCTTGGACAGGGAACATTGTCTCCCAGTGATCCCTAAAATGACAGCTATGACTAAGAAGCCAATGGCATCTCAGGCAAGCCAAGTCCTGCCCAAGCAGAGCACAGGACCAACAGCATCAGAGACGACTGGCACCTCTCTCCCCAGGCTGTCAAGTCACAAGTTTCCCCAGATCCCCAAGAAGCTCTGATGCAGAGCAGGTTCTTGTACCAATCCCCATGGCCCTCACCCCAGAGCACTCACAGGGTAGTAGTCAGCAACGTTTTTGACTTGCTCGTAGTCATCTGCCCTGGCCAGCTGAGCCAGGCCCTCAGGGTAGAGCTTGCCACAGTGTGGGAACAGCTTGGCTCGGTCCTCCTTGGACAGCTCAGTACCAAATGAGTTGATGGTGATAATGAAGGCCCTCCGGTCAGCTTCAAACTGCAGGAAGAGAGTGGCTCATGCTGGGATGCAGTATCTTTACCAGAGGCTGGCAGATATCAGTGCTGCTCTGCACACAGCCACATCAGGAGGGCAGCATGAGGAGGCTCCTAGGATGTGTACAGCTCTCCAGTGCTCAGCTAGGGCAGGCTACAAGTACAGGCTCCCAGTATGCCCAGTACCTGGGGAGCATTCAGGTGAGGAAATCCCCATCCCAGGAACAAGCCAAATCCTGCCCAAGTCCAGGGGTGACTCTCACCTACTGCTCCTAAGTCCTGCACATCTCACAGCAAGCTTTGGCATGGAGACAAGCTGTGACTCCAACAGCTCTGGTAGCTTTCCTACATGTTATCCAGGTCAGAGGATGAAGATGTTGCCACAGAGGCAACTAATGTATCAGTACTTGGGGAACCAAAGTCATGCTCAGGCAGTGTTCCCCACGTCTCTCAGTGAGCAGGTCAAGTGGGCATGGGGATGCTGAACAGGAACTGGAGAATCTTTAACAACTGGCAGACAAGCTGGGCCCAAGCAGGGAGTGATGACCATCACTGTAACACCATCCAGCTATGGAAGTTTCCAGACCTACCTCCAGGATTGGGCACATGGCATCTGCTGTGGTACCTCCCAGCGTCTTGCAGAACTTGTAGAAGGACTCCAGGTAAGCCTGGAAGAGAGAGGGCAGATGAGCATTCTTCTACACAGCTTCATCTACTCCCCCACAAGGCCCTTCAGCAGAGGACAGACAGCAGGCAGACTTTGCTTTCTTGCTCCCAGACGCTCTGTAACACAGCACAGGCACTCTGGCCCCTTGTGAACTTGCCCACACAAGGACTGTGCTTTGCCCAGGAGCCAGAGACATGAAGGGTTGTGGTTGGGTTTGTTCAAGTGACTGCATGAGCTTACTGTGGGCAAGATCCCCAGGCAGCAAGGTTAAAGCCTTTTTTTCTCCTTTGAGTCGCCTAACTCATTTTACTGAAGTCTCACGTGGTTTCCTGACCCTGCTCTGGCCTCCACAAACGTGCCAAGCCACACAACCATAGCTGCAAGACCTACACTCAGAAAGTAGCGCTGTGTAAGCAGAGTCAAGAGATGAGATAGGACATCTGTGAAAGAAACCAGCCATTCTCTCTAATTCTCTTTTCACACTGCGGCCACTTGGTCTCTTATCCCAACTGAAGCACTGCAGAAATCATACGGCCAGGCACAGCTACGCTGCCTCCAGGAAATCCTTTGTGGAGATGTTCTGTAATCCATCTGGAAGATGACTCTGTCTCTCAGGGGAGCCTAAGAAGGCTGTGGATGGCTAAAAGTATCGTTCAGCAAAAATGTTCTCAGAAGAAGTGATCAAGTAATAAAACACCTCCCCGAGCAGAGAGCTGCAAGCAGAATAATTTCAAAGGGATGGAATAAAAGGATGCTGAGACACCACAAATCTCTGCTTTATCACAACAACTCTAGGACTTAAGATGGACCAAGAATGTACAAGTTGGATACTCCCAGACTCTGCACCAGGAAAGCACCTGGATTACTGTGTTCTGTAAATATTTGTTACCACACAGTGCAAGAGGGCAATGCTGGGTGAGCATCACTCATCAAAGAAAGCCTCTCCAGCACTTGTCACTGCCCAGGTGGAGGATAGCACAGAGCAACAGCCGCAGAGTTACCACAGAACAAGGACATGGATAATGAATCCCGTTTGAGGCTGACAGGAAAGGGAACGTGGCAAAGAGATTCAGTCACTACCTCTGCGCTTATCAGAGTTCATGCAGAAACCTAAGGCTTTAGAAGCAAATACAGGTGAACTCCAATATCCAGCAGTGAATGGAGATCCAATACCACATACAACACAGAAAGTCTGTAAACAGCTGCACGGGGTGCCCTTCCAGTGACAGCAACTGGAAGAAAAACTCCAATGTCCTGAAGCCCTTACCCCGGGAACAGAACAATCTTTCCCTTTAATGATCCTCAATGGGTCTTCCCTGTCATGAACCCACCCCCTCTGTCTCCTGCCAGCCTCACCTGTCCTCAAATCTAGTCTGCAGACAGGCCTGTGGCCTGTCCATCCACAATGACTTTTCCAACATCATCTGGGGATACCACCCTCCTCTGCCAGGTGAGGAATCCTAGACTTTTCCTGCAGCTTTCTGTACAGAAGTTCATCATACCCAAGCCTCTAAATGTGTCTGTCTTAGCATCATCTCCTGTTTTGCTGCTCATACTCTGAGATGAGTGGAATGAGATAGTGTCCAGGTCAAGCACACTTTACAGATGGATGCAGTAGCACAGTGATACTCATAGAGTTCTTTTCTACTGTTAGGAACATGTTACCTTGTATAGAGACAATTGCTTAGGTCAATCATTACCCAAGATTCCCATTAGTAGTAGGAAGGAACAAGGAGACCCTCACTATACAAGCAGAGTTAGGGCTCCCTCCGAGCCTCTCCCATACACCACTCCACATTTACCCACACTGATTTGCCCGCTTTATTTTATTGTCCAGTTGCAAAGCTCCTTCAACTGGTTCCTACAAGAAAGTCACCAGCAAAGGCCAACAGTCAGCTGGCTTCGCTTCAGCAAGAGATGGAACAAAGGGAGTAAGCACTGAAGATAACAAGGCCGGCAATAAAGATAACAATGCCAGCACACTTCCATTGCAAGACTTGGCTGCTGACTGCACTCTACACTAAGCACTGACCATTTTTAACCCCTGTTCCCCATTTTAATCATATTTCCATTTGAGAACCTTCATTGTTAACAAGAAGCCTTTGTAATAGCCTTCCTCCTATGAATCCTGCTCAAACCTTCTGTCAACACACAGATTTCTTAAAAGCCTCCAGTATGTATGGGAGATAGCACTTCCCATTCCCATGCCAACTCCACACGAATGCAGGCATCTGTCCCAGGCCTGTTGTACTTTTCAGAGCAACTCTCTGCAGATTTCAGACCTGATTTTATTTCCCTCATTTGCATTGTATTATACATTTTCCAGTCCCTGGGGAAAGAGGTAGCTTCAAGTAGTCTGTAGGCAGCAATTACCTTTTCCACTCCTTCATCCCTGTGATTTGTTACGGACAGAGCCCCTGTATTCCCCAGGGGCTGCTCTTTAGCAAGAGCCAGTGCCAGCACACACTGAGGCATTAAAAGCACCTACATTTCCATTTGTGGGTAGGAAGAGTAGACTACAAAGCAGTATTGAGCCTCAAAAAGGATATGGGAAAGGACATGGCAGCTGGGATCTAAAGAGATACATCCCACCTCCCTCCCAACCAGTTTTCCCTGAGCCCACTCTGCTGCCTGCCTTCCCCCTTCTGGCTTCACATTGAGACCAGTGCCCTGCAAGGCTGTGGTGTTTATGCACACAGGTGTCCCTCCCTGTTATAGCAAAGACCAGTACACGCCAGAGGCCACAGGCAGCTGGGCATGACTGCTGACACGCCGCTCCTTTTCCCTCCCTTTGCCTCCTTCCCTTCACGCCTGACCTGCTCTCTACCTCTCCAAGCCATAGCTTTCTTGGGAAGAAGAGGTCACACCGACTGCAGGCTGGATGTGACCAGCCAAAACAAGATTGACAGATAAAATCTACATCCCACCCCTGATCCAGAGAGCAGAGATGGAGCGATAGCCACAGCCTGCACATAAACACATGCTTCAACACTGCCAGCTAAAACCAGACAGAGCCTGCAGAGGAGATGACAGTCAGGACAAGGAGATCCTTAGCCCCCTCCACATCTCTCTGCCAATACTCTCCCCAGCTTGCATCTTTCACACTGCTCTACCAAGAACATCTAAACCTAATCACAGCCACAGAAGGCTTGAGCAGACAGTGGGAAGGTCTTTGGGAAAGGCTCAAGACAAGGAGCAAAGCCAATGGGAGTCCTTCAACCAAGGTTAAGTTTAGTCACTGTGAATGCAGTTAACTGCACCTCTGAACCCGTGTGGTAAGGGAGCAGACTTCTCCTGCCTGCCTGGGGCATGAGTAAATTCAAAGACACAACCTCTGCAAAATCTCTTGCACAGACTCCTGAGAAAATCCTCTCTGCCTAGCTCTGGTGCCCTGACTCAGCAGAGCTGTGTGATCAGATGTAAGGCCCCTCCAGGAGTGTTATCTTTACTTTCCAATGGATGCAAGGAGGTTTTGGCCATGTTTAATCACCACACCAGGAATAAATAGGGAAGTTTACATCTCCTTCCTTTCTCAGGAAGGAGAGGGCACTAGGACAAGTGGCAACAGGCAGAAATTGATGCACAGAACTTCCACTTGAATATGAGGAAGAACCTTTTCATTGTGTGGATGACCATGCACTGGAACCGTTTGCCCACAGAGGGTGTGGAGCCTCCCTCACTGGAGATATTCCAGAACCATCCGGACACAATCCTGTGCTCTGGGATAGCCCTACTTGAGCAGGGATGTTGAACCAGATGACCCACTGTGGCCCTTTCCAACCAAACCCATTCTGCGACTCTGTGACTCATTTACCTTATACAGCGTGTTTCGAATTATTTCAATATTCATTTCATCCAGGTCCTGTTCAGATATGCAGTCTTGGAAGAAAGCAGCTGAAACAGAGCCAGAGACAGAGTTAGCATTGCCCTAACCAGAGCCATGCTCAGCATTTTCCAGACTCCTCAACAATACCAGGCAGAAGCACATCCTGTGTTGAGCTTGTCCCTCCTAGGCCTGGCCCTTATCTTCAGCAGCCAAATTGTCATGACTCAAAACCTCAGGCTCCACCATGGTTCCTTAGGCCATAATAATTTCTGGGGTTCTCATATGAAAATCTTTCTTTACCCCTTAGTCCCATGGTTTTGTTAACAGCCTATTCCCAGCAGAAATTCTCAGCTCTAGCCCCCAGCATCAGTGATAGAGAAGCCTGTATTTAAACATAAGCAGTCCCCAAACTGTTCCCAGATGCAGGCACTTGGAGGTGACAAGGCAGCTTTGAACTGCCTGCTACAGCATTGCAGGAGTGCTTAAGAACCTGTGAGACAGCAGCTAGTGAAACACAAGGAGCTGATGCTTCTCCCTCCTTCTACAATATCTTAGTGGGGATTAAGGTATGATGATGCCATAGCTCATATAGCCCATGACACTGGTCATGGCTGGAGTCAGGAGTTGTTTCTCCTGGTCAAGTCTATCAGTCTCATTTTCCACTTCTTCCAAGGGCTTTTATTTCTCTAGCTGAAAGTTAGTAACAGGAGATAGAATAAATTACTAGGACTTGGTAGGATGCTTAGCCCTACATACTTTGCCAGAGTACCCCTGGGAGGAGTTGGAGAAGTTGTTGCCACCTAAAGAACACAGATTTCAGATCAAACAGGTGCTGCAAGCTGCAGATATAGATGAGTCTTGTACATCTACAGTGTAAATGCAAACGAGTGGTACAATAAAACCCATTGACAGGACTTCCTGACTTCAACTCTCACTCAGTAACCAACTTTGCTGAATTTGCTACAAAGAGAAATCTGATCTGTCTCAGCTTACACAGTGCAGCTGTGGGTAACAGGCACCACAGCCATGCTGAGAACTGACCAGTGCTCTGCTCTGTACAACAAACCAGCTGCAATGCAGGCTCACACCTCTGGCCTGCACCACTTTTATAGCATGAGCTGCTTGGAAGAACAGCAGCCACAGTGTGGGTCTGGAGGGTCCTGAACAGAGGTTAACCTCTGCAGAAGTTTCTTTGCAGCACCAGAGCACAATGCCACGTGTCCGGGGGAACGCTGCTCCCGATGGTTGGCAAAAATGCAAACAGTGTGTGCCAGGACTGGTTTTTACTGCAGGATGTGCTGGCCAGCCTGGAGAGCTAAGCAGTGGCTACTTCAGAGTAGCTGAGGAATGAGTACACAGCTATTTCAGTTCTTGGCCCTCCAATATCCCAAATTAAGCTTACAGCCCTGTTAACCTATGAAAGCCATTTGGGGTTAGGCATTCCCACCAAGCCACGTAGCTACTCAAGTCCTTTTAGGAGATAGAGCTGCTGTTTCTTTGCGTGTGGTCACTGGAAAGAGTGCAAGTTAAACAACTGAAGCCTGCATGCCTGCTTGTTTAGGCAACACAGCTACTCCCCATGTTCCCCTGCTGAAGAAATGCCACACTGGTTGGTACACAGCCCCAAGGGCATGGCCAGGGCAAAGGTCTGGAGAAGCTAGCTCAGGCAGGGCTGGAGCAGGCAAAACCAACTCATGTACAAGTACATGAAAGCAAGAGGCAAAGACCCTCAATTGCCTGCCTTGCTGTCCAGAAGCACCTCAACACTGACATGGGGCATTTTCACTCCATATTCTGCTGGAAGCCTTAAGGTCTCAGAGATAATATCTCTGAAATACTCTGTTCTATCTTCTTACCAAAATGGGAAGGTTCCCACTTACTTGTGAGGAGGATTTTCTTCCCACACATCATCCCCACAGTGGGCTCAACTCAGCTGCATGCAGAGCCTCAGTTCTCCTGCTCTGTTGTTGCCCTGCCTTGCAACCCAGATCTCCTGAGGCAGGTTCTCCCTTCTTTACTGGCCACAAGTCATTTTTCCATGATGACTACTTCATTTGCCCCATTATAACACAGAGCATTTACAAAAGCACTTTCAGTTCCAAAGCCAACTATTTCTATCAAAGATAGCATGATGACTTAGAGTGTTTTCTTCTTTCTAGCAACCCCAAAAGAATGACTAATCACTGACTCAGGCATATCTCCTTACGTTTTTGCCCACAGATGCTAAACTAGAAAGTCACCTGTGACTACCTCCCCTACTACTGCAAAGACTTCCATATTTTCTCCAGAACCACTTCCTACACCTTTTATCTTTAAAGAGCAGATCTGTCTGACTAGCTCTTCATAAGACACTTGGTTTTAGCATTATGTGCCTCCTAAACAAGCCTGTAGACAATATATCTCAGTCCAGGATGCTGCTATAAAATGAGTTTTAAAAGGCTTTTGGAGATTTCTTTGTTTTGCTGTGGTTGTTTGGGTTTGTTTTTTGTTTACATAAAGGGCTTTTATTTAACTAGTGCTAATTTTAGTAGTCCCAGAATAAGACTGGGCATGTGCAGATCTCTGTAATTATCTTTAAAAACTGTATACTAGAAATTACCTAATGGCCCAACTAAAAGTGCTAGAAATCAAATGATTCATTCCAGCAGAAGACCCAATAGCTTTTCACTAAGGAGACTCAAGGCCTGGCTCACAAAAACCAAACTGTCCAGCACTTTGCCCTACCACTGTGATGGCCTGGACACTGATCAAAGGGCACAGAGAGGTAGCTGGTCCTCCAGAGGAAAAGACAGCTTAGGACAGACATAAACCTGAACTCAAGCCCAGCCACCAAAGCAGTACAGCCACAGCTGTGCATTACCCACCACTTTGTCTTCCTGGAGCACAACTTAGGCTTAGCTGGAGATAGTCAGACTGGGGGAGAAAGGGACATCTGTTCCACCATGGACAGCTGAAAGGTATTTTGAACAGCTCCACTCACCCAGGGGAGTGTCCACCAAGATTGCATTGTAAAGCTCTGCAGGTGTCTGAGCAATGTTCACAGCTTCCATCTGCTCAAAACTTCCCAGAGGATGGCATTTGGGCACCAGCTCGGAGATGGAACGCTGGTGCAGAGTGCCAGTGATCAGCAGAATGACATTGTCAATCATGTAGCTGTACCTGGAGGAATGAAAGAGAAAGACTGAAACAATGCATACAATATGAAACCCAGCAACAGGCACACATCATCTCCTCGTGAACATCTCCAGAAAGATGCACACTTCCCACAAAGAAGTACTAAGGCACCTCCTTAGCATCTGTTTATCATGCCAGCCTAGGAGAAGGCAGTCAGGCATAATCCCAGGCTGTGATTTATGCCACAGCTGAACCACACCATCTGGGTACCACCTACTACTGAAGAGCATTAGACTGGAACTGACTTCTGGAGGTCTCTGGCCCCATAACCTGCTCTGAGCATGGCCAGCTCTAACTGCTCAGGCAAAAAGACTTTTGAATGTTCATATGAACTTTGAATTACTTGCAAGGATGTGTTTCTCACAACCTCCCTGGGGCTCTGCTTCAGCATCCAAGCACATTTGCAATGAAAGGCTTTCCCTAACGTTCCCCCATGGTCATCTGTCTACTGTCTCTCATTCTAACCCCACACACCTCCAAGAGGAGCCTGGCTCCAGTTTCAGTGCCAGCAACGCTGCTCCATCTTGCCAAGTGAAAGGAGGAAGGGTCACATTTCCGCCGCCTCACTCCATTCCAACAACAACAGGACTGGCAGCTTTGGCACAACCTTCTCTCACACCCTCAAGAAACTACACACAAGGTTTTTCACACCTTACACCAAAAGCTACAAACTTCTTCGCATTAGCCCAAGTTATGACACCCCAAACCAAGTTCTCCACTTATGTTGCTCAGGATTAGCAGATTCAGTCTTTGGCACTGCAGCAATGGGACATTCAATCTGGAATCACAGTACCTGGCATAAGTTCCACCAACACAAGCCCTCTGTAGCCTTCCTCTCCAATATGTCCATTTTTCTCCTGAACTGAGCAGCCCAGAACTGGGCATAGCATGCCAGGTGAGGCCTCCCCTGAGCAGAGGAGAAAGAACACCTCCCAGTACTCCAGTCCAGCCAGAGAAGAGAGACATAGCAAGCCTGAAGACTGGGAACACATAAAAGGCTGGTAACCTTCTCCAAGTAGAAGGTCCAAGCAAGGGATCGAGGCATCACGTAAATAGCAAGTGTCCCCAGCAAGAACAGCAGTGATACTCTAGGCATCTTCACCACCAGCTAAGCCACAAGCCAACCAAGCTGAGAACTTGATAAACATCAAGTGACATGAGGGGGTTTTTTTAGTCAGCAGAAGTTGTTTTTGCACATATCCCGAGTATCACAGGGAAGAGGCACAGATGCTCAAGAGCAGGGTATGTGGCATTTTACACTCCCTTGATCTCACTCCTAGAACTCTAAAAAGTTAGATGATGGAAAAGACCTGAAGAAGCTCCTTGGCAGGAGCTGCTTCAAAACAAATGAGATCAGGCCTGAACTAGAATGGCAAAAGGAGCTATGCACATCTGGAGTTGTAGAGAGTCAGGCTTCCCACCGGTACTTGAGTACTGAAGAAAGGGAACTTAAGGCCAGCATCCTGAGATGGAGGCAAAGACAGACATGGCAAGGCTCTGGTGATGTTTGACAGACACACTGGGATGCTGCTGGTCTTTGTATTTCCAAGCTAACAAAGAGCACAGTGCAGACCTGCTTCCCTTTAACCACATCAAAGGCAGGTAAGCAGAGCCAGTTAAAGGCAGATTTTGCTAGTTTTTATTAGATGGGCTGATTGCCTCTCAAATATGCTCAAAGGGCACGTCCATGAAAACATCAAATCCACACCTTAGTTCCTCAAACAGGTGCTGCTTTTTTCTCTCCACACTGCAAGGCTGAGTAATGCACCTCCTGGCCCTATGATTTTTGCAGAGCACCCTTCTTTTTTCACAGCCTGCCTTTCCTGGTTCAATCTAGAACCAGGGCAATCAGTACAAGCTTCATGTACTAGGAAACCTCCTTTTGCCCTTTAATCTGCAAGGTCATTATCTTCCCTCCTGTTTGTGCAGCTCTCACCATGGAGATGACTGCAATCTCCAGGACAGCAAGAAGGGCCTGTTTATGAGAACTGAGGTAAGTCTCCTGCAGTAAGCAGCTGGTTCCTGGTAAATAAAAGCATCTGCACCCTAACACAGATGCTTCTCCATGAGGTGCACCAGAACAAGGATACAGAAGATCATTTCCCAGCTCCACCATCTGCCCTCAACATTCAAGTTTCCTTAGTGCAACACAGTAGCTTTAAGGAAAGACCATGGCCAGCACTTCTCTCAACAAAGCAAGGCAATAATATACAACCAGACCAAATTTGTTATTTTAACTCAGCCTACAGTGAAGGAATAGGTAAGGAAATACAGACATGTATGGCAGCACACCTCCTTCCTATCCCCAGTTTACTACAGTTACCACTCTCCACAAGGTATTTGCAAGGAGCCTGGCCAACGTCAACTGTAGAAAAAAGGAACTGAGGAGAAGTGTCTGGAGCCCTACTGCTCTCAGGTCTTCAGAGCAGCTCACTGGAGTCCCACCAAGCTCATTCATGCCTTCCCAGTCTAGCTCAGCACAAAAACCACAGCCAGGTTTTGGGAAAGCTGCCAAAATCTGAGCCTCTTCACACATGGAAGCTCCTTCTTTTGGACTGATGGTCTCAAGAAAGACAATCCAGCTGGCTTCCAGTGCCAGACAGCAAAGCATGGCCATCCCTGTTTAATTTATACCCCTTAACTTGACTGTTTCCTCATCCTTCAGGGAGGTCTGGGAAATGCACGGTCTATAGCCCAAATGCCATGGAAGCACCAACTGTCTTAAAGATTACTTCACCTCCTTAAATCTTGCTGTCAAAGGACTCATCCCGGCAGGAAGAGTCAATATGTGTGAGACAGAAGGGGAATTCTCATTCAAATTTCCCTCCTGAAAGCATTTCAAACCTTCACAACAACAAGGCAAATATGGCAGGACAAAGGTCTTCTTGTACCTGTTAAGGCCAGGCAGACACCAGCAGCACTACCTAATCACTCACAATAGCTCCATTTACTTCAAGCAAGGCCAAACAATCCTCATTCACATTCAGTCCTTACTTCATCCCAATAAAACCAATCACAGCTTAGCCACTCATAGCTACAGGACAAGTCTTCCAGTGCCAGGGCAGCCAGAAAAGCCTCTTGTCATCTGTGGAAGGGGCAACAGTCACATTGCTGTATCAGGTTTCAACAAGGACCCATCTGCCTCCATCAGCAAACCTGTCCCAAGACCACAGGAGAGGTCCTGGCTATGCTGGCATTTCCTCCCAGGCCCAAAGAAATAGATTAAGTACAGCAGCAGCAGTGTTTCTAAGAACCTCCAACTACTTGTGTAATAGAGCAACGTTTGTTGTCATCTTCCTCATCTCCTATGAAGTTCTGACCAGCTACAAATGTTTCAGCTTTCCTGATTAATGCCTGCTCAGAGCCCTCCAAAAGCATTTTAACCTTCTCTAGCTCTCAGTGCAGCTAGTAAGAGGACCATGTTCTGGGACATATAGAAGAAAATAAAAGTAGTTTGTCACTTGCAACACCATGAAGCCTTACTTCAGCCCACTTGGATGGCCTCTTGCCAGCAAAACTCTCTTGCACACAAAGGTGTTTTACACTCCTGCTTTGAGCTGCCTTCTGCTCATCTGGGGACATGGGCACAAAACCAGCCAGAGTTGGACATGCACAGTTACACCGGGCATAACTCTTCCTGTCACTCACTGAACAGAGGTGTCATATATTCCAGAAATTCACCTTCACAGAAATACAATTTTAGTCAATACTGAGAAGTGTTAGCAACATCTCACAGGAGAGTATAATTTCTTATTAAGGGACCAAAAAGAATCAGCAAACATAGAAATATCCTCAGCATCACCCAGAACAGGACAGAGACAATGATTTACAGCTTCCTGAAGTCTGAGACAACTGGAGCCACTATCTTAGCTCCTCCAGCGATTCCTACTGCAGAACAACATGCATTGGGTGACACTCAGATAACAAGAACAAAGTCAGGCTAGGATATGCCTAGAGAAGCCAAAAGAGAGGCACTGGTGGGGGAAACCTTCCTTCCAGCAGCAGCAGGCCAGAGTTCATGCTCACTGCTGATTTTGGGAGGTATGGTCTCAGGCAGACACAGCAGAGAACCCTCATAGAGCAGAGGGGAGAGCCAGCCCCCAGAAGCTAAATCCTGACATAGTCACCCATGGGTAGCTATGGAGCAGAATCAAGCAGGAGTAGAACACAAGCACTTTGACAATGTATGTTTTCTCCTTCTGGCATTACTTAACTCTGATAAATGAGGTATGCAAGAAAGACTGCAGTGGCCCACTGAATATTGGGAAAGGTTGTTTTAGCATGGGAGCACATGAAATGCATGAGCACTCATCATATGGGGCATTTACAATTTGGCCTCAAGGCACTCAGGCACAGCCCTGCAAGGCAGTGACCCCAAAACAGTTACAGCTTCTCCCTCCTCCACTTACTAATCTAATCTAATCATAAAGAGTCATTGTCCTACAGAGATAGGTTGGTCTTTTATTGCTTTCTCTTCCAGGATACTAAAAAAACCGTTAACAATACTGCAAGTAGTCACAAAGCATGACTAATGATGGAATATTGCATGACCTGAGATTCTCAGGGATCCTCCAAAAGTAAAGCCAAAACTGTAGCTCAAACAGCTGCTCTGCAAAGGATCATGAGGACAGCCCTCCATGTCACAGCCAACAGACAGTAGTGGGCCAATGCAGAGGTGCATAGCAGGGGTTTTGTTGGGATGGGTTAAGATATTGCCTTGCTCAGGCAGCTTTAATGCTTTCCAAAACCAGCATTAGACATTAACTCAGACTACTGTGAGCAAGGCCAAAGTTCCTATGTGACTGCATTGGGCAGTTACTCAGATTACTATAGAAGCATGAATTTATTTTGGGACGAAAAAGGAAAATTTCCAGTGGGATCAGAGCAGTGCTCTGAACTCGGCATGAATTCCAGAGACAGCTTTAAAAGATAATGAAGTTGTTTTGACTATAGTCACTTTAGCATCTAGCACTTCCCTCTTGCAGCTCATTCAGTTCACACACTCAGGGGGTGTTGGGAGAAGTAACTTAGGGAAAAAGTTTCAGGCTCTTTTACTGCTGCTTCCTTGGGTTTGTGCATAAATACACAGATCCATCTATATCCCACTGGATACTGTGCTGGTACACAGAGCCACTTGTCACACCTCTCTCAAGCTCCAAATGTTAAGCAGCCACGGGGGAAAGCAACACACAGACTTCAAAGCCCAAAAGAGCAGTGGCTGACACTAAGAATAGTGCCAACAGCTGAGATGTTTGTATCTGTGGGGTCAGCTTAAGATCATTAGTAAATAACTGCACAGATGTCCTGATCTGGAAAGGAGAGGAATGTTGCACATCAGGAAGATCTCAGTGTCTCACTGAGACTTGTTTGAGTAATAGACAATGGATGTGAACAGAGTCAAATCCTTTAATCGGTTTTTCAGCTCGTATTAGAACAGGTCAGATCAGCAGCAGTTCTACCTCTCATTGCAGCAGAAGCTCAGACAGTCCAGGGAACAGCAAGAGCAGATGCAGTGTGTGATGATCTCTGCTCAAAGTGCCCTTGCTGGTCTCTTCCTACCTTTGCACACTGTCCTTCCTAGAGTCACACCAATACAAACCATACCTAAGTGCTACATTCGTGAACCTGCCAAAGAGAAAGCTGAGAATTTCATGGTTGCCACCACAAACCAAGGGCGCTCAGCCAGGAAGTGGGTGCTCTGCTAAACTTAGATCAACAAGACCATTTGAGAGCAGAGTTATAACTTCACAGTACTACAGAGGCTGTGGCAGCCTTTCAAAACCAAGTATCCAGGAATGTTCTCAGCATTAATCTAAATTTAGCTGTATCTCCACATGATTTTCACCATCCTCTAGTCTAGGTCTCTAGGGATACTGACCTCAGTTTTCCACTGGTATCATCTGTTAACTTACATGCAGTGATAGAGTCTTGGCTGCATTAAAGACTAACGAGAAAAAAGCTGCAAGAAATACTTTTAATTTTAAAGCTTTGTGAATTTGACTCAATGTTTCTGATGTGTAAAAACCCCTTGAAACATCAGGGAATGTTTTGAGCACCTTGCAGCCGGGTGCAAGAATCTCTGGTTACCTAAACTTGATGTCTCAAAGTTTGAGAAATACAAGGCTGATATGCAAAACTGAGCCCTAGCACTCTGCACCATGTTGAACAGACTTGAGTCCTAATTAAATTTTAAATATTGACCAAAACCATGTAATCATGCTGCTTTCCCAGGGACCAGCTGCAGAAGTCAAACTTGCATAAAGTTTTTCTTATCTTACCTGTAAAGCACAAACCCCACAACATTTCATGGATATAAAATAAGAGGAAAGGCTGCACTGGTCACATTATCCCCCAAACTGTCTCTAGTAGCTAAGAAACCTGAATGAGTTTAGAGGCCTAAAAAGCCTTTACCTGCTTCTGAGTGAACGTGTGGTCTGGACCCAGCCAATGTGCAGAACATCTCTGTGCATACAGACCTGATGCCAGCAGAAGCCAAGAAAATTCATCAACCCACCTGACATGCAGTAAACCATAGGAGGTAGACACAAGATTTAGCTCAGCCTCTAAATATTGTGGTACTTATTCAAAGCTCTACACAAGTGTTTGCTAGACTTCAAACTAGCTTACAGAATAGACCTGGGAGAGGGGACTAGGACCCAAGATGCCCCCAGGAAGCCTTCAGAAGTAGTGCTCTTGGCCTCCAGACCTTCTCTGGGCTGAACTTGTCAGTCTAGAGTATTGGGTGAGGCAAATCAATGGAAAGGTAAAAGGAAAACAAAAGCTGTTAAGGTCAAGCACGCAATACCTTGGGAATGGTTTCAGTCGAGGAATGAAGCGTGTTACATGTAAACAGAATTGCTTAGTGAGTACACACCCAGCTGAAGGCACTGCACATGGGTTTTCTTCTGGAAAAGCTGCAGTCACACAAATTGATTTGAGCAGCATTGATAACCTCCTAATACACACACTCTCTTCCCTTCTTGTTTTATGCCTCTAACAGACATTTTCTTCAGCCTGTTGAGGAAAAGACTGTAAGAAGGAGCATGGGGGAAGTACAAGGACTGTTCCTGCAAACTGCAGATTCACCAGAGAAACTCAGCTTTAAACAAAGCCCAAGAAGATACAGAAATCCACACACTGCCTATGGATGACACTGCATGAGCTTGGACAGGGATGATATCCAGGGGCAATAAATTCTCACCTAATCACCCAGAGCCTGCATGCTAGAGGCCTTTATCAGACTCTGCAGAGTTTCACTGAAGACTTCCCTTAGTGACACACAGGCTGAAATCTGGAGCTCATCACTCACTTTCTGAGCATCTTTACTGCCACCAGTAACATTTTGTTAGCTTTTCTGATCACTACCGGTGCTCACTGTTTGCCAGGCACTGTGGTAACACACTGTGAAGAACAGTGCTACTCCATAGCAGAACAGTTAGGTTGTTCCCATTCAAATCCACTGGCCAAATGAAATGTTTTTCAGACATCAGAAAAAAAAAAGGCAGTATTTTAATGTAATATACAGTGAAACACACCTTCCAAAGATTCCCTTTCTAATGGGGGCACCCGCAGTTCACACCATGACTCCCACAGTCACCACCATGCAACCCAGTCCATCACCACAGACATTGGTTCTGGGAAACCAGTATGAGAACAGCATCCTTTGGGAATGCAGGTGAGCAGATGCAGCTCTGATGCCACCATCCAGAGGACACAAATCTCTGATCATTTCCAGACCATTAGCTATGCCCTCTAATTTTGAATATTGCATAATCCCTCCAAGAACTTGGCTTATCAGTTCAACTTTGCACTCCCTGCAAACACGGAAGCTGTTTGTCAGAAACCTGTGCTGCTTTGCCAAAACAATCTCTGCCAGAAAAGGCTCTTAAACCTTTTATTGCAGAATCCCCAGCCACTACGGTAAATTTTGCTTCCTAACCTCACTGCCACCAAAGAACCTGAGTGAAATAGTATAATGTAATTTTAAATGCAGCAGCATTAGGAAAGATCCTTCAGACTGTTGGACTTGTCACAATGAACTACACCTAAAGCATTTGAAGGGTTTTTTCCCTTCTGCAGGAAAGGATTTCAAAAGGATGCAGTCATATTTTGTAACCTCCACAGTTATGCCAGGATGCAAACTCCAGTACATTTAGAATGAAGATAGGCAACTTCCTACTCCAGAGAAGATTAGTGCTCTTCAGCTTAAGTAGCAATTGAAAAATTTGGCTCCAGAAAAACCACTGCTGCAAAATTAAAATTGAATTCAAAGTTGTGCAGCAGAAACTAGATCTATCCAGTGCAGGGGGGAGGCAGAGCAGGACTGGGTCAGGGAGAAGGTAACAGAGGGAAGTGTCAGTGAAGAAAAGGCACACACAAGGGGAAAAGGTACATGCAGCCTCATCAAAAACACATCTTGTGACCACAAAAACATACTGAAAGCCAAGTTCCCAGCTGCATCCTCAGGGCAAAAAAAGAACCTGGTTCCCAGCCCTCGCAGGCTGGTAAGATAAAGATAAAAGATGACCTAGTCTGTCCTCTAGATGACAGGCTTGATCACAGATTTGGAAAATGTATTTAGACCCAGCTTGCCCCTAGCCCTCACTCCCACGGCACACTCAGTGCCCACAGTTGCCAGCAGCTCCCCCACTGGAGACAAGACCAAACCCTTCTCTGCCCATCAGTTTGCTGAGAGGGCTCAAGGGGCCCAACAGCTGCCAGGGCCTTGACACTGGTCTGCTGCAAAGCCAGACTTCCCAGAGCAGGGAAGAGACTGCTGAAGAAATGGGGAGAGAAAAAACACCAAAACAAACCCCAAACAAAAAACCCACACACAACAAAAACCAACCAAACCAACCCAAAAAACCCACTAAACCCTTTTCCCTGCCACTGGAAAAAGACAAAAGCTGACAATCTGATCAGGCTACAGCAGGCTGGAGTCAGGATTCTTTATCATAACGTTGCTCCTATCTAAAC
Organism: Molothrus ater; assembly: GCF_012460135.2. NCBI lineage: Eukaryota > Metazoa > Chordata > Aves > Passeriformes > Icteridae > Molothrus > Molothrus ater. The sequence goes on along the minus strand of NC_050489.2, from coordinate 13,859,565 downwards.
CATATTCAGGAACACTGGAAGGAAGGAGAGACAAGCCATGGCACTCTGTCAGGCTAACACGAAGAACAAAGCCTGTACAGAAAGGCAAGGCAGCACATCACTAAGAAGAACCTAAAACCCACTTCCATCCCACAAGTCAATATGTGCTTGTTGAATTCAGGAAGTGGCTTTTGCTGTTTCAAGAACACTTAATACCTGTTTGTTGCTGCCCTACAGAACATCACTGCATTCCCCCAGCTGAACAGTCCATTGTTTGTGTTGGAGCAGAGATGTTAACAGACAATTTGTGCCTATCACTCAGAACCTCCACTGCTTGGCTGAAAGACATGGGGAAGCACCAGCAGACTTCCAGCAAGGAGCTGCGTGGCAAGATGCAGAGCTAGCAGGTGTGTTACAGAGACTGCAGCAGCTCAGCAAGCTGAGCTTTCTGCTTGCAGTGGCAGAGGCTGCCAGCTACAGCCACCACTTGAAAAAACAAATTGAGGAAGTTGGCTGATTTCCCTTATTTTGGTATAAGAACACAACACTTGCCACAGAAGAGTTCCTGGAGAGAACCAGAGCCAGGAAAGAGTCAGTGTGGTGCCAGGAGAGGAGCACAACAGGACAAAAAAAAAAAAAAATCTGTGTCAGCAAGTGACTCGGGAAACAAAGACCTTACTTTGGGGTTGCTGCCTAGCCGCGTTTTGGGGTCAGTTTTGGTTCTTGTGCTTTTAAACACTGTCCTTTCTCCTGTGCTCGGATAGAGGTTAACTCCTGCCCACCTCCTCAGGTGAACATCCTCACCCCGCTGGCTGTGCACCTGGGGACAGGAAGCACGGGGCTGGAGTGCCACCTTCCGGCAAGCAACCGGCAGCGCGGCCTCCCCTCCCTGAGCCGGGCATGGAGCGCGCACCCTCTGCTCCAGAGCCCCTGCACCGCCCCCACTGCTCCTTCTCCTTTCCCTGGCCTCACTTACTGCAGGGGCTGCTTCAAAGAGGCAAGTGAAATGACACGGTATCATTCCACCTGGGACAAACGGCATGGCTCCTGGCAGGTTGGTGCTGGGGCCAGAGGAGACAAGGACCACAGCTGCTCCCACAGTCAGACATTTCCCCAGATCTCAGCAATGTGTCCTGAGTCAGATCAGAGCATCCTCAGAAAACAAGCACAACAGTCACCCGATGATCCACTCAAAACCACCTCAAAGGTTCAGCAGGACATTCAGGAAGGAGAAAGCTCGACTGGTTTTTAAGTGCTTGATCCACCTCCTGGCATCAGCCATGCACAGCGTGGTCACTACCAATGAGTGTTAAGAGGCCCCAGTGGGCCCATCTTACATGAGGTTATCCAGGAGTCTTAAGAAGGCCAAAAAGGTAAGTACATACAAAGACATCCAAGCAGCAATGAGTTTCAAAGCTGAACTGGACATGCTACAAAACATTTCCTTCCAATTTGAGCCAGACACACCTCCTACAATCCCACTCAATGTTAAAAATCTCTGTTTACAACTCAGAAGAGGTCTCAGTGAACTCAAGCTTTCCAGTCATGCTCAAACTTTCCACATCTTTCTGCTATTTTTTATTTCACTTCAGCCTGTATACTATTAGCACATAGATACATCCAGTTGAGTACAATTTCTTCTTCTCACCACCTGGTGCCTCAATTGCCTTGAGCCATCTACCAGGAGCAGTCTTTATCATTTCCTGCTCAGCTCTCATTAACTACCCTGAAAGAATGGAGTGGGAAATAGGCATGTTCAAAAGGCAAAGATAAATCATTCCCTGCCTATGTGTGTGCACCCAGAATGAAAAATCAAGAGGCAAAGGCTGGTGCCAGTGTCCCCCAGGTAGGCAGGATGACACAGTACCTCTGGGTGCACAAGCACAAAATCCCCAGCACTGCCAACATCCTTTGGCTGAACATTTTTACAGTGCTGCCTCCATACATGCCTGTGCTAGATGAAAACCACTGGCACAAGTATGTGCTACCAGCTCCAAAGAGGACTGTTCTCCACTCCAGCTATTTGGGACACACATGGGAAGTTTTACACTGTCAGCAGACAAAACCTCTGGAATTTCTGTCTCCTGCCCCAAACCAAGACCTACAACAACTTAAGGGACAGTTTCAGGGAACACAGTCTGAAAGGCAGCCTAAGAAGTCACAGCCTAAGAAGCCTCTTTTCTACTAGGCCTGTCACCAAAATACTAGGTTTATCAAGAGAAGATACTAAGACCCACTGGGCAAAAGCAGCACCCTCCCCAAACTCCTTGTGGTTCACTGTATCTTGTTTTAACCTGCCTGTAGAGTCATTACAAGTTATTAGAGTAATTAATACCCTGACAGTGGCTCCCACCTTAGACCAGTCAAAGCTGGTAACACCTTCTCTACTTCAACAATACTCCACTGGTGTGCTGAGTGCAGACCCAGAGGAGACCCCTCCATCAGTGGTGCAGCAGAACCACAACAAAACCCAACTGAACACTTGACCTCCTTGCACAAAAGACTCTACAAGAGTGCAGACATTCCATATGGAAAAAGAACTTTCTCCTGCTTCACCTTTTGCCTTCCTCTAGGCAGCACTGCAGACAATGGCATTAAAGCCAATCTTGTGGGTAAAAAGGAAAATAAGAGATAAGAGTGAAGACAAACTTGAGGAAGGAACATTCTGTGCTGAACAGAAACAATATATTCAAAAAGAGATTATGCAGTAGCAAGAGACAGAGGCATCTGCACAGAATCATGTTTTGCTGTAGAGAACTCATCAAAATCAGAATGACAGAAGCAGAACAAGATCAAAGTTAAATCTAGTTGAGGGCAGAACACCAGTTTTAAAAAGTGATTCCAACAGCTGGTAAGAACCAGCCTTTCTGATTACACAAGATGTCTAAGGTCTTCTGCAAAACACAAGTGGATGTAGACACTGGATAAAGATCAACAGGACTGAAGTTAAGAGGAACTGGATTTCCATAGCCATACATAGCCCTCCTACCAAGTCAGGCAGCGTGTAACCAAGGCAGGCCTGGTCTGAGACCATTCAGCTCATGTTTGGCACACACTGCTAATAAAGTGAGACTCTTAGGCAACAGCAAAATTTTAAAGTCTGCAAGATACTGCTGTGCTGCCCAAACCATTGCCTTTAAACTGATATGACAGAAGAATTAGTGATTATTATGATAATTCCATGCAGACATTTTCATAATCCTGTAACACAGCAAAGGAAAAGGAACAGTGGAGGACCACCCACCTAATATTGCCAAGCTCAAACAGCACTGATGTCTTGACAGAAAATTCAAGATGGGCAAAGAGGTGTTTTAAGAGTTAACTTAAGTTTGAGAGAATAGAAGAGATTGCTCCATACAGCTAAGATGATGAAAGATGATGAATTAGAAATTGTGTCATACATTGGAAACACTGCTGCAAAATGGGAGCTTAGTAATGTTTTGCTCCATGTTTAGGTCCAAACATGAAAACTCTAGAAATTTCACTGACAAGCTTATAAGTAAAAACTATTTCTTAGAAAACAGGAAAGGCTTAGGAGACAGCTTTAACACACTGGCACAGAAAATAACAGATATGAGCCACTGGGTTAGAAGGTGAGATAGCAGTAGCACCCAGACACAGAAAGGAGTGAACACAAAGGCAGGTGGCAGAGAGACAGGTGTTTACTCAATATTTGCAAATGCAGGAGATACCACAGACAGATGAAAATTTAAAATTTTTCCATTAACCACAAAGATCTTTCTACATCAGCCTGCATCATTCAAAAACTTGTAGCTGGTAAGCAGGATAACAGACAACTGCCAAAAATGCATGATTAAATATCATTTGCCAGAGCACTTGTGATGAGCCCAGGCTCACTGTACCAGAGGTGATACATTAACTATCCCACTTAAGAACAGAGTATGATCTCCTCCTCAGAAATGCAAGTTAAAATCACACTCTACCGAACCAGAAACTCACTTTTGTCCTCGAGGCATCTCCTTGGTGGTTAGAGGAGACCATTGGCTGTGTAATTTGCAAGCTAAACTAGAGCTTACAGGAATATAGACTAAGGAAAGGAAAAAGTCAATTTTACTTCCATGTTTCAGATGCAAGCTAGAACAACTAGCATCCCTCTGTCACTAACAATTCCATTTTGTTACCGAACAAACCAGAGCAGCACACTGGAAAGCAGAGGGCTGTACAAAACCTCTGGGAGAAGATATCTCGAGACTGCTGGGCTACTTCAAGCTTTTCACATCAGCTGAACCTGCTGTGGAAGCCCCATGTGTTTCCACCAACTGACAGAGACGTGCTGAGGCTGCTGCAGCCCTCTGTTTCCCTGCTGCTCATTTCAAGTCCTGCCTTCCCCTAGTGCTGCCATTTGCTGGATCCCACCAAGCTGTCCAAGAAAAACAAACCAGTCAAAGGTCAACCCCAAAAGGGAAAAGTTGTTCAATTTTTGGCAAGCTCAACTCCCTGAACCAGTTTGTGTGGGGCCAGAGGATGGGGTCAGAGCCCATGGGGTGGGACAGCAGAATCACATCAGCCCCGATGAAGGCTGTCAGTGGCTTAGAACTAGCAGGCAACTCCTGTAATGGACACACATGGTATATGCCAATGTTTTGCAGCAGGACTACAGTTTTAAAAAACCAAGAACATTTAACACAAGGGACAAAGATAAATGGTACCTCTAAGAGACTGAATCAGTGTTGCAATGGAAGGTAGCCAAGCAGCTGTACCAACGGAGCACATGCTCCCTGGGAACAGAAGCCTTTAATAACACAGTGATACGATGCTGCTGCTTTCAGACCTCCAGACACAATCACACCCATTTCATTCAAGAAGCTGCATAAAACACAGCAGGCACAGGTCTGAGAGCAGAAAGGTGGTCTGAGAGCTCTCAAGTCTGGAAGAACAGCAGCATTTCAAATGCTGCTCATGACCAGCTGGTACTCACGTGATAAAGTCCAGAAAACTTGCCAGGGGCTCATAGGCGTGGTTCCTCATGTGACGGAACTCCACCACCATCTTCTCCTTCAGCTTGTCATCAATGACGGACACAGTGAGCGGGGACGCTTCATTGGCCAGGAAGTTCCCATAGTCTGTGCTCTGGAGGTGCAGTTTCAAGTCTGAAAACGAAAGAAAAATTCCACTCTAGAGGGTTTTGGGCTGGGTTTGGAGGCTTTTTCAGCATAGCCAAGAAAGCTGCTGCTCAGCACTTCTCTAGGGCACTTCTCTACGCACTCTCTTCTCTGAAAGATCACCTAGACAAATCCCATGTGTTAGGTCATACACTTACATTTGTTCTCAGTTTTATCATGGACAACTCAAATGCAGGAAGAGATCAGTGTTTCACCATATCAGCCTTACTTCATCTTAAAGACAAATCTGTGACACCATCTGTGTGACTGAGCACACACACTGGTGCCAGCTGTTCACTCTGCTAGGTCAAGGTGGAAGCTTACTGATTTTCTAGGAGGTACTTGCTAGAAATCCAGGGGGAGAAAAAAACCAAATAACTTAAGCACTCTGTCTAGCCAAAAGGGCTCTGGGTGGAGGCTCCTCTGAAAAAAATCACAACCAAGAACCTAACTGCATGCACAGCAAGCCTCCCCAGATACTAGTGATGTGCAGACATTTGTAAAGCTTTCAAAACCAAAAAGACAGAAATGGCAACTTAGAAATTATAAATCATCTTGGTCTTACATTATCAAAGCAGCCCAGCTAATTGTGCTGGTAAATAGAATTCAGGCATTAATAGGTAGAGAGGAGCTAGTGAAGATGAAGGCCATTTAAATCCACCTCACAGGGCAGGCAATCCCTGCCCAGGATGGAAGAACATGCTCAGAAGTCTTCCCTTTCTCCAGTTTCAAGCAGAGGAAACCTTTGTTTCCTCTCTTACCCCTGCTTGCAGGTCAGGTGCCCAACCAAGCTGCAGTCCTGGCCAACAAGCAACCACAACATGCTGAGTTCTGTCAAGATAAAAGCACTGTTTGAGCCAAAAGCATTTAAGTGTCTCTGTGGAAAAACTGAATCCAGAACTAAGGAACGTCATACAATCCTACTCCTCAAAGCTCTACTCGTTGCATTGGTACACAATGTTCATCTCCCTTCAGCTTCACCTCAGAGGGCCAGTTAGGCAAGCAAGCATCCTCCCAGGGATTCAAGACCTTTATGGGGTAAGGAGAGGAGCTGGAAGAGTTGAGTCAAACCAGATGTGAACACACCATCCAGAGAAAACAAAAGAAGACATTTCTCCCCGGTTTTTCTGAAGCAGCATTACTGAGGTGACCTTTCACTTCCACTGAGCCATATGAGTCCTCAGCATCATGGCACAAGCATCCACAGCACCGAGGTCAGAGCAAGCACTCAGCCTGCTTTGAGGAGTTTGGCCTTTTGACATTACATCCAGCCATGGAGAGCTGGAGAGCTCCTCCTCAGGCTCCAACCTGAGCTTGTACAGCTTGATACTGTTCTCAGCCCAAGGGATCAGGGGTCAAACAGCTTCCAAGCCAACTGACTCTTCTGGGTATTTCCAAGGAGCTCTAGTAAAGATGGTTTTGACCCAGCACTCCTTAGTTACAAAGATGTTCCCACTGCTCAGTGTTACAGAAAACAGATGGAGTTTATAGGGAAGGAAAATAAAGGCCAGAGACTTAAATACTGCTCAGTTTGTCAGGTGCTCAAGGCCAGGTTGGATGGGGCTTGGAGCAATCTGGTGTAGCGGAACGTGTCCCTGCCCATGGAAGGAGGCTTGGAACAAGATGGTCTTTAAGGTCCCTTCAACCCAAACCATTCAATAACTCTATGAATCCTGAACTATGTCTTAATGAGTTTTTGTCCCACTTTTTAAAGCTCTTGAATGATCAACATTGGAGTCTGAGTGGAAAATAAGTTTCTGACAGATCAGGACTTTACTAGTTTGCTTTTAGCAGAAACTGGAGAAAACATGGAACAAAACTGATCAATTAACATGTTCAATGAATATGAGAGAAAAGCTCCTGGTAAGAGTATTATACCCATAAGGTCAGATTGCAAGGGAAGGCACAGGAACTGCAGTAGTTGCATTCATATACCTCCTACTTGCAGTTCCCAGTAGTTGTGCAGAGCTCTAATGGAAGCTAAGTCTGCCCAAAAAGGCATGTGATGTTGTTTTGCAGCATACAGGACTTTGGAGAGGAAGCAGCTATTGCATATCCTCCCAGATCTGCCTTCGGTAGGGAAGCTGCCAAAGCTTGTTTCCTCAAGTCCAACACCATTGGTTTGTTTTGTTGTCATCACAACCTGAAACTCTTCTTTTGAGATTGCAAGCAGCTCCTTTGCTATCATGTCACTAGATGCTACAGACTCGGTGACACAAAAAGAAGTTTGCTGTACTTCCAGGAAGTCAGAGCTGCACTGTATCTAGACCAGAGGCACACAGGCTGCACGTTGTGCCTTGCAGGCTCTCCAACAGCTCTGAGCAAGCTCCCATGAGCTGCTTGGCCGGAACATTTTGCCCTGCTCCATGAAGGGGTTGTGCCCCCAACTCCAGAGCACAAGAGCCAGCACATTATGTTGCAACTGGAATAAGGGCCATGTTTATATAACACTTGGAATTCATTTTTACAAGGAAGGCCAGCCACAAACTGCAGAATTAAACTTTTCTGAATCCTTTAGCATCCAAGCAGACAAAACGGAACATATTTTCCAAAAATTGGACAGGATTTATGAACCCTGACTCAGTGCATCTCACGGTGTATCAGTGCTTTACACTAGCCTGTCCTCCTCCAGCTGCTGGGCTAGTCACCAAGCTTCAGCCAAGAGGGTTTGGGAGCTTTTAATAGGACTATTCACATGTCAAGCTTCTCAGATGAGAGCAAACTAATCCCGTGGTTTCACAAACCTGCTGCCAGAAGAGCTGTCCCAGTAGCACGGTGACTAATAAATGGCCTCACTGCTGAGCAAGCCCCAAGCTCTCCAAAAGCTCAGGTTCCTAACACAAGCTTGGACTCAGCTGGAGTTGGCCTCTGGCAGCAAGAGCAGCACCGTGGCAGGGGCGGCTGCCAGAGATCCCACACGCTGCAGGTCGATAAGACACTGGCTGCAAGGCTCTGCAGTGCCTCTTCCGCAGCTGCTGCTGAAAAGGAGGGAGGGAGAGGTGCAGCTAGAGCCCAGCCCCTCCTGATGAGCTCCTCCAGATACCCACAAACAACAGCACATGGTCTCAACCCAGTGACTGATTTTAAGAGATACATTTGCCTGTTCTGGCGTATTTCCAAGAGGTTCACACACTTTATGAAACAGACTGAGCCAGCATTTGGCAAGGGAGCACTTGAATGACCACAAAAGTTTTGTTCTCTCTCCTCTCCCGCAAAACCTAGGAAATTATGGCCAGGTCACTGCTCCCAGAAAGTTGCCTCATGCAAGAACACAACTGTTTGTCAGAATGACAGTCTTTTTCAGCTGGGTAGGGTAGTGCTTGGGATTACCATGACATGTACTTACAGCCACCTCCTGTCAATTCTCAGATCAGGCCCACTGGTTTTCATGCAGCTGCCTGTACATGAGCCATAAACACAACCAGAGCTTAATCAACACACTGCTATGCCAACACCTGGACATTTCAGATGACATCTTCACAAGAAACTTTATATCCACACTAATGCAACTATCCTCTCCTGCAAGTTTGCTTTGACATAACAAGGAACCAAGCCATTAGTCTGTCAGACATCTGTCAGTCAAAGCCTCTCCTGTAAGCCCAGTTCAGACAGAGTGATCCATGGCCCCATCAGCTCAGACTTCCAACCCTTCCTTCTTGCCTGCTGTAACTGCATTGCAGAGCTCTGAATCAAGTTCAGGGCTCAAACACTTCCAGGCAAGGACTGATCTGTCTTCTCACGCACAGGCACAGAATCAGCTTCCGCAACTTGTGAGCTGAACTGATGCTTTCACAAAAATTATCTGCTGTAACCCCAACATCTTCCTCCAAAACACCTGGGGCCATCACTGCCTATATAAAAATTAAAATATCATTTGCCATCTCCAAGGCTGGAGGCAGTAAAGCAGCCGAGGGATTACACAGCAGTCTGCAGATGAGCTACATCGCCCACGTCTCCCTTCAGGAGACTGCAGTCATTACCATTTGCCTTCTTGCTGTTTGTTTGGTCTGTTTATAGCCACCTCAGACACTCCTGAAGCTGATTCTCTGAAATCTCGTTCAAGAAGAACTCAGAGACCCTTTGTTCCCTGCAGAATTTAAGACCTTTCCTGTGGCTGCACACCACCAGCAGTGACGTGCTACCTCTTCTTCTCTGTTGTCAGGCAGCAAATCTGAGCCACAGTGAGACACAGAGAAGCATCATCTTTGGCTCTTTCCTCCATCAGTAGCTCACCTCTGACTTTTCACCAGTTTGAGATGCCCTCAGCCCCAAAGAGCAGCCTGTGTTTCTAGCCCATCCCTTCCTGGGACTGAACTCACTCCACTCAGAGCTTCAAACCCCACAGCCAGGCTGTGTTCCATGAGGAGCCCCTCAACTAGGCAGCCCCTTCCTAACCTGTCCAAAAGGCAAGGTAACCCCTCCTCATCTCCTGCATCCCCAATAAGCTTTTTTCCCCCTCCAAAAGCAGACTGCTCTAAGTCACTCTGTAACCTCAGAAGCCCAGTCAGGACATCAGCCCAGCACCTAGTGCACAGGATAAGGGAGAGGCAACAAATCACTGAGAAACTAAAACAAACAGGGCAGAAAACAGTCTCATGCTGCAGGAGCTGACAGCTGAGGAAAAACAAGATGAAAGCACTGACTGGCTGCCAAGCACCAATACCTGCCAGGAAACCCAGACAGCATCATCATCTAACAAGGGGCAGGACCCAAACAAGGGCTGAAGCTGCACCAGTACTGAGAAGCTGACCTCAGCTGCTGCTTGAAGTTTAGCTAGGAGAAGCCATGAAGCAGGTCTCTGCCTGGTAAAGGAGGCCAGAACAAACAGCAGAGAGCCTCTGCTGAACCCTACAGGAAGCCAGTGACCACAGTGTTTGTTTGCCACCATGATCTAGCAGGCTATGGAAGTGCCATCATTCTTCCAATAAATGATGTTTTCCTGAAGCTTGATTTAACAGGAGAGTTGATGAAACAGCCACAGCCAGCGGTTACACCCATACAGGATGCAGGACAAAGCACCAAAATTAGCAGGACAGCGTTTTGGACACTGTTTTGTTGCTACACAAGAAGTGAGCATTCAGAGGACAGGAATGGTCTGTACTTTCCTCAGATCTCACCTTGCCTGTAGGCTCTGCCTCCTTTGGCAGGAGAAAGCCCTTGGGGCCAGGGGTCAGTTCTGCTGCACAGTGCCAACACACAGGGGTCAGCTTTTCACACAGGGCTCCAAGATGTGAGGAGAGTGACAAATCATCATTGTGTGAATGTCAGTGAAAACTCCCCAGCACACTAAAGCCTGGCTTCTACAGCCCCCGAGTTCAGACTGAACCACTCTTGGAGCTCAGGATGGATCTAAGCATGGCCACACCTTGGGACCATCAAGTGGCCTCTCCCTGCTTGGTAGCACAGTAAAGGAGCTGCACAGGAAAGGATTCACACAGGGGAATATCATGAGCTCCACCAAAAGCAGTCTTGAAGTCAGTCGGGAGCTCTGCAACACCCCCGCGCAAGAGAGGACACACTGCCCATGTGGTTATCCTGAAAGAGAAGCCTCACTCCAACCTTCCTGGGGTCTCAATTCCAGGGCCACAGTGATAAAATGGAAAAGAGACAGGTAGCACAGCTTCCCCTGCTCTTCTCTCGTGAAAGGAGATGTGCTGAACACCTCAAAGCAACGGCAGCCTGCAGGGGAGAAAAAAAGATCTTTGGGACAATGAAGACAAAAGCCCACACTGCACACAGCCTGGTGTACTCCATGGACAGATCCCACTCCTCCAAGTGCACACCACTGTTTACAAGGCATTCCAGCTCCCAGCTGTGCCAACTGCATGGACAGAGCACAGGCACCCACAGAGTGGTGGTGCTGAGATGCACAGTCTCCAGAAGGCCTCTCCCAAAAGAGGCCCACAAGCTTGAGCCAACTCCCTGCCACTCCTCAGCCTCATCACCTGCCTAGAAGGTGACACATCCTACTACTGGATTTCACCCACCAATCACCTCTACAACACTGGCAAGTCAGAAAGAAAGCAGCTCTCTACACTGTTGCTGTGGAAGCAAGAAGTAGTAGTAGCAATAGGAAGCTCATGAACACTGACCTAAGGGTAAAGACACTCCTGGGTTAAGATGCTTTTGTGCACTTCTTGGGCTCTGCACACTCTTTGCAGAAGGGGACTTTGCAGACCAACAGTAAAGCCAGTTGGTAACCAACATTCCAGTCCCAGACTGAACTCTGCTGCTTAAAAGCATCACCACTGTTTAACTACATCAACAGCTTTTCATTCTCCTGACAGAACATCAGACCCCTGACAGGCCACCACAGCTTGCAGAGCTGTAGATGACTCACCAATCTTTTGACAGTAGAAATCTGGGTGACTCCTAAGTTTGGCTGCCCCAAACAGATTCCACGCAAGCACAGATCCATGCTCACAGCACTAGAGCAGAGGAAAGCAGCTCCAGGTCCTTCACTGACACCTTGTGTCAGAAACAGGAACTGGATACAACAGCGACCACCAGGCAGGTTCCAAACGCTCCCAGCTCATGTGTGCTGCTGTATAGGGCCTCGCTGAGGAACAACCAGAGCACCAGGACTTTTGGAGCTGAAAGAAGGCATTAAACGTGTTATTGATAAAGGCTTTAAGAGAAAGCTTAAACCAAAACAGCTCTCACACACACACACTTTCAATCCATTTTTCTGCACTTCTTATGGCCAACTCAGGAGCCTGCCTGACCACAGACAACCCATTTGGCTCTCTGTTTCTGACTCAACAATGGAGAGCTTGGGTCACATTACCTTGTGATCAGATAAGCAGAGACAACAGGGGATCATGCAGAAAAGCATGATTTCCTTCCTTCCAGCAGCACTAAACTGCCAGCTTAAGTCCTGAAGCAGAAAAGTCAATCCCTTTATGCTTCCAGACTGATCTGGGCACACCAGAGGGAGCAGCATTTCAGACCTGGAAGCACAACGTCCTCCAAGCAGCCAGATACTCAATTCTCAGGGCCAGACCCAGAACAGCTTTGGTCCTTCAGGCTTTCTCTATGGCCAGGGCAAACACTTGCTCCAGGACTGGGACTAACTGCAGAGGAGACCAGTGAGAGGCAGCAGCAAAGACTAAACAGAGTAGAGAAGAATGTATCAGTAATTTATGCCCCAGTACTTATTTTGGCTGCTAATACATCAGGCACTGCCTGGATTTAGCGCAGATGAGCATCTGAGAGGGAAGGAAACATTTTAAAAGTCAGTGGAGCACAGAAAACAAATACTGAAATGGGAAAGTCAGCACTAAAAGGACAGAGGAAAGAAATTGTTTGACCAGGGACCTACGTAAGGAATAAAGAACAATGCTCCTTTGAAGAAAAATCTCTCTCCAAAAGGGTACGGCGAGCCAAGGGAAGGAGTAACAAGAAGGGCAGTGAATTTGGAAGAGCCTCTAGGTTCTGAGTGAAGCGTGACCAAGAGCACAGCAGCTGCCACCACCAGAGAGCTGCTGGGGACAGAACAGCAACAATACCATGGCAAACATACGGGAACTCCAACGTGACTCATTCCAAACGCAGCCAACACCACTCCAAGGGAGAACCAGGCAGCTTGGTTCAGAAACCGAGAAACAGAGAGAAAAGAGAAGCTCCAAGTACAGAAGGACTCCAAAGAGGAAGTCATCTGCAGGAAGGGTGAAAAAGTCACAGTTCAGGGCATGCTGAGACTTGTGACTACCAAGAGAGCAGAAGTCACTCCCACTGCTCTCTTCCAGACCCTGGGCTCCACACCAGGAATGACAGTGACTGCTGCAAGCTGCAAGCAAAGAGCTGCAAAAAAAAAAAAAAAAAAAAAAAGAAAAAGAAAAGAAAAGCAGAAAAAGAGCTTCTGTCCTAAGTAAAAATATACTGGGGATTTTTAAGGTAGAGACTGGGGCACAACACAGCACTCTGTTCCATTCTATTACTACCTGGAGCTGCTCACTGCAGGTAACCTACATCCAGGGTTCAGCAGGCCAGGGAGGGATTCATCTAAAGTGTCAATGTCAATGAACCACTCAGCAATGATTGCCTAGATAACATTGATGCTTAACTATTTTTTAGAAGAAAAAAATGAGCCAACAATTATAGTTCCACTGATCAAAACAACCAACATCTCTGGATATGTCTGTTTCTAGTTTATTTCAAGACAGGCCTGGTTTTAATCTTTGTGATCAGGTTCTGTACACCAAAGAGTGAAAACTGCTAAGCAGGTCACTGATCAGAGGAACAGTTTAGCACCAACTAATTAAGATGATGAGCTGACCACAGCACAGATGATACAACTGCAGAAGAGTTTGGGTTGGAAGGGACCTTCAAAGGCCATGCAGTCCAACTGCCTGCAATGAGCAGGGATATCTTCAGCTAGACCAGGTTGTTTAGAGTTCCATTCAACCTGGCATTGAATGTTTTCAATAATGGGGCATCCACCACCTCTCTGAAAGCCGCTGCCAGTGTTTCACCACCTTCATAGTTAAAAAAGAAATCCTCACAGTTCTGCAAGTTTGTACACATTGATCTAGAAAAAAAGATGATGGCTGGAAACCAGAATTAGCCTCAAAAGAGAACACCAAATCAGAGGCAACAGATAATTCACTGCTGAATTTACTCAGATATGCACTAGGTTTTTTCTTCCACTAGCGATCTTTCAATAACAGCAGGTACTTTCCTAGGTGACCTGATCTCCTTAAACACTAATCATGGATATCAGGGATCTTAAGTAATACTAATAACCTTATTTCAGGCCTTAAAAGGCTTCCTGCCCTTTAGGGAGTGTAGGCACAAACATGTCTCACCAGCAAGGCCTGTCAAAACCCACCAGGCTCCCAAAACCCGCAGGGTACAGCTACACGGCCACCTCAATAAAGCATTAGGAGCCCAAGTTCCCTCACGCCACTGTATCAGCGGCTGCAATTACACGGCCGGGCTGACCGGGAAACTGAGTCAGCTGAGGCGGGGTGGGGGGCCAGGACGGAACACCGACCAGTCATGGGGTAAAGAGGGAACAGCTCCTTATAAACGCCGCTATCGGCTCTCTTCCCCACTGCCAAACAACCCCTTCCCTCCCCTCGTCTCCTCACAGCCCCTCACCATCTCCCCTCAGCCCGAACATTCCCCTCAGGATGGCGGGGAGGGAGGTGGGGGGGGGCTGTCCCCACTTGCCTCAGGCCTCCACCGTTACTCACCCTCCAGGCTCTCACACTGCACCAGGTTCACGTAGTCGCCTTGCCGGAGTACCCCCGCCTTAAAGCCGCGCACCAGCCCCTCCAGGTAGCCGTTATCCACGTTGAAGTAAAGCTCCGGGAAACACGACATGGCGGCAGCGGCACAGGCAGCGCTACCGCCCGCCGCCTCACGTGACCCGCCGGGTCACGTGGCCGCGGCCCCTTCCCGGCAGCCATCGCGGGGCGGGAGCGGCCTGAGGCGATGGCGGCCGCCACGAGCCCCTGCCCGCCGTGCCCCCGCTCCGGCTGCACAGCGCCCGGCGTGAGCCTCCCCTTCCCTCCGCCTAAGCCGCCGTGAGCGATACAGGCACAAGGAGGATACGCAAGTAAAGTTCGCAGTGTCGCCTGCTGCCGAGACACCGCTTCTACTAGTCAGGAAATGCCTAGCCAGTTAAAGGGCTTTGCCAGGAGCTGCTCTGTGAAAAAATGAAATAGTTTTGTTTGATGTAAAGGTGTTGCAAAATGTGGGATATGTCAAGGTTATATTAAGGCAAGATGTTCTTTGATATAAGACCTCTGTGTACTTTGAAACCTAACCCGTAAGAAAGGAGACCTAATCAGTGGAACAGGCAGCAGCCAGCACCCCTCACTCAAGAATATCCCAGAACAAGCTTTAAGGATGCAATAAATCAAGGTAGTGATGTATGTCTACATGTACATTGTTCACCTAGTGAAATACTCAAGGTCCATGTATCCTAGAGCTGAGCTGTCTTCATTGTAACACTAAAAATCACACCTGGAGGGTCAAAAAGACCCTGACCGGGTGAAGACGCTTCCCCTGAGCATGAGTGGAAATTGCCTGGATGAAGTTGTGTGATTACTATGGAAATTACTAACCAATCTTAATAGAGGGGCTGTCCTTGGAAAGTCACTAACCCTGAACTTCTCTGTGTAAATAATAGCACAGAAAGCCTGCTGGGGTGTGCTGGATTTGTGGAACAGCACAGAGCACCCAGGCTGGGGCAGCTCTGAAATAAACAATCAGTGTCTCTCTGGAGTGTGTCATGATCGGCTCAGTGCACACCAAGGAACGAGCCAGATTTTGTGGGTAACAGCAGCATAGCCAGAACATCACCTGAGGTGCCCCTGCTGCTGAAACAGCACTAATGGATCCAGGAAAGGCACATCTGGTTTGATGTGGATGTGTGGACACTGCCCAGCTGTGCACAGCCCACCCTCATCTTGCTGCCACCCTCCGAGAGCCCGAGAGGACACGTCACACCATTCCCACTCTGCAGTGGCTTTTGCAAAGGGCTGGTTTATTGGAGCTGCAGAGCAGGAGGCACACGCAGGGGCGAGCAGCTGGCAGCCCCTGGGGCACTAGTTCTTGCCGCAGGGGAAGCTGGTGCTGATTTTCCTGCAGTAGCAAAAGGCATTGAAGAAGCGGCAGTAGCAGGTGGCACAGGGGTCACAGCAGGGGATCTGGTGGCCCAGGCAGGACTCCAGGAGACGGACACAGCGGCGGGGGGAGCGCTCCTCACGGCCCTCAGCTTGCAGCTCTGTGGATGATGCCTGCAGGAGAGAGAGGAGGAAGAGGAGGGGAAGAGCTGGTCCTGGACCACTGTGCCAGCAATAAAGAACTGTGTGGGAGAGAGCCAAGAGCGGCTGCTGAAGCTTGGCATCGCAGAGGCTTCTGTTGTGTTCAACCCCAGGCTCAATTTTCTGTTGGAAATCACTGCTGTGCACTGTGGACTCTCTACAGGCATTGGTGCCTCATCCACAGTGTCTCAAGGCCTTTGTGCACACATTTATTTTGAAGCACAGCCTGGACAGAAGGTGCTGTGCCTTCTGTACAAACAGAGGCACTGGGGGCTGAGCCAGGCCACCACAGGGCACTGCTTAGTGAACTCCTGCTCTGCAGAGGCTTCCTGGGCTACACTTGAGCTTAATTAAATGGATTACAGGAGCACAGGCTTGGACCACTCTCCTTTGAATGCTGGAGCCCCTTGCAGGTCTGAGCCGCCTCAGCTCATCCCAGCTCCTCAGGTGATGGACAGATAGTCCCATCCCAGGCAGCACTGTGCTGGCTCCAAACCCCCCAGCCTCAGAGACACAGAGGAGGCTGCTGTGGCCTGAGGCTGCCCTGCTCTTAGGGTGTCTGTAAGAAAGCTCAGGGAGCCATACCTGTGGTTCCAGCAGGCTGCCTCTCTGCACAAGGTCACCATCAGCTTCTTGGACCCCCAAGGCCATCTGCTCAAACCCCAGCCTTGGGAGAGTTCCTGTGAGATACAGAGAGACTGCACAAGGAGGCTGCTGGAGGATCAGCTCTGATTCTTCTCCCTTTGCTCATGGGTCCCCATAAAAAAAAAAAAAAGACCCCACTCCCTGTGGGCTGCCAGGCTGCTGTCACTATCCAGGGCCAGGAGAAGCTGTGCTGCTTTAAGGGGATCCCCAGCTCAGTTTTGGGGCCCTGGATTTCCCAGCAAGCAGCAGGTGGGCTCAGTGAGGAGCAGGGCTCAGGACTCACCTGCCGGCTCCGCAGACGCCTCCTTGCCCTTGCGCTGCAGGCTGGCCTGGCGGGCTCTGTCCACCCGCTCCAGCCCGCCGCTCGCCTTCTGCACGTGGCCACAGCTGAGGTCAGCAGTCCTGAGATCCAGCACAGCCTGGATCCCCTGCAGCAGCCCACAGCACAGCAGCAGCACGTTCAGCATGGTCCTGGGGGACAAACTGTGCAGAGGGGCCTGGCCAGCATCAGCCCACCTGGTGGCAGCGTGGCCTGTCCCCTCCACTGCCATCATCCCCTGCCACCCCAAGAAGTGCCGTGTCAGCCTCTGCCAGCACAGCCACCACTCCCAGCTGTTTGTTCCCTTGGACTGGAGAGCCTTTTTTTGGGCCCACAGACACCTGGGAGCAGGAGCCCCCAAAGCTCTGTCATGTGCTGTGGGGCACTCTACATGAGAGCACATTCATGATCTCCCCACAGAAAGGGGTGACCAGCAGAGAATGGACTGAGATTTGATCTTTTTTGTGTCAGTTCAGGTTCTTCTGCCCGACACACAGCAGCCGCCAGACCACTGAGGTGCACAGTGTGTGCATCTGACACAGCTCCTGCCAGGCTCTGAGCCTGGAAGTGCCACTAGAATCTGAGTGCTGGGCAGGAGATGCACCACAGCACACACAGCTGGGGGACAGGAGAAGCTGCAGGGCCAGGCTGTGGGCTTTGGGGGCCTGAAGGCTCTAAAAAGTAGGTGACCTCTTAGGGAGCAAAAGTAAAGGGGTCCAGAGGTGGTATCCACCAAATGTCAGCCAAATCCTTGGAAACCTGTGCTTGCTGCTTGGGCAGCCTTGAGGTTTCAAACCTGGCTCCAGCAGCCCAGTGCTGGCCACTCCTCATCTCCCCATCCCACAAAATCACCCAGCTCTTTACTGGGAGAGACCCCCCTGCACTGTGGGGAGCCCCACAGCCGTGGGGTCACATCCCACACGCTCCCAGGACCCCTCCCGTGGCAAGCACTGACCTCTGCCAGCAGAGAGGTGTTGCTGTCGCTGCTCCACTGAGCCCGCTGGAAGCGCTGCTACCGCTCTCTGCCTCAGTGTCCTCCTCCCCACATGTTTACTGGCATTTATATCAGCTTTTTATTAATTAAGTGCTGCGGCCACATGACTTCGCTAACCACCAGGTAGGTGGGAGCCTCTGGAAAATGGGCTTTGTCTGGATGGAGAGGCAGCCAGTGGGGTGGTGCATGGGAGGGGGGGCTCCTTCTTTGTGCCTTGCACAGCTGCAGGAAGGAACAGTCCCTGTTAGCTCCAAACTCCCAGGTTTTTTGGAAGTGATCCCCACTTCCCTTTTCAGCCCACTTCCCTTTCCAGCACTAAGCCTGAGGACATTTCCTAATTCCCAAATACAGAAATAACAGGGCTACGATCTCCTCACCAAAACCATGCTAAGCTTGACTGGTTTTCAAAGGGAATGTTGCCTATCTGTATCTCCTGGCAAGCATCCACTCATAGTGCAGAGCCTCCAGAAGTCCTCCAGCTTCTAACCACATACCATTTGCTGATTCTCCAGGCTTCCACCTGTGCTAACTGCATCTCTTACTCATGTCTTGTTTGGAAAACCTGCATCTCCCCAGAACCAGGCTCCTTTGGGGAACACTTGTGGCCTTGAGTGGCTTCAGCCCTGCAAGGAATTGGGGGAATAAGACATAACAGGAAGGGTTCAGCAGCTTCTGACATCACCTGCAGAGAAGGCTGACAGCCCAGGCTCTGCCCAGGCTGTTCCTAGACCGGGAGGACCCCCCAGGCCTCCCAACACGTCCTCGGCAGAGCACGAGCCACTGCTCCTGGCTGCAGCACCACCTCTGAGGCTCTTGGCAGGCTTCCTCTGCTCCTACACACCCCCATCCCGGCATGATCAGATTCCTGCTGCATTTGAGGGACAGGCTGAGCAGGCACAGGACCAGTGAGGAGCTCATCTGCCATGTGTCATTTTCTCCAGCTGTGTGTGGCTGCTGGAAGCACTCTGCACCCAACTGGGTCCCCCAGCGCACAACACCCAGTCAGGATCCCCTGCCACAGCACCTGGATGCTTCCTGCACCCCACATGCCTGGACAGAGTCACCTTGGGTGAGAGGCAGGTTTGGCAGCCCCTTCCATTCCCGAGGCCCAGGTGGGTGCCGTGTGTCCCATCCAGCCCCGGCTCCTCCGTTCCTCAGCCCTGGGGAGCCCGGGCCCGCAGTCCGCGCTGCGCGGACCCCGCTGGCCGCAGCCCCCGCACGGAGCCCTCGGCACAGCTCATTAGGGGCTGTTTGCAGCCGCCGGGGCCGCGGGCCAGGACTTCTGGGAAGGCATTAGCGGGAACGAGGGCGGCCGCGCTGAGAGCTTTTTAATCTGCAGGAGCAACATCTGCTTTGTGCGCATCCCGATGGCCAGTAACGAGCTAAATGAGGCGGCCGGCCGCTCGGCAGCCGCTTCCAGGAAAAGACCGGCTTAAAGCGAGGGGGAAAGGGGGGCCAGGGCTGCGCTCCCGGCTCAGTGGTTCAGGCTCCAGCGAGGGAGGGAGCGGGTGGAGCGGGTTAGTGGCACAGCAGAGATGCCCATGAGCGGGCATCCCGGGCAGGAGCCCACAACGACGGGACCCTCCTAGAGACCAGCCCGGGCTGGGGGCTCTCCCTGTCCTCCTGGAAGCATCCAGGCAAGCGGGCGGCTCGTTTAGCTCATCACCAGCCCTCGTTACCGCTAAGGCCAACCGAGTCCCCGCTACCCCAAACAGGCAGTAACGAGCCGGGCCGCGGGAGCTGCCGGAGGCAGCGGTACCCGGGGTTGCCTCTCCGGAGGTGATGAGCGTCACCCCGGTCTCAGCCCCGCCGGGCCGGGCCCTTTAAGGCGCGATCCCGAAGCCGCCCTGACGTCAGCGGGGCGGGCGCGCCCGGGCACCGCAGCCCCGGCGGTCGCAGCTCCGCGCCCCAGCGAGTGCGGCTCCGCCGGAGCGCCCCGGGTGACAGGGGTGGGTATCGGGGTGCCCGGGGCGCTAGAGGGGGGGCATGGGGGTGCCCAGGGTGCTGAGGTCTGGAGGTGAGGGCATGGGGTGGCATGGATGTTGGGGATTGGAGATGGGGATACAGGAGTGACAAGGGTGCTGGAGACCTGAGGGTTGGCGTTATGGGGGCGGCCCGGAGTGCTGGGGACTGGAGATGGAGGTGTGGGGGTGCCCAGAGGTGCTGGGTAGTGGAGGTGAGCATATTGGGGTAGCCAGGATGCCGAATATCTGGAAGTTGGTATTATTGGGGTGCCCAGGATGCTGGGGTCTGGGAGTGTGGGGTGACAGGGGTGCTGGCGATTTGGAGGTAGGGGTATGAAGTGCTCAGGCTGCGGGGAACCAGGAGAGAAGGAGTATGAGGCTGCTCAGGATGCTGGGAACCAGGAGAGAAGGGGTATGGGGCTGCTCAGGGTGATGAGGGACTGAAGGCAGGAATATTGGGGTGCCCGGGGTGCTGCAGTTCTGGACATCTGGAGGAGAGGGTATCAGGATGTCCTGGGGTGCTGGGAATTGAAAGGAAGGTGTTGGAGTGCTCAAGATGATGGGGACCCAGACATGGGGATTATGGGGTGTCCTAGGAGATGGAAGATGGAAGTATTGAGATTCTCAGAGTACTAGGAACTGGAGATGGGGATACAGATGGGGGTCTAGGTCCTGGGATGGGGACTGGGAGGTAGAGTGTCAGGGTGCTCAGGCTACTGGGGACCTGATGTCCTGGCAGCGCTGGTGTCAGTGGTGCTGAGGGACCTGGTATTCGGGAGCACCCTGTCCCTCACCCCACATTGCTCAGCATCTCCTCCATCCCACAGCACCTGCCTGATGCCTGTCCCCACCTGACGGCACCGCCATGGCCGGGGCGCAGGGCTGCGGCGAGGCCAAGATCGCGGGGCTGTACGACCTGGAGCGCACGCTGGGCAAGGGCCACTTTGCCGTGGTGAAGCTGGCCCGGCACGTCTTCACTGGGCAGCGCGTGGCCGTCAAGGTGATCGACAAGAGCAAGCTGGCGGGGGAGGCGGCAGGGCAGCTCCTGCAGGAGGTGCGCTGCATGAAGCTGGTGCAGCACCCCAACGTGGTGCGCCTCTACGAGGTCATCGACACCCACGCCAAGCTCTACCTCATCCTGGAGCTGGGTGACGGTGGGGACATGTTTGACCACATCATGCGGCACGAGGGTGGCCTGGCCGAGCCGCGGGCCAAGCACTACTTTGCCCAGATCGTCCATGCCATCTCCTATTGCCACAAGCTCCATGTGGTGCACCGTGACCTCAAGCCCGAGAACGTGGTCTTCTTCCAGGAGCAAGGGGTGGTCAAACTCACCGACTTTGGCTTCAGCAACCGCTTCCAGCCCGGCAAGATGCTCACCACCAGCTGCGGCTCCCTGGCCTACTCGGCACCAGAGATCCTGCTTGGGGATGAGTACGATGCCCCAGCTGTTGGTAAGGGCTGAGGGGGGCCCTGAGGACCTGCCTCCCTCCTGTCCCTGGCCTGGAGCATGGTCCTGCCAACTGGGTACCACCTCCCACTTGGCCCCTTACACTAGGAGCACACAGTGGGACTGCTGTCCCTGCAAGGAGCAAGCCTGTCCCTTGGGTGCTTGGCTGCCCAGCCTTGCCCTGGCACAGCAGGGTCCTCCCTGCAGAGACCATCCTGGCATCCACAGAGATCCCACAGAGTGATGGTTGCCAGAGAGGGGAAAAAGCCCAAGCAGGCTGTGAGCCTGGAGAGGCAGCCTGCCAGGAGAAGCAGTGTGAGCATTGAGCATACAGCTGCCAGCAATCTGGCGCTGGTGGTTATTTGGCGGGGCGAGGCAGGAAGGAAATCTGCTCGGGATGCTGCTGTTTGGGCGGAGGGGCTCCGAAAGTTTCCTTTGCTCCATCCCCGCCCTGAAAACCACTTCCTTCCCATGGCTCCCAGTGCTCTTCCTCCCCGGGTGCAGGGGATGTGCAGGGGTCTGGGGACACTGTCTGAGGGCACAGGGAGCTGGGCTGGGGGCTCCAAGAAGCTCTGCTGTGACAGAGGGGACGTGGGAGGGAAGCAGGATCCGAGCTGGCTGGCTGGCTGGAATTAGGGCAGGAGGATTTAGCAAAGCAAAACACGAGCCCTTAAAGGCAAAAGCCCAGCGTTGGCTCAGGGAAAGGCAGATCCTGAGTTGAGAACAGGGATAGCTTATGGAGGCGGTAGAAAAATAAGCTGGTGGCGCTGCAAAGGGAAATGAAGAGAGAAAACTGACGCAGATGAGAAATTTTCGAACACTTGACTTAAGCAGCTGAAGGTATTAACGGAGCGCCCAAGGGCGTGCTCAGCATCCTAAACCCGCACATCTGCAGGAATTTGTGTGCTGGGCAGGAGGAGCCAGTGAAGATGCTTCTGGCTCCATCCCTGTCCCTAGGACAGGGCAGCAATCCTGCTCCAGCTGGTCCCCATGCAGCTGGAGAGCCTAGATCGGTGCTATGTCCCTCTCTGATTGCTGTAGTGTCTCCTAAAGCACAGCCCAGTGCCAGGATGGTTGTGGTGGGGTTTGGGAATCAGGAAGCTGAGGAATGACATGAAACAGTGCCATGGGTGGGTGTGTGACCAGGGGGAGTGGAGAGGGGGGCAGAGCTCAGGGCTGGCCTTCCTGTCCCTGGCTGGACAAGGTGATAATACCTCAACTGCTTTGGTGAAGTCCCTTGAGACCTGTTTGGATGTGGGGATGGGAAGGTCCTTCCCTGTCTTGGTGGGAGTATGGTCCCCCTTTCCGTGGGGCAAGACCTGAGGGCTGTTACTTCCAAGGAACATCCCAGTGAGCACTGGTGGGGCAGCCCCTTCCGGGGTCCCTGGGGTGGGGAATCTCCTGGGCCATGGTGAGTGCAACCTGAACTGCTGCTGCTGCTTCTTGCAGACATCTGGAGCCTGGGAGTCATTCTCTACATGCTGGTGTGTGGCCACCCCCCCTTCCAGGAGGCCAACGACAGCGAGACCCTCACCATGATCATGGACTGCCGCTACACCATCCCCCCGCACGTCTCGGCACAGTGCGCTGAGTGAGCACCACCCCCTCACTGTACCCCCAGCCCCCAGCTTGCTGCCCCCGGGGTGGGTGCCCCAGCCCTGGCAGACACCTGGGAGCTGAGGTGGGAAGAGCAGGCAAAGCTGCTTACTCTGGGATTCACATAGTGCTGCAGGGTTGCAACGTCACTCCTTTCCCCCAGTCTCATCTCCAGGATGCTGCAGCGGGACCCGAAGCAGCGAGCGTCCCTGGAGCAGATCGAGGGCCACGCGTGGCTGCAGGGGGTGGACCCGTCCCCTGCCAGCCGCTCCCTGCTGCCCCTCACCTCCCACAAGCGCGTGTCTGAGGAGGAGCACGAGATCATCCTCCAGGCCATGGTGTGCGGGAACATCGCGGATCGGGACACCATCCAGGAGTGAGTGATGGGATGTGGGGGTGGGAGCCCCCGTGAAGGGCTCTGGGGGAACCTCCAAGCACGGCCCTTGTGTGTGCTGCAACTGCCTGGTCTCACACAGGGCGCTGGAAGCCGACCGCTACAACCACATCACGGCCACCTATTTCCTGCTGGCAGAGAGGATGCTGCGGGAGAAGCAGGAGAAGCAGGGCCACCGCCTCAGTCTCGTTTACAACCTGGCCAAGGAGGTTCAGAGCAGGTGAGGCCCCTGCTGCCCCCATCCTGTGTCACCCTCCCCACCATCCTGAGTCCCTGGTGCAGCGTCTTGGCCAGTCCCCTGTCCTTTTCCTTGTCACAGCCCTTGTGATGCCCAGCAAGTACTGACACCTCTCTCCCCTTCCTCAGGCCCAACTTATCAGACACATTTGGCTCTGCGGGCAGCACTGGCAGCCTCCTGCCCTTCACGGAGATAGGTGGCCTCGCCGGGGCGTCCCGGCTGCCCCCTGGAGGGGACATCGGCGGCCGGCAGCCCACAGGGACCCTGCTGAAGGTCCCTGCCGTTGACACCACCATCACCAAGAGCACCCCGGCCCTGCAGCAGATCTGTGAGGAGGAAGAGGAGGACGACGAGGAGGAGGAGAGGCCCAGCGCAATGGAGAGGAAGAGCAGCTCTCTGAACCAGGAGCAGATGCGAGCCTTCCTGCGCGCCCACCGCCCGCCCGGCCGCGGGGAGGTCTGGGGGCCGGGGGTGGAGCTGGGGGGCCGGGGAGGGCGCTCGGGGATGGCCTGGGCTGGGAAGGGAGTGAGTGGGGGCCGGGGTCCCCCCATGCTGCGGGGAAATGGAGGTGAGTCCCTAAGGAGGGAGGAGGACGCAGAGTCTGGGGGCTCCTCAGCAGAGTTCCCCAAGGAAAGGGGAGCCATCCTGTCACCCCAGAGCAGCTCAGCTGAAGTTCCCCAGGTACTGGGGGCAGAGACAAGTCCTGCCACCCTCCCAAGTCCTGCAGACACGTCCCCAGGGCAGGGGGAGCAGATCAGCCCGGCCCAGCAGTCGGTGGAGAGCTCAGGCCCTGAAGGGGGCGCAGAGAGTGTGATCAAGCTGGACCCGGGCAAGAGCAAGGGGGGCAGCCTGCGGGACAGGCTCCTGCAGTTCCCGCTCTGCGAGAAAGCCCTGGCCTTCAAACTGCGGCCGGGCTCCAAGGAGAGCCTCTTGTCACTGGGGCAGTTCAACTGCTGCCATGTCATTTAAGGCCCCGGGACTGGCCCTGCTGTGGGGACTGGGAGGGCGCCCACTCCCCTGCCTTTGGTCTGTGGTGGCTGTGGGGCTGGCGGGTGGCACAGTGCCCTGCTTTGTCACCCGCGGTGGCCACCCTGCCAGCACCCCCCTCTGGAGCCCGCTATGACTGACCATCCCCCGGACAGCCCTGCCCAGGGTGAAGCAGACTGGGGTCCATCCCAGCACCGGCCAGCCTGTCCCCAAACCTCTGGGACAGCTCCACGACCCTGCTGGAATGGGATGGACCACGACACTTTTTTAACTACTAGAAATAATTTTTTTAAATAGTCTATTTTAATGTAATTAAATAGAGATTGCTATATCCCCCCCAGACCCCTGAGTGCCCCAGCCCCACAGTGTGCATGGCCCGGGGCTGGGCTGTCCTGCTTGCAGCCCCCCCACCAGCCCTGGCTGGGGCCAGGCACAGCCTGGCCCGTGACCCCAGGCTGTCCCCGGGGCCCTCCCTGCAAATAAGCTTCCTATTTATTATCTCTTTGTTTTCTTGCTGGCAAGAAATGAATGACGACGGAGGCATGGGCCGGAGCTCGGCCTGAGCCGTGGCACATGCCCTGGAAGGATCGGAGCCGCTGGGAAGCAAAGTTTGTCAGGACAATAAAATAAACTCGTGGGTTGATGTGGGTGCAGTGTCATTGCAAAAACATCACTGTCCCCCCAGTCAGGGGGCCAGGGCTTCCCTGGCACCAGGGGTGGCTTTAAGGGAGCATCTCTCTGAGCTGGGGTGGGCAGGGACCCAGATTGGAGCTCAGGGCAGCCCCAGATGGGAGTAAGGACAGGGATGATGAACACCCAAAGGTAAGAGAACGCCTGGGCATGCCAGAAGGCAGGTGGAGGGTGCTGCACATCCCCTTGAGAGTCAACCACACTCAGTCCCAAGGTGCCCTCAATAAGTTTCCCCACTCTCAGTTTGGAGTCATCCCTGAGCCCCCAATTTCAAGCCCAGCCCGGGCTTCCTTCTCTCCAGCTCTGCTGTTCCTCTTCCTTTTCTATCCATCCTCCTCCCTCCTTTCATGTGTACCCATGATAACTCCTTTTTTCCTCATCATCCAACATGAGATCTCCCTGAGTACTGGGTGGTTGAACAGAGCAATGCTGTCTCAGGTGGGAGGGATGGAGCCAGCTCTGAACTGCTTGGGGAGTTGGTGATATGAAAAGAAGGAGGGGAGGTGCCCTGGGGACCCTGCAGCAGCCACAGGGCCCCAGCAGCAGGAGAGAATGCTGCTCCTGTCCACAGGCTCCCTTCCTTGATATTAAAGGATAACAGCACCGCCTGAACAGGGGCTTGAACCCTGGACCCTCAGATTAAAAGTCTGATGCTCTCCCAACTGAGCTATCCAGGCTCACACTTGGCCTCTCTGGGTGGTCTGTGGCAGCTGGGGCAAGACCCCTACTTTCCTCAGCATTGCAGGGACAATGTGGGCACCCACTCTGGTATTCCCCACTCCCACGCCGCCCCAACGAGGCTGCCAGCGCAGGCCCGATGAACGCCCGGCTTCTGGCAATCTCCCTGGGCGCTCAGCAGGCACAGGACGCGCTCTGCGAAGGCGCCGCTGCCGCAGGGATGCGCAGCACGACACGAGCGGATGCTGCGGCAGCGGCTCTGCAGCCTCCGCCGCTCCCGGAGGGAGCCAGGAGGGCCCCGCCGCGGCCACGAGCACCAGCGCTGGCCGGGGCCGAGCAGGGCTCCGGCCTCTGCTCTGCTCTGCGCTGGCTGCAGCAGCCTCGGCTCCAACCCCAGTCCTGGCCGCGCTTCCGCAGGAGCCGCCTTCAATCACAAGGGAGGGGAGGCTGCGCCCTTGGGTCACCGAGACACAGAGCCCGTGCGGGCACCTACAGCTGCCACCCCACATATTCTACTGCCCTTCCTCCCCATCCTTCAGGAGGGGACCCTTTTTCTCCATAGGGAACCCACCTTGCCAGTCCAGCCTTGCCCAGCTCGGAAGGGATTGAAGATGAAAGCAGAACCCAATTGCAGACGGGGTGGGGGAGCCCCAGGGACAGCCTGCAGAGAGCCCCGTGGGGCCTCTTCAAACACCTCGTGCGCACTAATTGGCTTCATTCGAGCAGCCAGAGATGGATCAGCCCCCTTCTGCTGGGGACAGCACTAAGGAACCGAGGAACGGCGGCCTCGGGACGGCCCCGCAGGGGAGATCAGAGCCCGTACGTACGGCGGGAGTCTGTGTGGTGTCGACTGAACAAAAGCACAAGCTTAATTACCCTGATTAATCAGAGCCCGCTGCTTTTACCCCATGTCTGGAGCTGTGACCGCAGCGGTGCGCGGCCCCTCGGCAGCTACGGAGGTGCAGCCCCCCGAGGTGCACCGGGCTGGACACACCGGCAGAGAGACACGTGGTGGCCCCTGGATCCCGCAGAGAGGCACCACACGGAGCTCAGAGCCTTCAGGGAGGCGCTCGGAGGCCGGACCCCACAGAGACGGACTGCGAGCCCACCGGACAGGGGGCTCCCGGGCGCGTTCTCGCCGCTGCTCTCCCGGCCCTTTCTGTCCCTTTTTGGCCACCGTTAGCCCGGCCCATGGGGGTGGAGCTCCCGCCACACGAAGGGCCCGACCGCGACCACGTGGTGCGGGACCACGTGTTGGCAGCGTCATGGCGTCTGCGCCCAAGAGGTTCAAGGTACGGGGGAGGCCGGGGGCTCCCGGGGACACACCGGCACTGAGGGGATCCGCGATCAGCCTCATGGCTCCTTCCCCTTCACCCCATGTTTCATCCACAGGCGGCGGTCGAGAGCGGCGCGCAGGAGAACAGTAGTGCCGACCCCCTCTCCGCGTTTTTGGCGTGGTGCGGGCGGGCCGGGGTGGAGCTGAACCCCAAGGTGAGGCACCGCGGGCCGGCCCGGGCATGCCCTAGGTCCGCCCCGGTCTCTTCGCTCTGCCCCTCATGGCTCCCTCCGGCCCCAGGTGCGCCTGAGCAGGGAGGGCGCGGTGGCGGGGTACGGGATGCTGGCCGCCGAGGAGCTGGAGGCGGGAGAGGTGCTGTTCACCATCCCTCGCACGGCGCTGCTGTCCCAGCACACCACCTCCATCCACGCACTCCTGCAGGAAGGTGAGTGCAAGCTTCTTCTGTCACTCGAGTCTGCTGTACCTTTTAAAGGAGTAAATGCGTCTGTGGTAAAGCCTCGGGAACGTTTCTGATTTGTGCAGGATGCTAGAGGGTTGTTTGATACCAGGTAGGAAAGGGGAGGGCTGGGCATCCCCTCGCTTCCCTGAGAGCTGTGCTGGACAGGGAGAAAAGTCCATCAGTGCAACATCTCCAGCTTCTAGCTGACAGGCACCCGTACTGTGCTGCTTTCCTTGAAGCACTGGTAAGACAAGAACAGTTCCTTGGTTCCTGCAGGCACGCAGAGCCTCAGGCTGAGGAGGGCAAGGCTGTGAGGCCTGGCAGAGTTCATCGGTAACTCCAGAGAAGCCATTTCTGGTCCTGCTTCAGCTCAGGACAAAGCCAAGACAAACCAGAATAAAAGCTCAACCCCTGTCTCCAGGCTGAAGACAGGCATGGAGGTTTGTCATATAAGGTTTTGGTTCTGAAATGCAGAACAATTAAGGTTTTCTCCATCCTGTCTGGTTCTGTAGCCCAGGAGTCCCTGCAGAGCCAGTCTGGTTGGGTCCCTCTCCTGCTGGCCTTGCTCCACGAGTACACAGCCAGCAGCTCCCACTGGCAGCCGTATTTCTCCCTCTGGCAGGACTTCCGGAGCCTGGACCACCCCATGTTCTGGTAAGGTGAAAGCAGCGGGGCTTGGGGAGGCTCAGGCTTACAGCTGAAAGCAGGCACAGGCCAGGGGCTGCTGAGTTCTGTCATGGGAAGGGATGTGGTCCTGCTGGGTGCCCCCAAACCACTGTTCCAGCCCTTTGCTGGCACTGGCAGGAGCCTGAGGGGCCCTCCTGGAGTTACGTTACAGGCAGAGCTAGAGAACAACGACCTGGAGAGCTGAGATTTTTAAGGAGGAAGGAGTTTGTAGACCCTTGGCCCTAGCACAGATGGAGAAGAACCCATTTTTCTTGTAACAGGCCTCAAGAAGAGCGAACAAGGCTCCTGCAGGGCACAGGCATCCCAGAAGCTGTGGACAAGGATCTAGTTAACATCCAGCTGGAGTACAACTCCATCATCTTGCCTTTCATGGAGACCCACCCTGACATCTTTGACCCCAAACTGCACACTCTGGAGTTGTATAAGGAGCTGGTGGCATTTGTCATGGCTTACAGGTGAGAAGTAAAGGTTTTGCTCCAGCAAGGAGCACAGATAAAGAAGCAGGAGTACAGGCTGTGTTAGAGGTTACAGCTGCACAAGAATCTGAGTGTAAGGTGAAGCTTGTCCTGTGCGGCCATGTGTACCACTGGCTTGTCTTAGCTTTCAGGAACCTTTGGAGGAGGAGGAAGAAGATGAGAAGGGGCCCAATCCTCCCATGATGGTGCCTGTAGCAGATATTTTGAATCATGTGGCCAACCACAATGCCAACCTGGAATACTCTCCTGTGAGTGCAGAGCTGCTGTGCCAGGCATTGTCACAGCTTGGTTCTGTTTTACTAAGACTTTTGGGAATGGGCACAGCAAGGTGGGGTCTCAGCCCAGGGTAGCAAGTCTGGCCTGGATCTCATTAAAACAAAGCCCTGCTGCATTTTTGGTTAGGAGGAGCTCAGGGAGACCTGAGCTCTCTGAAAGCCCCTGTTGGGTAGTCAGATCAGCACGGCTCAGCTGCTCTCCTCTCCCTGCTTGCAGCACTGTCTGAGGATGGTTACAACACAGCCAGTGAAGAAAGGACAGGAGATCTTCAACACCTATGGGCAGATGGCCAACTGGCAGCTGCTGCACATGTACGGCTTTGCAGAGCCCTACCCCGGCAACAGCCACGACACTGCCGACATCCAGATGGTGACACTGCGCAGGGCAGCGCTGCAGCGTGAGTGCCACCCCAGCCCCTGGGAGGGTGTGGGGCAGGCATCTCTGTTCAACAGGGAGGACATGAAAATAAGCCTCTTCCACAGCATTTCAGTGGCTGGGGCCAGGCCATGGTTTTCTGCCTCCTTTTTCCCTTTCTCCATTCACCCTCCCCCTCCACTGCCATCCCGGCTGTGTTCACAGCTCTGCTGTCTTTGAAACAGGAGCCAAAAGCGAAGCGCAGCAGCAGCTGGTCTCAGAGCAGTGGGACTTCTTGTGCCAGCTGGAGATGGTGGGGGAGGAAGGTGCCTTTGTGCTTGGCTGGGATGAGGTGCTGACAGAGGAAGAGCTGTCCATGACCCTCAAGGTAAGAATGGCCAGAAGAGCTGCAAAAGGGAGCACAGAGTGCAGCCTGTTTTAGTCTCTTAATCTTTAGTGCAGCTGAGGAATAACTCACCATGTGGCGCTTCTGTTCTACTGATGTACTCACACTGCCAGTGACTTATCCCTTTGCCTGGGTCACTACAGGTGCTCTGCATGTCAGAAGAAGAATTCAAGGAGTATAAGGAGCAAGATGGCTGGGAAGATGACAGTGATGAAGAGGAAAACTCTACCCTTTCAAATGAGGCCCTCTCCAGACTTAAAACCCCTTGCAAGAAGCTCCTTTATGACAGTGTGCTGCTCACCCTGGAGTCCTATGGGGCAGACCTGAAAGCAGAGCAGGACTTGCTAAATAACAAGGAGGCTTATGAGAAACTGAGTCGAAGGGAGCAGCAGGCTCTGCATGTGCGCTATGGACAGAAGAGGATCTTGCACCAGCTGCTAGAGCTGGTACAATAGAAACCCCAGTGCCCCTGCCAGGCCCTGGCTGGGCTGATCCTGAGGGAAAGGTCAGCCTCTGGCCATCTCTTCTCTAGCAGAGAGCACAGATGGCAAGATTGACTGCAGGTCCACTTGTCCCTCATACAGCACATGGATTTTTAGCTACCTCTACATAAAGAAGTAACTTCACAGCACAAAGGTGGTTTTGAGTGGCCTTATTGTACCATGAGAGCTCTGGAGCACAAATACCACCTTTTTCCAGAGGCCTTAAGAAATCAGCCATGCTAATGGCTGTTTTAGGAAGGCAGACATACACTGCCAGAACAGCAGAGGATTCCCTCATTCAGCATCAGAAGTTTATGGCAAGAGTTTCTCCTTGTCCAGATTAAGAGGGCAGAAATCCAGCTGGTAGCTCTTACCTTGGAGAGGTTCAGAGTATCTGGCAGGTGGACCTGCTGACAACACTAACCTCTTCACCTGTACATATTTTATGTTGAACATGTTCAAGAGTACAAGCCCATCTAGCTGGTCTTCATGTAGTCTCAGTATAACAAGTATTTCCTTTTATTTCCTTTTAGAAATAAAAGTTACTTCTGTGTGGGCTTGAGACTACTCTGGAGGAGTACTGTCACAGTTCCACAGCTGCTGCAGGCTGAGCATTTGATATACACCCTCTGCTTGATGCAGTTCTACCCTGAACTCACTTTGGTTTTGCATGACAAAACACTGATGGTTGACAGGCCAAGCTCTATTTAATAAAAATGAGTTTTCTTACCCAGCCCATGCTCTCTACTTCAACAGGGTGTGAAGCCCCATCTAAGAGCAGGGGGATTGTTGCTGCTGCTGCAGTTAAAAGTATTGCAGACAAGCAAAACCCACACTGCGCTCATGACAAAGCTCAGCTCCAGCCCTGCCTGCAGTGCTTAGGCACAGGCTGGTTTCACAGCACTGAGGGGAGCTTGTTCTGGTTTCCCTGATGGGACAATAGTGAATTTGAGCAGGATCTCACACAGCTGCCACTATCCTTCAGAGAGACATTGTTAAAACTGGTATTTTGGTATCCTGTGTCTCCAAAGTAATCATATTGGAAAACACTCATGTCAGAGGAGTATTACGTTCTGTATCTTGGTTAAAGTTTGGGGTTTGGGTTAAAACTTATTTTTTAGATATGCACAAATTTGGTGATGACCAAAGCATATAAAAGGTTTGAACACTATAACAAGACTTTGTTATACCTGCTGTTAGTAATTGTTTGCCTGCATGGGCATTGGAAGTTCCACCTCATTGGAGGGCATTTTGAGAACTTCACTTTTAAGAATGTATTTTTGGACTATGGGAAAAGCTTGGAGGGAATTAGCTTACTAAGAAGAAGCTGATTATGTGGTGGCCTTTTTATCTATTAGAGAATTGGGGAAAATGGCCTCAGAATGGATCCTGCAATTAGTGTTACTTTGTTGCCAGGAAGGAAAAAGGGGCAAAGTACCAGATGTTGATCTGTTCTTTGCAATGCAGAATAATGATAAGGCTTGGAAGGAATGTGGATTGATGACAGCAGACTCTCGTGTTTTAGCACTAGAGAAATAAAAAAAGGAAGTGTAATGAAGAGAATAGAGAAAGGAAAGAAAAGGGGAAAAGAGATCAGAGAAGGGATAGTAAATTTGGCTGATTGCTGTGATAGTTGGAAGGGCAGGAGGTAATGTAAGGGAATCAGATTTCAACTGCTAAATTCCCATCTAGTAGGAAAAATTCAACATAGTTACTTGTAAGGAGAATGGGCACTGGAAACAAATGTCCCCAGAACCCAGGGCACAGGTAATCCTCAAAGATGGGAGGCCCCACAAGAAGGAAGACTGCTTACACTCAGCTGGGATTTAGACTGAGAGGCAGCTGAGTGGTCCACAGAATCCCCAACAGAACTCCTGGTCACAGTAAATTTGGGGAATGAAAAGCTAGAATATCTAATAGAGGAGCAAGCGAGATGTAAATAAGCCTTCAGTAAACAAAGGAACATCCATAGCTGAAGCCATAGGAAAAAAAAGGAAATAAAGCCATTCTTCCAGCCACTTAAATTTGGAATTGGAAAGAGTTTTATAAAATTTCTGTACATATCCAAATGCCCAATGCCATTATTAGGAAGATAATTCAGTAAATTAAATGCAAAAAGAACCTTTGAAAAAGGACAGATCCAAGTACATAAACCAGAAGAAAAAGCCCCGGGGGCATAAATGTTTATGTTACAGGATCAAAAAGACCCAGAGAGGAAGAGATACCCACAAAATAGAAGATAAGGTGACTCCTCTCATGTAGGTGACTGGCACTCCTGCAAGATCACAAGAAGCAAAACTGGAAACAATCCAATTAAAACCAGGCACAAGATGGGTAAAATGAAAACAACACCCTGGTAAATTGGAAGCTAGAAAAGGGCTAGACCAAACATTGAAAGATTTATTAGCTTTGGGTTGCTTCAGGAATGCCAGTCATTTTAATACCCCAATTCTACCTGTTAAGAAACCACACTCAGATCAGCTGTCCAACATTTAAGAGCAATAAAGCCTTGCACACAAGATGTGCATCAACCACATAAAAAGACACTGGTCAGTGGTTTAGAGCATTAGATTTCAAAGATATTCCCTTAAAAAATATCTCCTTTTGTATCCCACTGGATGCTAGAATTCAGGAGCTGTTTGCATTAGAATGGGAGAATCCTCAAACAGGGGGCTGTCAATTATGCTGTACTGTTTTATCATAGGGATTTAGAAACAGACATACAATTTCTGGAACACAATGTAAACTCTGTGTCCTTTGGATTGGAATAGGAGGGACAGTACAAAGTATAGTGAAGAAGAAATGAGAACTGTGTCCACAGTTCCAACTTCAAAAGGCTCAGTTTCAGTACAGCTGCTGACCTGGCAGAGAAATGCCACAGAATTGTAGGACCTAGCCACAATCTACTCCTTGACACAGAAGTGACTGATGCCTGGAACAGAAAGAGAGAGAATTCCCTCTGAGCTGCCAGCCACTGGCACAGCTGGATCAGTGACCCCTCAGAGCTGTTTTTTCCTCTATACAGCAAATGCAAAGCCAGGTATGGAACCCCTTAAATCCAAGTAGGAAATCCTGACCTCTCTGCCCACCCCACAGCAGTCAACTAAAGCAGTTAGCTTTAACAAGCTGATGTTATGTAAAAAGAAAGAAATGAAGCTCTATTTCCTGGCATCTGCTAGGTTAAAGGACCTTGCAATATTAACAACACTGAACCTGCCTACCCTTTCAATAGCTAACCACAGCCTTGGGCAGATTCCTGCTGCAGGGAGATCACAGCAGAGTGGAAGGCACTAGAAATGAAACTGATGGGCTGTCTACACTCCATTATACCTCCAGTGCAGTCTCCTGCCTGAGACAAACCCTGCTCATGAGCTTGCAGACAAGCCATTTCTATTTTCACACAACTGCCCCTTCTGATGCCCTTCAAAGCAAGACCCTGTCCAGTCATTACATCTGCCCACTGACCTCATGCTAGAGAACAAACCCAGCTGCTTCTCAACAGGCAGTGCCCAAAACACACTGGAAAACTGCAGATTTTGGATGGGTGTAGAACAGGCTTTGGAAGACACCAACTGGCCAAGACAGAACTGGACAGAATAAGCACAGTGGCACGTGCTGCATGTCATGACTTTAATGTGTAACTACAGTATGCATACATACAAGAGTGGGAGAACTAAAGCCCAAGAACTAGAAAGGCTACAAAATACAACACGTGGACCAATACTTTACAAAACATTGAAAATCCTTACAAAATGGGCTGTATTGGTCCTTTGGGTTTTTTGTTTTGTTAAATTTTTTCTTTTTTTTCTTTTTTTTAGGTTTTTTTTACAAACTTATACTGTGTGGTCACAGGGGAGGGTGGGAAAAGGTCTAGATTTAACCCCTCATCTTCCAAAATTTACAACTGTCCAAAAAAAAAAAAAAAGCTATAGGCCTGGTCTCTGGTTTATTTACTGAAAACAGCTGACCCTCACCAAGGGCCTGTTTCTTCTCCAACAAAAAGGAGGCATTCTCTGACTGCCACTTCACTTGCTGTCTACCAGCATTTGATGAGGGTGAGGGGAAAGCAACACTGAACCTTAACCCCTCCCTCACCCCTCCTGTACTCCACAGAATTCCCATATTCCAAACACATCCACTTTTTTTTTTTTTAAACAACTTAGTGATTTAAAGGTCCCCCATTCACATAAAGAAAAATAAGTTACTGGCTTTTCAATATTCTTTGGGAGTCTGGGAATGTCAGGACAAGGAGGTCTGCCCCAGACAAGTGCTTGGCATCAGCAGCTGCCCCTTTATTACAAGATGGACAGGCACCAGTTACCCACCTGCCTTTTACACAATTTGCACAAACCCAAAAGTCCAGACAAATGTTTCTGTTCCTTGTATTTACACTAGTTCAAATGATATTCACAGCATCTTCTGAAGTTTGGCCGAAAGTCAAAAAATTTGTTTCAAACTTTGGAACATGCCCACATAAGACTTTCACCCAGGGTCTGTTGTGTCTACCCAATCAAGGGGGCTGGGAAGGTCAGGAGGAGCCTTACAGAGTCTTCAGTCAGTTGATGGGACGGGACCTCCAGGCTGGCACTCTTACAACGCAGGATGCAGCTCATCTAACTGGCACCAGTACCTTCCATAACTTGCTGGGCCTGCTTCTGCCCCATGCAGCATTGTGCAACCGACTGGAACAACCTGCACACAGAAGCAAAGCAATGGTAGGTGCATTTATGGTAGCAAATGGATGCTGTGACAGCACCAAAAACTCAAGGTTCAACTGCTTCAGAGATATCATTTTCATGATTTTGTGGTTAAGTTATACTCACTTCTCAATTTCTGGAGCACAGTGAACAAACTCATGGTTCCAGAACTTAAAGGCTGGATTTTTGATCAGCTCAATGAAGGTGATCAGGAGACCCCAGGGATGAGGCCTATTTACAATCAGTCGTTCCAAGAGAACCCTGAAATCACAAAGTAAGAACACTTAGAGCTCAAAGATCAAAAATACAGAAGGAAGGAAAGCAAAAAGCTGAATGTTGGCAAGTTAAACACCGTCCCTCTCACCTGGTGATCTGCTCCTGGATGGCCTCTGTGTTGGCCTCTGCAAACAGGTAGAGCATGGTGCAGCTGAAGTAGTGGGTGTGGCTGTTGGGGTAGCGCAGCTGGTTGGCGATGGCGTTCAGGAAGAGGTACCGGCCTGCAGGAGAGAGCACTGAGCACACACACCCACTGCTCCGCTGAGCACACCCACTGCTCCCCTGAGTGCACGCTGCACCCCTGAGCGCACACACACACACTGCTTGCACCCCTGAGCGCACACACACACACTGCTTGCACCCCTGAGCACACACACACCCACACACTGCTTGCACCCCTGAGCACACCCACTGCTTCCCTTGCACACCAAGGGGAATAAAGCAGCAACCAGTAGTGCTTGAGATTAATGTTTGGGAGCCTTGTGGAGGTACACGAAACCAAACCAACTGAAGATATGTAAAAGCTGCATCTACCCAGGCTGATGGGGAAATAAGAATTCAATTCTTCTTCACTGAAGGCATTTCTAATTCCCTTGAATACTTTGAACTTTTGGTTAGAACATTGCTCCTATATTCTAACGTAGCATTCATTTCTGTGAATTCACTATCAGCTACATGAAATCACAGAATCATCAAGGTTGGAAGAGACCTTTAAGACCATCAAGTCCAATCATCAGCCTAGCACTACCCCTGTAACCCCATAACCACTAAATCACATCACCCAGCACCAGATCCAGACACCTCTCAAACACCTTCAGGGATGGCAACTCCACCACCTCCCTGGGTAGCCTAATCCAATACCAGACTGCCCTAACAGTGAAAAAACCTTTCCTGGTATTTAATCTCTATCTTCCCTGTAACACCTTAAGGCCATTTCCTCTTGTCCTCTCATTGCAGGCATGGTAGAAGACCACCAATTCACTACAACAACCCTTCAGAGCATGAGGCCCACGAGCCTCCTCTTCTCAAAACTAAACAAACCCAGATTCCTCAGCCATTTCTCACAGGAAATGTTTTCCAGACCATTCACAAGCCTTACTGTCCTTCACTGGACACATTCCAGTACCTCAATGTCCTTTTTAAAGAGAGGGCCCACTTGCTGTAAACATGACATTGCATGAACTAGCAGTGTTTCCAGCTCACCTTCAGTATCCAGGTCGACTGCCAAATTCTGGAAGATGTCCATGTGAGCTGAGTGGGTAATGGTGCTCATGGAGGGTGTGCTGCCTTTGTTGTGAATGTGTGCAATTGCTTGAGTACCTACGTAGAGCACCAGTGCATTAATCAGCTGGATGTTGTAGCGGTTGCCAGGTTCATTTGATACCTAATAGCAAAGATATGAAAAGCATTAACAGTCAATATTCCTTCAGCACTCAAAGGTACAGCATGTGCAACAACAGCATCCAAGTATATTACTGATTATCCAGAAGACAACACACTGGGACATCCACAAATCCAATTTGGCATTTAGCCTTTTTTAATATGGCTTATATTAAAAGGCATATATTGTAGTGCATATATATGTTTGTGTGTATATATATTCAAAAACATCAGCAAAGTGTTGACAACAGATTTATTTTTACTTTCTGCCTGAAGGAAAACATCAGGTAAGGCAATGTGAATTCACCAGCTGGTGGAAAGATCCCCCTTGTGTGAATGTTTCTGTCTAAGCAATTCTCTGAGGAAATCCAACTTCAGACTCAAGTCTGCTACAAGCTAAGCCATGAGATGTCTGAAATGAGGTTTTAGCTACAATTCTGAACCGGGCTTTAGCTAATTTGATCTTTTTTACCCTTCAAGTATTGACATGAGGAGCCACGTATTTCTGTAACAATCTATTTGGAGTTAGAATTTCATCAGATTCTAAAAGGCTTCAATACATCCTATCAGAGGGTGGAAGACTTATTCAGAGTGTGCATTTTCACAGGCTTTTCTACTGTCTGGAACACATGTTGGCCAACACCAACAAAATTCCTGCAGGAAAGGATGGTGGCTGAACCAGTGAGATCATCTGTGCAACATTATTTCAATTGAACACCCACAGAAACCTCAAAAACCTCAAACTTACTTGTAGGTTGCTTCGCAAGTCAGACAAAAAGGTGACTGGAGAACGGGTTTTGAGATAGGAATCCAAGTCTTTCTTGAACTGAGGTGGCATCACTCCAGTGAAATTCGTGAGTATTCGTGGAGCAATATTAATCTCACTTAACATGTCCACCTGTTGACAGAAAACCCAGTCAATTAAACCATCAGCAATGGAACAAATTAAAAAGCAGATCTATAAACAGTATTTCAGCAACTACTGCTGCTGATCACTCTTCCTTCTATCAATAAAATGGCAACACCTGCCTTTTGCAGGTTTTAGAAGAAACTTGATATCTAACATGCAAACTTATTATATGATGTCTTGAAGAACTGAGAGGATAAAAAAATTCAGGGGTGAAGGCCAGAGAAATTCAGTCACTGCCTTTGGGGTCTCCCCATCTACACTCCAGACAGTCTAGTAGTTTCAAAAAGCACAAACATCCACACAAATCAAGAAAAGCCTTCTTCAGTGACAATGAGCACTGCAGCTTTGCCCCCATCACCCTGCACAGCTCAGGCAGAGAAGTGCAACAGGACAGTGCTTTGGCAGCATGAGAAAGTTTCCTTCTAATCATTCCAAAATTAGTTACCTAGCAGATACCCAAAGATTTAATTAGATAATATTAACCTGGATAGAGAGTATTTTGAGCATTACAGTTTCCTATGATCAAACTCCTTCAAAATAAGTTCTACCTTTAGGTTGGGGGTGAAAGGGTCTGGAAGCCTCATGTTCCGTGGGAAGGCACTCAGGATCAGATTCCTTAGCTGAATACAGTTAGGTGGGATCACATCACAGAACCCATAGTGGTAGTCACAAAGAAATTCTGGGAAATCATGCAACAAGACCAGCAACACACGCAGAGTGCCCTGTGAAATAAAATATTACTGTTAAAACTGTCCAAAAGATTCCAGAGCCATCATTCTATGTCATGTGGTTAACATTACCAGAAGGAAACTCATCTGGGATGGCAGCCTGCTTCCTCCACAATTTAAATTCAGCTCTCAGAGGTAAGTTAGAAAAAACAAGCTAATCCTATTTTGCTGCCAGAACACCTCTACTTTGATTTGAAGCATCCATTAGTTGACATTTTTTTACCTTATAAAGAATTTGCATAGGCTTGGTGAGTTCCACATTTCTAAGGAAAGGAGCCAAGTACTTGAATAGATCGATCAATAACTGGGCATACATAGGCCAACCCTGTCAAGAAAAGTACAACAGGTGGAAAACATGCAATGAAGGCCAGTTACCTTAATTTCAAAACTTTAATTAGACTGATCTTTATATAAACATGGATGAAGAGCTAGCAACTGCCAGCTCAACCACTGAGTGCAGCCCAGCTCATTTCAAGGGCTTCAGCTGCACACCATGTGCCATGGGTGTTTCCAGAACCCTCAACATGCCATATTGAGCTGACAATATTTAGCCCAGAAGGAAGGTTACAGCTCTTCTAGACATTGACAAAGGCATGTTTATCAAATTCAATTCCCCCTGTGTTCCATAGTTATTGACACACAGACTCTCCTCCATGCAGTTAGGTTACTGTGAATATGGAAGACAACAAAAACAGAACAGCCATGCTACTAGTGCACTTTAAGAGATGTGAAACAGCATCACACCAGATAAACATCTGGGTGAGCTTTTTAATTCAGAAAAGATAAACTGCAGCCACACCTTCTGCTGTGGTGTATGTGCCAGCATTCTTGCAATAAATATCCGATGGGAGATCAGTTCCAGCCAGGCATAAACAAAACCTGGAGCTTTTGTAGGCCTCAGGATGTGAAATGTGTTACTGAAAGAAAAGTTAGAGCAGGTTAGAAGTGCACAGCAATAAGATTGCTTTTCATAACATTGAGGGAAAAACATAGCCCTAAAAGCAAAGGCATTTGAGCATTTTGGGTTTTACCAGTCATCTTCCCTAAAACAAGCAAGTGGTCAGTCCACAGTAGAACCAGTTACTCCAAAGGTGATGAAGCCACCACAAAGAACAGTCAGATAGCCTTTAAGTGAAAATCCTTGATCCTACTAAGAAAGGATGAGCACTGTGGCCAAACCCAAATACATACCAGAAAGCTGTGAGTGTCTGGAAGTTGATGGTCTCCAGCACATGCTCAGGAGCATTTAACTCCAACAGCAACATGATGAAAATGCGATGGTAAGGAAGCTGCTGGAACTCACTCTGCCGAACATCATGGTCTTGCAGAAGAACTCCCACCACAATACCAAGAACCTAAAGAGATTAAGACATGTGGAGCAATGATTAAAACAGCAAGAATTACTCTGCAAGTCAGACTACAGATAATACTTTAACCATCAGTAAAAAAAAATAATCAGTAGATTCTAACAAGAACCAAAAATCCTAGTTATTGGAAGTGTTGCATAAATGAATATTCCAATTTGTTTCAGTAATTGCCAACCACTATGCTTTGCTCTCCTTGTCCCTTGGACCACAGTCACAATGACTGACTGGGCAGTATCTGAAGGTCTCAGACTACCTAAGATGATCCAGCCATAACCCAAGTAATGTAAGAGCAAAGGCAAGACCCTCACAACATGAAGGCAAACACTCAGGAATCAACAACCTTAAAACAACAGCTGCTGACTATTTCATTTCAAGGCACAAAGATGAATTTCAGATTGGTTAGAGATGAAATCTTTGTGAACAAGAAAGCCACTTGGCATCTTGGTGGTGCACTCTAAAGTTTATTAGTAACCAACCCATCTAAGTTCTCATCAGACACTTCAGCAGCTGCTGCCCACATTAAGGTCTGCACCTCCGGTTTATCAAAGGTACAGCCGACAACACACTTTAAATGCAACAAAGACAAGAAGGATTCCCAACCTTATTCAGGAGGTTGATCTTTGTGACTGTGTTGGTTGCCTCCCCAGAGTGCTTCACCAGCAGTGCAATGAGTCGCACAAAGGCATCCAGGTTGTGGTAGCACTTGGCTCGAATCATGGTGGGGTTGGCTGCAGGGTTGTGCTGCTGCTCGGCCAGGGCTCGATAGCTGATCTCAACACACATTTCGGTGCAGAGCCGGAAAAAACGGGTGATCAGGTCATCTGTTTTCAGGATCCCCTGCTGGTGCATCTAACCAGGAAAGGAAAGGAAAAGACGTCAGCACCATAACCACAGACAGCTCATTTTACAATTTATTTCCAACAACACACCCTTCACAAAGCACTCCCCTTGCCTGCCACAACAGTTAATTCTTGCCATGCTCTCCTGACAGATTATTGTTTGCAAGGCAATTTGAGGGTGGCAACACAATTTTAGCAAACACATTTATCCTCAAATACAATCTTTTGAATCCCAAATCTTTCCAACCATCAGCATAGCTGAGAAGCCTGTTTCAGCATCAGTGCTGCCACCTGCACTCAGCCTTGCATGAAGAACATGAGGGGCACAAGCTCTGGGCAGGGCAGACTCCAGCTCCTAGCTCAACAATCACCACTACTTGGCAGCCCCATTCTGTAGAAGCAAACTGCATTTGGAAAGCAAATTTTCCTTACACAAACATTACACACAGAGAAAACCTGGGTGGGCTTTTTTGCTTTGCATGGGGGAGTTGTTTTAATAATATACATATAAAAAACCCCAGAGACCTCATTTTATTTGTCAGGCAGAGTATTAGAACCATCAAAATGAAACAAAGTACACTGCAGAAAACTTGAGGGTTTTGAATAAAGCATCTTATCTTTAAACTCCTACTGGACATAAAACTATAAAAACAGCAGAACAGCTAATTTGGAGAACTTCTAGTATTTCTGAGGATATACTTTTTTCCTAAAAAGCCCCAAAAATTTATGTATCTGCCTTCAAAGTTTGGTGCTTCTTCTTGTCCTACAGACTTGTGGGAAGGAAGCAACACTTTGGCAGTCATTTGAGTTCAGTAACAGAACCTATTTAATGTAGCTATTGCAAAATATTCTTTAAAACTTATTACTAAAGCCTGTAAGGAAACAATTGTAAATAAACACTGCACTTCAATATATTCCAATTGCTTTTTCAAAACTGATCAAATATGTACAAAAGGTAATCAAACAAGTGTGATAAAGAGTGAAGTGGGACAAAAGTGTACTAAGTATTGTGAGTACTCTATATTGAAGCGTGCTTTAGAAGCATGATTTAAAGTAAAAGAAGTGAGATCACAGAAATAGTAAAATATTTCTTTAAGATGTATACTTAGCACAATATCTATTAAAAACATTCAAAAAGTTCTATGCAGTAGAAGTCAAACCAACTGCAAGCTGTCTATAACCAGTACAAAAGGACACTAAAATAAAAAAAAAAAAAACAAAACCCACTGCATCAGTCACAATCTTCATGCATAGTCTAAAGCCTGAGCTTCTTTTCATCAGTAGCTGCAAAGTCTGCAGCACATATGTGGTAGTGTCATAAACTTAGAAAGAACTTAATGCAAAAAGGCCATGTCAGGGGCTTTCTTGCAGCTGCAGTCAAGGAGCTGCATGCAAATAATACAATTTTAGGGAGATGTCTGCAAATACAGGAGTTTGTTACCACACATGCTGGACTACTGAGGGGATCTCCCCCCTCAATCACACCTAGAAGGCAGATGGCATTGTGATGTT
Source organism: Molothrus ater (assembly GCF_012460135.2). Lineage (NCBI taxonomy): Eukaryota > Metazoa > Chordata > Aves > Passeriformes > Icteridae > Molothrus > Molothrus ater. The sequence goes on along the minus strand of NC_050489.2, from coordinate 13,817,607 downwards.
CACCACACCTGTTAAGTTGCTTCAGAGTCCTTTAACAATGGTTAAAAGGACCATGTCCAACATGATGTTAGACATTGTTTAAATTTAAGCACCACTTCAGCTAATGAAGTCTCAAGATTCTCCTTATTAATGATTTCATTTTCAAAAAGAATTCCCTTGCCCACATGACCTGAAACAATTTACCTGAATCTTGACAGGTGAAATCCTCCTGTAGGCTGTCAGAGCTTTTACTGTTACTCATAAGGAGCAACACCAGTCAAGGCTCATTACAGAGCATGACAGAACTATTTCCAAGAGCTATTTCAGCTCAAGTTCCTTTTCCACCAAACTTCTCTCAGAATTCAAGGTCTGAAGTGACAGCCTGTTGCTACAGTATCTGCAGAACATGATTTGGTGGAGGACAGGACTTCATCAAAACCAGACAGAACTTTGACAGTAAATTGCCATACACCTGAAACTTTCAAAGGATGCCTAACAGGTTATAATACCACTTTAAAATGGGGGGCATCACACCCTACTTATGCTGAATAAAAAGCACCTTTCTTTCCAAAAGCTCTACCTGTCCAACAAACGCAGAGAATGCTTTGGTACTGTCACGGCCTGCTGCAGCTGAATGGTAGAGGTTCACCCACTCCCTCAGCAGGTATTCTGCCTTCTCCCTCAGGCCTGGTGGGTCATCATACTCAGAAGCTTGGGAAATTCCTGAATGCATCATGAAATTAGGACCTCCATGAGCACGGTCAATCATTGCTTCATAGTTTGATCGGACCACTTCCATCAGCTGGGGTAATCTAATGCAACAGACCAGAGCAAGAGTTGGGTTAGAATTCCTCCTCCCCCACAAGGTGCAGGAACTGGAAGCTCAGTCAAAGAGAGTTGAAAGAAAGCAAATTATTTCTTATACTAAAACTTTCTATCTTACAGTCCTCACTGGAATAGCAGAAATAACTCATGAAAGCAGATACACTTACGATGAAAGAAGGAACACTGAAATCACATAAGCTTTGAAGTTCCACTCCAATTTGTACAGTGGAGTGCTGCAACAAAACACCACAGGGACTAGAAGCAGCTTCTCCTCTGCAGACTTCAGGAGCCCTAAAATGCTCCCAGATAGGGAGATGCCAGTACTGAATGGCCTGACTGGATTTGGCTGCAGTGAAAGCCAAGCCATACAGTGAAGACAGTCTATCCATGCCAACTGCAGATGAAAGGACTTTGGTTTTGTGACATCCTATTAGCAGCTGTGTTGGTAAAGGCAGCCACTGCCATCAGCCAGCTGCTGGTTGCTCTCACAGATATTCAAAGTTCTCCAAGCTCCAATCTGTGTCTTTCTCAAACCCAGCAAGAACTGCTTCCACCTTACAAAGAGGAGGCCTGCAAGTCCCACAGGTATTTCCAGGTGTTGCGGCAACATTTGCTACCCAAATGGTCTGGGCAGTTTGCTGGTGGATACATAAGCCATGTGAGATTGGTGGAGGATTGCTCTGTAAGCTCTAAACAGAAAGGACTGTCCAACTGGATCGTTTGCAATTAAGAAATTAACATACTGACACCTAAATATGGAAGATTTAAGCAGGCAATAATACGGCATAAATTTGAGATAAAGCAGGAATTCAAACAAATTTCTCACAGTTGCACAGAATTTTGGACTATAGTGCATGGAGAGATTTTCTTGCTTAAGCATTCAGCTTCACATGCTGCTGCAGCTGCCTCTATTTTGACTAAGATGAGCCCATTTACACTCAAGTGACAGTTGAAACTAAGAAAGGACTGCAGCCTTAGGCAAAGTTAAAAGCTGTATGATTGAATGATATGAGACATTGCCTATATAATATGCAAATCATAATTCAGCACAAAAAAAGTAACACATTGCACAATACTATAGCCTCACCCTTCCGGGGCGTTTCCTCTGGAATGAGCATTAATTCTCATGAGTGTCTCAATGGTGTGAAACAGATCTGCTTCTGTTACATGGGCAACACTTCTCTCATCCACCAACAAGATCTTTACCAACTGCATGGCAAATGCCACAGCCATGTAGTTCAAGCCATTCTCCATGGACTGTCAACATGAAAAAGACAGAGTTCAACCACAGATCTTACAGTGGAGTGAGTGCATCCCTCCTCCTTTAAAAGAGCAGATTCTCTTTACCTGAGCCAAGTGAAGGTCATACTGCTGCATGTTAACAAGGTGATTGCGGATTAGCAGCTCCACAGCTTCCACGTTGTATTTGTACTCGTCTCTGCATTCAATCAGGCACCTGAAGAATGGGACTTCTTACAAAAAGTGTACTTCAACAACACAGTTTAAGTGAAACAACTCAAATCTAGTACTTCAGAAACTGTGACATTCACTGTGATTCATTACCCAGCTTCAAAAGAAGCCTCTTCTAGAGCATTCTCTAAGGTAATGTTGAAGTTCAGAACAGTCAAACTCAAGCATCTACTGCCCTGCACAACTGCTCACAAGAGCCCTTCAAGAGTTTCAGTTTATTCAGCATAAGAAGTCTCTCTTCCAAGGATGAATTGGCAGATCTGCCTAGCTGAAGCTTCTGCTGCAGGCATATGCCATGTCACATTGTTTGTGACAGCACAGAGATATTCTCTGCAAAATCAGGGGGAAAAAAAAAACCCCACACCATGCTCTAATGCTTAATTCCATTAAGGATTCCTATCATGTTCTGGGATGAACCAGCATTATCAGAAGATCTAGTTAATTTTGACAAAAAAAGCTGGTTATTTTCTGTCTGTCCAAATTGCAGCAAAGAAAAATATTGGCAGGCAGAAAATTCAGAGTAATACAGGAACTCCCAAAAGATGGTCAAAGCTACATCAGTGTTCTTGCTGCCTTGCAACTGACCTAGTGATTTGTTTGTTACACCACGGAGATCCATAGGCACGGCCATCCTGCAGAGCCTTCAGCACCAGCAGGTGACACTCACGGTAGCGGAGCAGGAGGTCAGCATCAGCCCCACTGGTGGCATCCAGCAAGCCCTCTACAGCCTAGAATAGATGCAACCTGTTAGCAGAGGGAAAAACCAGTCCTCTTCCAAATCTTCTGCACATTACATCAGCAAGAGTTATCACCAGAAGACATGGAAAAAAAAAATCAACTGAATTGTGCTGACCTCTTGATAAGACTGCGTGAGATTTTACCAGCTACTATGGCATCTATACATGCACTGTACACAGCTATGCTATCAGAAACAAATACACAGGTCTCTCTATGCCTCACTAGCTTGGTATGTGCACCAAATACCATGACAGACCCTGTTACTTTGTGCTGCAGTCTCCTCAAGTCAATACCTCCTCCAGCAATTCTGCATACGGCTCATGGAAAACTACCTGAGAAAATATTTATGGAACCTGCCAGAGGTGAGCAGCTTCCTTCAGAGAAAGAGCTGCAACACTCAGAAATATCTGTGTTGGTCTACAGCAAATGGAGGATGAGTTTTACATGGGCAACACAATTTATTTGGTCAAGTTCTAGTCAGGATCAGATCCTTTAATAGGTAAAAGCATTAGCAGACAAGAAGGAAGATTCTCCCTCCGGCTTTCAGTTACCTCTGTTTTGGCACTGTTCTAGGATCCTCATGCAGACAGCTCAGTATCCTTACACTATTCTCAAGTGAATTTTTCTCTATGTCTGTCACTTGTTCTACACTACTACACAGGCACTGATGCCAGCTCAGATCACAGAGCTCACTGCAACACTTCGCATTGGCACAGCCTACAAATTCTGATTGGGATGGAGTTAATTTGCTTTATAGCAGCCCATATGGTGCTGTGCTTTGGATTTGTGCTGAACCAGTGTTGAAAACACAGCACAGTTTTGCCAGTTGCCGAGCAGCACTAGCACAGGATCAAGGCTTTTTCTTTCCCACTCTCCTTCCTCCACCAGTGGGTAGGCTGGGGATGGACAAGAGGCTGGGAAGCAACACAGCCACGACAGCTGACCCAAACTGAATAAAGAGATGTTCTATACCATATGACATCATGTTCAGCAATAAAAGCTCAGGGAAAGGAGGATGAAAAAGAGCATTCATGGTTCTGATGTTTGCCTTTCCAGGCAAATGTCACATGTGCTGAAGCCCTGCTTTGAGAGGAATAGCTGGACATCTCTCTGCTGATGGGAAGTAGATATTTTAGTTTCATTTGTGCAAATGATCTTTATTTTCCCTATTAAATGGTCATAATCTGAACAAATATCATCTAGTCTTCCCTGTGTTTTCTCTGTATCCTGCAGAAAAGCAGAAAGAGGAAGCAGCTGCATGGATGTTGGGCAGCTGGCCAGGGTCAACCTACCATGCATAGTCATATATCAATCACTGCAAAATAAACCCCAAGTGTGCCACTAAAAATCTACTACTAGGCTCAATACTATCTACCTACAAGTGCAGTTCAAACCCCTTTTTAGCCTCCAAATCATCCTGAAATCAGACCACTCTGGACTGCAACAGCTCTCTACTTGCCACACCTGAACAAAACTAAGTCCCAGAATTCTGTACACCTGCTTCTCCCACAGCAGTCTCAACACCATGAGTACAATACCCTATGTGAACACAATGGCTCCCTCCCAATCTTATCAGATTTCCAAAGACAGCAGTTCAGTACTGTTCACCCAGCAAGTTCCACAGGATGCATGAAGAAACAAGGTCACCAGCAAGACAATCCACCAGCTAGGTGAGTAATAAATTCTAAGCAAGCTGTTACAGAGATGAGTTGTCATCACTCACCTTCTGCAGTAGTCCAAGTGCAGCAATCGCATCCCGGGAGTTCCGAGCCACCACCACCGCCTCCAAGAGGCTGCGCAGGGCTTGGACTTGAGGATTCATGGCCAGGGTGTGTGGAATGGATTGTAGGTGCTGCTCCAGTTCTGTCATACATTTGTCATAAATCTGTGCTACATCATCTGTAGCCCAAGCTTGCTGCTTAAGAGAAAATGAGAATCAGTGATTTTTGCAAGGATTGCATTTGTGACACTCAAATATTGACTGACTGGCTCTTCTCCTTCAGAAATTATAGTATCCAGAATTTAGACTTCTACAGTACTGTGGTTTGTTATGCTGGCACTTTAAGTACATATATATAAGTACATGTGAAAATACCCAGCACATAATTCTATCAGTCATAATCACAAAATGGTTTGGGTTGGAAGGACCTTAAAGACCATTTTGTTTCAACTGCCCTGCTATGGGCCAGGACATCTTCCACTGGAGCAGGTTGCTCAAAGCCACACCCAACCTGGCTTTGAACACTTCAGGGATGGGCCATCTACAGCTTCTTCAGACAGCCTCTTTCAGTGCCTCACCACCCTCACAGGGAAGAAGTTCCTCCTAACATCTAAGCTAAACCTGTCCTCTTTCAGTTGGAAGCCATTCCCTCTTGTTCTGTCAGTAAGGCCCCTTATGTATGCATACAAAAACTTGTTAATTCTCTTAAAATTCAGACTTGCCATCCATGACCTTAAAAAGTAACCTGAGATTTGAATAAAATGTTTCACTGCAATTAAAACTACATGTAGTAATCCTGAACTGCAGAATTTGTCCCAATTTGGATTACAAATCCCAAGACTGGATGGAAGTTTTATGTTACCATTACTTTGTCTTTAGAACAAATACATTTTTTCAAGCGCTATCCCCAAACAATACAAACACTTGACTCTTATGAGTCCTTCTAACAAAAACACAAGTTCTGCAAGTCTCCAAAACAGCTATAGTACTCTCAGGCTGATTAATTCAGAAACCTCTACCTTCATAGGCTGAGCCAAGAATCCTGTAGGCTGAGTTAAGTCATTGGTGGGCAAGAAGCCAGGGACATTGCGTGCAAACTCTTCATAAACAGCCAGCTGTTTTGGGTCCACACCTCCAACCTTTGCAACAAAAGGAACAGGCATTTAACTCATTTATAAGACTGAGGCAGTAAAAACTGAGGGCAACTTGTGTAGCAGGTAGCTACTCCTAAACAAAGTGGCCTAGACATCAAGTAGGATTCAACTGCTCTACACTGAGGTCCTATCTCTCCTTCCACACCTCCTAAAAGGGGGATTTTGCTCTAAAAATGAAACTCACATTCCCAGAAACAGAAATAACTGAATACTGAGAAACGCTCTGTTGAAAGCACATGGTATGCCCTTTAAAGGAAGAACATAGAAAGGAGACAAAAGAAAGTAAAATATAAAGACAACAAAACAGTGAGAGGAAATGTACAGAAAAAGAGACTCAAGAAATGAGAAAATTATATAAATACTCAATTTGGAATAATGTATTTATGTGTTTCCATACTAATCAAAATAACAGCAGCTGCACTGTTAGGCAAGACTAACAATACATGATTACTCAGCTGATGCTGTGCCATCCACTTTTCCTTATCAGGAGGGAGAGAAGAGCAGCATCAGAAGAGAGCTCACCTTTAACCTGATCTGTTCTGGCATCCGCTCAGCCTGGTACGTTAACACAACAGGGTCGCAGTAGCGCCGCCCCTCTTGCCTAGCATGCTTCCTGAGCTCAAATTCCTGCCAAAAACACAAACACCACACTGCATTTTAGACACCCATAGGGATGTGTATGAGCACACAGGATACTTCTTCAGCAGAGCCATACTTACAGTTGCGAGCCTCTTGTCCATCTCAGGGCCTGCCTTTTCCACAGCTGTCTTCTGGATAAAGCAGCAGGCAAGCTCACAGTTATCCTGTGCTAACTGGGCAGCTGCCTGCTCCATCATGTCCCTCTGCTGTGGGGAGGCTGCCTATTGAAAATCACAATAATCAGTGAAGAATGTAAAATTTCCCTGTATATATAACTAGCCTTAAAATCTGTACCACTGCTTACACAGAAAACCAGCAATAAAAAGGAATGCTCTTAGGATCACACTCCCTTGCCATAGAATATACAATACTAAATTTAATTTTGCATAGCTTTGAATAAAACATGTAGGCAAGACGACAGTAAAGACTTTCAACAAGGAACAAAACAGCAGGAGGTCTCCATCTTCTCCACCTACCCATCTCCAGGGCACAGAAATAAAGGCCTGCTTTAGACAGACACACACAGAGAGATGCTAATGCAGGGAAGACTTTGCACCACAGTAGAAGTTTTTCTACTTCCTAGGCTGTAATTGGAAGATATAAAGGTGCACCACTAACAGTGCAAAGAGCAGTCCTAAGCCTTTTTCAGTGGATTCCTTTTCTGATAAGGAATCAGATTTTCTTCCTTCCTTCCCAGAGTCTGCTTTATGAGAATCCTGAACAGATGCACTTATTTTCCAGGGTGCAAAGCAGTCAACTTCCACTGGAAATGGAATACATCTATAAAGGCAGCCTGTCACATCTACTTGGACTTCATTGTCTGCAAACATCTCTTCTATTAATTCATGAAAATTACACTATTTCTGTTAAACCATTTCATAACAATAAGCCAGAAAAGAATTCTGATACCTCATACAGAGCCTTTTCTGCAACAAAATGTTTTCTACAACTGTCCCTTTAAAAACTTCCTTGGATTAAAACACGATTTGTACCAATGTCATACGTCTTCAGGGATAAAAAAAACCTGACTAATTTCTAATTGCTGAAAGCACAGCTGTGTCTTGATCTTTCCAAGATCCTTATGCTCTTGTGCCTGTTGCTGACACTGATGGCAAGAATTCTGTAGTAGCCACTGCTGTGGTCAGCAGTTTGCAGGCTGGTCTTATTTTCTTCATTAAGAGACCTGATAATAGCCTCTAGAAAACCCAATGAATTCACAAGCTGTGCAGAAGAGTCTAAACTACCTATCTGCTCACAGCACAAGTAAATAAAATATGCCTGCATGCTGAAACAATCCAAGATATCACCAAAATGAATTCAGTCTTCCACACTATAGCCTTTCAGCCTCAAACCCTGCAGAAAGTTCAAGCCTCCAAGGCTTTCATGATGTGATTTAACTGGAGAGAACACTGGGCAAAATAAAAAGATAGTCAGGAAGTTTGTGTGCCATTTACTAAGATCTACCATCTCAGTTTAAGGGTGTTTGACCTGGAATCACAACACTTTTTTCCACTGTAATTCCACAAGAGACAAAACTTCTACCCAGTAAATTCATCCCCATGCTAGTTAAGCCACACAATTAATTAACAAGTCTATATTGTAGAGAACTGATCTACGAATGCTGGATGCCTACAGTCCCCTAAGTTGGATATAAACTCCAAATGATGGGGGTCTTACCCTCAGTGCAGTAGCAAAGCTATTTTTCAAGTTGGTAGCTATGCTCATCAGCAAAGGCTCCCTGCAGGTAATCATGGCCATGCCAGCAGTCAGGTTCCTCATCATGTGGTGAGCGGCCACACGCATCCGGGACTCCTCGGAATCCAGGGCAAAGTCCTTCCTGACTATCTGCTCACAGGTGGTCATGGCAATCTTGATGGACCTGTCCACCACGGGATGGACGAGGTCCTGCACCGCCCGCTCGATGGCCTGCCGCACACACTGCTTCAGCTGCGGGTGCGCTTGGAACAGCGGAATCTGCAGGGCGTTAGGAGAGGGCAGAGAATGAAGCACACTGCAATCCCACCTACCCCACACACCTGCACTTTCTCAATGACTCATAAGTGCACTGTCATAGCATGTGCAGTACTCCCATGTTCCCCATGCAGCTATTACAGTATTTGATAAATCTGAATCTGCAACAAATTATTATTTTTCTAACCAAGTTGCAGCTGAGTAACAATGCCAAGATTGACTTAAGAGGTGAGCTGATAACTGGACAAAAGGAGCACAGAGGCTCTTTTTATACTGAAATCCTGATAGCTCCCACTAGCTGAGATCTGCATCAACCCTGGCTGTAAGATAGCAAACTAAATCAGCTCTAAAACTTACCGTTGGATTTAAGGTAATGTGTGGAGCCAAGCCTCCTAAAGAATAGACATTGATGTCATGGTAACTGTACTGGGGCTGTGGAGGAACCGTGGCTGTGCAAGTGGTGCTGGTAGCTGGAGTTGTAGAAGCAGCTGGAGAACACAAGTAGGTTTGTACTGAGACACTATGAAACCACAGAGAGCAGCAACTGCTTATAAAACAAGTATATAATTCTTATTTAAACCAGGAAACAACCAGAAATAAAAGGTTTGCAGATTGATCATGAAACCTCCTAAACTTAGCAAGCAACTTTCATTCTTCATTTGCCTAATAATTAGTACCAAAGTAGCTTCAGTACATTTTAAGAGAGCTTTTTATTATGACAGTTTTAACACCTGGTCTATTGTTAATAGGAGGGAGTCTAAGGAGTAGCTACACAAACATAATACAGCATTAGTCCTCATGATGGCTTCCATTCCCTTTCCATCTCCAAACTCTGTAGACCTACTTCTTACAAAACTACCCAAGTGCTCAGGAATATTACAATAGCATATGTACTTCATATTTTATTTTGTATAGCAAAACCTGTCTTATTTGAACTTGAACAGTGTGGTTCTGGATTTAATGAGATGTACTTACTGGTTGTTGTGATGGGTGGTAGCTCTTCTGGCTGCTTCACATCCTTCTTTGGCGCAGACAGCTGCTCATCCAGATTTTTCAGACGGTCCTTATCTTTCAGGAGACTTCCAGGTTTCAGCTCATTGATGTCTAGTGCAAGATTCTTGCAGAGCACCTCAATCTCAAACTTCAGATTCAACTGCAAAACAACTCTAGTTTAGGTCATGTTACAAGGAAAATACCCAAAACATCTACTGAGCCACCTGACTCCCGAACTCCCCATTCTAATGCCACCCCTTTCAGAGACCAACAATGACTGAGGATTAGACAACTATCTTGATGCTGACCTCATGGAGAAGAGTTTCATCCAAGTTCTACCAAATTAAGCAATTCCCAAGCAATTTCCCCATGCTAAAGCAGTGAGGAGGACTGCTTAGTCCTTCACAACATCCTCCTTGAGTAGTATGTCAATAAAACCTTACACGCAGAAGTTACAGAAAAAAATCCAGTAATTTACTTTTAGATCATGTTCCTGATGTAGCTCAGCTAAAACATTCATAATGGCCATTGTCCATGGGTTTGGAGGCCTGAAGACCTACAAGAGAAAGAAGAGAGCAGGATTACAGAAACTTCTTGAATAATTTGGATAGTTTATGACTGGAAATGTTTGAAACACAAGCAGCTATGCGTGCATACAGCCATGGAAACCTTTGTACCGTTGTGATTAGAGTAGAATTTAGTACTTTAGTAATAATTATTCCAGTAATTCAGTATAACTAGAAATACATTAGGAACCTAAGTGAAAAACTGGAAACACAATGACCTGGTCCTTCTCGAAAGGACCATGTTCCATGTCAAGCAGAACCGACAAGCTGATCAGGATCAAAGTGGGTGGGAGAAAAAAAAAAACGAACTAGGAATAAATATAACCTAGAATCTCTTAAATGACTTCCTTCCATTTCTCAATGGAGTTCTGTTCAGGGATACCGCAGTACATTTCAGCTAACACCATCTATTAAAAATGCATGGCCATGCACTTTCCCTCCACACAAGGAGCACTCCTTGACTTTATGCTTTTATATCCCTTTTCTTTCTCTCCACTGAATTAAATCAGTTTTCATTTTGTGACAAAAGCTGATTACTTCCTGCAATATTTTGCCATTTGAGCAATAACTCTGTCTGTACAAAGACACTTACCACACTCCTGACACTGGATTCTAAGACTTTGGCAACAAATGGCACTACATAAAGCAATTCCTGCTGTCCCTTAACATATGCTTCCAGTAGTAGTGACTTCACATCCAAATCCTGAAAAACAATTGAAGTGGGAATGAAGGTAGAGAAAACAGCAAACACACTGCACAATCCCACTAATACACTGCTTCCTTTTCAGATACAGGTAAGGCTGAGTCAAGACAGCCCTTGAATTTTACAGACTGCTAAGCAGCAGTTACTTTTTGAACAAAGATTTATCCATCTATATTTTTACGTGGATTAACAAACTTTTGCCAAAATAAATGTAGCTACTAACTTTTCTGATATAAAAAAATATTTATTTCGAAGTGTTAAATAACCAACTCTGGAGTCATACTTTGAACTTGGCACATAAAAGAGGCACCAGAAAGGTGGTAAGATTTCCCAAATAGCCTATGCTACTGCATAACAGCATACCAATTCATGCCAAGGCAATCTGTAAAGACAAGCTCACCGTGTGCAAGATGGGCTTATTTTTAGCCATCGTTATCATTCCCAGCCAGTGACCAAGGTTCTTCAACAAGGAACGGTCTGAGAAGTTGGCTGCAGCTTTATCTGATGTCAATAGCACCTAACAAAGAATAAAAAAAAAAGCATCTCAAGCAGCAAGCAGAAGATAACCAGACTCCAAATCCAACAGCAGATCTGAATGATGGCAAAGTTTTAGAACATTAAGTTCTGAGCTTCAGTCACATTACAGAGATACTTGAACAGCTTTCACTTCAAGGCAGCACTCTGTAGATCTGCACTGTAATGACTACAGAATTCCTTTCTTTAAAAGGATCAAAAAAAGAGGATTATGTTTTCCCAGACCTTACCATTTATTCTGTTGAGACTGTTACAACTACTCCCATAGCTGAGTGTAACTTGTGCTTCCTCTTAGTGCCTCATCACAGACCTGAAGGCTACAGTTTAACCTTCCAGGGAAACCACCTCATTGTCATGTCAAAACATAAATCATGTCATCAATCATAAAACAAGTATTCTGCTGTTAGTTCTGTTCCTTAACTCCAGAGGAGCATCAGCTGAACAGAGCAGGGTCAGCTGAATTCTCAAGAGCCAGGAGATGCTTTTGCACTACAGCGTAACCCATGGTGGTCAGGAAATCCCACCAACAGGTTTAAAAATAGTGCATTCTTTACAAACTTGTTTCATCTGGTCATCACTTCTGGGCTATTGCTTCCTCCTCCCATCCACATTATCTTAGCCCTCCAATAAATTTTGGCTTTTACACCCCCATTTTCTGAACACACAATTTCCCCCCCATTCCTCTTGGGCCAAAAGAGCAGAGTGTCATTTTCTATCTTTGCACTTTCCTCCACAGAAAACAACTAGACCATAAGCAATTTTCCCTTGGGTTATAATTTGCAAACTTCACACAAATTTGAAGTCCACCTACATAAATTAATTCAAATGCAAATTTGCCCTCCTGTTACATAATTTAAGTCTTTCATATGCTCCTAACTGAAAAGAATCCTAGTATTCCTAAAGATAATCTGTAAGTTTAATGGTAAGCTAGAAAGAATATTTTTGAATTATATTCTATATCTGAGAATCAGCACCACACAAACAAATAGCAAGAGGAGAACAGCACATTCCTGTGCTGCCTTTAGAAAACTTGCACTACTCACCTTGATATTTCTGTAGGTTTCATTCAGAACCATTTTATTAAACTCTGGATTCTTAAGTGTGTCAAGGAAGTTTGAATACAAGCTGTGAAAGTTAGGCTCAATACTGACTCTTTTCATCACAAGATACTGTGATACCCAAGGCATGAACTCTTCTTTCACTGTTTCCTTCAATTCTTCCACCTGTGCTCAAACCAAAGACAAAGCACACACAGAACAGATGAGAAGATAATCAAAACCTTCTGGGCTCAGCTCTGACCAACATACAGTTCATGGTCAGTCAACTGCTTCTAACACTAAGGCTGTTTTTCTACAAAAAAAAAAAAAAGTATTTGAAATCAGTGTCTCATTATCCAAAGATCTGGTCAACCAGTAAGGACTCAAGCATGAAATCGGCAAGGTATAACAATTCACCTCTCCTTCACTTCCCAGCTTTTTACCAGACAACTGGAAATAAATGTTGTCACTTTACAAGCTCAAGCCATCCATCCACAATACAGCAGCACAGGTGGCAGCAGGACTGTACTCAACTAGTTCAAAAAAATTCCCTTAATTTCTAAATACCTGAGCTTAACCTTGCAACATTTAATGGTACCCAGTCCATTTATGATGTGAATGTTTATTTAAGATTAGGAACAGGTATCTTTTACCCATCTCTCCTCTCCCTGGAAAATTTTATCTCCAAAAATGTTTAAGCACAAAGTGCTGGAAACGATCATTTCTTTACAGTGTGCTCCCTCCTGAAGTTTTTCAAGTTAGAATTTTGTAGAAGTATCATCAGCCTCACTTAAAAATGAATATATTAAAAAGGATTAAGAGTATAAAAACTATTTTTACTAGCATTCTTTCATACTTGCCTTCTGTGTCATATTTGACTGAGACAGATTATTGAAGATGAAAGCAATTTTTTCCTGGACATTCTCTGGAGGTTCCACAATCCTCTCTGTTTGATCTGTTGCTACTAACAGCGTATCAATGTTGGTAGTATTAATGGAAGGCTGGAAGGAGAACAAGAAGTTAAGCATAAACAATACCTAGAGGTGACATCAAAATAAACTTTTGCTCTGTTCTGTCAAGCAAAACTAGAATTGAGCTTTATGAGGGGACATCTACTGTCTCAGATTAATTTTCAGCAGCACTCTGAAGGAGTCAAGTGATTTTTTTATTCTAAAAATGATGATCAATACTCAGCAGAGGAACGCTGCTGCAGAAAAAGCCTCTACATGCACATAAAATAGGTGCAACTGCAATGGCACCCTTTAGGCCTCTAAGCCTGTGTACAATTATAGCTTGGAGAAAAATCACAACAAAATAGTGAGCAGCACTTAACACAGCAGGGAGGCTCCAGGAGCACTTCAGTGCTGATTTGGGAAGGAGAAATCCCAGAGGTTCATTCTGAGACCAGGCTCTCATTTTGAGTTGCCAGCTTAAGTCCACAGAGTGTGATCCTGGTCCCTACAGCTGCAGGTCTGGACCCCAGGGTTTAGCACCTGGTACATTGCAATTAAGGGAAAAGGTGATGCAGTTTTCAGTATCAATCCTGACTGGAGTTTAAATGGGAAAACAAACACCTCAAAGTAACAAGTTTCTACATGATGTAATCAGGTGTGAAAGACATTAACAGCTACACTAATAACTGTCCCCCCAAGTGTGTTCATACTTTCAGCTATGTTTGGCTTTTGCCTCCTTTACAGGACCTATTCAAAGACAGTCCCAGGCAGAAAGACAGGTGGCCCAAAACTTTCCGTGCAATAGCCAATTCTATCTATCTGCCAACCCTGTAGTAACTCTGACAAGCTTCAGAGTTGTTTACACAAGTTACCAAAGACATGAAAAACCTAATGCAGTTAGAACTGTGTCAGATGTGTGCAGTAAGTGTCCTTAAGTCCCAAGCAGAATAGAAGCTGTCAACTATTTTAAGAGTTCTGTTGCAAGTCATTAATAGAAATGGTGTTCCTGTAATTGTCTTTATAATTACAGTCTCAAGAACACATTTCAACTTGACCCCAAAGCAACTGGATAGTTTGATGATGAAAAACGCCTTCTCTCTAAAAATGTTGGCCATACTTTAAAAGGTTACATGTTTTAAATCAAAAATAAGGATCACAGTTTGAAAATCTGTAGTACACAAATTAAAACAGATTCTGTCTGTATGCACTTGGTCCAGAGCAGCATCTGCCCCTCTGGGAAGGGCACAATGACACAAAGCTCACCGGCACATCTTTCTTGAAGCTGACTCCAGTTGGTCGGGTGATTGTAATGGTTTTTGCAACGGTGGTGGTGGTTGAGGTGGTCACTATAGTGCTGACTTGGCCAGCAAGAGGAGCTTTTGCTGGAACCTGGGCCTGGGCCTGAGCCTGGGCAAGTGCAATACTTCCAGGGGTGGTGATTGAACCCTGCATCTTCACAGGAGGATCTCTGGATTGCTGTCCATATTCTATGTACTAAAAGAGGGAGAACAAGCACATAGAAAATTTCACATGCAGCAACAGAACTATAGGTTGATTTTCAGCACGAGCACTATAAATGTTTGCCAACAATCATTCAAATATTTGCCAGTCTTGCCATAAAGGAATCTCTAAATACAACTGCATACTCTGATAAAGCACATCCTGTCACTATGGACTTACTAACTGCAGAGGAGCCTCAAGCTCTGCCTCAACAAGACCCAATATGCTTAATATTTTACAGAGCACTACCTAAAAAACTCCATCCCTCTCCCTCCAAGCCTAGAACAGCTGAACAAAAGAGGAGAAAGAGCCTAAGAACAATGTGTGAATATCAAAAGCAGGCTACAAAGCAGGTAAGAAGTCTTCTGCAAGGACTCTGACAGCTAGATAGTCTGCAGTTCACCATTATAAGCAAAACCACAGTTCAGAAATAGCCAACTTTTAGATCTTCTGAAATAGTTCCATAGTAGAAAATTAGTTTCTTCCCCACTGCTATACATTTCCCCAGAAACTGGAAACATCAGACTGTCATTTAAGGGGTACAATCTGAAAGCTGTTAGTGAAACCAAGACTGCTACTGGACTTTGCAGCTTCAGGTGAAGCCTCTACCTTAATGGTAGAGCCAAACATTTTTCCTTATTAACTCATGCTCTTAAGCTCTGCCACTGGGACGAGTTTTTCTGTATTTCTAGCAATAAAAGCACATTTAAGGCAGACACCATGTGATGAACACTGTTTTGGACAACAAGGTATTCCTATGGCTCTCAGACCTTCAGGAAAGAAATTTTTCCTGGATTATTTTATCAGGTCTAAGTATGAAAGTGTATAAAGCCAGTTGAATGATCTCCATTTTACACTAAAACTCCAAATCTTTAAGGGACTGGAATATGAACACACTGAGGCACTTTAAAACCTTCATGCATGGACATGCATGCACTGGTTAATTATGCAGTTATATTCAGGTAGCTGTTTCAACATAAACAACCCAAACAGATTTATGGAAGCAGAAAAGGCACCTTCACCTGCCTACCCTACCCCAGAGCAGAACCTTTAAGAAAAGGCATTTGATTCTGTGGATGTAACATGGTCTAAAATCGCCACAGATGAGACTGCTTTTCCAAAGGAAAACAGAAATTTGCTCTAAAGAATTTAACATCACAGAAAGTTAGTGTTGCTTACAGACACACTCACCTCCTGTAAATGATGTGGGAACTGTATAAAGTGACTAATAGAAGCCAAGTGCTGACAATACTGGGGATAGTCCTTCAATCTGTAAGACAAAACATGCATTAGTCAGAAGCATAAGCCCACATCACAAACAGTATTAGAGACAAACAACTATCATGTATGTCATTCCCATTCTGCACCAAATAATTACTTCAGGACTCTTTACAACAGCTGTGCTATAAACAAAGCATTTCCTACAAAATATTTTTTGCTGCAAAATCTATTTTAAATGAATTAATTTAACATTAAAGCACAAGATTTATTCACAGTAACTCATCTTTTCCTACATCTCTATACTTCTGACCTAGTACACAACTAGGTGTATATCCAGTGTTTGTAACAAGATTACTGGATAAGTTATTTGTAGTTTGGTTCAGTGCATTTTAAACAGCAAACCAGAGCACACCTCACACCCAGAATCTTCTCTAGCTGCAATTCATAAGAAGTTTTGAGAAAGAACTTCTGCTGAGATTATTTAGCCATACATTTCTGTGTAAAAGCAAAGTTCTAGAACTCAGCTCTCAGTCACTCCTTCAGTAATGAACAGTGCAAATGGCACTCCACTGAAAAGCACCCGTGAAGAATAATTACATTCACCCCCTGCCTAACAAGCTGTTAGTGACTTCATCTAACTCAACACTTCACTGATTTTTATTGAGTCTAAGTAGTCTCAGCATCTCAGTTTGTCCCACATTTATACAGGTATCACACTGAACATTTTGATTTAGAAAGGTTACCCTTTAACTAGCACATTCCCACATTCTGTTTCAAATCACTGTATCTTTGAAGAAATCCCAAAGCTGAGCTGTGCAATCTTGTAACTGTACGATTAGAGCAGGTTCAAGGTTCACAAGACAATTCAGGCACTATTAGAAGTGTACCAAACCCACACTCACCTATTTTTAAATCTATCTAGTGCAGCAATACCAAAATAGTACATTTTGGATGCAAAAGGCTTTCGTAAGGCTTCAAGAACATAGCGCAGGGCCAGGCCCAATGCCATGTAAGTAACCAGTCCTTTCTCTATGATGCCCCCAAAGAGACAGGCTGTTATGTGCAGCTCTTTGTCTGGGTACTGGGGGAAGAATCGATATTCCTCAAACAAGTTCCTCAGCATACAGTTAAACACTTCTCGTTCCCGTTTAATGTTGGAGTCCTTAAACCTCTGCAGCATTTCCAAAACCTGCAAAGAAATTGGAAATTGTTACCGACAGATTGGCTTTAATTCAGCCCTTTCCCATGTTCATGTTCCATGAGTGTTTGCAACTACTAAGGTACGTTGTGCTACCACAACCACAAAGTAACTGCTTCATTTTAGACAGCAGGCAGACACTACATCACTACAACCAGCTTCCTCTTCAGACTTTAGTTCTCTTTTAAGCAACTGTCTTCACACAAAATTTTTTTGTGACCGCCTACGCCATTACTTTCAAATTAGAAAAATTAAAATTAATGTTGTGTCTTCCATAATTTATAACTGTGCAAATATATTGAAGTAAATTCGAAGTACTTCAAAGAGCAAGTCCATCAGACCAATAATTACTCTCATAGAGACTAACAAAAATAATTATCAAAAGCTCAGAAGGTAGAACTTGTGACACTTTTATATATCTAGATCTTGCAGTAATTTTTACACAGTTTAAAACCAAATACATTTAAGATCACTTATATAGACTATTTAAAGGCACTTTTTAGCACTTATTTTCAACAAAAAAGCTTCCACGCCACACAGAATCTTTCCCACTTAGCAGCATTTTAGGAGTGTTAATTAGACACTGAAGTCTTCAATCCAGACAAGTCAAAGTTGAATGTAATGAACAACTGCAAGTTCACTGTGAAAACAACTTCAACCAAGCAAAAAAGCAATGCTGCAGCATCCACCACGAGCCCTTTATTATTTCCCACTAAAAGTAATACATGAAGGAATAATTATCATCCACTTTATTGCAAGTTTCTGGACCGGTGCTGTAACTGCTACAGAAGGGAACTCACCTCATCCACAGACATGGTTGGGTGTGGTGGATGGTTGTAAATACGCTGGAAGTAGCTGTTTGCCTCATCATCTATTTCTTTGCTAAAGTGCTGATTAGCCTCTGGCCACACCTG
Organism: Molothrus ater; assembly: GCF_012460135.2. Lineage (NCBI taxonomy): Eukaryota > Metazoa > Chordata > Aves > Passeriformes > Icteridae > Molothrus > Molothrus ater. Next base: position 13,799,492 of record NC_050489.2, on the reverse strand, counting down.
AGATAAGTCAGCTGTTAAAAAAAAAAGGAACAGGTATCATACTCAGGACAACTTCAGACAGTCAGGATTTCACCTAGGCCTTTTCAACTCTTCCACCAATCTATAAAGAACTGCTAGTTCTTCTGAAGAGCAGGATATTTAACCTTCCCAGTAGACAGGAATTGCTATTTTAAAATCTGTTTTCAATATGCTATATTTATTCAAAAAAACTGCATCCTAAGATAGCATTAACCTCACAGTGCTCTACTCCTAGAACTCAGTGCATCCCAAGCTAACCTTGGCTGACAACTAAATAACTGAATGCAGAACAGTCTAGAATAAAGCATGCTACACAACACAAACATGCACACAAACTTGCACACAAACTTTCAAGCCAGCCAGTGAGCTTCCAACAAGTTTCTATTGAATGCTCAAGACCCAGAATATAAAGCAATGGTTACTACAGCCACCTCCACTGTACGGCTCCTCTGTAACAGCAATGTGGAAGGTTTAGCACATGGCTGTGCTTCCTGAGCATTTGACTGCTTCAGCATCTCACTGTAAGCATGCTGCAGAGGCATAAATTAGTTAAGGATAATGGCTTAGTTGTTATGAACCTGATTATTCCTTTCAAAAACTATCTTTCCACCAGCTTTTTGTCTTATTTGCATCCAATGTTGCAGTCTATTTCACTGCTTCACCTGGTTTAACCAGCTCCTTTATCCAGGTTTAATCTTGTTATAAACAGAACAAAAGACACCCTGGTACCACACAAATATAATTCTCTGCCAAGAGCAGGACAACACTTTTGTTTAAAACACAGTACAGCAGAAAAAGGACAAACACACTATTCATGCAAATCCATAGCACATTATATTTTTATGCTAATGGGTTCTTTTTTAATATCCCCACCCTCAGACATTTGGTAAGCTATTAGGATACATGTTTAGAAGAACCTTTTCCAGACTAATATAATAATACAAGAGCCACATTTACCACCTACAGATCCAAGCTTCCCCTGAAGGAAACACAGATTAACTGCAGACCACAGTCACACTTCACAGCCACAGACAACACTACCACTTACAAGGTTTCATCTTACTCTGCTGGAATGTAGGCTGGTTCAGTCCAGATGTGCTCAGCTTCCTTTGCACGAATGGGTCATTGTTCACTGCAGGAAGGCCCAGGGCTCCAGTTCCTATGCCAGTCAGGCTACCCGTAGTAAGACCACCTACTGAAAAGCAAACCTGTAGTAAGACCACTTACTGAAAACAAGCAATTTGTCATCTCATTGCATCCTCACAGTATCTACTTACCACTCCTCCTAGCACTTGTCACTTCCAACAACTGAGACCTTTATAGCCTCATTGCTGTCTAATATCAAGCAGTTTTAACATAAGCAGTTCTTAATCTCTGTCCCAACCTAAAATAAGGCTGCTATATTTGTCAAAACACTCATCCTCTTGACTCAAATCTCTTACCTATTGCAGCTCCAACATTCTGAAGTATTGTTTCAGCAATGACCCAGGAGCAAGGGCTCCTCACTCCATCCATATCAGAGTGTTAACTTCCTTGCCTATGACACAGCTGTTTGTCCAGTGTGACTTCCCACCCTTAAAGGGAAGGAAGCACCCAACCCTCCCTTAAGGGGTGGGCTGTCACATTCAGTATTTCCAACCACAGCAACAACAGTGCCTCAGCTGTACCATGTCAAAAACAAGCCACTCCACCCGAAGAGCAGTACCTGGAAGCTGTGAGGAAAGTCCTCCAATGCCACTGAAACCGGTTGTCTGGTTTTGGGTGGAAAGAGGTGGGAACGCTTTTGCTGGTGACTGAGGAGTACTGAATGCAGAGCCCAAGTTTGGAGGGAAGCCTTGCATGCTCTGGGTGTGGGGAGCAGCTGAGCCACCTAAACTAAGAGAGGCCATTCCCGCAAGCGAGTCGATCTGAATGAAGAAAGGAAGATTATACAGACATCCATAAACCACAATCCAGATGATTTTTGGCATGTTTTGTACAAAGACAGCTACATATCAAAACATTTCTGAGAAAAGCTCTTCTGCATGGTTACTGTAAATTCTGAAGTCACCCAAAAGATTAGTTTGTCTACAGAAGGCACTCTTATTTTTCTTCTGCAATCCCATGAAATCCTATTCTCTCACAGGTTCTACAGAATGCCTCATTGTTCCACAGTCTGTAGCTGAGTGTAACACAACAGTAAATGCTTACAATAAGTAGCATTTACTTCTACTTGCAGATTTTTGTACTAGAGTAGTTTATGCTCTGCAGTTTGCAACCTCAGACCCCACCTCAGGACTTAGAAAGCTGTTTCATTTCAAACTTCAGAGTATTTTTGACTGTCTGAAGGACCCTACTATGCCAGCTTTTCACAGCTAAATACCTGAATGAAGTCCACAATAAAAAACATTAAGACCTGGTTTATGAATAGGAGGGAAGGCACAATACAGTCTGCCAAAGCAATAAGTTAAAGAACTGACTAGGAACAGCAGAAAATGGTATTATCTACCCAGAAGACAACATGACTACAGAGTAAAAATTGCTTCTGTTTATTCATATGAGTTATTTGTAGCAGGATGCCAAGATTTTTGGTACATCTGATGAACAACTTCAATGAAGCAACAATTCACAAGAAAACCACTATCTGCATTTAGTTTACATAAGCTACTGACAATTCAATCATTCTTAAATGCTGAATTGTCACTATTTAATGTGAAATACTTTTTACCAGTTAAAAATCTGCCATTGAATGTAACTGCTAGAAGCAAAACCTGTCTGTAATGTGTTGCTCCCAGAGGAGGAAGGGATGATGAGTGGCAGGGATTAACTGAAATGTACCTTGTTTTTAAAAGAGCAGTTCAGTTGAGAGCTGAAGAGCCCCAGTTATAACAAGTCCTTATGCTCTAGCACTGTGGCTTGGCCCGTGAAGCTACAAACAAGACACATCAGGTTCAAAGGCAGTGCTTAATTCTCAGAAGTCCTAGTAAATTTTAGCACTTTAAAAGAAAGCCTCAGTTATTCAAAGTAAAACCAAATATCTGTCCCTCCTCAGTGCTCCCATCCTATAATACTTCACAGTTACTTCTTACAGACATCAGTGAAGTCAAAGACAGTTCTGAACTACATCCCTCAGACATCATTCTCTAGTTACAAGCAAGCTATCAAGACATGCAAGCACAAAACTACGTGAGCCAGATGATGTTTGACTTAGTCCTGCAGAAAGAGCTCAACTAGTACAGCAGAACTAGCACTAGATCAACAGCACCTTCTGCAAATGCAGCATGTGACTGTTGTACCTGCACAGGAGAGATGGCATCCAAGCTGCTGGCGCTGGGCGGGCGTCCTTTGGGCATGACCCCAGGCGGGGGCTGCCGAGCCTTGTTCATGACATTGCTGCAGTTTGCTACCATGGTGAGGATGGTCTCTGACAGCTCCTGAGAAACACTCCTGGGATGGGGAAGGATGACAGTGAGGCATAGAACATTCACAAAAATAAGGCCGTTAACTTATTCGATTTTCCTAAAGAAATTGAGGCCATATTTCACAAAAAGAAGCTGCAAAACAACCCCAGCAAAAGCTACATTTTGTTATTAGAAAAACTTGCCATAGATCATTTCCCAAGAGAAACAGCTATATTTAAATAGAAAAGTTTAAACTGTAGTTCTACAACAGTCTCCAACAGACTATTACTTTGTTTTTGATAATTCAAATACTCCTTTACAGTTACATCAGCAAGCAAGGGCCTACAGAAGGCTGGGATATGTACTACATGGTTCCAAGAGGTTCTTGGAAGAGCCTTTGTCTGCTGTTGTCCACATTACGGGCTATATAGCATCTTAGCCTCAGAAATTAAAATACAGATAGTGATTCTGTGATCCCTTGCTCAAATCTGCCCCTCAAGGCTTGTTCCTGTACCAAAACTTCACCATTTATGGTTACTCTCATTCTGAATCTCATTACACACAAGGTCTCTCTAAAAGATGAGATACATGAGCTATGTACTCACAGACAAAAAAAGAAGAGGTAAATACCACCACCTGCTTCACTAAAACTCATCTGTCTACAGACTGAAAGACGTGCTTCACACACTGGCATTAAACCCAGAGACAGGAAATTTAACTATTCAAGGAAGATATAACCAAAAAACATCAGAAAACTCAAACTTAGGCACAAAGTCATTGCACAACCCAGAGCAGCCAGTACCTCTTTCCAAAGTGTTCCATGTCTGACTGCCAGGTTCCCAAACTGGAAGGAAAGCTAGCTCTGTTGCTGACTTACCTAACCACAGACATAATAACAGAACACTAACATTTTCCTTTTGGAAAAAACAGCCAATTATTTATGCTTTCCTGAACTTCAGTTATACCTTTTTGGTGAAGACAGCTAAAGCTGCAGATTCCTTCCTGTAATGGTGCAACTATCCTAATACAGCTTTGTTGTTCTGTTAACATTGTCTGAATATTCCTCATTTCAATTCAATTTTCACAAGCTTTTACTGCTCAACTCTTAGGATGAGGGGAAAAAGAACAAAGGAACAAAAGAACAAAAAGAATCACACTGCTGGTGATTAAGGCAGAAGAACTGAAGATCAGCCATCAGCTTTGGCAGGTATCCTGTTATGGGACACACAGAATTAGTGAAGGGCAGCCAGCTGTTCTCCAGAACCAGTGATCCACTATGCAGTGTGGGGAAAGTGCCACCCATGAGAGATGGGGGAGGTATCATATGTGACCAGGCTTCTATACACAGCAATGGATATGTTAATAACTGTTTCACAAACTGGCTCCTTTACACTCCTCACATCCTCTCACCAGAGCCTTGTTTCAAGGACTTCAGAACAAACGGCCTTGGGGGGAATGTATGAAAATGCAATCAGAAATCTACCTTTGAAAAACCCCAAAGAGATTTCTTTTTCAGAAAGTTCAACCAGACCTGAAGACAGAGCTCTGAGGTTAGCACACAGTAGAGTCAGTATCTACAGTATGTATCTGCCCTCACCTGAGCCACAGTCTCAGAAATGTCACTTAAATGTATGTATGACCAGCTGAAATGTACCACAGGATTTTTTCTGATGCAGGAGGCATTTCAAGACCATACAGCACTTCAGTCAGCCATGGAATGGGCTGGGGGAGTCTACAGTTCACATGTGGTTACCAACCTCAGTCTTTTGCCCTCCTCCTTTTTGGGGGGTTAAATCTGCAGTCTTTATGCTTAAATACTACAACATGCTTTTGCAAAACAAATTCCAACTTGCTGTAAATAGATAATATGGCAGCTCAGAATGAGGACAAAGACAGACTTACAATCCCTGAATTGGATATTTATGGTGACTAGTTAGGCCATTTGTGTTTTGGAAAGAACCACTAATGTTTTGTCCCACCATCTAGGCAGACTTAAGGTTAACTTTTTTATCATGTCAAGAGACACACTGCTGTATCAAGTTGCAAACATCACAGTATTTTTAGATAGCATAGAATTGCAGGTTTTCTAAAAAAAAAAACAAACCCAAAATCCCAAACCAACCAACCAACCAACCCAAAACCCACAAAAGAACACAGTCTGCATTTCAGGCAAATGAAGTTGGAGGGCTGAGAGGACCAGAGTCTAGAGGAACAAAACTGTCACTGTAAGGGAAGTTCCAGCTTGCTGTAATCACATGTTCATTTCTCTCTCTTCCTAAACACTTTCTTACAAAGTGGGAAGAAGCCTTTTCATTCCTGAAGCACAGGTACACTGAAGCTCCTTCCCTGCTTGAGACTGAGAAGACTTGACTTAAAGACTGAGAAGAAATGATCATTCCCCACACTGACACCCTTGGACCATGCAGGGCATGACTGTGTGGAGAAGGCACTGCTGTCCCTCTCAACTCACTGCAGCTCCACGAGCGAAGGACTTCTCATAAGCACCTTGTTAATAAATTACATGGTTGGTCAGCCTGTGGTGCCTGCAACCAAGCCTGACTTCACTGTAAAAACACACTCAGCTATAGAAAGAACACTGATTTCTTTTTGAAGACTCACTGTTACATGATGCCACAACTGCAGTGTTCACCAGTGATAAACAAGCTGCACCAAAAATAAGTCTCAGAACATGCAGGGACCTGGTGGCTAAAAAAAAGTGTCTCCCAGGTCACAAAACAAGACAAGAACTAACTACAGCCTAATTAAAGAGCAGGCTCCTAAACCAACAGATTTAGGAGATGGCAGGCTTCAGCTAGTGAAGTGCAACTACCCTCCCAAATGTACTTCATATTTACTGTGATTTTAACCTGCTAGTCTTTACAACGCCTGCTTCCATTTGTGACTGAAACCTAAGCTAATCAAAGCAATTGCTTCATGAAAGAAATCCAAGCTTTTTCTTTCTAAAGCTCAAAGAGAATAACTAATAGAAAATGACTGCAAGTAGGTCACATTCTTGTATAAAAGGGAATAAAAGTAGCTATAAAAAGAAACCAAAGGCTGTGAGAATTGTGCCAGTAGAGAACTAGTGGCGTTTGGAATTAATGGAATAAATAAAACTTGGTAACACATTAAAATTCAGAACACAATGACATTAGATGCAATTCAAATCTACAGTTAACTATTAAACCTCTAAAACACAGACACTGCAGCATGCAAAAGAAGGAATATAAGTTCATTTGAGAACTACAGTCTCAAAAGATGCGCTTTGACTTGAAAATCAAGAGCTATCTTTTCTGACCAAAACATGTGCTAGATCATTTTATTTTAGAAACAGCCTTTGAACTTCAGTTGCAGAGGTTCCAGCAGAAAACAGGAAGTTTTTCTTTTCTCCTAAAGTCTTACAGGTACCTCAACTTCTCTTTCAGTTCCAATACTCATTGTGACCAACTCTATGTTGGTACTAATTTCCTACTATCTACATGAGAGCCATGAATCATCCTGGGTACCTCTAAAGATGTTTCTTATCTCTTTCAAGACCATGCTGGCTAAGCCAAAGGACACACTATAAACCCCAGATTATGTAACACACACTTGGGTATGCCAGCCTCATTTGGTGCCAAAATGTAGCAGCAAAACAAGCCCCATCTCCAGCTTCCAGTCACTCTGGCTCACACATTGCACTATGCTGCCTCTCATTACCTCTGAAATATTGCTGCAGTTCAACACACCTTGATCTGACAGCACTAAGAAACAGCACTGCAGATGTTTTACAATTTTCAGTCACATTTACTGTGTGTACATAGCATTTAAAGACTGATTTGTCCAACTGCACTTTCCATCAGCCCTGTATTCTACCCCTGCCTCTAGCAGCTCTCAAATCCAAACCCTTTTCTTTTGACTTCAGCTAAACAATCTGATCTGCAAAAGATGTTCAATATTCTCCATCACTGACTACTTCGAGTCTCAAAGACAAGAGAAGTTACACATATTTAGTTTCAGTCTCAATTACACAATCACCACTCCCCACTTTTCTCCTACACATAAGGATGGCATGAGTCGTTTGTGCCAAAGCAGTTACCACACAGAAACATTTGGTTAACACAATCACAAAATCTGTTATAAAGCCACTGTTTTCCAAGATGCTGTCCCATTCTGTAGCCATGGCCTGAATTCCTTTGTCTGAATTACAGCTCTGTATCTATCTAGTCATTAACAACTGATTATCTGACTAACCAGACAGCCTCCAGTCACCAAGATCAGCTCACCTGTTTGCTGATAAAGACAATACTCAAGCTCTTGTGATCTAGCCTACAACAGAAGTTTCAATGCAAAATTAAATGTACTCCTGCACCTATCCCTGCAAGTTTATACACTCTCATTAACCCCATCCTCCACATGAAACTCCAAACCAGCTGTGACAGAAAGCCAGCTGCAAATGCATTACTCTTTCAGCATAAGCAATGTAATTCTTACCCAGCACAAGCTTGCAGGCAGGCCAACATAGTCGCCAAGGTTTCTGGAGGAAGCTGAGCACTTTTGGGCTGATCCTTTTCTGGAGCAAGGCCACCCAGGATAGATGGACATCTTCTCTTTAAGAAAGTCATACAGGCCTGGATGAAAGGTTCCTGAGGAAAAAAAAAAGTTATCTTAATCTCCCAAACCACATCCAAGACACTATTTCAAACTTGGCAATTGCACCATGGAAAGAATTGCACTAAGCTACTATAGTTCAGTAAAAAAGTTGAACTATCAGACTATGGACACTTTTGACAACTTTAACGCTACTTAGAGAATTGTTAAAGTGACTTAAGTTAGTCACTGACAAGAGTGCAAAAATAAAGAGAAAAATCCTGCTTTACCCCATGTTCCCGAATTTTATCTGTGAGCCATTTGTCAAGTTTGAGGTATTCCCGTCGAGAGGCAAGTGCAGCAAGGTCAATAACAAAGGCAAATGGAGTACCATTTAGCAGCATTGACAAGGCCTAAAGAAAGAAAATCAGAAGACTACTAGTGAAGACACACAGATACCCTTTCTCCTTTCTTTTCTTTCTAGTTCCCATACATGTTTTAATAAAGAGGTCTTATGACATGCTGCTATGCTTTCTTTGTCAACAAAGATTGGTACTATCAACTTATAGCTCGCTTGTGAAACAAATCAGCAAGAGCTCTGATTTGAAATCATGACTTCACCTTCCTTGAAGTGACCTTGTGCTGACAGTTTTAAATTCCTCTGTGATATGAAAAACCACCAGCGAGTGGTCAAGAGCTACCAAAGTGATATTGCTACAAAGCTAAGCAGAAGAACTTAGCATTTTCCTGCAAACAGACCTCAACCACTTCAGAGATACTTGGAATATATCTGCTCCAAGAGGTCATCTCTGAACACTGTAATTGCTACAACAAAACTGATTTCAAGCAGCAGCTGGTGCTCTTGCACTTTGAAACACCCAGTTATTTTGCACCTAACTTTAGGAAGCAATAAAGCCTCCAAAGAAGTTAGTCACAACTTCCAGTCTTTTGTCAATGTATAAAATCTAAGAACTAGTAGCATTCTCAAGAAATCCCCATTCCATTATGTTTAGCAGTGCCACCTTCACACAAACATCTGACATTTTCTACATTCTCATTTCAATAATATTCAAGGTTAAAACAGTCAAAGCTCTTCCTGGATTTACACTACATTCACACAGCAAGCAGTTCTGCTGCGCTGCTTCCCAAGGTACTTGTCAGCTAAGCCATGATAACCAACCCCACTGCAAATACCAAGTACAATGTCTTGGGCTCACAATAGGACAGGCTGGAAGCATCTGGAGTCAGATACCACAACTCAGCTGAAGAGTACTTTAAGTCATATGAACGTAGGCTTTTTTTTAAGATGAGGGACAGCAGCCACAAATAAATTCAGACATGCCTGAACAATGTAATCCTTACTAAATTAGTCTAAGTTAAGCTTAGCTTTTGTTAAAAGATGAGCAAGTCTGCATAAGGCACCAGACAAAAAACAATGGCAGTATTTTGAAAAACTCACCTTCAAGTCTTGCGCCACATCAAGAATACGTGACAATTTTGCCTGGTCATACTGCTCCCCTCTCATGTACCACTCTGCCATGGCATGCATGATAAGCTGACGAATTGAAGGAGACTGACCCTGAGGAGAATTAAATTAGGGTTGTACTTCATGATTCTAGTAACAGGATCAATTATGTGAACATTCATCAGGGTATTTCACAACTAAAAACCTTAACATACAAACATATTTAGTCTCCAACATACAAACATGTTTACGCTTCAGCTTCAGAACTTGTTTCTGATTTTAACTCTTTCTATGCAAAACTGAACTATCCAGGAGCTACAAATAAATGATGTAGCTGACTGCAAATGGTAGATACATACATCCCCAGCTCTTTCCTACCACTGTCCAGGACCAATTCCTCTCTATCATAGGCAAATCACTTTCAGACTACACAAATATTTACAAAATGCTATGCCTGACAGGATGTCCTGAAATGAAAATTCAGTACCACACCTTTAAAAAGGAAAACACAGTATCTAGATCATTGCTCATACAGAGGCAATTTCAAAACACAACCCAAGTAACATTTTTATGGCAGCAAGGGTTTTGTTTAAAGGAAAAGTGTCACGGAATGGCACCATGTCCCATGGCAATCATCATTCAGTGCCTCTTCTGCCATTTCAAGACCACATGCAAAAAGCACTTCACGTCTATTCTACCCCTCATACTTCAATTTAAAGATTTCCATCAGGAAAATATAAAACATTCACAGCATGCCCTCAGAGGTCAAGCTTCTTGCCATTAACTCTACTCTAGATGAACAGGGTAACATGTTTGCTAATAAAGATTTTCTCCAACCCCAGAGACTACCTCTACTTTAAATTTCACATGATTTCTCTTCATTTAACTACTAATGCACACAGTGATGAAGGCCACACCAAACAAAACATCCATTAGAAGTATGGGATTTGCATACACAGCTACCATATGTCTGCATGGAAGCTCTCCTTGAAAAAGCTCAGCAGTCAGTCTCAAGTTTTCACAAAACACCCAGACTCTGCAAACTTCCAGAGCAGGTAGTTTCTTTATGTCTAGAATAGCTTTCATCTTTTTGGCAAGTACAAAGGAGATTATTTTGGTTTAAACCTTCTCACCTCTGACTCCTTCAAGTTTTTACACTTTAAATGTGTGAGGTTGAGAGCTGAGGGGGCGGGGTAGGTGATGCTGTTGTGAGGGGTTTGGGGATTTCTTTTGGGTTGTTTGGTTTTGAATTTTTTTCTTAAAATAAAACTGTGGTCAATTTTGTTTAAAGCTAAAGGTTTAAAAGATCAAACTTAACTTGGGTCTCTGTACTTTTCCAGGAATATTTTCTCAGTGAATATTATTGAAAACCAAACCATAACAGTTTGTTTCAAGTCAGGGAAGAGATATCCCATTACTTTGCATAAACCATGGATCATTTACCTCTTGGGTTTTAAAGTGACTACAAGAACAAACTACAGTGAAAATACTTACCTGTCCATGCCATGCATAGTGCAAAATGATGGCTGAGTTGGGATGGTTGCCAAGGAAAATTGGCATGAGGGTGGAGATGAGTTCATGGCGCAAGGTGTGCCAGGACGTGTTGATCTGCAGTAAGGCCAATACCAGCATATCTGGGCAATGCTTGATAGGAAAACTGAAGAGCTGCTTAACCTGTTCATACTGCCCCACTTCTGCCAAACGTAACAGAGACTCAATCAAATCCAGGCTCTTCCTAACAAAAGAGAAGAAAAAACAAATAGACAAACCCCACAAAGTTAGCAAGCAGTAAGTTTACAGGATCCTGGATTCAAGTATTTTATGGCAGCAACTATAAGGACATAAAAAGCAACACCCACTGCAAACAACCTGACACCGCAGCTCTTATCATGTACAATTAAGCCTGCAAGAAACCATAAAAAATAACTCAGATCTTAGGAGCTCCTAGTTATGTTAGGGAGGAGACGGAACTGAAAGCTGACGTTGAAGAAATTCAGCTTGAGCTGGGTCACTTGGATAACGGAACTTGAAACATACTTGCAGCAATGGAATACACTTTTTGAAACACCTGAGAGTCCCCACTTGTGGAAGTTAGTGAAGAGACTCTACTTGTTTTGCCTGCTTTACAGACAAGTGATCATTGCCCTTTTACTTGTATTCCTCATCCTTTAATTCCCTATTCTGGGTGGTATAATTGAAAAAGAAGCAAGCATCTGTACTGAAAGCTACATGGCTACCCCAAAAAAGGGATGTAAAGGGCAGCTTAAAGTCACACCAGTCAGCTTCATGCACTAACTCACCAATAGCCACATACATTTACTAATTAAATTTTAGGACTTCTTTCATACAAGTTTCTCTAATATCATACTGGGAAAGACAGATTTAAGTTTCAAAACCACCTCCTCCATCCCCTCCTTTCAGCTTGCAGGATGTGCCAAAACACATCAGCAGACACTCTTTAAACAAGCCAAAGACTCCAGCAAAAGCAAGGTATTATGGAAGTACACAGGAAGTTTGATACTGTGAACAGGTTTCACCAATCAAACCTGTCACAAATACTAATGGCTGATCTACTGGTATGTACACAACAACAATAAATCTGGCTGCATGAAGATAAAACCACCTTTGACCAGACAATTAATCTTACTCTATGTATGAAAAGCAGTTGAGAGCAGGTTTATTACCATGTAGCAATTTCTCGATTGTCATCTCTGGTGGTGCTTTCAGGATGTCTGTGGCAACAGTATGGCAAGGATAGTCAGCAAAACAGAAGATGTCAGGGTTTATGAGGGAATGTTGGATGAAGGAGAGCTGGAATAACAAAAGATGTCAGAAGTAGTTTAGACATTAGATTTTCAGGGTTGCTTCTGCTTATCAAGTGCCACATTTTGAGATATATAAATCAAATCAACTAAGCAGCAGGGATGAACCAAGCTTCACTATGTGTTTTAAGCAAGGCTGAACCTCACACTTCTAGAATTGGAGAATTATGGGTATAGACATGCTGAGGATACTTGTTTGCAAGAAGCTGTGGCCTTTTAGTGTAACCAGGTAAGCACTCCAGAGCACTGCCATGCAGCAGCAGTTCCATGCTCAGCTGCACCACACACCAGAACTCTGCTGGGGCCAAAGGCAGGCTCGCAGTGCACAGCAAGTGACCATGACCCACACAACGCAGTCTAATCACACATGGTACTTCTGTAATAAAACCCGAGGCTTGTGCCTTACAGGCAAGGTCTCAAATGAGGATTATCTAACATTCACACTACTAATCTCCATTTATCATTCAAGAAACTCAGGAATTTTGAAAATATTCTACAGATAGAGCAAAAATGTTGGTAAACATACCTGGCCCTCTGCATGCTTCCAAGGTCTGTATATGGCATTAACTGGAAAAACCTCCATGCCCAGCCCTCTCTGGATGCCAAAAACTACAATATGCAGTCCCTTGCTATCACGAATCTGAAATCCTGGATGGTCCAATTCATACGTCACTACTTTGAAGTCCAGGCTAGGGTTCTGCAACCAGACAAACAAGGATTGTGAGCTTTGCACATTACCATCTTCAGTACTGCCTTGAAAGAGCCCCTCTTCATCAGTATTGTACCCAGCTTAACATCCACCCAACTTTTAGCTGAAAGCAAGGGTTTTGTTTTAAAAAGAGATGAATTTATATAGTTGTGAGAAATTGATGCAAGTTAATGTTTTAAACTACCCTGTGAGATTGCACTTCCCCAGCACTACAGTAGCTGTCTCTCCTTCCAAACATTTAATTAACAATTCTTTAAACACCCCAAACAAATAGCTCCTCTCTTAGCATATTAACTTACTCCTTTCCTAGGATTCCACACCCTCCAATAAAAGACAGAAGGGTCTGATCTGCTCACAAGCAGAACTTGCTCCTCCTTTTGCAAAATGTAAACTCTAAGACCTCGTAAAGCACCCAACGTATTTTCAGGAACAGTGTAAAACAATACTGATGAGAGAGCCTGGAGGAAACTGTGGCCATTATGGAACAAAAACCAGTCATTTCAGAGATAGGTGAGCACCAGAGATAAAGCTATTTTATGGCCCAAGGTTTAGAAAAACAAAACAGTGACTTCTGCATAAGGAACATACAGAAAAAAATCCTGTATAAGGCAAGCAAAGGAAATGGTACTCATGTAGCTGAGTTCATTACAAAAATTGCTGCTTATAAAGCAGTGGAAAAACCTTCCTATTTCTATAGTGCTATCATACCTAAGAAGCAATAAAGAAGAGTTTTGGAATGAGTAACTACAAAACTACTTTCATTTTCATCACTAATGCCTACAGTAAGAAGTTTCCAAAACAAGGTCTCTCATGCACAAAACTTTCCACTGTCAGAAACACACTGAAACACAAAAACCCTCAGAGAACACATGCTGGAATGCAGTGTGGAATGAATCTCAAACTGCACCCAAGCTATTCATTCAAGTAGCTTCCATTCCCTGGAATTCCTCAAACTTTTCTTGCTCATGAGGGAAAAAAACCCAGCATTTAAGTACAGTTACTTAGAGTCAAAGCTATTTGGGCTGCTGGGGAGCTTAAAAAGGTTTATGATCATAGTGAGATATGCCCTGCTTTATCCATATGAAAGACCAAGATGCTTACAAGACTTACCAGCTCTTTAAGAACATCAATCAAGACCTCCACATTCCAGGTATGGGCTTGGCTTCCGTCACTCTTATCTTTGCCATCACTCCAAATCCCACTGCCAGGAGCCGAAATAGACTGCAAGTCAAATACACTGAATCAAACACTAGTAAAAAATAAAGCAGTCTCAACACCCACTGGCTACAGAACTCCTTGCACTAGAAAGGTACAAACAGAAGTTCAGACTAGTAATGATATCAGTTTAACACTTTGAGGATCTTTCATTCATGAAAGTATTACAGACATTTACAGCAGAACAGTCAGAAGTACAAGTATTGAATAATACAAGCAATTGTTAAATTCCTAGAGGCCATCATGTTAACTCCTTCTTCTGCTGAAATATAATCCCCAGGAGAACAGGCACTCACTTGTAATGAAATACCATCCGTCAATCCTGAATGAGTTCGAGCCATCATCCCCAAAACCCTGGCAACCTGGGCAGCCGTGACTTCCCGAACACCAAACTGCATGATTATGTTGCGACATTCTTCAACACTAAGATGCAACAAAACACAGAGATCTTAGAGGAAAGCAGGTTTCACTGCAGCACAACATAAGGCTTCAGCCAAATTAGTCAAATGATCCAACATAACAAAATTCCAGGACAATCAAGAAGAAAAACTCGGTAGACGATCTGTGCAATTATTTCCATGAAATACACTGTGCCACGTTTCCAGTTCAAAGCCAGGTGTACTGAAGTGACAGGGATGTCACAGAGATGTTTCACAGACTATGCTCTGTCAAAGCAAAAGCACAGGGTAGGTTTAGCACTCTTGTTGCTTAAAAGCACTTCCACTACTGATCTGTGATAGAGAGCTTCAGAGACTCAAGTTTTCTGCTACCTAAAAGCGAAACAAAGGCTTTGAGAATGCACGTTTCAAAATGCTGACATGCACTCTTCAAAGGTAAGCTGTGAACATTTGCCCTTCAGCCTGATACGAACCATGGCATCCCTGAGCACAGGGCACCAGCAAAAACCTCCCAGGAGACAAGAGAGAAAACAAAGAGCAGATGCCCGAGTTTCAACTTTAGAACTGAAGGCTTTTTTTGTAGTTTTTTTCCCATTTTGTATATACTTCATAACTAGGCTAGGAAGATTTATATAGCATGAGTATATAAACTGTTTTATTAACAGGCATGTGTTAACAAAGGAAATAATTCGGTATCTTTCAATACATGGTGTTTTTTTCCTTCTTCATTTAAAAAGAAACTCATGTTAATACCTTTGAGATTTCATCACCTTCCCAAAGTAATCAATAGTCTTTCTCTTGAAATACAGAATAATTTAATCCTACCTTATGTTTCTTACAGGTTAGCTTCATTCTGAGGGCTAAGTTTTACAAGAGTAAGTTCTTCCAACACTCTAGTGGCATTTAGCTGGAATTTATGTCTACCCAGACACTTTTATTTTCACTTAAGAAAGGATGATAGTCAAATTCTTATGAAACCTTCACAGCAATGTGAATCCTTTTATGTAGCACTTCTTACCATAACAAAATTCCACATAGTGTCTACAGGCATGTAATACAGATTAGAAGGAAGCAAAATACAACCAGAATTCAAATAAATGACCTCATAATACTTGATAAGATTCTACTTATTTTAGTAGTTAAAGTGCTCTTTACTTTTTACCTCAAGAAACAAGAAAGAAAACCATCACCACCCGAAGTTACATGCTTGAAAATTACATTTTCCTACAAACCTTGCACAAAAGCCATAGCCAACTTCTTGCATGAAATCTGCCAGAGAACTCTCCATCATGGTTTTGGCTATCCCTCCAGAATCAGGCAGGATCCTGTCCATTAGAATGTCCCGTTTTTCAGGGTAGAGAAGTGGTGCAAGCACCACAGGGCAACGCTCCTGGGGAAAATCTAAAAGCAAGAGTAACAAAGTGTCAAAACGTCAGCTGCATGTGAAAGAGTACTCAAAATTGTTCCACTGCTGCGCTAGAGTTGGCCTGCTGCTGGAGAAATCAAGAGGGCACAGATGCAGCATCCCTCCATCCCATTTTCAGTTATCTCCTGGCACTGGGATATTCCTAGAGAAGAAGAATGTAGACTAAACTAGGCTTGTGCAGGTTCACAGCAGCTCTGCAGCTGCCCAAAAGGCCAGCAGCTGGGCTGGTATAAGTTTAGAACTAGACTGTCACTAACAGCAGTTATCCAAAAAAAGCACAGGGCAGGAAACAATACAGCAGTCCAGCAAAAGCCACTCCTCCAACTCAGGAAATATTAGGAAACAAAAGATCTGCTACTGAGTCTAAGAAATGTAGCAAAACTAAGCCAGGCACTTGAGCACAGAAAGAGTAAATACTCATTTTTTCCTTCCTGGCAAACAAAGTTTAAGAGAGACTAGTAATGAGAGGATCGTATCTGTGGATCAGAGTTCTGCTCACAGTGGAGAGCAGCAAAGCCACCTTGTGGGAGGGCCCTTCCTGAGACAGCACCATACCCTGCAGGGCCATTCCAAGAGTGCCCAATATCCCAAAGCAAAGTGTCAGGAATTACACAAGCTAACACATTGATCTTTATTAAAATATATATGAACTAAGAAGCTATATTTAAAAACTTAGAACAAATATTTTGCTCTTGTACAAATGGTAGTAGCTTCCTCTAGGTCTGTGCAGAACGAAGGAGTGGGTTAAGTTCAATTATCATCTTGAGTCCAAATCCTCCCTAGTGTGACACGTTTAGAGCAAACACTGGTTTTGCAATGGAGCAGACTACAATAGCAGCTTCCAGGAAATGAACCAGAGCTCAAGTCAGAAGTACCTCCCCTCACTGTTCTAGTGCTTCCTCGTAGATCTGCATCTAATATAATAAAGCAATGCTTAAAATGCACCTGTTTGAAATTTATGTTCCTTACTCTGTTAGAGGGTTTTCAACTACAGTGCACTGAGCTGCTTTAGTTAAAGCCACAAATACCATGCCATACAAGCCAACACAGACTTGAATATCCCTTACTCAATGTTTATTCATCAAAACTTTTCAAGAACATGAGATCACGTTACTGCTCATCAAGAGTAAAGCAAACAGAATAGTGGTACTTTTCTGTCAGTTTAGAACTACAAAAATGTACCAAGTTCTAAGTCAGCAAGTCCCCATCACTTCAGCACTCTGCACTGACAGCAAGTCATGAAAATCCAGCTCAAAGTCTGTATCTGGTCAGGCTTCCTGAACAGCACCACTTACCTCTACGTAATGTTTTGAGGAAAGCGTCAATCTGCTCCTGTCCTACCCCAAAGGCTCCCTTCTGCCCAAAGAGGAGATGGGAGAGGAGAAGGTGCAGGACCTCTATTGCAATATCTTGGAAGCCACCTTCTTGATTTCCACTGACGTCTGCGTCAATGTAAGAGCGCAAAAGATCCGGGAGTTTCTGTTTGATAAACTGGGCAGCTTTTGGAAACAGAAGAGGTTAGAGTCAAAACCTGGGATTCTGTTTTAATATTAGATTCATTTAGCTAGGCACCATTCTCTTAATTTGAGTTTGTTTACCACAGGCCACAACAGTTCAGATTTAAACAGAAATCTCATACCTGAGAACTCAAATATTAACAGACAACTACAATTTAAGATATCAAAATACCCCAATTTGCTTAATTATCAAGCAAGTCATTCATGAAACAGTCCTTCAACTTCACACAAGATCATCTACAAGGTCATCTACTGCCCCTCCCAATGGCACCACTAATTACAAGGTCAGGTCAGGCAGGCACACATCTACCCATCTAGAAAGCACACTGCTGAAAAAGGCTGTCCCTGCCTGCAGTACTTGAGAAAACTTACCAAAACCTCGCAGATCTGAGCTGAAAGAGTTCAGTAAAGCCAGACCAAAAATCACCTACAAACAAAAACAAACATCATAGTAAGGGGATCTTATCCTTTCTAATTTGCGAAGTTAAAAAAAAAAAAAAAAAAAGAAAAAAAATTTTTAAATAAGCATTCACCTACCTCTTGAACTTTACTTAATTTGATGACTTTACTCAATTGGGCAAATAAATGGGGTGAAGGCTTTAGACTCTGAAATAGGTAAGAAGAATAACATGAAAGTTGTTCTGGGATTAATCTCATTTGCAATGTGTCAGACTATCTAAAGTCTATTTGCAAGCTTGCAATATTAGTAACTATTCTGCTGCAGGTTAACACAAAGCTTCTATGGCTAAACTTTCCAACTACTTTTGGATGCACTTTCTCTAAAAGCTTCTTCCATATATCCCCCTATATAACCACTATCATGGCTTTCATATTGAAAGAAACAGAAGCAGTGATGATTTGTTTTGGTTCTGGTGCCATAAACAAGCCAACAAGTACCAACATTAGATGAAGTATTACAATTAAGTTTGCAGTAATTCTGAGTGATTGACTAACCTGCTTAGTTTAACAAAAAATAAAACCCACACCAACCAGGCAAGCTCAGGTTTTGAAAAATTTACTACAAGGGAAGACTAGCTGGTTTTCTAGAGACCTATTCAGTGCAGTTTCTGACACTGGAATCCCCTTCAAGAAGCATACAAACCTTCTGATAGTGCAAGGGATTGTCAATGGCGTACGACAGCGTCGAGATAAAGTTTGGTTTTGTAATCAGCGACGCACACTCTTGGATCAGAAATTGAGTCTGAAAAGAACAAGACAACTTGAAGACTCACAGTTTTGTAACAGGACAATAAAAGTAATCTACTGTGCACTGTGTACAGAAAAACTAAAAGATAAAGTACTTATGGAAGTGCCCAAATTCTCTCTAACATCAACTAACTCCATTCAAGCTTTCTTCAGGTGTGCTTTGCTTTTAAGACTGACAAAGTGATGAAACATTCTCCATCATTTGTGCAATGTTTTGCTCTCTGTAAACATCCTCACACTTTGCAATAGACAACCCAAGAGTATTTGATTCATGGTTAGGAGCTAAAAAGTCTGTGACAAAATTGCTTAAGGATGAAAACAGCCCTGCCAATAGACATAGTCAGCACCAGAAATGTCAGTTAATAGATTTGGACAAACTCTTAAAATACACAGAAAGACTTGCAAACAAGAGGACTGCATCTGGTAAAAGTAGCATTTGTACTGATGCAACCTGTTTTTTTCCAGAGCAAGAGATTGTAAGTCAGATATTATTTTGAGGATTGGCAAAAAGTGCTTGCAGTTGAAAGGCCATATAACTAGAAAATAAGTCTGTTTGAATCTACTGCTTCTAACCTGCCTTTGTGCTTGACCGGATGAAATCCCACAGTAGATTTTTAACAATCAAAATTAATAAACAGACATGTTGGTGTAAACTGTACCTGATGAAAATCTTTGCCACTACTTTTACCATCGCCACTGAAATCCACGTGCGAGAATAGACAGCGTAGTAAATGCCTGTCTGCCTCGGGACCGTGCCTATTCACAATCTGGAAAAAAAGTATCAAAAAAAGAGCAAACAGTCATTACAGAGCAAGATCTGGGTCTAGCACCATGGATACAGCAGTACTGCTAGTAGTCAAATCATCTACAGTTTCAACAGAACTGCTGTAAATGTTCCTTTTAATCAGTAACCTAGAAACCACATCATTAACTCTATTTGCAAATAAGAAGTATAAACAAAGAATCTAGACACAAGTCACTGACACAGAAGCCATGGATTTCAGGGGTGGTATTCTTACAAAGCTAAGTAAAAAGGGATTTTTAAAGTTACCCTCAGGATCCTGCCATCAAAGCAGCCCAGAATCCACACCGTCCATGGCCTCACTTTTCCCCATTTTTCCCCACAGCTCCTGTGCCTAGCTCTGCAAGAACACAGCCTTGGGACAGCACCTGTGCAATGGGTGATCTGCATTTGCTGACTTATGACACCTATCACTTATTCCTAAATCTTAACAGTACTACATTTTTGTTTGCATCCCCTATCATTTACCTTAAGTTGAACTCAGCTACAGACCAGTTCATCAGCTTGTTGTCTGAAATAGCTGCAGACTGTTTTACAACTTGCTCCTTTCTTTACACCCCAACCAAGTGGACAGCATTACTTGTTTTTAATAGAATCCGTAACAGTCAGAAATGTGAAGCCAATCAACAGCAGCTTGCCTCTTTGGCCAAACAGTAGCAGCTAATAACAAATCCAACCTTCATCTACCAGCAACATTTTCCCCACTGTTTTCCCTTTTCTAGCTGCAGGAGAGACACACATGTGCCAGCAAAAACCTGCAGCTCTGCCTCTGGTCTGACTGCCTACACCAAGCCCACTGCTTCACCAGTCACGAATGTCCTTGTTTGCCAGTAGCTTCTTTGTGCAAAGAGACAAACAGGGTTGCTTTAGGCTCTGTCTGCTCGGGCTCTGATGTTTGACTGTTTTGTCTCAATTTTTCTACTGTTATCTGACACTATGCTTCCCTTTCCCGCAGAGCCTGCTGATTCCAGTGGCTGCCAAGTTTCGTTCTGCTGGAAAAAAACTTCCAAGTTGAATCCAGCTCTGCTTCTTTGACCAGAAGCTATAAAATACATGCCTGTGGTACATCAGTCCAGAGTAAACAGCCCAGCTGTGGTGACAGCTGGGCCTTTGAAGGCAGCCATATCCCTGGATCAGGAAGATGCTCAGACTGGTGCAAAAGGCAGCAAACCTGAATTAACAGCAAATCCTACTACCTAGCTCAGGCTTCAGAAAACAGGCAGTTTGTTTAGGCAATCACAATCAAATACAAAGATTTGGATGTGGTAACAAGACTGACATAAAGCTGGGTCAATTTCCTAAGAAGTTGCATGGTGCTGTGTGACCAAGGTGAATTCATCAAAGTAATCAGATGCCAAAGAAAACTGTAATACTAAAGCCACCCACACAACTTGCCTGCATCAGAAGTAAATTGCTTCCTTGCACTGAGGTATCTTCCAAAGGACAATAATTTGAAAATTTAACATACAGGAAGGAAGGGAAGGGAAGAGAAGGCTAAAAGTGCAGTGTATCAAATTTCAATTCTAACTACATTCCCAAAAAAGCTCTTCCAGGAAACAGGCAATAAGAATTGCCAGTTTTCCTGAAGAAAGAGCTGAAAGAAACCTTTGTATTGGCAGCCTTGATACACATTTACATGACAGTGCATCCAGTCATAAAACCAGATCAAAAATAGTATTTTTTTTACTGCAGGGGTCACCAAGCACTGACAGGGGGTGCCCAGAAAGATTGTAGTCTCCATCCATGTTGGTACCCAAAAACTGCCCAGACATAGTTCTGGGCAATGCACTCTAAGTGACTGTTTGAGCAGGAGGTTGGACCACATGACCTCCACAGGTCCCTTCCAACCTCAACCAGTCTGTGATTGAGGATAAAGCTTGAGCCACATGTATTTGGATTTATCAGGTAATGTGTTTGGGCAAATACAGGATTAGACAAAAAATAACTGTTTTCCTACATTCAAAAACATTCAAAACTTTAGCTTTCCTAGATAAACCCATCCACAAAGCCCTTTCCCCCTCTCCAATCAGGGCTCTCCTCACCACTTAAAGAGAAGGAGACCGCAAAAACTCACCTCGGAGGAAGTAATGGTTTAGAATTTGTGTCTGACAAATGCATAAAATATTTCTAAGTTTTTTAAACATACATTCAATTTCTTTAAGCATTACCTATATTAAATGACTACTGATAACATATTTAAACAGAAATTAGTTCCTCAAGCCTTGCCACTGTTACACTCGAGTGACGTATTTAAACAGAAGTGTCATTTTGCTCAGCTGAGACAAGAACAACTCCAAGTATGAATTTCCACAACTCTACATGCTTAGATGGAAACTTTGCAAAATTGAGTGAATCATGCCAAAAATTTACCCCAAGCAGTGTACCATGAGACAGAATTATAGCACATACATTCTCTTCAACTAAAGAAATATTGTACCAGCAACCACAAAAGTAAAGCAATTCCAGGAAAATAAAATTTAAAAACAAAAAAGACAAGGGATTAAGATTTTAGGCATTTAGCCTTGAAATTCTAGATCTGCTTTATAACCATATACCATTCAGCCATTTCCACAGACCAGGTCCCAGTCTCTCACCCCTTTCACCACAGTGAGGCTAAGAGGCCTGGCTGAAGGGTAAGGAACAACCTGGCCCTGTTTTAGAGAGCTATGCTCCAAGTGAATGGCAGATCAACCACATCTTCTCCCAAATCAAGTCATGCTTTGGTCACACCTTGCTGCAAAAACCATCTGTTGAAACTAACAGTGATCAAAAGGACAGCATGATCCCAAATGAGCCCTGGAGTACTGAACTTGCAAAAACATAAGAAACTTACAAAAGTTACAAGAGACCCATTCCATCTTACACTTGAAAAACCAATACTGCTGAAATCACTCTCCTCTCACCTCAAGATAACCAATGAATGCACTTTTAAAGACATCAAATGTTACAGAAACTCACTGCTTAAGCCCTCTGGCCTTCTAATCTGATTCAAATCGCTGCAGGATTGCACTGCTGCAGGAAAAACCCTCAACACTGAGTGGCCCAGCTGTCTGCTGGGAACTGAACTAAACCAGTTTCTAAAACTAGCTCAGCAGCGTTCACTTCCTCCTAAGCACTCCTCTGCAGATAATGCTTTTCAGTCCACCCTGCAAGGCAGAGCTATTTTTAAAAAGGTCAGTTAAAACAGAATTCTTGCCCTAATCATAGATATTTGGGACTCAACATGCAGTTACTCTGCCTGTCTTCTGAAAACCCAGGGCCAAGACAGTCAGCTCAGTTTCACAACCAAGCCATGAGTCACTGAATGACAAGAGGAAAAAAAACTTCCATCAAGGGAGGAGAGAACATTCAGAGGTAAATTACAACATACTCAGGCTTCCAGTGCAACAACTCTGAGCACTGAATGTATACGTTTTCCTCCCCTTCCCAATCAGTGTTCTATGAAAGGCCGAAAGTGGAAATATTTAACCTGGACAAGTTAGGAAAGCTTTTCATGCCACCCTTCAGGAGCAGCAGTTAATCTTGATATTCAGCTACAAAGTTAATACAGGTCTCAGCTCTGAGCTGTATTCCATGACTTGGCAGATGAACCTGCAGGAGTATCAGACACACCCAGCAGTTCCCAACACCACAGAAAACAGCAAACAGTAACATATACAAGAGCACAGCAGAGTACAAATACAAACGAGACGAGAAACTCCAGTTCTCCTTACAAAGTTTATTTTGTAGCACCATATCACTTTACTTACATGCTGTATTTCCTGCTGGCTGGCTCGGTAGTTTTTCTTGGTTAAATTGTCCACCAGGTAGCTGATTTGAGACAAGGCCAGCGAGAGCGAGTCAAGATTCATTGCTGGTTGGGGCGGAAGCAGGCGGCCGAGCCCGGCGCAAAATCACCATTATTCCCCTTTAGTCACCTCAGAGACAGGTCAATTTTTTTTCCCCCAGTGAGTCTTTATCTGTTTCTGTGTTACTTGCTTCAGCTCTTCTTTCTCAGTTGTCTTTGTCTGTTCTGAAGCATGGCACCTGGAAAACAGTATTAAATTAGATTTAAGCTCTGTAGCAACATCACATAACTATGTTCACAAGGAAAATGAAGTAGTATTAAGTTTTCACAACACAAGCTCTGTTGTTTTTACACTATCCAACCACTTTTGTTTCTGCATTTTGCAGTCTGAAAGAGCCAGCAAACAGCTCAATCAGAAGAATGATTTTCAGCACCATGAGAAAGAAGGAAATGAGATGAATAATGAACTAGATACACAGCAACAATCAGATGTCAGAATCATTCAAAGCATCCATCATAAACTAATATAAAAAATGCACTTTTACCATCTCTGCTATATTTTGCGCCAGTACATCCAGGCAGTATTGCCTCAACCCTGGTACACCAAAAGAAGCAATCGTGAATGAGCAACACACAAAGAACTGCAATAAACTAACCCTAACATTTGGCTTATACTGAAACAGCTTTCCAGTGAGCTACAACAGCAGAGCTTGCCAGCTTAATAAATTTCTATGACAACACAAAACTTGGCACTTGACATCTCATCTGCTAAATTACAGATTGCCAGTGTGACAAAATTGCATCCCAAAGCAAGCCCTGCATATCCAACAGCGTGGGGAGCGTCAAACGAAGCCGTGAGCTGCTCTGAGCAGCAGCACTGTGCATTGTCAAAGGTAGAATCAAGCTGGAGAGTCACTGCTTGGAAGCTCTACCTGATCAAAACACAAAGGTCACTGGGCTTCATGCCAAGAGTCTGAAGATCCCTTTTTCAGAACAAAAACTATTGCTTTGTGGTCTTGGCTCTCCATGGCAAAACGCAGCAGCACATGATTTGTGCCTCATCATGGGAATGGATGGCTGGGGTGATGCGCTGGCCTGGCACGCGGAACTGAGGAACCAGCCCAGGGAGCGATCCTGCAGCAGCACAGCTCCCATGCCGGGCCTCCCTCTGCCAGCACCCAGCAGCACCCGGCAGGTGAACAGGCTGTGCTGGGTGCAAGTACAACTCTCCTTCCCATCTCCCTTTATACAAAAGGTTTTCACTTGCTTACACTTGCAACCATACCTTATTTAACATCTGCCTACACTTCAAAACATCAGGAGCAACAAATCCTACCAGAGGCAATGAAGATCATTCTGCCGTTTGAAAAAATTGATTATATTACACAAATATATGGGTAAATTATTTGTAAGAAAAGTCAAATCAACTGACTTGCAGACTTTCAGTATGCCAAAGAAAACTCCTGACTACTCAATGAAGATATGCAAGATCCTTCTTATGCAATAAAGCTTACATCTCACAAAGAACAAATTTTCAAGCAGTAATACTGAAAGTATTCTTCAATGACAAGGCAGTTGGTCTCTAAAAGAATTTCAGAGCATGTCTAAAACTGCAGTGAGAAGAATTACACAAAACTTCCATTTCTTTTTAGTACATCTGACAAGCTGCACTTCATTACCTTTATATATAAAGGTTTAAAAGGCCAGTGACTGTGGAACATCTAGAAGGGAGGACTGACACAGAAGTTTAAAAAGATTTCTCAGTAGTACAGGACCTGATTTTTTTTTTTAAATAACCTTTAAATTCCTCTTTTGGAATAACCTAGAAAATGTCACTGGGTTTGGCAAGTACATGCCTTCCAAGACAGTCCTACGGGAAGGGTTTAACATGCATGACCAATATAAAGCTGCTGAAAAGCATTTGTTAAGAATCAAGCACACAGACCTCAGCACAGTACTTGCACTTACTGAAACCAGCAGTCAGCAAGGGGAATTCAGCCCCATCAGAGCATCAGCTTATAGCCCAACCAGCCTGGAGAACTCACAGGCTGTTTGAACTGCCTACAGGACATAACACAAAACTTCAACTTGGCCAATTTTTAAGGCAGTAACAGAATTTCAGAGTTTGCCTTTCAGGGCCCTAGGAAGAAAAACCACATTTCTCTGGGCATTTTTCATCATACCAATACAAACAGCACAGGAATCACACCTACTCCACCTAAAACTCAGGGGTTTTAGTTCTGAAATTCTCCAGCTGGGCTCAAGCCTCCCTGCTGCCATACCACACACTGACCATCCCACCCTCCTATTAGCATCTCTTGTCTTCCAAAAAAGCAGGGAATGCTTTGATTGCAAAGAAGCAAAACAAGCTTTGCCACCTTCCAACTGCAAAACCTGGCAGTGCCACCGGACAATCCAAGCTGAAGGCAAAATGGATTTTTTCTTTCAAGGAAGCCTCTCAAGGAAGAGCCTGAGCCAACACTGAGATTCAGGGAACACAATAGCTGAGGAAACAGCTTCCTACTTCCGTTCTAAACATGTGGTTTGCACTGTGTGTATCCCAGCACACAGCAAACCTGACAGCTCCCCCAGACACAACATTAACAGCACTTCAGAGATTCAAATGATGCAACCTAACTCAGGAGAGTACAGAGTAATCAAGGGAGCTTTGTGTGCAAAGCAGAACTGCTCAGGTACCTCTTTGGTCCTTCAGCGCAAGACTAAAATTCAATTACTACAGCACTGATTAAGGAAGCTATGAATGCTATGTGAAGCAGACTTTATTTTTAGATCCATATATCCTTAGTGGGAATGAATCTCCCTACACTGGCCTCAACAATCCAGGAAGCTTTCAGTCCATGGGACAAACCTGCCAGGTTCAGACAAGTCAGGCCTCAGCCACAGAGAGTTCATAAAAAAATTAAGATTACCTGGCAAAATTATCTACTTTCAGCCACAGATCCTATTATACAGTAATGGATTAATATACCCGGCACAGGACTCAGGAGCTCTTACAATATTACTATTTTATATTGTGCAACACAACCCATTTTAAAGAGATAAAAAATATTTACCAAATTCTATAGCATTACACACCCTGAACACTTCCTAAGGGAAACAACAGCCCATCAGCAAAAGACTTTTGGCATCTATTTCAGTAGATCTTTTTTCAAGAGCAGAGTTCTGTTGGATTAAAACATAAATGGAATAAAATTTCAAGCAAGAATCCAAAGACCACAAAATAGAGTGGGATCAATATGAAACCACCCATCAGGTGTGACCAAAGACACTCCCTAATAACCAGAAATCACTAGAGAGTAACTAAGCCTTGATGGTGAAGTTGACAAACCTGAAGTCTTCCACGAATTCAGAAACACCCCTACAAAGAAAGTAATTTCAAAATTACTTTAAGCTAACTTTGGATCTTTTATTCAGCATTTTGCAGAAGTAAGTAACTACTGCCACTGGATTTCAGGAGTTGTATGATTTCAGGGCACACGTACTGCATGTGGAGGATAAAACAGATCAAGTGACACAAACAGCAATGTGTTTGCTGATTAGGTTCTAAACTCCTGTCACAAAACATTGCATTAAACATGCTAAAGGGACCAGTGCTAAACCGGCTCTCCAGAACAGTCCCTTACCCTCTTTTTAAACCCATGACCAAATACAAAACATGGAAGGGCAGCAGACCTCTCTGAAGACTGACACTGGGAGCAATCCAAGGGAGAAAGGTGGTTTTGAATCATACTGTACTTTATATTTCAGGATGTCTACCACTTTGAAATCTACCAAGGGAAAAACCCCAGAGTGAAATTCACATTAGCAGTAAAATAAGTTCCTCAATTCATTTGACCAGTTCAAATTCAGATATTTACAAACAGAAAAGACACCTGAACATTCCATACCCTGGAAAGCTGCACCCAATTCCAGTAAACTGGAAGTCAAAATATGATTAGACACAGTAACTTCAGTTTTCAGCACCTAAGTTGTTCCTACTGACTCAGGCCAGTGAAGCTGCAGTTTGGAATCTACCTCAAGTACATGAGATATGCATCAAACATGACATGGCTGCTTCAGGCATTTTCACATCTCAACCTGGACTGTTAAAAAAAAACAAAAACAACAAAACAACAAGAAACTCTCACTTCCAAGTTCTCCTTCAGACAAGAACTCCAGAATAAAGTTTCTGCTGAAGGGAAAAAAAATGAGAGACTTGTTATTAAATGCTTCATGTTTTTTTACCATCCAAAATGTGTTTTAGAACAGCTAAATGCTATTTCAAAAGTCTAAGAAAACTGCAATATTCATACATTGGGGATGTTTATGGAACAAGAGAGAAATCTACTAAAATAGTGATGGCCTCAGCCATGATTTTCAGTGATACAATTCCCAGCATGATTTAGTTATGTCCCATCACAGGGACACAAAATATTATTGTCCTCTATTGCTAAGTTATGTTCCCACAGTTTCTCTTCCACTTACTCAGTTGAACACCAAGAATGGCCATTTCAGCATAAATCAAAAACCTAGGAGCAGTATATAGGATAAAGAGGGTAAGGTATTTCTCCAAGGAGATATAGATAGGCAACAAACTGGCTGTGAGTTTGGTTTGGAGACATCAGGCCAACGGCATCAACAGTTAAGAGTGAACTTAGAAGCAAAAGGGCTGAAAGAATCGAAATAACAAAGGTGGAAAGGACAAACCAGTCTACTACCAACTAAGTTTGTTTCCTGTTTATAAGAGAGTCACCCCACCTGGACTCACCCTGCCCATAGTTTTAGCCAATGCCAAAGTAGTTACCTTAGAAACAGGAATCAGTTGGGTACACTAAGAGTGACTTGTCAGAGTCACACCTCTTTTGTTACCTGCTTGAGAAAAGTTCCTGAGAGCAGTTGCCATGCTTCCTTGCAACAAGTGGGATTCAGAAACAATCTGAGTATATAATACACCAACAGACCAGTGTTGTATTTGCAGTATTATCTCACTTCTGTCGTAAATACAGTCCAAATTGGTTGTGGTTTGTTGAAACTATGAGTACCCATTGGCCTTCCTGTATAAGGAGTAAATGGTACTAATCTGAGTTAGGAAACTATTGTAAAGAAGCTCTTGTACTGATACAGCATCTGTCGAGACACCCAACTGTTGCTATTTCTAGTTGAGAATTATACAAGTCCATTTTACTGGGCAGCGTTTTCTTAACTGAAGGACAGCACTG
Organism: Molothrus ater; assembly: GCF_012460135.2. Taxonomy (NCBI): domain Eukaryota; kingdom Metazoa; phylum Chordata; class Aves; order Passeriformes; family Icteridae; genus Molothrus; species Molothrus ater. Next base: position 13,770,959 of record NC_050489.2, on the reverse strand, counting down.
AGAAGGATTTCTCTCCTGTGGTCTGCAAGAAGGTTATGTCACAGGATTATTTACTACAGCTCACTTTTTCCGTATTTTCTGCGGGCAAGTTACAACAACACCGATCTGCTACGGAGGCCGCCGAGCCCGGCCGGGGCAGGCCCGGCCCGGAGTCCTCAAAGCTCCACCTGTCACCACCGGCGTTACACAAGCGCAGGGGGAACGATGAGCACAGCTCCAGAGCCGGCGGTTTCCCCGCCACCTCGCGACGCTGCCGCAGCCGCCTGCCCCCGCCACCGAACAGGGAACACCCGCGGCTCCGGCCCCTGCCGAGTTCCCTCTGTAGCCCAGGGGCGGCCGCAGGACCGAAGAGTCGGGGGGGGAGAGGGCCGCGGGTCCCGCCGCCGCCTCTCGCACACCCCGGCGGGCGGCCCAGCCGGGCGGGTGCCTCAGCCGGCCCCGCTGCCCCAGCGCAAGCCGGCCCGGTCCCGCTGCCTCCGGCCCGTCCCCACCGATAACCCCCCCCGCCCCGAAGCTCGCAGTGCCCCCACAGCCACCCAGATCACCCCCCCGGGGCAGGGCGGGCGCCGCTCCCACCTCGGCGGTGTCGTGAGGGCCGGGCCGGGGCCGCTCGCGCGCTTCTCTCGCGCCGCCGCCGTTCCGATACAAAATGGCGGATGGGGTCGCGCGCTCGCGCCGCGGCCTTTCCCCTCCCCCGTCCTCTCGCGGGGGGGGCGCGGGGGGAGCGGAGGGGCGGAATGCGCGCGGAGCTGCCGCGCCCCCGCGGAGGGGCCTTCGACCAATCAGAGCGTGGGGCCGCGTGAGAGGTGGCCAATCAGCGCCGTGCGACCTCGGGGGACGGGCATCCTGCCGCCCTCCGCGCGGAGCCTGAGCCGCGCGCCATTGGCCGGGAGGGGCCGAAAGCCTTCCTACTCTCTCAGCCAATCAGAGCTGCGAAGTCCTCTCGGTCTGCGCGTGCGCGCTGCTGGCCAACCCGCGCTGCCGAGGCTGGCCAATGAGCGAGGGGCGTCGCGCGGGGGCGGGGCGGGAAGGGCAAGTGGCGGGCGGTGCCAAAGGGCGCGCGGAGTCATGCGGGGGGGAGGGGTTACCCCTCTTCGAGTGGTGCGGCCCGCCCCGTTCCCCCTCGCCTCGCTGTTTCCTCCCCCAAGAAGGTGGTACAAGCCCAGGAACGGTTTCCCCCCCGCGCAGCGCCGTGGTACAGGCCCATGAATTGGCGTCCCCTCCCTCGCGCTGCCTTGGTACGGTCTAGGCGCTGCGCCCTCCCCCCCCCCCCCCCACCAACATGGGGGTTGCGGGTCCCTCAGAGCGCCCGGCCCCGGCCCGGCACGCTCCAGGCGCGGGTTTTCCTTTCTAAGGAAATTCCCTCTCCATTTGCACCCTCCCGGATGGCCGGCCTCAGTCCCGAAGAGGAAACTCCCTTCAGTTCCTTCCCAGCCACACCACACCCGCCTGCCGGCCCCAGGGAGCGACAATGGGGTGCCGCACGGGGACCGGGGCCCACAGAGCCTCCCCTGGCATCCCCCGGCCCTGGGCGCGAAGATACCCCGGACAATGAGGGCCTGAGGAAGGCAGTGGGGCTTCCCAGCTCCACACCATCCATCCCAAAGCTCGGAGAGCTGGGATGGCATTTCAGGATATGGCTTCATCCCTGTATCCCACCCGGGAGCATCTCCCACAGAAACCACCTCGTACTGGCCTGGCACACGCATCACAATGTCACTTTTATTGAGTTGAGTTCCCTCCACTTTCTGCATGTACAAAATACATGTTAAAAGGCCAGTGTTTGTAAACAGGGGAGCAGTAAGGCAAACAGGAACGGCAACAGCACCTCCAGACCTGCCCAGCCCTCAGCCACAGGGACACTGCGGGGGCACCAAGGGAGCCCAGGTGCTTCCCAGGTGACATGAGACAGTGTCCTCATCCACTTCGGCCAAGGGACCTCCTCATGCCTAGCACACCTTCAGGAAAGCCAGAGCCACAAGACCCACCAGGTACCAAACCTTTTCATCTTCCTGTAGGGTGGGTACTGGAAGACATTTTGGCATTGGTATCTGCTGAGCATCTCTGCTGGGCTCCACGGGAGGTGGCTCTGTGCTCCCCACATCCAGGACAATTAGCCATTTTCTTTATGCCAAAGGGTCCCCAGGCCCCAGCTCCTGCTCACAGGCAGGAGCCTGGCAAAGGGGCTCAGCACACAGCCAGTGCCAGTGGGGGTTTGGTGGAGCCTGGTTTTGTCAAAAGATGAGGGAACAGATGCTGGAGATCCCTTGGGAGAGGCAGGAGGGATCTGTGCCTTCACAGCATCTCTCAAACATTCCTGCTGGGCTTAGGGCTTTTCTTCCTTCCTTCTCCACTGCCTGGTCTCCCTGTCCCAAGCAGCAATGGGGAGGTCCCCATTTACATGCAGTGTTAGCAAGGAAAGACCAAACATTTCCATGTGGGGAAGCACCCATGTGCTGTCACCCCTCCTGCAGCCACTGGCTGCAGCAGGACAGAGCCACGTTGAGAAGTGCAGGAGCACAAGCCATGGTTCTCCTTCCCACCACAACAGCCTGTGCTGCTTCCAGAAGATGCAGGAGGTGCAGGGCCAGGTTTTGCACAAATCTGGGCACAAATGCATCAATCCCTGAATTCCTCCCTCCCCAAGGGTTTTAGAAGCCAAACAACATAAAAAGAAACTCAAAGACAGAAAAAGAGAACATTGCTGTTGAGGTTTAACGCCCCCAACCAAATCTGCAGCTGGGGGAACTTCTCAACACAAAAAAGGCAGGAATGAAACTATCATCCAGACAGGCAACAGAGGCACAGCCCAGAGCAACACCAGCCATAGAGAGTGTAAATGACCAAGAGAACAATATAAAACAAATTAATACTGACTGCTTTATCCCAAAAGCATCCTTTAAAACCTGGCCCAGTCCCATTTCCTGGACACCTGGAAGAACAGGATTGTAAATCTGGAGAAGAGCTTTGCTCTACTGTAGTGTCTTCAGTAGGTTGATGCACTCATAGCAGCTTCTCTACTGAGTGAGCAGCCCCTGGCAAGGAAAACATTGCACTGGCATGTCCCTACCCCAGGGTCATTCTGATCCTCAAAAGAAAAAACCCAAACAGGCTGAAGGCAACCCTTTGTAACACAAAGTGCAGCCCAGGTAGAGGGAGATGTGAGAGAAGGGGCAGGAGACCAGCAGGAAACCAGAGTTCAAACCAAACACTGACACAGAATAGGACTATGGGGTGTCTCCCTGTCTGATAAACATGATTACTATTTCACTTTATGCAGAACACTGCTTCTCTCTCCAAAGTTGGGAGAAGGAGTTTTACCCATGGAGAGGAGCTCCACCAGCACAAGGGTACACAGATGAGAGCAGCAAGGCTTTGCAAACCCCAACCATGACCCCTTAGTGATGTCTGAGGGAGGGATGTCTACTCCAGGGGCAGAAAGAGCTTGCCCTGGATGACAGGTCCCCTTGTAGTGTTGCTCTGGCTTCACCAGGGAGCCAGGGCTGAGAGAAGCCTGACTGCCTGCAGCCTTAAGACAATGAGATACAAACCACCACAGGGCTTGTTCAGCCAAGCCCCGAGTCACAACGGGATCTTCTCTTGGATCTTCCCAACACACCGACATGTTTTCTTCCCACTTCCCTTTGGTCCTAGGGGAAATCTCCATCCCCTCAGCAGCAGCAGTGCAGTCCAGCCTGGAGGAGTCAGGCTGTAAGATCCACAAAGATGGCATTGGCAGTCGTCTGTCCAAAGATGAAGGCTCCAAGGGTGACCATGAACACCCCGTAGCTGACCTGGGCCCACCAGCTGTGGATGCAGGAGGACAGGGCATATTTAGAGGGGTCCTTCACCCCAATATCCACAGGGGAATGGGGGAGAGGGGAGGTACATTTCAGTTACCTGATTGCCCTGGTTTCCTGGATTTCAGAGAGCTTGGCTTGAATCAGGCAGAGCCCTGAAAGGCAGGGGAGGCAAATTAGAACCAGATGAGGACTGTCCACTGGGGACTGAACAGACACCCTATAAAACAGGGAGCTGCACTCCCTGTTACAGAGCTCCACATCCAGCCAAAACAGTTGGGCTGCTGACTGGCCTCACACCCCATTTTTGTCCTCCTCTAAAAATCCCCTGGTTCCTGTGTTTCCATCCTGCCCCTCCCTCTTTGAGACACAAGGCCACAAGACCTTTGTCAGCCTCTGAGCATCCCAGGATCCCTACCTGGGAAGACAAAGATGAAGCAGGCAGCCAAGCCCCCAATGACAGAGATGACTTTGCCAATATCAGGGATGAAAAGAGCCAGAAGGAGTGTCAGGAGGAACCAGCTGATCGTCTGAAGCAGGCGTCTCCTCCGCTCCCGAACCACGTCCTCCTCCACCGTTACCCCGGTGTAGCGGAGCCAGAGACCCTCCAAGACAGCCCTGTGGGCACAGACCCAGGACAGAGGGGTTTCCTCGTGCTGCTCCTCCTTCCCACACCAGCCCCATCTCTCCCAGCACTCACCGGCCACAGAAGTGCAGGATAGGGTAGGATGTCAGCACACAGAGGATGATGAAAGCCCGGGCGAGGGCAACAGGGATGTCATTGGAGGGGTAGGACATCAAGACATCCTGCTCCACGCCAGCTCCAAAGGTTAGGAAGCCACAGATGCCTGCCAGGAAGGGAGCAGTCAGCAGGAGACAGGGAGCAGTCAGCAGGAGACAGGGACAAGTCTCCTGAAAATCTGTTTGAAGGACCAGACTAGGATGGATATGGCACAGGGCACATTGCAGAGGTGTCCAATGGACTCTCCTCCCTTCTCCCTCTGACCCTTGCTGACCAGAGGGTCCCTGCCCCCTGAAGCTCACAGCCACTCCAAGGACTGTGCCACCACACTCACACAGTGTCCCCTCACTTACCAGTGCCTGTGTAGACAAAGAGAGCAATCACCATGGCTGCTGTCACCACTGCCCCCCAGGTCTTCACCTCTGGCTGCTTCATGCTGTTAAAGACGGGCACGCTGCTCACATGGCACTGCCAGGACACAGAGACAGTGGGGATACGTGATAGGCAGAACCATGGGGAATCCTACTCGTGATACTCTGTGTTTGTTGTGATATCTCCCAGGTAAAGGGGGGGGGAGGGAGCAGGATGCCCTGTACGTCCTAGCTGGGGTAAAATGGATCCATCTCCATCCAGAGGTGGTGAGATGTTAAAAAGGCTTCGGCCTCCTTGCAAAGCTGGGCAGTGAGCACACGGGCAGGGTTTTAGTTTGCCACCCAAGCAACCACAGGATGGAAGGGGAGTGCCAAGCTCGCAGCCTTACCTGGAACCCAAAGCAGATGGTGGGCATGGCATTGAAGACAGCTGTCCAGGTGGAGGGGCTGGAAGGAGAGAAACACCCATCAGTCAGACCAGAATCCCCTGTGACCCCCATCCAGTGCACCAGGGGAGGATGAGCTGGGAGTGCTCAGTGCCTTTGCCTTACTGCATCCCCCCCACCCAGGATGATGCCATTGCATGGAATGAGGTTTTCTTGGGACCTGGTACTCCCTGAAGACCAGGGCCTCTCACTGAGACAGAAACAGCCAAACCTGAGCACACAAAAGTGAAAGTATCAGTAAAAAATAAGGATCTAGTTGGGCAGCGCAAAAAACTGGTTTAACCTTTGCTCTGCCATAAAATTCCCGCGCTGGATCCAAAAATATACACTGTGAGGAAGGGAATAAGCCACAGTGGTTGTGCTGGTTAAGGAAATAACCAAAATCATCCAAATATAGACACAGCCCTTGTTGCTGGGCGAGTACAAGCACTGCACAGGGAATCCGGGCCTGGATATGTCAGAGATAAAAACCAATCAGTGCTATCAAAACCTGTGATAGAGCCATGGGGACCTTTAAGAGGTCCTTTTCCTCCTCTTCACCACCTGCTCCTCTGAAACACGCAGAGGTGCAGCCATTTGGGAGCTTCTAGCAGCAACATGCAGAGTCCCCAGGAGCAGGGATGGGACTGCTGTAAGATTCATCCCCTGCCTTTGCAGTGCTCGCTCCCACAGCCCTGCCTGGCTCTGCAGTGCTCTGGTGGCACTGACAGCATCGCGTCTCTTGCTCTCACCTGGTGGGGATCTCCACAGGCACCAGCTCCTTGTCGGGCCAGATGTACTTGATGATAATGACTGCTGTGACATACCATGTGCCAATCACACTGAGGGAGCTGTGAAAGAGGATAGGAGGCTGTGAGTGCTCTGCTTCCCCACTTCATGGACGGTCTCCTCCCAGCCTCTCCATCCCCATCTTCTGTCCTGTGCAGCCCAGGCTACCCCACTCCTGCCTATCAGACCCATTTTTGCTTTCCCTTCCCATGGGAATGTGCCAGGAAATGTCACTCACTGTCCCCTAAGCAGATGCCAACACAATTCTATTGCATTCGGGGGTTATCCCATCCTTCTCTGAGTGACAGACCTGCCAGACTTGGGTTTTGGGCTGGAGAAAGAGGCAAGTGTTGAAGCACTGACACTCCTTGGTGCCCCTGCTGGTTCAGCTCCAGCAGCCAGGTCACACCAAGATTCTTGGTGCAGCAGGGCTGGCCTGCAGACCACCCAGCCTAGGGACACTTAGTGGCTCTCCTTTCTGCTGGATTGCCATCTCCAAAGACAGGAGACAATGTAGTTGAAAGCAGGATTCCCTGCTTCCTGCAGCACGCAGAAGGGTGGGACACAAGCCCTGAAGTATGACACTGTGGCTGCACAGTGCTCAGGCATTCTTCTGCTTCCCAGATGGGGAAACTGAGGCATGGGAAAGCAGAGGATGAGTGGGCAGATAGGGCACTAGAACCACAGCATTTCCAGTCCCTGTCCTCTGCAACCATGCTTAGGTGGGTGCTGGCTGGTCCACCCCAACTCCCAGCCCCAGAGGGCTCTTCCCACCCACCTGGCATATTTTTGGAAGCCAATCTCTTTGGGGATGGAGAGGGGCAGGATGAGCAGGAAGGCGGTGATGCTGATGGTGAACTTGCGGTCTGTGTACCAGTGGCTGCTCCCAACTTCCTCAGGCTCCTTCACCAGAGCAGCAATGACTGTAGGGACAACCAAGATGGTCAGGTTGGCCCTCCCAGCTGAAGGGACAACAACTGGTTATTATTTGCTCCATGGGAGGCACTTACTCTTGTCCTCCTGGTCTCCAATGATGATGAGGAAGGCGATGCAGGTGCCAAAGGTGTAGACAGCGATGGCCACCTCGCACAGCACACCAGGCACCTTCCCACAGACAGCCCACACAACCTCCTGGTAGGTGCGCTCGTTGCTGGCCTGCGAGCAGTATGCCAGGATGACCAAGCCTCCGATGATGAAGATCAGCATGCACTGGGATGGGAGAGAGACAGGGAGGGAACACTGAGCCAAGAACATGGCGAGGTTCCCTCAGCCACCCCAGGCAGCCACCCCTCCACCCCTGAATACACTGAGAATCTCTGGTGCACCTCACCCAGAAGAGCTTCTTCCTAGGAGTCTGGTCCTCCCCAAGCCCTTTTTGAGGCACCACATGTCCCTCCCGTGCACCCTCCCAGGGTGGGATGGCAGACTGTACCTTCCCCACTCACCATCTGCAGGGTGATGCCTGCAGCCACGCCACCAGCCATGCTGAAGGCAGCAGGGAAGTTGAGCAGCCCAGCCCCGAGAGCAGCGTTGACCACAATGAAGACAGCTCCCAGAGCCGATGTGGCCCCCAGACCACTTCCTTGGCTCTCTGAATTTTTGGGTACCGTCTCCACACTAGGGCTCTGCAGGAGCCTGGCCCGCTCACCAGCATCGTCACTCCACTCCCAATCCTTGTAGTCACTGTTGATGCTCCCAGTGCCCTGAGCCATTGTCCCTTCGCAGGTGGCACACGCCACTGTCCACGTCCCACTAGTGCTCCTGCACCAGGCTCAGCCAGGCACCTCGAGGAGGGTCCTCAGCCAGCACTGGCTCCATCAGGCAGGAAGGGCAGCAAACAAACAGGCTGGAATGCAGCAACACGGGAGTCAGGCACTTCCCTACTCCTACAAGGGAATCAAGAACGACACTGTTAAGTGTTAGTTAAGTTATATTAACAAGGGACAATCTGGGCATCAGGTGGGGGCACAGGGGAACTGAGTTCCCTGGGTCTTAGCTTGGAGGGTCACAGCACACACACAGCAGCAGAGATATAGCAGGAAAACTCACCTCTTGTCCCTCAAATCCAGGGAGAGGACACAACTGCTGTTGGACAGGGGACTGAGCCCTGGCTGTGGGGCTGAGGAGCTGCAGCTTTACAGCAGGACTCGTCTTTCTGTGGACACAAGACCCAATGTCCTGGCTCACTTCCTGATTTCCAGCCCTAATTTCTGCAAGCTCTGCAAGACAGAGCTGAGCACGTGCTCCTGAGTAAAGAGCAAGGCTGGGCTCAACAGGAATGACCTGTGTGCAGCAGAAATACTGTGTCAACAGGAAAAGCAGGACTGGCCCCTTCCAGGGCACCCCCAGGGTGACAAGCAGCAGGAGATGGATGATGTCTCAGAAGTTTTGGATTTGAAGATATGGTGTTTCCAGCATCACAGCCCTTGGGAGTTGAAAAGACTAAATCTCATCCCAGTATCTCCAAGGTGGAGGAGATCGACCCTCACAATGAGGCAGGATTTTGCAGGAATCTACATGATCATGAGAAATCTCTTTTCAAGGAAATCTGGTTTTTATTCCTAGAGGACATGTACAGAAACTCTACCTGCCCAGCTCACTCCTTGCTTCTGGGCTATTTAAACTCTGTGCTTGTGCTATGAATCCTCTGAAAAGATTTCTGAGGAAGGGGAGGAAGGGCCACCCTGTGCCCCGTGGGTAGGACCGTGGAGGGACAGGCCGGTGGCTCCGCGTGGGCTGAAGTTCCCACCCGGCCGAGGATGCTGCAGGGGGTCGATGCTTCTCCCATGGCCTGGGGGAGGATGCTGAAGGGTGTCCATTCCCTCCAGGCAAAGCCGCCATACTCTGGCAACCAGAAACCCCGAGAGCAGGCGCTTCACCGAGGGTGACTCGACAGACCCGCGGCGCCGGCGGCGCCCCCCGCCCGGAGGAGCAAGGCCCGGAGCCGGTGACGGTCAGCCCGCGTTCACAGGGGATGCACAGACTCCTGCCCTGGCCGGTCGCTGGGCTCCCCGCGTGCGTCCCCCCGGTCCGTCCGTATCCCGGCCCCACTCACCAGGCGGGGAACGCGTTCTGCTCCGCTCCCTTCGGCCCCGGCCCCGGCCCCGGCTGAGCTCGGCGGCGGCGGCGGCGGCGCGGCGGCGGCTCCGCCCTGCCCGCTGCACGCCGGGGGTTGTAGTCCAGCCCCGGAGGCGGGGGAACATCCGATGGGGAAACATCGCCCTTCGGGTAGCCCTTCCCAGAGGCTGGGCCGGCGGGGACCCGCGGCAAGGAGAGGGCGAGAGACAGGGCTGTGCTCCAGGGTGCTTTTATTGTACAGAGAACGAGCAGAAGAACGGCCCCACGAGGGTAAGAGGGCAGGAGGCGGCAGCTCCAGAGCCACGCAGAACCGGGGACCACAGCACAGGAACCCACGGCGCCGTGGGGCAGCACCTACGGCGTGTGCGGCATGGAAAGCGGTTTATTGCACAAAGGACAGCAAGCGGCGGCTGTGGGCAACGGGCCAGTAAACAAGCGGCGTGGGAGCGGAAACCTTATGTCAGGGAGCGGCGGGAGGATCCAGCCTTCCAGCAAGTCTGGCAACAACGTGCACTAGACCTGGACAGGTGCACCAGACTGGACCTGTCCCAGCTCCAGAGGGCACACAGCTGCCCTGGGCAGGAATGGGAAATGAGGACTGCCCTGCTAAATACCCTGGTATGGCTGCAGAAGGAAGAGGTGCCTGTGGATGGAGACAGCTCACAGACTTAAGAGGTAATGCCTCCAGCTCCGCCTAGGGAGGCTCCACTCCATCGTAGGGCAGTGGCCAAATATGGACCCATGTCCCAAGGCAGACAGCTTTTGGGAATTTGTCCTCTCGCCAGCAACACCTACGTTCAACACCATAGGCTTCAGTTTCAGCTCCGTGCCACTAGCTCACACCTGGACAACCTCAGTTCACACACACTGTGCTCCTGGGGCCCATCAGTGGGAACTGCCTCTCTACATGGGATTCTCAGGAGATGAGGGTTTCACTGGTCATGTAAGATGCCCTGTGCTAGCATGGCCCTGAGTGGGAATGTTTGGTGCATGGAAGGGACAGGATCCAGCTGCACAATGACTGGATGAAGTCCCCAGCTCAACATAGCCATGCACCAGTTTATTTGGATTAAAAATCAGAGTCCAGTAAGTCACAGGACCTTAGGGACACTAGGCTTAGAAGGACAGAATGGTGTTTGAGTCATCAGCTCTCAGATTTCTCTCAAGATCTCTGTTTTCTGGTGTCACCATATGTGTGGTTGAACAGAGGGGAGAGGGATGCCCCACACCTCCGCATGAGGGGCATACTGCAGGGCCAGCCTCTTGGCTTACAGCTTTGGGACACGCAACAAATACTGCAGGGAAGACTGCTGGAGGTACAGGGCTGGACTGCTGGGCTTAGGACAGGAATGGGGCAGGGCAGAGACCACCAGAGAGCAGTTTTCAGAGGAGATTGTTATTGGGGAGCAGAGGCGGGGGGGTGAGAAATTGTTTCACCTCCAGGTATGAAAGTGAGACAGGTTGAAAAGAGGGACACTGGTCTGCCCCACGCACTGATGCCACTGTGAATTACACCTGAAAGGAGAGTCCCAGATGGAAAGAGCGAAGCCAACGATGGAGCAGAGTTTGGTAGTGAGAAGTCCTCAGAGCTGTTTGTCAGAGGACAGCTTTGGTGCTGCCCAGCCCCAGGCTGGGATGATGGAGGACGGAGCCTGCTGGCAGCAGGGACTGGCTGAGGAGCTTGGAGGAGCACACCAGAGCAGCCCTCCAACTCAGCCCACCCAGCTCCCTGCCTGCTTCTGCTTGGGCCAGCAGCCAAAAGCCTCACAAAGCCTTCTCATGGAGAAATGTGTGTGGAGAAGCCTTTGGTGCCTACACTGGTAGGAGGGCATTGCTAAGCATTTGCTTCCTCCAGCATAGACAGGTGCTGGGGATGATGGAGAAAGGATGGACAGCCGGGAAGAACGGCTGTGACGAGCAGGAGCCAGCAATTGTGTCCCTGCTCCACAACACAGGGTGGATTTGACAAGGCTTCTACAACTCATCTACAAGATACATTCAGCAGCGGCTTCAAGTGCTGTGGTTGAAGTATTCTGCTTGTTTCTTTTCCCTCCTCATCTTCGACTGGTGAGGAAGGGAAAGCCACCAGCTCCAGGGCACCCCTTTGTCTTTACTTTGTGACTTGATGGATGGCATGAGCCAGGTAACCCACGTTGCCTGACGTAACTCCCGCCACAGAGATGCGTCCGTCCTTTGTCATGTACACTGAGAACTCCTTGATCAGCCGCTCCACCTGGGGTGAAAAGAGCAAAGTTCAAACTGCAGGCCAATCCCTGCTGTATCAGCAAAGTGCAAATTTACCCAGCTTGCTGAAACTCAAAGCAAACTGGCTGCCAGCAGACAGGGCATCCCACTACCTGCAGAGTACCCTGTGCACCAAGAGAGATGCTGCTCAGCTCTCAGGCCAAGCAGCAACACTGCAGATGTTCAGCTGGAAGAGTAACCTTGCTTGAGCTGACCTTTAAGGTCACTTCAGAGCAGCACCCAGTGACTGCTTGCTTTGATAGACATGACAGCTACATTTACTTTCAACTTCCCCAAGTACAGCAGGGAACAGAGCAAGACCGGGTCCCCATGATGTGCCAGTGCTTAGGGCTTGGAGGATGTTCCTTCTGAGAAGAAGCACTTACAAGGGCTCATTTTGGCATCTGCAGTCAAAAACTTACTGACAAAGACTACAAATGACACTTAGAGACCACTGGAATTGCATTTACCTGCTCAGGCTTCAGCCCTGTGAAGCAGAACATGCCGATCTGGTCAGTGATGTGTTGCCAGTTGTGGGAGGATCCCTCTTTCTTGAGGTTGGACACCAGCTGAGTCCTCATGCTGATGATCCGGTCAGCCATGCCCTTCACCTCTGTGAGCCTGAGGAGCCAACCCAGCAACCATTCAGAGCAGGGCTAGAACACACCAATGCTGCTCTCCCCACCCCAGCTATTGAAAATCAACCTCTCCACCTGGAGGGGTCCCATAGACAGATGCAGATGAGCATGAAGATGTAGCTCCAGCTGGGGGAGCTGCTTCATTCTCCTGATACCAGAAGGTGACCTCTTTTTATTTATTCCATTGCTGTTGGACATGACTACCAGAATATAGACATTTCTCACATCTGAAAGCCACAGGTCAGTAGGATGCCTCATGGCAGCACTACTCAAACCCAGATAAAATACTATCTACAGATAAACCAAGAGTGCAGGGGTAGCATTGGCAAACAGGCCCTGCTCCAAAGCAGCACAGCTAGGAAATGTCTCTCCTGGGCCCTGGATGAGGCACAAGTGTCAGGCTGCCAAAAGAACACAGCCCCCAGCGAGGCCACAGCACACTGCCAACCTTTGTTCTGCCAGGCCAGCTGCTGGGAGGGACCCGGCACCAAGAGGCTGGGAAAACAGCACAGCACAGCCAGGAATCAGGCTTAGGGCATGAGGGTTACATTCCTGGGTCTCATTCCCAGGGGGCTTATGCTTCCACTTCCCCCACATGAGACACACTACATGGCTACACCGCCTCAGAATTTTATGCTCCTTGGATAGGCAGCTCCTGCAGCCCTCAATCCTTCAGGAGCTTTATCCCCTCCTTTACACAGAGTTTTCTTCCTCAGCAACACAACGAAAACCTGTTTGTGTCAGGTTAAACTGACACCAGCTGATGCCAGGACATAAGCAGGGATTTCTCCAGAGTAAACATGGTTCTGACTGTTGCTGAAGCTAAGAGCTGCCTGTGACAGCAGCACACAGTAAGCACAGCACAGGGCTGCACAAAGAGATCTCAATGTCATGAGCATTACAGAGTTCTTCTTACCACTCCTTCCGTAGGTCAGGGGTGTTCAGGATCATAGAGGCAATGCGGGCTCCGTTCACAGGTGGGTTGGAATACATGGGGCGGATGAGGATCTTCAGCTGGGATTCGACCCTCTTGGCTTCATCTGGATCACTGCAGATCACTGTGAAGGCACCCGCACGCTCTCCTAAGAGAATCACAGAATATCTAGAGTTGGAAGGATCACTGAGTCCAGTTTTTGGCCCTGCACAGAACAACCCCAAGAATCCCACAATTCCTGTGTCTGACAGCATTGTCCGAACACTCCTTAAGCTCTGTCAGGCTATGACCACTTCCCTAAGGAGCCTGTTCCAATACCCAATCACCCTTTAGGTTAAGAACCTCTCCCGAATATCCAGCCTAAATCCTCCCTGACACACTTTTATGTCCCTTGGGTCCTGTCATTGGTCACAGAGAGCAGATGCTGCCCCTTGAGAGGAAGCTGATGCCCATGATGAGCTCTGCCCTCAGTCTTCTCTTCTCCAGGCTGAGCAAGGCAAGTGTCCTCAGCTGCTCCTTGTATGGCTTCTCTTTTAGACCATTCACCATCTTTGTAGTCTCCTTTGGACACTCTCTGAAAGCTTTATATCCTTCTTATACTGTGGCACCCAACACCACACAGCTGTAGGGTATCCCTGTTCTCTAGAAGGGTCTCCACCAGCTCCTAATGGGTTATCCTGCCCAGTACTGCAGGATGAACACAGGCAGCAGGAAGACACTGGCTGCTAAACCTTGGAGGTACTGGGATCCCACCAGCAGCCTGGATGAAATGATCTCCTTGTCACGTGCCCCACTCACCATACAGCCCCATGTTCTTAGCGAAGGACTGTGACAGGACGATGTTGATGCCCTGCTCGATGAAATACCGCACAGCCCAGGCATCCCGGTTGATGTCCCCACTGGCAAAGCCCTGGTAGGCCATGTCAAAGTACACGAGGAGGTTTCGTTTCTGCCAGCAAAGATGGAAGAGAGTGTCACAGAAGCTGAGCAACCCTCCAAGAAGCAGGGCAGCAGGCTGAGAAAAGCCATGCAGACAGCAGTCTGTCCACCTGCAGAGATTCTCCTCCAGAAAGAGAGCCATTCCCCTCCATTCACCACAGGGAAAGCAGCCCAAAACCTGCAGCTACCCAGCACACATCAAAACAGCAGCTAAAGATCCTGCAGGGCATTTATGGGATGTGCAAGTCTGCCCAGGAAGCAGAAGTTAATTCAACAGTAATAAGATAGTCTACTTCATGTAGTCTGTATTATCAGTTTTCAGGAAAATCACCTGGCAACTCTCTAGTCAGCTAGGCAGATACCCCAGATACACTGCCCCTTAGATCTACTCTTCTGTAGGCCACAGAGATCACCAATTCTACCAGTTCTCAGGATCCTACTAAGGCCAGGTATCTCCAAGCCAAATTTCACTGGCTACAGGCTTGATGGAGCAGCAGGAAGGAGGAGAAGGTAGAACCTCTCCCTTTCTATTTGCAGCGGAAGCTTGCAAGGAGACACCAGGCATGTGAGAGATCTTCCAGCATTTTTAATACACCAGCACTGGGTTCTCTGCTCCAGCAATCACAGCTCATGCTTTCAACCCAGCTGCTCTCCTTTCAGGTCTCCCTACTCCAGCTTCCTGGGAAGGTGCCAGCAGAAAGCCCAATGGTCAGCTAGAAGCTGTCTGGGTACATTTGGCTGGCTCCTGTGAAGAACATGACACCCATCCTGGCTTCAGGGAAGGGAATAACCTTTAGCAAAGCGAAGACCAGGTGCTACCCATGAAAGGCCAGAGATGTGGTTTGCCCAGGAATGGCACAGTACCCCTGGGACACTGCTTACCTTCACTGTAGCTGCCAACTCCTTCCATTGCTCCTGCCGGGGATCCACCCCAGTGGGGTTGTGAGCACAAGCATGTAAGAGGATGATGCTCTTCTCTGGAATTTTCTAAGGAAGATGTTATAGAGAATGAATCATCAGTGCTATCTGAGCATTCTCCTCAGCAGATGAGACAGCTTAGATGAGCTCTGTGAGGCTTCTAGCCTTGATTTAATGCCTTCAGGCAATATAAAATGACAGAATATTCTGAGCTGGAATGGATCCATAAGGAGTCCACCTCCTTGGCCCTGCACAGGACAACTCTGAGCACCACACTATGTGGCTGAATTGTTCAAACACTCCTTGAACCCTGGCAGACTTGGTGCTATGACAACTTCCCTTGGGACCCCGTTTGAGTGCCCAACCACCATCTGGGTGAAAAATCTTTTCCTAATATCCAGCCTAAACCTCTCCTGACACAGCTTCATGCAGCACGATCACATATAGGGTAAAGTAATATCACCACCCATTTCCCCACATGACCTCCCTTCTTCCAGGCATGGAAGGCAACTCACAGAAATGTCATCCATGGCTCCAGAGAAGTCAAGGCTGCACGTCTTGGGGTCATAGTAGCGATAAGCCTGAAGCTGCATGCCAGCATCACGGAAAATGGGAGTGTGATTGCCCCAGGATGGTTTGGGTAGATACACATCACGGCTGGCTTTGAAGAATCGTTGCTGGTCAATAGAAAGACAGGAGTGTTCAAACAGGTTGTATACATACAGGCAGTTAGAAAACTGTAAAAATTCAGCTCTGGTCAAAATATGTTCTTTCCTTCCACTCCTGGCCAGGCACTCACCAAAAAGTTGGCTCCGATTCGCAGAGATCCAGTCCCAGAAATACCCTGCACAGTAACATACTGCAAGAAAAGAAAAAAATATGAGTCTGAGTAGCCATGTTGTGTTACAGGGAGAGCGCTGGTCACTGTGTCAGCACTGGCAGCAGCACACCCAAACAGGGATAAGGGGCTGGAGGGACAAGAGGGGTCAGCATCTATCTCCAACTCCAGGGCAGGGAGTTGGGCCCCCTGGCAAGGTTAAATCCCCTCCTTGGACAGGGCTGTTTCACCCCAGCCTTCAGAGGAAGCAGTGATCCTTGGGGCCAGGCAGCTCACAACTCAGAATCATTGATACCCCACCAGTTCTTCCGCATTTGCTGAGCACCCACACACAAACCGTGTGTCCTCCCTGCCCCTCCTTACCCGGCCGCTCTTGAAAGCCTCACTGTTTTCTCCCAGAGCCAGTTCTGCGGATGCCCGGGTGAAATCCGCCAGTCCCCCGATGGGCAAGTACTCCTTATCCATCTTCTTGGATGCTATCATGGCCTCCGCCTGGAAGGGAGGGCACAGGCTCAGTGAGGAAGGCATCACCATGGAGACAATGATGGACAGCTGAAGGTCACTCCTCTGCACATTTGCTTGCTCGAAGGGGGCAAAGGTTGGTTTACAGGAGTTTCTCTGTGGAGCTCATTCCAAGCAAGGGGCAGCAGTAAACATTTCAGATAAAACCCCGCAGCCACCAGAGCCCACAGTGGGTGACAGTGTTGGTACCGTGGAGCTAAGGAAACCTGGCACCAGAAGAGAGCACCACTTCCAGCCCATTACAAGTCAATGCTGCTGCACAAGGACACACACACTTCTTTCCCCAAGCAGGAATAGTCCTGCAGGAAAGCAAGACTTGAGTGTTACTGAGAGGCAGATATCATCTTTACATAGGATACATCCCCAAACCAGGTAGAGTAGCAAACATTTTGTAGGGCCTTGTCATGCTGGAAGTGGCACAGACCCTGGCAGCATTCACATACCACCAGGAAACTGTCCCTGTGACACAATCCAGGCTCCCTGGTTGTGACCCAGCTGCACAGACAGAGGGAGGGCAAGGTATGGCTTTAAACCCCACACTGATGAGACACATGGAAAAGGCACTCTCCCTGCACCCTCCCTGTCAGTGCAGCCAATCAATGCATGTGTCAGCTGCCAGCTATTTAACAGCGTATTTCTACCCCTACAGCCCTGAAAGACCCCATAATCCCTTCAAGGGCAATGTCCACACCCTGGGCTGGAGTTTTAGACTGGCTTATGGAGAAACTGGTAGTATCAGCTCAGCAGAATTTCTAAGACTAATCCACTAAGGGGCCAATGTCAGCTCCTTCCTCCCTTGTGGGGTGCCCTGAAGAACATCAGCCTGCTCAAGAAACACCTTGAAGTTCAGAGAACAGGTGGATTGCAGGGCTCACAGAAGTCAATAACAAGTTAGAGTTACCTGAATGGGAACAGGGACATGTACTTTTTGTTCTGTCCTGTACTACTTAATGGCTCTGTCATTCTCAAAAGCATTAGTCCTGCTAAGGGGACATCCAGGAATACTGTCCTGCTCTGTTAGAGACAGAGCTTATTTTAAGGATCAACAGACAAAACTTGCTTCGTGACCTTCCCCTTCCCTGACTCCCTCAGGGTATCTGGCACCTGGATCTGGCCCTGCCCAGCAGCCAGCTCACCTTGCGAACACAGTTCAGGACATAGGGCTTCCCGTTGTCATCCCGATATGCCCCCACTCCCAGGTTCATCTTCTTGGAGTTGGTGTCACGCTTGTAAGCTTCTGTCACCCCCAGGATGGGGTCGGGGGGACCCATCTCCACATGGGACCACCATGAGCTAAAGGGAGAAACAAGAAGCTAAGCATGAGGCTTGAGAACTGGGCAGAGATGTGCACCAACAGAAACCCACAAGGGAAATCTTGTCTTTAAACCACTGAAAAAGGTACAAATAGTGTTCAGAGAATTATCCAAAAAACCAAACCAAACAATTTAAGTCACATTGTATATTAGAGAATGGGCAAAGAGCCTCAGTTCATTGTAGCTGAAGATAACTGACTCCCTCTCAGTCATTAGCATGTTGAAATGCTCCTGTTTGCCTTATGTACTAACACCACACAGAGCCCAGGAAACTGGAGCCTTGAACTCCCATGCTCTGGACAAGTGCCCAGAGCCTGCATGTGGGATTGCACAGGTCATTCCCCTCCAGGGAACCTTGGCCAGACCCAGGCAATTGCACAAAAGCATGAATATGGAGTCTCTTCCAAACTCCTGGAAAGGCTGTAGTACATGA
Source organism: Molothrus ater (assembly GCF_012460135.2). Classification (NCBI taxonomy): domain Eukaryota; kingdom Metazoa; phylum Chordata; class Aves; order Passeriformes; family Icteridae; genus Molothrus; species Molothrus ater. The sequence continues at coordinate 13,752,975 of NC_050489.2, read as the reverse complement.
AAAACAATTTGTTTTTCTCCCAGCACTGGCTGACAAAATAAAGGTATTTCCACTCTTTGCCCAACAAACTCTGCCTCCCCTGGTGTTGTAGACAAATGCTGTTTTCCAGGAAATCATAGAAGACAGTTTGTTCCCCATGTGACAATGACAAGCTCTCATGTGAAGACCCTTCCCCTGCTGTCAAGCACAAAACCTCCCTGCATCAGGAGGAGCTTTGTGTTTCCCCAAAACAAGGAGCCACCTGCTTCTGCCCGGCTGGCAGCACACCCTGAAGATGGAGAGGCTCTCTTAATGTCAAGGGCAGAGCCGACCATGCTATAAAAAGAAACCTGTTATTTCCTTTGGCCAGAGTCTCTGCTCTGTCCCATGTCCAGGCTTTGCAGGCCTGCAGACAGTGCAGGAGCAGCAGTGTGGTGTTTTTTAACCTGCCTGGCAGAGGGATTTGGCTGTCACAGCCCCCTCCTGAAGGCACTGCATGCAGCTCTGAGCTTCCTGACTCACCACACAGGTCCCCCAGCTCAGTGGGGAACAAAGGGGGCAATACAAAGTAGATTGGGTTTATCTCCTGGAGGAGAGAAGTCAAGCCTTGATAGCTGAAGGAGAAACACACAGACAGAGAGCCATATCAGCTTTACTATGCTTTGCAGCCCAGGAAAGGCTATGTCATCTGATAATAAGATCCTTTCCCAACTTGGGAATGCTGTCCTGGGGCTGGTCCGTGCCCCAGGCAATGCAGGCAGCCTGGAGCCAGCCCAGGGCCAGCCAGACCTCCTGCTGAATGTGTAGTGCAGACTCTGCAGGCAGACACAGGTCTGTGGGCAGCAGGGCCATGAAGGTTAAGGAAGATCTCACTGATCAGCAGAACTCACACAATCATCTTTCCTCTCCACTCTGTCCCTGTTTTAGGTCCATTTAAGCCAAGTTTCCTTACTACAGGAAAATTTTGCACACTCCTATGTATGTAGACTGCATCTCATGGAGCCTCAATCATTTGCCCTCTTCAGACTAACTTCAGATAACCCTCTGTACACTATTTCCAAATTTTAAAAAAAGCCTGTTACTCCTTCTGACAGGCTTTGAGGAAGAGGTAGAGCTACCTCAGGTAGTTTAAAAATGGAAGATGTGCTTAACATCACAAGAGTTTTTTAGACCACCAACTAGTCTTAATTACCTCTTAAGTATACGATTAGCTTGGAAAGGAGGATGAGTCAGAGATGCCAGCAACACACACCCTCCAGAGAGGGACAGGGGCTGCAGCCAGTGTGGAGGGAGTGACCTGGGGAACCAACCTGAGCAGGACACGTCAAGGGGACTGTCAGGGCAAACTCCTGCTGCGGGTTCAGGCAGCTTTGGACAAACCCCTCCCAATGTGTTCCTGGCAATGGAGAGGCAGGGAAAGAGAGAAACAATGTGCAGTAGTGTGGCTTTCTTCAGTTTACCTGGTTTAGGATTATTTTGGTATCAAGGGCTGCAGAAGTCTGGCCATCTATTTTAAAGAGCTGCTACTTTGGAGATGGTGACAGCACCTTCTTTCTGCTGGGCTTTTCCCCAAGCAGCTTACAGTGTTTGGGGTATTTAGGTTCTGATCCTGCTAAGGCTTAGGCAGGTCACTGAGCTCTAACATACTGCAATTAATGCTGATCCTGCAGGCATTTACCTAAGCTGCAGCACTCCAGAGAGTTAAGTACCTTTGTTCTGAGCCGGTTTTTGTGTTGGCTTAAGGCACCGACTGGTAGGTTTAGGACTTATTTTCCTGTTCTCAGCATGAAGGTTTCCAGGTGAAACAAAACTCCTCTGGTGTTTCCAGGGAGGTGAGCTTGCAGGGACACAGGAGAAAAAGCCTAGGCTGAGTTGTCCAAACACATCAGGATACCAAAGAGATCACAGAGGCAAAGCTTTCCCAAAGAGGTTTGGGAAAAAGAGAACTACTAGGGGTCCAAGGCCACAAACCTTAAAACACTGCTACGCCCCCTTACTGTTGTCCCTGCACTGCCTTGTATTTCATTTTGAGAATTAAAAGAACATTGGACTTGAATAAAGGTCAAAGCTATAAACTGCACATCTCTGCCAGGCCAGAGGTATTCAGTGCAGAAAACTAACCAGAAGTAAACTTGAGCTGGGGTTGAACTACCTGAGGGATACTCAATGTAAGCCAAAGGAAGCACATTCTCCAGCTACAGGACTTCCACACAGAAGGCCCAGTCATGGTTTAGATGCTCATCAGAGCTCCAAATAGTCTCTGTACTCTTCAGCCATGCTGGTCTTCTGAGCTGGTTTAATGCACAACTGCAAGTGCAGTGGGACAGAGAAGGTGGAAAAATGCACCAGGAATTGCATAAATTTGCACATTTTTCAAAAATATATGTGGAACTTATGCCTCAAGTGCACAGACCTAAGAAGTGCTTAAGGACTCAAGCCAAGCCTGGAGAGCAAGCATTTACAAGCCCAGTGAAGGTTTCCATAGCGGAGAGGCCAGCCCACATTCCCTGAGGTACAGCTACATAAGATCCCAGATTTCAGAAGCTTTGCCAAAGCTCCCACAGCAGTTCTGCAAGACAGAGCAGAGCAAGGGGCCAGAGGGGCCAAAGGCTGTACGTAAACCACATCTAAAGCAAATATTTACACATGAACAATGCTAGCAGGCTGCTGGCTACTACAGGATCTTTCAAGCCTACAAATTCCTTGCCCCAGTGAGCTTCGGATAAGCTTTCCACCAAGAAAAGTATTTAAATAGCTGTCTTGTGATACCTCAGAGCAGCAGACTGAGTTATCGTCCTAATTAGCATTTGTGTGTCAACAGAGCTGTTTTAACCATTTTATATCTCTTAACCTCTGTTCTGCTTTCAGAAAGAGCATTCCCAGCACAGATTAATGATAGCAGCTGGAGCACCACATTGCATTGCTGAAGATAAGGAAACAGAAACTGCTAATCAGTGCTTGGCTTCCCTTGTTGCACAATAAGCCGCTATTCCTGAACGGAAAGAGGGGGCTGCACAGAGGCTCTTTACAAACTTAACAACCTCTCTTGGGTGACCTCAATGCAATTTGGTAATTTACACTTTGCTGTACAACAAGCTTGAGAAAAGCAAAGCTTATGCCAGCAGGCTCCATACCTTTCACAGGCCTACTATAGTCCATGGGCACAAAACACAAGTTCTAGACAGCTGCTCTTCTGTCCCTGCTGAGAAGAGCCACAAGGCTGGCTTAGAAGCAGTAGCAACTGCTGGAATAGAGATTTAAAACAAACCACTGCATTCCTGCTCTGATGTAGGCTGGAAGCTGTTTCTTAGAGACTTCCTCACTAGTGAGGGCCAGGAGTCAAAGGGTTCTGGAGAGCAGCAAGGCCTCATCCAGATCTTTCTGCACACTCTGCTTCTTGGCCACCTAGTTTCAGTGATGTTCCCAGCCCCATGGCTCTCAGGTCAGCTGTACTTTATGGAAACTTGGATGTTTGGGGCTTTTCACACAGCTCCAGCATCCTTCTATCCAAACCTCTGCTGACCAGAGACAGCAGAATCCAGAGTTGCCAGTGCAGGACTGGTCCTCACAGAAACAGTCACTCCCACCCTGCTCCTGCCAGGGTTTGTACCCCTGAGAGCACAGCATTAGCACAGCCAGCACTACTCCGACCCCATTTCATGGATCATGGGGTCACTGGAGTCCCTTTGGTCCCACTAAACAGGGCAGGCAGACAGCACCACCTCAGCCCCATTTTACAGCACACAGAATCCTAGAATGGTTTGGGTTGGAAGAGACCTGAAATATTGTATTGTCCAAACCCCTGCCATAGACAGGGGCACTTTCCACTAGACCAGGATGCTCCAAGCTCTGTCCAGCCTAGCCTTGAACACTTCCAGGGATGCAACAGGCAGTTTCTCTGGACAACCTGTGCCAGGGCTTCATCACTCTCACAGGGAAGAATTTGTTCCTAGTATCTAATCTAACCCTGCCCTCTGTCAATTTAAACCCTTTCCCCCTTGTCCTGACACTCCATACCCTTGTCAAAAGTCCCTTTCTAGCTCTTTTGTAGCCCCTTTAGATACTGGAAGGCCACAATTAGGTCACCCCGAAGCCTTCTCTCTTCCAGGTTGAATAACCCCAGCTCTTTCACTCAGCCTTTCCCCATAGAAATGGAGCTCCATTCCCCTAATCATCTTTGTGGCCTCCTCTGGACTTGCTCGAACAGGTCGATGTCCTTCTTGTGCTGGGGCCCCAAAAGTAGATGCAGTGCTGCAGGTGGGGTCTCAGCAGAGGAGACCAGAGGGGCAGCATCCCCTCCCTTTACCTGATGCCTACACTGCCGGCGATGCAGCCCAGGACACTGTTGGTTTCTGCGCTGCGAGCGCACATGGCCTGGGCACGTCCAGCCTCTCACCGACCACATCATCCGTGCCCCGAAGCACAATGTACATCACTACCAGTACCCCAGCCAATCACTCACGGCACAGGGTGTCCCCAGCCCATCGGTCACGGCACGGGGTGTCCCCAGCCCATCGTTAAAGCACAGGCTCCCCCGGCCCCGTTTCTCGGGACTCCCCGGTGCCGACGCGCCCTCCACGGCGGCGCCTCAAGGGCAGGCGAGGGGCGCCGGGCTGGGCCGCAGCCAATCAGAGCGCGAGGACCCCCCTCCCCAGCCAATCGGAGCGCGGTCCGTCCCCCCGGCAACCCCCATCCCCAGCGCATCGTCAGCCGCGGGCCGCACGGGGGGACCCTGCTTCCCGCAGCCTCCCCCCACCGCCACCTCGGAGCGGGGCTCAGCCGCGGGAAAACCCCTCCGCCGACACCGGCGGGCGGCCCTAGGGGCTGAGCCACCTCTCAGCCCTCACCTGGCGCGGGAGGCGGCGGCGGCGAGGCGCGGAGCGGCGAGGAGCCGGCGGCTGTGCAGGAGCGCCATGGCGGCAGCAGCAGTGGTGGCAGCGGCGGGCGGGCACTTCACACCACGGGCGCCGGCCGAGCGCCCCGCCCCGCGCATGCGCCGCCACGCCGGGGCACCGCCCGCGCTGCCCCCTGGCGGTCGCTTCGGGTCAGTGCAGCCGCGCCGCTCAGTCCGGGGCGGTGCTGGGCGGTACCTGGCGGCGCTGGGCTGTGCTGGGCTGTGCTGGGCATTGCTGGGATGTGCAGGACTCGACTGGGATGTGGGCCATGCTAGGCTGCGCTGGACCATCCTGTACCACACAATACTGGCTGTACTGGGCTGTCCTACTACTGGGCTGTAGTAGGCTGTACTGGGATATGGAGCCTTAACTAGGACATGGTGGGCCATACTAGGCTGTACTGGACCATCTTGTACCAGGCTATACTTGGCCATACTGGGACATACAGTATGGTAATGCACTGTACTAGGCTACACAGCGCTGTGCTTGAGCTGTATAGGACTGCACTGCACCATATGGAGCCATACAAGTCTACACAGGGCAGTCTTGGGCCACAGTGAGCTATACAGGATTGTAACACACTCTATGGGACTCTACAGGGATACACAGTGCTGTACTTGGTCATGTAGAGCAGTACAGGACTGTACTAGGCCATAACTAGGCTGTATTGGATGTGCTTGGTTGCCCTGTGCCATTCTGGGGTGTACAGGGCCATGTGGAACTGTAAAGGTCTGTACTGGGCTGTGCTTAGCTACACAGGACTGTACAACATCACACAGGTCTGTATGGTGTGGTACTGGTCCATACAGAAATGTATTGACCCACAGAGGGATACACAGGGCTGTACTGGGCCATGCTGGGCTATGTGAGGCTGTGCTGGGCCATATGGGACTGCACTGTACCATACTGGGCTGTTCTGTGCCATACTGAGCTGTGTGGGATTTTACTGGGCCATAATGAGCTGTACAGGGTTGTACTGGGTTGCACATGTCCAGATGGGACTGCCCTGCACCATACTGGGCCATACAGGCCTCAGCTGGGCTGCACTGGATAGTGCAGGAATGGGAAAGGTTGCACGGGGACTCCGCCAGCATTGTCACCCTGGGACTGGGTTCCAAAACTGGGAGTGGGGGAAACAACCCTTGGGATGTCCCAGAGGCTTTGGCAGGGTGTGGGAGAGGTGAATGGGAGGGATAAATGGGAGGTACAGTGTCCCCACCCAGCTTGCCTGCACTCTGCTCCCCAGGGATTTTCCAATGATCGTCATTCCATAGGGGCTTTCCCAAATCCCATCCAGCAGCCACGTCTTCTGTGAGATCAGAGTGTGATATCCCCCTCCTCCCTGTCACCCAGCAGCCCACCATGGGATGGAGAAATAGGGGCTTCAGTCTAGCAGTACTTGAATTTATTAGTAAACTGTTCTTTGGTAAATGATAAAAACTCAAGAGACCAAAGGAATGAAAACAACACCCCCGCAAAGAAAAAAAAAATCATATTAAACAAACCAGGCAGATGGGAAAAAAAAAAGTTTTTCCCCCCCAAATGGGATTTTAGCAACCTACAGCAAACCCAAGAGATGCTGGGGGAGCTCTGCAGTGATGGGGGCTCCCCTTTGTGCTTGTTTTCGGGGAGGAGGAGCGTGGGCTGTGTATATGGGGGTCCTACATGGGGGGCTCATTGCAGAGCACCATCTCCAGTTCCTTGCGGTAGAGCTTGCCCCCGTCGGAGAGGTTCATGATGCTCTTCCTGTAGTTGGTGAGCTGCTGGATGTTCATCTCCTGCAAGGCATGGGGGGCACTGGGGATGGGCATCCCTTTCTCCTGGGGGAGTACCCCCAGGCTGAGATTACACTCCCCCCAGTTCCAGTGCAGCTTCCCATGAGGATTCAGGGTCACCACTCAGACCACTCCTGGTCCCACATGGACATGGAAAGATGCTGCTGGGAGATGGGAAAAGGAACTGGGGGGCTCTGGGGGTGGCACCCAAGCTCTGCCCCCACTTACTTTCTTATTCTTCTCATACAGGTCTTTCAAAAGTGCATCCAGCTCATTCTCATCAATGAAGCCATTTCCATCCTGGATAGTGTGGGAGGGACATCAACAGCAGGAAGGACACAAGCCCTGCAATTCCCCCTTGGACATGGGCATCCCCAGACCCTCTCCCAGCACAGCCAGAGGTAAACCCAGTTCTCCCAACCCAAACCAGAGCAGGGAATTGCCCCAACCAAAACCATATGATTTGGGGTTATTTTTTGCCAGGTTACATTTGTTTGGGGCAGTTTCCCATGAGCTGGCTCCCTACCTTGTCGTAGAAGGCAAAGATGGCATTGAACTCATCTGAGGACAGCTTCATTCCCTGGGAAGTGACAAGGGAATGAGAGAGGTAGGAGGGTATGAGAGAGGGGTTGGAGGCACAATCAATGGGAATGGGTTGTTTTTCTTGTTATTATTAGCAGTAGGAGTAGTATTATGTTACCTGAAACTTCAGAAGAAAGTTTTCTTGCACAGGCAAAAGTCTGAAAAACAAGAACGACAGGGAAGAGGGGGAAGCAGCCAGAAAAAGGCATTTTCTTAAATGCCAGTGATATTTTTCTCAGAAACATGAGTAAATTAAAGAGGAAAACAGTTTTCCCTGGAAGCTGGAGCAGATTCTTCCTAAACATGGGCATTTCAGGTGTCTTTCCCTCCCCAGCTCTTCCTTCTTGCTGCCCGTGACCTTACCGGGACATCTCGGAGAGGCCCAGCTTCCCATCACCATTCATGTCAAACATCCGCAGCTGTGGGGATACAAACAGCACCCTGTCACCCATCACCTCCTCCTCCCCTGCCTGCCACCCACCTGGGGTGCTGACACCCCTGGTGGGGACACAGTGCCCCAGGTCCCACTCACAATGGTCTGTGTGTACTCCTGCAGCTTGGGCTCGTCGTAGGGCCGGTTTGCCTTCTTCAGCAGGTCCGACAAGAAGCCCTGGGAGGAGAGGGTTTTGCTGGCTGTCCCCATCCCTGGCTGTCCCAGCAGGGATGTCCCACTGGCAGGGATCCAGCCCAGCCCACCCTATGCCCACAGCCCACCTTGAGCTCATTGGCTTCGATGTAGCCGCTGCGATCCGTGTCGTACCTGCGCCAAGCCTGTGGAGGGACTGCCATGAGCCTCTGCAGGGGCTCGTGTCCCCCACTCCCCCCTGACATGTGTGTGTGTCCCCATAAATCCCTGCTGAGGGTGTCCCCCACCCCCCTAAAGGAGATGGGACCATCTCACAGCTCCCACTGGCATCATCTGCTCTCCCTTGGGGCTAGATGCTTTTGTTCAGCCCACACCAAGAGTTCAAGCACCTTTATCCTCATGTCAGTATGCAAGACTAGGCTTTAATATTTAATAATATTTAATTACATCCCCCAATTAAACAATAGTGTCCGCTTACCCTCCCCCCCCCACCATATCACAAGGTGCTCCTCTTTCAGCCTTCCCCTCCACCCAGGATTCAGTTTCCATGTACAAGCTCCTTCCTCTCCAGGATGCTGCACATTCCTTTCCACTCCCAGCTATGTTTTATTTCCCATCTGCAATTTCTCTTCCACCTGTGTAGGTTCACCCCATGCAAGGGCACAGTGAGGTTGTGGGGTGGCCTAGAACAGCGTTGGCTTTGGCACATCCCTTAGGCACTTAAGAGCAAGCATGAGGGGAAGTTTACAAAAAAGCCCCAGATTCTTGCAGCTCACCTTGCCTGGAGGCTGGGATGAGGCACCCAACTGCCTTGAGAAGTATCCAAGGGGTGCTGAGAACTGGGAAAACTCACCACACTCCTGCTCTTCCCTAAACCAGCACTGCCTCTCAGTGCTGAGTTATTGCCAAGAGCTTTGGGGAGACCAGGGGAGGTTTGGGCAGTTCAAGCTCCCAGTTGTTTTCCCTTGGTGGAGCTGGATTGAATTCCCTGGGGATCCCCCAGGGCAGCCTGTCCCACTCACCTCCATGAACTCTGAACTGGAGCCCACATGCTGGCGGAAACACAGCAGAAAATTCTCCTCTGTGGGCAGGATCTGGGCCAGCTGTGGGAAACACAGGCATGGTGGAATGGTGGAGGGGAAACATGAGCATGGGGGTGGAGCATGAACAACCTGGGGTTTGTCAGGTCCAGCACCACTCACCTCTGCCATCTCGATTTTGCCATCTGCATTTTTGTCATATTTGTGCATAAACTCCTTCATCTTGTCACCCAAATTGTCCTTCTTTGAGTCCTGCCAGCAAGGAGAGAGGGAATGGGAGCATTTCCCCCATTCCCTGTGCTGATCTTCTCCTGCTTTCTTCCCAGAGGAGTCCCAGTCCCACTCATGAGTGCCCAAAGGAGGTGGGGCTCACATGAGTGTGAGTCTTTGGGCACAAGGGAACAGGGGAAGGAGGGAGCAAAACCAGAAGATGCTCTTACCACACCCGCCCCCTTTCTTGCACTTTCCAGCTCCTGGAAGAAATTTTCCAGCTCTTTACCTTCAATGTAGCCATTTCCTGTGGGAGGAAAAAAAAATGGAGTAGGACTTTTACAATGTCAGAGCACAGGAGGAGAGGGACAGATGCTCCCAGGGGACAGGGCACTTGTTCCTCTGCACCAGGACATGGCTCCAAGGCAACTGTGGCAGCAAGGAAATGCCAGCCAATGTTGATGCTGGGTGTTACACTACTGGTGATGCCCAAATTTGCCCAGGTGACACACAGTGCTGGACTTGTCACTTGCACTCATTTGTGGGGCACAGGGGACTTTGTTCATCTTGCTGCATTTTCTGTATCTGATGCTTCAATCAGATGCCTTAAATAAAGGCACCCCATCCTGTGCAAGCATCTCCCAGGCAGGAATGTCTCCTCTCAACCCCCTGTGGGGGCCACAGGGGCAAATGGGGAGCAGAGGCAAGGCACCCAGCACAGCATCCCCCCCATCTTGGGTACAGGATCAGCTCCAGGAAGGGCTGACCCCACTGCCAATCTCCAGCATGGCCAGGAACTCAAAAAGATCCCTGTCCTGTGTACCTCACACCTCTCACTGCCAGTATCTGTGCTGAGATGTGGTTCCCTGGGAACCCGAGGTATCCATAGCCCTGCCCTGCCTGTGGGATGCTCGATGGCTGGATGGCTCAGCCAGGGCTCAGCCACACTTGGGTCCCACAGTGTTGGCCCTTGGTGGCTTTGAGGGGTGGCTGCTGTGCCTGGAAGCAGCAGGGTCACATCACAGCTGGAGACAGCAGTGAAGACACTGGCTCCATGGTGCTGTCAGGCAAGGTGTCACCTCCCAGCCAGAAATCCTCCCTTCCAAGAACATCTGGCCACAGCAGAGGGATGTTGCCCATTCCCCTGAGGTGCCTGGCTGAGGGATAGCCAGGGCTCTTGCTTGTGAATATTTCCCCCAGGACTGCTCTGCATTTCAGCTTCTGGAGGCTTGGACCACATCTCCCTGCTCTGCAACACCTTTGGCGTTATCACCTGCAGGCTCCCCAGCAGCCTCCGCTCCCCACTGCAACACAGCAGCTGGGAATAGCCCATCCACATCCCAGCTCAAAGCACTGGGGAGATCCCAGGGTACCTTCCTCTTTGGTGACCACATCCCCATGGATGAGCAGCATCCTTCCCAGGAGGGGATGAGGGGCTTGGGTGATACTTGGGGTGCTGGTGTGACCCACTGAGGTACTTTGGCTTCCCACTGCTCTTCCCAGGGGCTTTGCTTTTGTGGGTGCAGGAGAACCCTGAGTGGCTTTGAATTCAGTTGGGGAAAAAAGAAAAATCAACAGGAGTTTTGAGCTGGGAAAAAAGAATAAGGCCAAGAAAAGCTGTGTCCAGTAGCTCGGTTTCCTCCAAGCAGCAGCTTGGACAGGTCTGATCCATGTCCGCAGAGCAGCAGGATGTGGAGTGTCATGGAAAATCCCCTCCGGAGAGCCACAGCCAGTCCATGCAGCTCCACCTCGGAGCCTCGGGGCAGCTGGGGCTGGTAAAGTGAGGACATCAAAGACATCCAAGGGGACATCTCTGGGGCATGACAAGCCTTGAGGGGAGGTGGCTCAAAGTGTGGAAGCCACATTGAAGGGGTTTAAATGCAGGGATGAGCTTGGGTGAAGTAATCCCATGCAGTGCGGAATGAACCCCAGGTCCCTCCATTGGCACAGGGAAGCAGCCAGGGCTGTTGGAGCTCCTGCCTGGTGCAGCTGAGCATTGTCCTTGTCAAGGCCACCTTCTTTCCTGATGCCTGAGTCCCTCCTCTCCTGGGCACCTGCCGTGCTGCAGCCTTGCCCTGCCTGGGGGCCGTGGGCCAAGCTGGAGCCGTGCCTGCCGCGGTGTTTTGGAGATGACAGAGCACATCCAAGGGCACAGTGGGACACACTGCAGGGAGGCAGCTGGACACCCACCCACCGAAGTGCCACCTTCCCAGCCCCTTGGTGGCTGCTCCAGTGCCAGCAGTGACAGGGACCTGTGTCTGTGTCCCCGATGCTGTGAGGCTGCGGGGGGGGACCCCAAAATGCAGCCAGGAGCAAGCTAAGCTCCAGTTCCAGCAGTGCAGCTGGGGAGGTTACATGACGCAGTTCCCAGGAGGTTTTTGGTCCCCAAACCTCCCTGCAGGAGCAGGAGACTCAGTGAAGGGCAGGAGCTTTCCCCTGGGCTGCTGTTCCCGGCAGGCTGAGCCTCCTTCACGGCACCGCAGCGCTGGAAGAAACTGTTTTCCCACAAAACAATGCTGTTTTTTGCATTTCCCCCCCTTTTTGGGGCTGACAGTGGTAGAAACGGGATGTCCTGCCCAGATGTGACTCCGTGGGAAGGTGGCATCCCCATAGTGGACACAGTTTTTGCTAGCATCCCCGGGGAGAGGTTTGGGGAGGCTGGGGAGCAGGCAGGCAGAGACCAAGCACTCCAGACGTGGAGGGACCGTTCCTCAGCCTGCTCCAGGCGTGGAACACCCGCTCTGTCACTCCTGGCAAGGGGGTGGCCCTGGGGCCAATCTGGTGGCCACACTGCCCCACTCCTTCCAGGTACCAAGTGTGGGGCACTGCCGAGGCAGGGAGACGGAGGGGACCGAGGGTGGATACTGGGCACACCGGGAAGGGCAAAACGCCCAGAGCAGCCCCCAGAGGTGACACCAGCCCCGAGCGAATCCCAGCTCTCAAGGCACCCGGGGGACGTGTCAAGGAGAACCGGGATATCCCGGGCTCAGCGTCCCATGGGCTGAAGGCTCCCAGTGGGGTCCAGTTCTGGGGCTCCCCGTCCTTTCCCGACGGGAGGGTCCTGGGGGATCGATTGCATCCCCGACCCCGGAGCTTCAACCGACGGGGCTGCGCCGCGGAGACTCTCCATCACCCCGGAGACTCTCCATCCTGGAGTCTCTGCATCCCGGGGGCTCTCCATCACCCCGGGGGCTCACCGTTAGCCCCGGGCTGAGGCGGTGGAGGCTCTATCCTCTCCTCCGAGATGTCCAGGGACTCTTCACCACCCCCCCTTCAGCCCCGCTCCCCCAGGGATGCTCAGCCCGCTGCCCTCCCCGCCGGTTTTTTGAGGAGCGAAGTGTCCCGCGCGCCCCGGGACTGACCGTCCGCGTCGAAGTGCCGCCAGATGTCGAGGAACTGGGAGGCGGTGAGCTCGGCCAGGTGGAGGTGCGGGGCCTGCTGCGGGCCGGCCATCCCGCTCCCGATCCCGCTCCCGATCCCGCCGCTCCCGATCCCGCCGCCGCCCGCAGCCGCCTTTTATACCCACCGCCGCCGCGCCGCCCGCCGCCGCCAGAGGGCGCCGCCGCCCCGGGACACCGGCCGGGCATGGGGGGCAGCGGGACACACGGACAGCGGGACAGCGGGATATCGAGATATCAGGACACCAGAACATCGGGATACAAGAACATTGGAACAACAGGATACCGAGATACCAAGACACCCGGACATCGGCATACCAGGACATTAGGACACCGGAATACCAGGACACTGGGATACCGAGACATCAGGATACTGGGACATTGGGAGCAGCACTGGGCACTGGAGTCAGCAGCCCCTGCCCTGACACTTGTCCCTGCCTTGTCACCTAACCCTACTCTGTCACCTACTGCTGTCCCATGACATCTGCTCCTGCCCTGTGTCACCTATCCCTGCCCTGTGCCACTTACCCCTGTCCCACATCACCCACCCTGCTTAATGTCACCCCTTTCCTGACACCTAACTGCCCTGTCACTCTGCCCTCCTCCTGCCTGTTGCTCCATTCCTTCCTCAAGTCCTTGCATCCCTTCCCGTGCCACCGAGTCCTACCCCAATTACCACGTCCATGCCCTGTGTCACCACATCTGTGTCATTGTCCCTCTGCCTCATAGCAGTTTCGTGGATCATGATTTGCTGGTCCTGGCAGGAGGAGCAGGGCAATGGCAGTCCCTGTGTCACCACCACCATGGGACCATGCAATGGCCACAGCAGGGCTGTCACTTGCACCCATGGCTGGAGTGCACCCACACAAAACATGGACACTGCAGCCATCTTTTGGAGGAAAAAACAAGGAATCCTGAGATCAAGGCTCTGCCATCCCTGCTGGAGCAGGGCTCCTTGTGGGATAGAAGGGATGCTCAGCCCAAAACACATTTCTCACCCTGGCTCCCCTTGCCGCTCACCAGCTCGTTGCAGGATTTTCTTTTCCTAAGTTTTCCCAAACGGCAGGGAAGTTTCCAGGCCCAAACAAAACAGCCACACATGGGGTTTGTCACTGGCTCCAGCGCAGCCTGCCCAGGGGAAGCGTTGCCATGGCTACAGGGGAAAAAAAAAAATTCAGATCCAGCAAGAAGGCTGAGCTGATGGAAGTGCTTAATTAAAGATGAGAAGGCATCAGGGAAGTTCAGATGTGCGCAGAGTGGGGACGCAGTCGGCAGCAGGCAGCTGCTGGGAGTTATTCGGGGCACTGCCCATCCTGCCCCGTGCTGCTGCCTCTCATTTTTGGCTTTTGGCTGGAAAACAGGGAGGCTGAGGTGCTCCCTCCAAATGGCAGGAGTCTGGAGGAGCTCAGTGCAGTGGAGATGGAGCCACACCTGGCTCTAATGCTGTGGGAAGCTGAGGCAGGGCAGGACACAGAGGGGAAGAGATGCTGTGCCAGCATCCCATGAGGAAAGCCACACTGGGACACTGAGCAGTGCGATGGCCTTCTCCTCCTCCCTGCTGCAAAACGCAGCCTTGAGGCACACATGGGACACTGAAGGGTGTCCTGAGTATTCCATTTGCATTTCCTGTGGTTTGGCACAGAGATTAGTCAAAAAAAAAAAGCCTATTTTTTCCATTATTGCAGCAGAATTTTCCCCAGCAGAGCCCATTGCTTTACTGTCCCACATCCTCCAGAGCAGATTTTTCCCAGGGGCTGAGAGGAGACATTCACTGCTTCTGCAGGGCTGGGTTTAGGGATGTGTCCCAGTTGTGCCAGGCAGGGGAGAGAATGGGCACAGGGACCAACACTGGTCCATCATCTGCTCCACAGGGAGCAGAGCTCCAGCCCAGCACAGGGATGGCTCTGGGTCACCACCATTCATGTTGCTCCATGGCACCCACCTCTCTGCTAACAAAGAGCCAAGGTTGCTCCAAGGTGGGGCCTGGGAGCAATATTTGGGCTCCAGGTGTACTCCCTCCCTTCTCTGGGGAAATGCTTCCCCAAGATGCCTGTCTGAAGCAGCTGGCAGTGCAAGAGGGGCTCATTGCTGTAGGAAGGGATTTGCTAAGATTGAGAAAGACTTTTAGAGAGGGCTGTGAAGCTTCAGGAGAGGAAAGGAAAGCAAGGGGTGGTTGTGCTGCTGTTTGAAGCCACTTCCCAAATGGGTGTCCAGGCACTGGGATGTTCCTTCTGCAGGAGAAAAGGCTGGATGGTTTCCTCCAGCCTTCACCCCTGTCCCACCACCTAGGCTGGATATCAGGAAAAGGTTCTTCACCCAGGGAGAGGGTCACAGTAGTCACAGCACCAACCCTGACAGAGTTTAGGAAGCATTTGGACAACACTCTCAGGGATGATGGGATCCATCATATCAACACATGATGGGATTCTTAGGATGTTCTGTGCAGTGCCAGGACTTGGATTTGATGTTCCTTGTGGGTCCAGCTCAGGACAGTCTATGATTCAATCTGAACATGCCATCAGATTTTGGAAAGAACAGACCATCATGCTGCTTACAGAGCCAGGACTTAATTCAGCAACGCTCTGAGATCAACCCACTGCCATGACCCACATCACTCCCCCTGCTCTGCACATCAGCACAGCAGGGGAGAGTTTAGTTCTTTCCTGCAAATGAAATCCTTGCAGTGAAGACTTAAAGCTTTTGGAAAAAAACCCAAACAACACACCACTGTAGCAGAATCCCCTCAATTCAACTGCAGCTTTTCAATAAAGAGAAACATCTAAGGGAAATTTGATAACTTGAAGGCAAGGCATACACACTCGCTGCTGAGCTGAGACAGCCCAAGTTTTTAAAAGCTTTCTGATTTACTTCTAAATAGGAAAGAATGCAAAAGGCAAACCTCATGTGAAAAAAAAGGAGTGGGAAACCGAGGCTTGCAAAGGAAACAGGATGAATCACCCCATCAGATTTTTTGGGTCACAGGGTTGTTTCTCAGATAATAGCAGAGATCTCTACTTAAACACTCATGATATGGTCCAGCCAAGGGCTGTGGCAGAGGTTTCTCCTTTTGGCCTCACACTTTTATGTGAATCTCACATGAAGGCATCAATATAACACCTCTGTCTACTCCAGGGGACTGGAAACAGCAGGACCCTGTGATCTGGAAAGTTTTCTCTGGACTGATGAGCAAGGAAAAAGAATAGGCTGGCACAGAGGATGAGACAGATTGGCTCATGAGTCCATGGCTGTGAGTGAGTAAAGGAGGAGCTGTGCCAGCTCTGCCCTGCTCTGACACAGGTGTTCCATGTGTCCCTTTGCCATGGGTACAGCCACATGGGACAGCCCGTGCTGGTGGCATTCCTAATCAGGCAGCACCTGGGCTCACTGCCAGCCACAGCACTGAGACAGCGAGGATCATCATGTCATTTGGGGCTCTTTTACCCCTTGCCAGGTGTCTTAGCTTTTCATGCATCTTTCAGCTTATCCCTATGACCACAATGGCCTGGACTGCAGAAGCAGGGAAGTGGCACAGAGTACAGGAATGAAGAAAGCTGAGGTTGCCATTTCAGCCATGCATGTTGCCAGAAACCACCAAAAGCACTACACAAAAGGGAGAGCATGAAGGGAACTGTGTCCTGCCTCCAGCATAGAGGACTTGCTGCTCTAGCATTACCACAGCCCACTGCACTTCCCAGCTGCTCAGAAGTTAAGTCGAGGTACTTTGGTTCTTGGTATTTTTTCCATAAGCTTGTCAGCCTAGTGAGATCAGTAGAAATACCTGTGTCAAGTGCTGGTCAAATCTTGGTCCTGCTTATCCTGAGCTTGAGTTCTGGTCCCCCAGGGATGTGGTTCTGTGTGTTTTCCCAGGGTTATCCTCCAGCCTGGGGGGTGGATGTAGGGGGAGCAGTTAAGCACCTCCTTTCTTTCTAACCAGTGGCATTGGCACAGCAAACAAAAGCACAGTTTTCAGGATCACAGCAGGTTATCCCTCACAGTTCCTTCCCCACATGTCTTTCCCATCTTGTATCACTGTATTTCAGACTTTTGGAATTCATCAGCAGTAAAAGAACCCAAAATTGTATTAAAAAGCCAGATGAGCTCACTCTGTTTTGTATTTCCCCTCTCACCTGCAAATTAATAAGATCCTTCCCCAAGTGCCCAGGGCATCTTCCTCTTATCATGGACACGTACAAAAATCAGAATGTATGTACAAAGTTTGGGCCATCCAAACCAACTCTGGCCAGCTCAAAGAAGAGCCCCAAACTATTTTAAGGGCTCAGATGCAATTTAGATTTTTTTTTTAACAGACATAATTTGCTGAAGATTTAGCTGTAGGGTGATTTTCAGATTCAATTTTAAGTTGCATTTCAGCTGTATTCAGACACAAGAGCACGGAATCTGCCTCCGGTGCAGCTGGAGAGAGGAGCAGACCTGGCCCTGCTGAAAACAGATGCTGCTGCCAAGCTCCTCATCATCTCAAACCCTGCCTGAGAAGTACCAGCACAACAGCAGGTTTTTTTGGATGCCTCCCTTCACATCCCAGCCCAGCCTGACTCTGATTAATTAATGGAGTTTGCTGAAATCCCAGCCTTAGCTACTCTGGCTGCTGCTAGCTACAGCACACTGCACAGCTGCCTTCCACTCCCACTTGAGAGACTTTGTATTTACCAAGTATTAATTAGATGAATGTGAAGCACCATTTTCTAGGCAGGGGAAATTATCTGCTCTCTCCCTGCCTGTAACAAGCTCATACTGGGACAAGTCTGAAAAGGGAGCAGGTAGAAGTGGCTCCTTCTTGCTCTGCACATCTGCCACTTTTCATATTTCCCTGCTTGTGCTGCCCCCCTTGACAAGCACTTCACTCCTGCTTGATCTGGAAAGGGAACAGTATTGTGAAAGATGGAGCTGGAGCCTCTCTCCCTTTGCAGATCATCACCAGAACTGGTCCCAGAGACTTTCCTGACAGTCAGACCCACAAAATGGGAAGAGCTGCTGTCTTTGAGGGCTCTTCCAAGTGCCAGGAGCTGCTGAACAAGTGAGTCTGCCAGAAAAGCACAAGCAATGAATCCTTCCCTTCCACAAATCCTCCAGACCAGGCTGGGCAGGTATTTCTCAGGGCTAACCACAGGTAACATTGCCCAGGAGGAGACAAGGGGGCCACCCCAAGAGCTCCCCTACACCTGAAGTGCTACCATTTAATGGAAAACATTCACAGCACAACTGTTCCTCCTGGTGGCAACATCTGCACCATGAATACTGCAGCTGACACCAGTAATTGCAGCATGAAAGGCTTCAAGCAAATACCCATCTGGAAAAAAATGGAAGAAATGTCATGGAAGGCTGAAGGCTGTGACAGAGGGGAAGTGTCAATGGTAAACAACTGGTCAGCTAAATTTAGGAAGGCAGGTTGGGAGCTCTCCATGAGTGGTTGGGTGTCTTCAGTTCAGACCACTGAGTCAACTAAAAACATTTAGCTATGACAGCGATGGGCTTTATAGAGAACTACAAGATAAATGAAGGGAAAAAGGTTATCTAATAATTACTGTCACTGTTTCACATCCAGCTGCATCCACAGCTCAGCTTGACCTTTGAGGAACAATGAATAATGCACCATTCTGGTGAATGTTCCCCCTTTCTTGACAGACCATCAGCACACTGGTAAGGGAGAACCTCTCCTGTTTGTCCTTTAGTCACTGTTTGGTTCATTTGCTTTATGTAAGAGGACCAAAAAAGTCCCAGAAAAATATCATATCTGTTTCAAAATATTTCCCTTGTAATTTCACATTGCTAAAATCCACAAACCATTGTTACTCCAAAATCTGCTGCAGGGACAGCAGCAAAGCTCATGTGAAACATGGGATGAAACAGATCTCTCTGTCTTTGGGCACCAACAGGAAACCAGTCTGCAGTGCTAAAGGCACTGATCTCCAAGACATCCAGAAACTGATCAAAACCAGGATGAGATAGACCTGGATTCTGTTTCCAGCTTGGCAATGTTTACATGGTGCACAGGTAAGCATTGCCTTGTACTGAGCTGAATTTTCATATCCTGCTAAATTGGGCAATGAAGCAGAATAGAGAGGTGTGAGGAGTGCTGGGGATGTGCTGCATTGTAGCAAACAGCTACTGAGCTCTGCAGCTGGTCATGAGGTGCCAAGGATGAGGAAAGAGTGGGCTTTCTGGGAGACCTTCTGGGAGGGGAAGGTCACACAACCCCATGGCAATGCAGTTGTTTTCCAAGCTGTAAAATCAATTGCAATTCACCTGCTCTGCACCATTGCTTGTTCCAGGCAGATCTCATCTTTAGCCTGGCCCATTTCATGTATCCAAAACTCAGTCTTTTTGTGGGCTTCCTCTGGCTTCAAACCAGGCTCTACCAAGCAGGCCCAGGACGCACCAAGCCCCCTGACCAACTCTTGACCTGCTTATGTGCAATGGGGAGCAGAGACTTGGGGCAGGAGGGTGTCCCAAGAGAGACAGCTGGAGGTGACAGTCTCTGGGGCTCTGCTGACACGGGGGTTTGGGAATGTGTTGAAGTGCCAGTAAGCTGTTTTTGTCACTGGCTATTAATGAGGGGATCATCCTGATAAAATTCAAAGTGAAGCTCTGCACCTGATCAGATAAAGCACAAAGATCAAAAGGTGAATTGAAAATCCAGAGAGAAAGGGACAGTCCCATCAACAGATCTCCCCCAACACTTGGTAGTGTTCACACACGTTATGCTATGAAGGATTAGTTGCTGGAGGTCATAGAGAGTTTGTGCTTTCCCCCAGCTTCCCAAGGAGGTGTGAGATGAGTTTCTGCAGGGCTTCAGCGCGGAGCACCGAGATGCGCAGCACTTCCTCGTGGTTGGCTTTCTCCTGGCTGCTGTAGCTCATCACTGCTTTGTTGGTGATGAGGGAGATCCCAAGGACTCGGAGGCCACAATGCCTGGCTACAATTACCTCTGGGACAGTGCTCATGCCTACAGGAGGAGAGAAAGGACCAGAATGAGTCAGGATTTACACCAAAACAAGATCTCTCTAAGGCTGCACCATCCTACCTCTAAGCACATGCCCTTGTCTCATTCCCCCCAGCTCTGTGTCTGAACTCTGTAATAGTTAAAGGCTGTGATATGTACAAGGCTCAAATAGCTGCAGACTACAGTTACAACTCTGCTCAGCACAATGAACCTCCTGCATTTGATCCTTGTGCCACAGCTCCCTCCTCAAGATGTGTCAGACTGCTTGCAGACTTGCTAAGGAAGTACTGATGTGCTGTGTCATTTGGCTCTTCCTTGGCTAAAAAAAACTATTGCAAATAAAAATGCTTTGAGGGGAGCTGAGCTCCTTTCCTCACAGACAATGAATCTGCAGGTGTTAATATACAGACTTCCATGAGCTAGGGGTCATGGAAGGAATCATAGCTGGAGGAATCATATGGATCGTGGCACTTAGTTTTCTTTTACACTTTTGGGAAGGTATCCATGATTACCATCCCTAAACAAGACTCATAAGGAAGGCTGGTTTGTAGAGAAAAAGCACAGTGAAAATCTTTACAATGTCAGAATTAGAAGAAAAATACTAGAAAAAGACTTCATTTTTATTGAGCCCCACTCAGTCCTCCTGAAATGGAGCCATCTGAGCATGAGAAATTTTGTGTTTGGGAAATAAACACAAATTGTGCTGGGATCCCTGTCCTGCTCAGCTGTAAGCACAGGGACTTTGTGCAGATCCTCCCAAGCCACTGCAGAATGAAGCAGAAATACACAGAGTTCATTTCTGCAGCCCCAGGAGACTTAGAGAGTCAAAGACTGAAGCAAGTCAGCCTTGAGCAGAATTAACTGTTCAATCCATGTCCTCAAAGAGCCCTGGCAGCCCAGCCTGGCAGCTCACCCACAGCATCAGCTCCCAGCGCCTGCAGCAGGCGGCACTCGGCGATGGTCTCGTAGCTGGGCCCAGCCTGCAGGCAGTACACTCCTTCCCTGGTGAAGCTCAGGAAGCCCAGCTCCTGTGCACTCTCCATGGCCAGGCTGAGCAGATCTTGTTCATAAGCATCTGACATGCAGGGAAACCTCACTCCGAACCTGAAAGGCAGTAAAGGATACAGCTGTGTGATTGTGCTTCTGCTCTCTCCATCAGAGTCCAGCGATGGTCATTCTTTAGAGAAAAAGGAAGTGTTAAGGGCAGACCTGCCATGGATGCAATCTCTCTCATTCCACTCTTATCATCAGGTAATTCTGCCATCAATCATGGTTGGAAGGGACCTCCAAAGCCATCTCATCAAAACCCATGCAGTGAGCAGGAACATCTTCAGCTAGAACAGGTTGCTCTGAGTCCTGTCCCACCTGACCTTAAATGTTTACAGGAATGGGGCACCTACCTGGGTATGACATTCCTGCTAGATCTAGTCATGCAAGACTGTCAGCACATAGAGCTTATGGCTGTTGGAAGGTTTGGCACTACCTCCCTTCTGCAGGAACCCTTCTGGAATGGTCTTTCAAGGGCTCCTGTCTCTAGAGAGCACTGATGGCCAGTTCATTCTCTCTCCAGTAACTGCTCATGATGTCTTTTAAACATTCCCCACCAGACAGTTGCTGCTCTGAGGCACAGAGTCCCTCAGGCTGTCCTTGGATGGAGGTTTGAGCCTGGCCTGATGGAGCATCAGTCCCTACATTTAAGGCCCATCAGAGCAGGCAGCTACTTTACATCTTGGAGCTCCAGGCCATATTTTAGGTAGCTTTCTGCTTCAAGACTGGGTCTCTTGCTTTTGGTCTTAAAATAGCAGCTCAACCCTGCTCCTGCTGGAGTGAATCCTGCTGGAGTGAATCCTGCAGGAGTAGATGGCAAAGATTGTTATGCTGCCACTGAGGAAACCTGGAAAATAAATTCCCAGCCATGTTCACCGACGCAGATCAGTAGGAGTGGACCAGATCCCTCATTTATGCTATTAAAGCTTCTGCTTGTTTACATGTTCTTCCAGCTGAATGCTTAGGGCAGTAGGTGGCTTATTTTGT
This sequence comes from Molothrus ater, assembly GCF_012460135.2. Lineage (NCBI taxonomy): Eukaryota > Metazoa > Chordata > Aves > Passeriformes > Icteridae > Molothrus > Molothrus ater. Next base: position 13,731,515 of record NC_050489.2, on the reverse strand, counting down.
TTTTATAAACACTAGATATTATATAAATAAAAACAAACTTCCCCTTCTGGTCTAAGGTAATAAGTATTCATCACCATGAAAATTGCTTCTCTTTTCTGAAGGATGGCCAGCAATGCAGAAGCCCAATCTCTAATTTATTAAAAAAATATTATTTCCACATCACTTCATTGCCTCTAGTTTTGCTCTGTTGTGCTTAGATAAATCCTTCCTGGTAGCTCAGCTGGACAGGATTTTAGGAGTTTGCTCAGCTAAATCTCTGCAATACTTTGAAACCTGATTCATTAAGACCTTTTGCTCATTTTGATGCCTTGGTCAGCAGTACAGAAGTCACCTCCCAGAGCACTGCAGTCTTCACCAAGAAGCTGCTATGGGGAGGCAATGAGGCAGCTATGCTGCCTTTGAACACTGTCCAGATGCAGTTGTTTGATTGGAGTTTCTCCTCCTGCTCCAGAGCAATTATGCAAGCCCAGAGAGCTTTAAACACTCCATGTAGCTTCTCTGCTTTTGATCACTTTCTTCCAACCCACGGCAATACCTACAAAAATGTAAAGATGTTCCACTTCAGATGGGTACTGTCCTCTTGCCATGGAATCGCAGCACAGTGATTATTTCTCCTGAGGCAGCTGCCAGCACCTTTCAGATTCTTTCAGAAGCAAAAGCCAGGTCTGCTGTTACATCAGGGAGGAACTAACTGAAAGCCAGGCAGGGCACCTTACTCTCAGCAGAACTTTCTCTCTGGAAAGATCTGAGGACAATCCAGATGCCTGCCCTGCAAACATGTCCATTTTTCACGATGGGCCTTCCACCTTACCAGTCTGATGGTGTCTTGGAAGGATTTTGGGATCATAAATTCATTTTGGAAGGGACCTTGCAGTCATATAGTCCAGCATCCTGCTCAAAGCAAATCCAAATCTGGTGGCAACTGCTGTTCAGGGATGAAGATATGTTAGAAGCTCCTCTCTGCACTCTCAAGGTGAAGATTCTGCTACACAGCCAGTACAGGAAACCTGACTTCCCAGCTCGGCCAGCAGCAGGTGGCTCTTGTAGATCTCAAGGTCTCTGAGACCACCTCTCATCAGAGCAATGCCTTCAGTGAATACAAAGGCACTCCAGTTTGGAGACCTGGATACAGCAGTGGTGATCAGGAAATTTAGAGGTTTCATCTTTGCTCTGCCCTCCATTTACTGCCTGGCCTCTGCTGTACCCATTCCATCACACCAGAAATGGCTGTTGATAAACCCAGGCTGGGGACAGCACAGTTCACTGTTTGCTCAGTTAAGAGGAACCAGCAGAGAGAGGGGCTGATAAGAAGAAGAGCAGTGGGTGTCTTCATCAGATGGTACAGCTGGTCATGTCAGGAGAAGGATCAGAAGCCTACAGGTACAAAACAAAACCTTCTGGGGGTTTGTGTGTAAGCTCCTTGTAGGCTTGTACAAGTAAGCAACAGCCAAGGGAAGGCAGGGCAGGTGGCCACATACAGCTACTGCTCTAACCCTTCCCTTGTGGTTACCTGGAGCCAAACTCTGCCTCTCAGTAAATATTTGTCAGTAGGCACAACTGGCAGTCCCAGCCCATGGCTGAAGGAAGAAAGGATTAATTGGTAACAACAGAGCTGATGCCTTCTTACCGCTCATCGTTTGGTCCACGCAGGGGATTCTGCCCTCCCAGGCCAAACAAGCTGATGTGATCCCTTATGAACATGATGTCCCCCACTTGGAAGTGGGGATTCAGTCCTCCAGCAGCATTAGTGACAATCAAGATCTCCACCCCCAGGAGAAAGAACACCCTGATGGGAAAGGTGACCTACAAGAACCAAAAGCAAGTGTGCAATGAGTATCACAGTCAGCAGCCACTGCTGCTGCATTTGTAATATCACAATTTGTGGATGCAAAGAGTCTACATATGGAGACAAAACAACCTTCTGCAATTTTAAACATTCCTCTCATTTAAATAGAATGTTAATGCTTTTTAAACAAATTAAACATAATCTTGCAATGAAACAAAATCTTGCGTTAAAATCCAAGACCACACTTCCCACAGTTGCACTAAGGTCAAATAAAGGTGGTACAGGAAGAACATGCAGATAGTTTTTGCTCACTGCCAAGGTCATGCAGAGATCAAGCCACTGTGCTGATTGAAGTAACTACTTATGCACATGGACTTGGAGAGTAATCCAAAGCTAAGGAACAGTTGGGAGCTGGAGAAAAAAAAATTAAGTTTGATTTTGAGGAGTCAGGAATTTGGATGATACCTGCTATCAATCAAATGCTACTGTGAGCAAAATATTTCCTAGTAATGGGCACCATTTCTTCAAGAAGTAAGTTAATTTTAAGAGACAAATACGTCTTGATAAAGCTAACTTTGTATTGAGTGGTTTTAAAATAGCTGGTTTTCTTTAAGAAGTTGGGTGGTGCCAAAAATTACAGTTTATATCCAAATGCAAATAACCTCAATGCAAAAAAGGACAATCACAGAGCTATCCAATTAAAAAAAGAGCCAATAAATAAATATTATTGTTGTTTTCTAGCAGAAAAGTACATATGTGCATGGTAGGTAACATAAATCTTCACACATTCCAGTATGTTAGCTGGGAGGTTATAGCAGCTTGCAGTAGCCTGGGAATTTTTCTAGGAAAAAAAAAAAAAAGCTGCAAACGATATAAATGCAATAGAAGATTAAAATAGATTATTCTTATCGAAGTTTTCTCATTGCTGATTTAAATCATGATTAAACTGACTAAGTTAAAACATGTAAATTAATCTGCCTTATATGATAAACTATTTCCCTCTGTGAGAGTAGCAGGGTCAGCCAATTTGTGTGGCTGTGCAGCATCACCTTCACTCAGCAGAAGCCAACTGTTGGTTTGATCTCCCAATTTTATTTTTTGGGGACAGATCTGAAATCTAAGAAAGACTCATTTCAAGAGCACTGTAAGTTCATTGCAAGAGCTAACATCCTGCAGCTAGATAGCAAGGCAAGCAGCCACTTCTGCAGCTTTTACAATACCTCTTCCCATGGTAAATATTTTCCTTAAGGAGAACTCACCATGCTGAGAGAGTAGCCTTCATAGGAGTGGAAACGTCCCTGCATGCACACGCAGGGCTGTCCATTCAGCTCCCCAAACACCAATCTGCCAACATGCCCTGACACTGGAAATTAACAAAGTGGCATTTTAGGTACAGGTCTCAAGGAATTTGACTTTAGAGGGATTTGTTAGTTGATGATTTTGTTTTACTGCAGGGCCAAGCACTGCAAAAGCAGGAGCTGGAAATCAAATAAATAAAGAAATGCCTATTGAAAAGTAGGGCCCCCGAATGAAGGAAATACTGGCATCTGACTCTAAGGCTTTGGAATGCTGAACACTTGCTTTATTAAAATTATACTATATTACATTACAACTATGCTATAATTATATTATACTAAAGAATACTAAAGAATACTAAAGAATACTTGTGACTGTCTCCCAACAGTCAGGACGCAGCTTTTTCCAATTGGCCAAGGAAGCAAAACAATCTTCAGCAGAATCTAACTGACAAATCACTTTGGGTAAACAATCTCCATAACTCATTCCACAGGTGCAAAACAACAGGAACAGCAAGCAGAGATAAGAATTGTTTTCCCTTCTTCTCTGAGGTTTTCTTGCTGCCTTTTCCAGAAGAAATTCTTGGCAAATTGTGCTTTGCTTTTCTCTGTAAAGAGAATTGTGGCTACAAATCCCTATATCTGTGCTATGATATTTATGTTTTTTTACTGTGAACACACATATCACCAGCGTGGGACTGGTTTGCCAACTTGAGTGATCCCTGTGTGAGGCTCTGCTGCAGGCTGCTGGTGGGTAGGGTGCTGATGGCCTGAGTTGTGTTCACCTGAGCTCCGTGGGAAGTGAGGGATGTCCTCGTACAGGAAGACTGTCCTGCTGTCCAACACATCAGCCAGAGCTCCCAGCCCAGAGCCGCAGACGATGGCGATCCTGGGCCGCCGGGCAGCACGGGCACGCAGCCAGTCTGCTGCTTCCTTGCACACCTCATAGCTGTTTCTGCAGGAGGAGAACAGGCCAGGGAGACTGTTAGCCCATTCAAAGAACAAGCTTCAAAGGATAAAAGGTGCAGGGAAAAAGAAATTTCATTAAGACAATAATAATAGAAGCTTCACTGCTATTATTGAAGATGCATCACGTTTAATCTCATGTATTTTACCCCTGACTACAGGGAAATCATTTGAATTCTCTTGGCTGGTTTCATTCTGTAGATGAAGAATGGCTAATGATACCGAGCTCACAGAAATGTCACAAGGCATAACCACTCCTGCTTCTGATGGGCTCTGGTCTCTCCTGAGTTCCTGAAGAAAGGGAAAAGCACAATTAGACTGAGAAATTCCAACCTATATGAGTGTGCATGGGGATGTCCAGCCTGTGATGGGGAAATACAAATGTGTGGAGTTCTGAAGACACCTGAACAACGCAGCTGGAATGCTGTGCTGATGAAGGAGTAGACACTGTCATCTGCAGTAGGTAAAGATTCAGGTGAACTTCTGAGACATGGATCAAGCATCATCTGCAGAGATGGAGAAGCCAATCTCTGTAAGTGTTGAGTGCCATCAGCTCCCACCACTTCCATCTAGGCTGGTACCGCATGTCAGACACCCACCCTCTCGATACCTCGTGCCTTCAGTACAGAAGGATAAACATGGAGATCTTACTCAGCCTCTTCTCTCCCACAGAGTGGGCATGGGATCACACCTGCAGCCCAGACATAGCCAAGAGGCCCAATGACATCAGTCTCCATCAAAACAAGTGAGAACCAGGAATTTGGGCTCCAGAGCTTAATGTGATTCAAGAGGGGGACTCAGCAAATACCTTGGTTAAAAAAAGTCTAATCCAGCAGGGAGCCCCATTGCCTGAAGGTGGGATAGAAGTTGGCATTACAGTGCCTGTTGTACATCTCTCTCATGGGAAAGGAGAAGAGTTCAACTTTTAACTTTGAATACTCTTGGCCCAGTATTCAGATGCCTTAATCACAGTTTTGAAACACAATCAATAGCAAAATAATCCTATAATCCTGTTTTCAATAGGACAATGCAGAGACTTTCTGAAAGTCAGTATCAAGTGATTGGAAAGTATCCTCAAAAGCAGGAGTACTAATAGCTGTTCTTGGAAGCAACTCAATCATTACCATTGATGAGTAGAATTAATGATTGTACATGGTAGAGGACTGGGTCCTGGAGTAAACCCACAGGCAGGGGCAGGAGTCCTCTGTAAGAAAAGTTGATCTGATTATTGAGAGGTGAGAAAATCAGATACTGTGAGGGTGCGGGTGACGTAAAATTGACTGGAGGTTCTGATGAGCAGTCACTATCTATCCAGGAATGTTTCTTTTGATTCTTTGTCATGTCTCTTTTTTCCAGAAGTGTAAACCCTAGTAATGCTGTGATGCTGCTCTCAGCAGTCTTAGAGGACAGACAGAAAAGCTTTCAGAGGTGAGGTGCTCCTCACTCCAGGAGGTCTCAGGCCACTAAGAGGATTTGACTGTGTACAACTGGTTCCTCCAACTAAAGTACCAGACATTGAAACAAAGGTTCTCAATTCTATGCTTTTTCTTTCTTTATACTGACAGGGTCAGTAGTTACTGCACAGGTGCTTTCTGTGAGCATTTAGCCTCTTAACTGTCTAGTTACTACTCTGAGTCCTATCCAGCATAAGATACCTCAAACTTACAGTCCCAGTTACAAACTGTGATGTCAAAAATACCCAAAAATGTCGTAAACTTGCAATTCAATGGGAAGAAATAACTTCCATACACATAGATTAAAAAGAAGAGTCATACTTAGCTGAAGTACTTTTCAAAGGAAAAGTTGGAAATGAGAGAGTTATTTACCATCACATACTGAATTTTCTAAGTGCATCATGAGCTCCTGAAATAAGCAGGAGCTGTGAAAATGACATTAATAAAGACTACAGTTGACTACGTTATCACTTGCTCCCAGACAAAAGCTTTAAAAGTGCTTTACATACATTAATGAACAATTCCCCCCAATTTCTCTGTTGAATAACTGTAATCCTTGTTTAGAAATTCAAGGGAACCAAGAGAATTTATATGTAATGCCCAAGGTTTTGACATACCTGTGGCAGGCATGAGAAAAGAACAAGGTCACCAGGATCTGCTCTTCCTTATGACCTTGTTTCAGTTTTTCATTTTTTTGAAGAGCATAAGTCATTGCAAAATAACATTAGAGAATGGATATTATTCCTATATCCTCAGAAATTTTAGGAATGTGGGATGGAACCCATTCAATGTCTGCTGAAGACATCAGGACTGACTGAGCTATGCCAGGTTACAGAGGACTTTTTTCCCTTTTAAACAGAAGATATTAAAATACTTCTTAACCAGAGAAGTAAATCTCCAGTGCTGCATATGTTTCCTTGCCTGAAAGAAGCTCCAGCAAGTGCACAGGGGCCTGGCAGAGCCCTGTCCTTCCCAAAGGCTTTGGGCACATCAGAGCTGTCCCCAGTGCTGAGAGCACAGTGATGCCAAAATTAATCTGCTTGCAGTATTTTGCTTTCAGAAACCTTCCGGATGACATCAAAGGGACTGGCAAGCACTGATAATTTCTGAATGCAAGGGAGATACCTGCTCAGCAGGAGCAAAGGGGGAGTTTGACCCATGGGTCACCCAGCAGAGTGTTCAGCCTGGAACTGGCAGAGCACAAGGCCTGTGCAAGCTTTTTGACAGCTTGAATTAATACATGGAGCACAAAGGCCCCTCTAGCTGCTCTAACAATGCACACCTAATAATAGTGCTCGGTAGCATCGCTTTGGATTAAATCACAGGATCAGCTGAAAACACAATCCTCTTTATTGTGATTGCTGTCATCCACTGGAGAAACACATCTGTTGCAAAACACAGGACTGTCACCGGTGACAGATCTTTTATGGCATGAAAAAAAAAACCCGCTCCTATTTGCTTCTAAGTTGGCTGAAAGCAAATCTATGCAAAAAAGCAGACATATCCCAATAAACAGCTAAAGCATTATGTCTGGGGGCACATGGCCATAAGTATTCACAGTCTGTGCCTCTCCACAGGAGATATTTGCTCTTCTGGCCCATAACCTCTCCCAAGGTCACCTACGCGCTGCCATATTTCATAATACCAGCACCTGCACAGGCAGATGGCCAGATTGCTCTCCAGTAATAAGATGTTTACTTCTGAGCAGCCTTTGTCTGACATTTATTGAGTGCTCAGTAGAAAGGAAACAAGGTGAAGAAAAGAGATGTAATTTTGTTAGCCCCATCCAGCTTGGATGTCCGTGCATCCCCTATTTCACAGCACCTTACCTGTCTTCGTCAGCATAGGCCATCCTCCTCCTCTCTGGTTAACCAAAAGAAGGGGATGGCTGCTGGAAATGGAGCTGCAGAGTTTTATTTGACCAAAGAGCAGAGGCCTATTGAACCTGCAGAAGCTGCTGCTGTCTCTGGCAGTGAGTCAGGGAAGTGTGTCCCAGCTTCTCTCTGCTGTCCCCTGAGCATCTCTAATCCCCGAGTAGGAGGGGCATGGTCAGGACATCTGCTTTTCTGGCCTCACCCCACATGACACACATGCTCTAGAGCTCTGCAGAAAGCTTACACGCATGCACACACACACTGTAATGCAGATTAAGCCTAGAAATTTCACACACACACAACTTTTCAGCGGCTGACAAGGGATCTGCCTGGATTTGCACCTCTTACATCACCTGGGAACCAGCTGGAGTCACCTGCTCCTGTGCAATTCAAACCCCTGGCAGTGTGCAGACTCTGTGAGATGAACTGTAGCACCTACCACTGACACCAGACCTTTCCACATCTCACATCATTGCCCTCCCATTCTTTCATGGCATCCAGGGATGATGACCCAGTAGCTCCCCTCAGGGTTTTTTGTTCGTATCTAATTGTCTTACCCTTCCCAGCAGGAAATACTTCTTTGAGATATGCTAAACCTCCGTTCAGCAGAGTATGGGAGACACAGGAAAGACAACAGACACCCCACCATCTGTCCCTTTAATTTTAGCTTTGCTGTGTATGAAAACAAATATAAAAACAACCCTCTCATATGAATCTGTTTGTGCATCGGTGTTTGATCCCAACAACTGATGTGAACCACATTTTACAGAGCCAGAGATGTTTCCAAGACAATTGAATGCCAAAAAAATTCAAGAAAAGCAATGATGAGTAGAGACCTTGCATGCCCTAGCTGAAAGGCCACATCTACAATATGCATTCACAGCTTAATAAATCCAAAAAGGACACATGGGGGTATAATTTATAAATATCCCAAGCAGGGACAGAACCTCAGTTAGAACTTGGTAATTCTTAGACAAATCATCCAGACATTAACAAAAATTCAGAAAACTGGGCAGCACTCATTTCAGGTCTTGGATTTCTTATTTCTTATATTCCTCTTTCCTTTTTGATCTTGAAGACCTTGCATCAAACAGACCATTGTTGCCCCAGAAAAGTGTCTCTGAGAACTTCAAAATCAAATAAGGTAATAACTGCACCAAGAAAAAAACAGGGCATTTTTAGAGAAAGATATACTTCATGCTGGAAAGCAGAAACCCAGCAATGCCAGCACAGGCTGGGAATCTGCAACAACCAGCAGAATTTAAAAATCCAATTCTGTTTTATTTATTGAAAAATACAGTTGGCACTGAAGAAATAGAAAATGGATCTGAAGAGAAACCATAATGAGAGCCTTTCCCATCAAGTTCTTGACCTCCTTTCTCCCTCAAGTTCACTTCCATTTCTTTCTTGCTTTTTCTTAGAAAGCTTAACATGCCTCTTCTACAGAGGCAAGCAGGTGGGGTGGTGCCATGTCAGGACCCACAGTACATTGCTGCACTGGCATGGTGCATCTTGCTCTTGGTGTGCTGGAGGCAGTGGGAAAATCAGCATTATGAATGTGTAAATAATTTTCCCCTCTATGCCCTCTTTCTAACTCTGTTTTTACCATGTTTCCCCTAATTTTTCTCCTTTTTGCCATTCTCATTCTTGTACTTCTGAATCTTGGCCATATCTGCCTCTGCCTGTTCTAGGTATATCCTCCTTTTTTCAGCATTGTTTTTCTGTACAAAACACAGCAGACCGAGAGCAGAGATGGTTTTAGGTAGATTTAACTGCACCAAACCCTGTGCCCAAAGAGGGCCCACACTGCTTGGCTGTGAGCCAGCGTGTCAAAGGATTCTGGAAGTCACCATCACCCCAAGCAACATTCACTCAAACCCAGGGTCTTAGAGCCACTTACCAGCTCACTCAAGTCTTTCTGTCCTCTGGAAGTCCAGGCTCCTCTTGCCACTACTCGGGACTTCTTTGAAACCCATTATTTGCTGCCATTAAATTAAATTACAAAGCAATGTTAGGCCCTTAATGTTGATTTTCCATAGAGCTTGTTGGTATCAGCAGAGTTCTGATGCCCCCCAGATATGTTCCCTTCTTCAGCCTTAATCTGATTATGTTCATTAATCTGATTCTTTTTTTGCAAAGCAGACAAGAGAGATCAGACAGCCTGAGAGCTCTTCCCAATTTGCTCTCATCTAAGACAATCTCCTTCCTAGTTTGGATTTACATGGAAAACAGGATTATCAAAAAGGGGCCATTTTATCTATCTTTATGCAATGTTGGTTATTTAACAGCAACAGAAATTACTTGAGTTTTAACCTGTAATGGTGCATTGGCTGGACAAGTAAGAGATAAATGTTCACCCTACTAGGACAAAATTAATTTGAGCACTGAGGACATTCATGCCAATTAGACTGCAGGGAATGCTCCAAATCAGATTTATCTAGAAAAAGAAGGTATTGAATAGATTGCATAATGCTGAAAAAAATTATTGAGAGTCTTTTGTCCTGAAGGAATCTCAGTTGTCTCTGTCTGTATGTGTCTGCAGCAATTTGTATCTATAATCCTGATGTTACTGCCTTGGCTGTCTGTCAAGCCCTGCTTCCATAGTGAGAACTTCAACTGCTACAGGATGCAGATACAATCACCTGAAATAATTTTCTAACAATGCTCTACATTCCTACAGCAATTTCCATCTAAAGAAGTGTCATGAAGTATTTTGCAAGCATTTCATCAAAACATTTAATTAATGCTTTAGGGTAAGTCTCCACTTTCCTGTGTGCTGATATTATCGCTTTATCAAATTATTTTGCAGTCTTCTCACACCTACTGCACATCACTCTTTTGGGAAGAGGAACTGAGCTGCAGAAATATTCACAGAGTGTCTACACAGTGGGGACAGCCTTGCCCAGAAGAAAATATCCCCCCAAAGCACTACAGGCATTACCATGCCCTTACAGGTGTACTTACCTGGGGGGCATTTCTCCCAATTCTCTCATACTTAAAAAAGCCAGGATTGTGCCTCAGTGTTTTGGAGGAAGGTGAAATGGCTAAAGCTTGCAAAGATTTTGCTTTTCTGCTGACTACCAAAAGCACACGCTCCAGGTTTGATTAAAAATTACTGCCAAGAATTAATCAGGAATTTTGCAGCAATTTGGAAAGGCTTTGTTTGGAAAACTCATTATTGTCTGTACACTAGCTATCCAGACAGCCACTGGAGTGTTACTAGCCACAAGAAAGGTAGATAAAATTGAATTATATACCAGAAAAGTTATTCCCCAACAGATCATTTTAATAACAATCTCTAACAAGATCTGCCTGGAGTGGTGAGCATACTGCTCATTGTACATTGACAGGAAAGAGACCTCTGACCACAGTGAATGCAGCAAAGGGCTGGCCAGAGGAACAGAAAACCAGACGTTCAAAGAGCCTGTCATGGTTAGCTGAGCAAAATGAGAGCAAAGCAATGCTTCCATGACAGCCTGAAAATGTTGCCATGGAGGCAGGAGAGATACAGAAACTTAAGACAGGCAGCAGGAAACCGAGGAGATGCGTGTTCAGTTAGGCCAGACGTCAGAAAAAAGCTTCCAGCTGGCCAAAATGTGCAGTCCTAAATAGCCCTCCTGTGAGGGCAGTGGGAAAAGGCTTTTAGGACAGAGATCAGTCAATGCAAAGGGTTTATGATGTTTACTGGTAGGGAAGCAGCCACAGCACTCACAAATTATATGCCTGCTCTGTAAAACCTCACCATCTTCATACGACTCAGGAAGAAAGAGGAAGCAACTTGACAAAACCTGTGAATAAATGACACCACAAAAATCAGTAAAAGAGCAGAGATGTCCTAATACCAGCCAACACTTCCATCTTCCAGCTCTGGGAGATGTATCAAACAGCAAAGGGTAAGACTGGGGTTGTGGCTATGGGAGCTTGTGGAAGCAAAAGCACCTGTGGCAAGGAACTTAGAGAGAAAGAGTATAAAAAGGATTATTTGGGGATTTGAGGGAAAGGAGTTGAACCTTCTGAAGGGACACAAACAGCACAACCAGGGATCAGCAGTATGTCAGGATTGGGATGAAAGGATGGGCTTTTCAATGTGGAAGTGCTTTGAGGCAGGCAAAAAATCAGAGGGGAAACTGTGGTGGAGGGCTGAAACAATCCTTAGCGAGAATAAGTGGAAAAGAAACCCCAGATCCTGATGGACTAGAGACTAAAAAAGGCCAGGTACCCCCGTGGTCTAGAATAAACACAAATAATTTGAACTAAAAATTATGAAGGATAAGGAAGAAATGCTTTCAGGCCTATCAACAGAAGAAAACAATTCTCAGATAATTAAATTATACTGCACAACTCCATGTATCACTAAGAATCCTTGACAATAGATATGTTTCCCTATTCAACACAGGTAAATGCAGTTCATGTCCTGGCACCACAGCCAGCTGCTGGCCTGGGGCTCCAAGATGCTTCTCCATATGAAGAATACGACTTCTCCCTAGGAATGTCACTTACTCATGCCAAAACAACACAGGACCAAAGTTTATCCTGTTCTGTGATCTGGTTTCCTCTTCAATAATTGATAATACTTTCACACAGTGAAATTCCAGACCTTTCACTAGGTCTCAGGACCATGTCCTCATTTCCCCAAAGCCCCCTTTGGAAAACACTGATTTCTGGAGGTCAGTAGGTGAACATACTACCACTGCTGGTTGTGGTCTGTCAGGATGTATTTGTGCTGTTCCAACAGGATCAATACTTCCTCATTATCTTGTTCGTGGTGCAATAATAACACATTATTGAACAGTTGATAGGTTTTCCCTTTCATTTCAATGACTTTTTGTTTAAAGAAGCAAAGGTTAGACAATTGTACGTCATTTTACCAACTGGCTACGTCAGACACTGTTTACTGGAGTTTCCCAACTCACTTTCCTTGTAGCAGATAGTGGCTGCAATTCCTCTGGTGATGAAAGTGAAACAAAAATCTGCCTGACTTTGGACTGCAAGCCAGAAGCAGAAGAAGAATGGCCCTTACAGATCAGTCCCCAAGGTCATGGAAATCCACCTCCTTAAGGGCAACCAGCTGTCCCAGCATCGTGCACCACATTGCAATAGACAAGAGTGTTGTGATTTACATACCACACCGTTTAATTTAGATACTCTATTAGCAATAAATCTAATCATAATCATCCACATAATCACTGTGGGTAATTCTTCTCATGTCTCACTGAGAGCCTTCTCTCAACTGCTCTGCCATACCAATGTTATCATCCCAATTGACAAATACCCTGCATCCAGCACAGTGATAAATAAAACCATGGTGAGATCTGGTGCAAAATTATGTGGGTTTGGGACTGATCTTTAGAAGCAGGGTGAGAAGTACTGGGTATCCCATGGAATCTATGGAAGTTTCTTCCATGGCTCTGCATAGTCTTCCCAGATGACTCCCTGCACACATCCAGTATGATGGAAAGAGCTCCCAAACACCCCAGCAATCTCCCCAGCTCCACCACATAGTAGAGTTATACCATATATCTACAAAAGAAAAAAAATCAGGGGCATAAACAAAACTACTTTGTTTTTAATGAGATGTTTCACTTCCTGTGTTTAACTGTCCAATATTCCCTTAAGGACAGATGCTTCCATCTGGGGCTGTTGGTGGCACAGCTGTGCACAGAGGATACAGTCTGATTGGGAAAATACCGGCTGAAGATCAGCTGATAAAAGTTTAGCTCCATAGAAGCAGGGCTAATGCAGGAAGAAAGTGCTATGTTCTCATTTTAAGTATCTTACGTGGACCAAAAAAACCAAACCAAACAACCAACAATAACAACAACAGCAAAAAAAGAGAGATTATTTTGCATAAGACAGAAGTGTCCACTCAAATTTCTGCTTTAACTTGAAGAGATTTCAGAAAACATGGAAGAATCTTGAAGCTCACAAGCTGAGTTGAAAGTTTAATTTCAGAAAAAGCATCACATTTTTCTTAAGCGCGCTATTCAATCACATTTACTTTAGCTAGGACTCTTGTGCTGTCATGCGCTCAGTGATGAATTGTTCTCTCCTGTGATTTGGAAGAGCCTTATCTCCAGGAGTCCAGGGGAGTGTGACACTGAGAAGCTGCAAGCTACAGTAAAAGCCTGGCAGGGTAGAAATGCAAAGGTCAAGCCTTGCTTGCAGACCACTTTGCCCTACGAGCTGAATTGTAGCTGTTCTTTTGGAAGGGTTATCCAAGCACTCAAGAACATGTGAAAAGTGATGTGTGTAAGAAATTTTTAAAAAATCAACCCTTAAACTCAATGCTTTAATTACCTATGGAGCACAGAAGTCAGACAGTGTAGACCTTGTGGCTGGTGTGTGAGTATGCAGAAACAGAAGGAAGGCAACCAAAACATCCCAGCGCCACTGGAAATATCAGTGAGAAAGCCAAAACTAAAGGAAAGCTCTGCTCAGGCTTTTACTACAAACACAAACATTTCAGACTGTAACATACCTTTGACCTCCCCACTAACTTTACATTCTCATGAGCTAAAGATAAGATTTTAGCAATGCCATTACTGTGTGGCCTGTATTATCAAGAGAGACCAGACCAGGCACTGGAGAACCCACCACACCCTCAGCTCCACACCTCACCAGCTGCCCACTTTGCTTTCATTAATTTGCCCCAGCTCTCCCTCTACTTTTACATAGCAAAAAATCTTGGTTGAGTAAAGGTGATCTTCAAACAGGCCAGTTAAAGGGTGAAGAGGAACTGAGACAGAGAAATCTTCCATCTGCACTTCAGCTGTTTCTCATTAGGTAAAACTTCTTTCTGATGAGGCAACCAGTAAGTACCATTTTGTTACACCACTATTAGGGGTCAATATGACATGATTTGGCTTGAAAAAGACATTCTCTCTTTTTTCCCCCCTCAAGGGGTTTATGGAGTTTTAGTCCTGTGTTCCTGTTTATAGGCAGCACTGGGCTTTTTCTGTACTTAAGATTCTATTTTGTTGTAATATTGCTTCATTTTAGAAAGCAAGCAAGTAGATTAAAAGAGGGGAGGAAAGTTGTCTGGTTATAAATCCCTGTGTTCAGTTATGACTTAACCATACAAATTCTCTCATGTACCTAGAGTGAGAGAAAAGATCCCTTATGTATACATTATTATATTCTTAAGATGAACATGTAAAGGGTTGGGGTTTTTTTCAGTTACTGGGCTTCAAGCAAAATTTTCCCAAGTTATCAGTTCTGGAGTACCTAGAACTGATAGCACTGAATTTCTGTAGCAAAACTACTTCTGGCTTAGGACTGGATTGAGCTTCATGAAGAGTATGTGAGAGAGCAAAAATCAATAGCAGGAAGCCTCATATTAAAGCAAAAGGATTTCTGCTTACTCACGCTCCATTGTTGGCTATTTGTTCCCAGAAGGGCTGGGGAGTGCCACGTTCCTGAACCTGCATATAGGAAAATCCCCATAATATTTAAAGTCTCAAAAGCAACTTGCACCTGCTGTCTACTGTAATAATGAATATGCTTTGACCTTTCTGCTCCTGTGTGCAGATTAGATGCTGTTTTGCTGTCTAAAGCGTCTGTGTGTTTCCAGGGATGCTAAAATGGATGCTCAGTGATGCTCATTATGACTCTGTTAATATTTCAAGGCTCTTGCCTCCTGCTAACCCAAGCTGGGTGTAACAAGTCTCCCGGGGATTTAGAAAGGGCAGCAAGGTGGGTTACTATGTGAAGAGTCTCCTTATGGGTTCCAGAGGGCAAAGCAAGCTCTGGAGAAGCATCACTGCTGAGCCGTGGTCCCTGCAGGGCTGTGAGATGATCGCACCGGGCTCAGGCTCCCAGGGCAGGCGGCCCAGGGCGTCGGCAAAAAACACCCAGGGCGCTGAGCCCCAGCCGTGCCTCTCCAGCGGGTGGCCACACATCCCCACACAGCCTTTCTCCTCTTTTCTTCCTGAGCAACCTGTCAGCGTTAGCACTGGTAAGTGCTGCGCGGATAACTTCTAGCAACGCCGTCCTGCCGGGCTGCCCCACTGCTCGGAGGCGGCTCCTCTGCTCCCTTTTCCTCCTGAGAAACAGCCGCGCTTGGGCGCCTGTTTAGGAGATGGAGCTGAGGAGCCGCGCTGCCGCCTGCCCGGCCTGCCGGGACTCTGCTGCTCCTCACCCACCCCCGCTGCTGATGGCAAAGCCGCAGCGGCAAGAGCCCTCCCGGCCCGGGCCAGGGCGGTGCCCCCCGAGCAGAGGGCGTGCCGGGCGGGCGAGGGGCCGGGCTGGGCGCGCTCCCGCCGGGTAAGAGCGGGAGCGGCTCCAGGCCGTGCTGCAGCCGCGGCCTCGCGTAGGGAGCGGGCGGCGCGGGGAGGCGCCTCGGGCGGGCGCGGCGCTACGAGCGGCCGGGGCGGAGGGAGGCGGCCGGGCCGCGCCGAGGCGGGGAGCGGAGCGCGGGGATGGGTGAGGAGCTGCGCGGTGGGGCGAGCCCAGAGCTCGGTCCTGGCCGGAACGATGTCCTGGAGTCTGGAAATGATGATGAAGAGGCAGGCGCTTGCCTGTTCTTGCTATGTGCTGAGTGAGCTTGGATTTAGGGTTGAGCTTGTTAGTGTTCTGGCTGTAGCACCTCTGGGACAGGCTCTCTTAGCCTGTTCAGCGTTGTTCAGCCTTACAGAACCCTTTGGGGAGCTCTTAGAGCCCCTTTCAGTACTTAAAAGAGGCATATACAAAATAAGGAGAGTAACTTTTTACAGGGGCAGATAGTGGTGGGGCAAGGGGGACTGTTTTTAAACTAAAAGAGGAGCGATTTAGATTGGATATTAGGAAGAAATTCTTCCCTGTGAGGGTGGTAAGGACCAGAAACAGGTTGCCCAGAGAAGCTGTGGCTTCCCTATCCCTGGAAGTGTCCAACGCCAGGTTGGATGGAGTTCTGAGCAGCCTGGTCTAGTGGAAGGTATCCCTTACCCATGGCAGGAGGTTTGGGATAAGATAGTATTTAAGGTCCCTTCCAAACCTCCTCTATGAATAACTAGGGTGAGCTGTAATTAAAAGCCCATACTCATAGTTGCTGTTTAAAATGAAATAAATTACACAGGGGTGCAGTGGTCTGTGTTTTCCACAGTTTTCCTCTTTACCCAGAACATCCTACAAGAAAGGATGAGATTAAAGCCAGAGCCCATCTGCATAGAGGACAATGAAATTAAACCTGCCTGTTGAAAGGTCTTAAACTGAGGAAAGGCAAGATGAAACCTCTGCTCTGTGTGTGCCCATGTGCCTCTCTTCTCCTCTGATGGTGATGAGGACAAACCAACGTGGGCTGTGGCCTGAAATGCTGCATGGGTTTGAGGGGAAGAGTAAAGTGCTGAGGGTGGCCATTGTTTCCAAACTTTCTCAGCTCTTTCAGTTTTAATCCACTATTTTCTCAAACTCCCTTGTTATGTAACACTTAAGGTCATTGTATTTTGCATTTGTGGGAAGGGGAGGGCTTGAGGGATGGTTTAAGAGATAGGCTGAGAGATTTCCTATCTCGGGTGGTAATTTTGATTGAATTATTTTGCTTAAGTTAACATTTTAGTTTGGAATAAATTGCTGGCTGGCTGATTTCTGGTTAGTGCCTGTCAGTTGTGTGCTGTGTGCTTAGTGGTGGAGCAGATTGCAGCAGCCTCATCAGCTTTGTGTGGAGTGTGCTCGTATTTGTTGGCCTTTACCCACAGCACTTAGCACTGCTTTCTTCTTTAACATCAAGCACGTATTCCCATTGACCACAGCTGCAATCAAGTCCTCTCACTTCAGGTTTATCACAGCATTTTCAGTCATTAAAGGAAGGCATAAGGGTTTGCAGTTATCTGGCAGAGAGCAGTAATGCTCAACAGAGGAAGGGAAAGGTTTTGCTCACTGGCTGATGTCCAGCATCCCTCCAGGGCCCTTCAGCTGAGGGGCAATTCTTGAGGGTGCCAATGAGGGCTACCCCAGCATTACACTGGGTCTGGTGGAAGAGGTGGGAGGGTTGTTCCTAGTTGGGAAATTGGAGGAGCAGCAGCTGTGCTCCCTCTCGAAGTTGCCTTTGCTTGTGGCTCCCCACCCTCCATACTTAGAGCTCTCAGATAAACACTGCCACAATCAGATGATAACATTTCTGGGCCACTTGCTGAATTTGGAGAGCTTGTGGTATGTTCTCTTTTGTGGCTGAGAGAGATATTTGTATTTAAGTGTTTAGATCCATACAGTGAGCAGAATATTCAGAGTCAGTGAAGGGCTAAGCACCAGCAAACTCTTCTTCACTTGCTGTGTAAATAGCAAGAAGGGCAATTGAACTGGTGAACTTCCTGATTTTCAAATGACTTTATTCAGGATAGCCCTCATTTACATTCCTTATTGGTGCATGAAGCATTTACCTCTGTTCTAGAATATAGCTGTTAAGCAAGACACATTTTTATTTTAAAAAAGCTTTTCCTATTTCTGTACTGGTATGATTGGAATGACGTGGTTTCTTCTCCCCTGATGTTGTCCAGGTTGTGAGTCCACCCAAGAATGGATAAATGTAAGAAGCCTTATGTTAACCAGAAGACCGGCCTTGAAAAGTTCAGTCCTGAAATTCTTTCTGAAATTGAGAAGCTCTTTGAGAAAAAGTTTACTTACACTAAGCCAGTGAATGATGAATGGAAGCTGCCAGATCCCAGCAATGTTTTTACATGTGATCATGTGGAATTTCACTCACTCCTGGCTCTGAAGGACTCAATGAATGAAGTGAAGAACCAACTGAGTGATAAGAACTTGGAAGATTGGCATCAGCACACCTCATTTACCAATAAAGCAGGGAAAATAATATCTCATGTGAAGAAATCTGTGAATGCTGAGCTCTGTACCCAGGCATGGTGCAAATTTCATGAGATCCTATGCAGTTTTCCTCTTCTCCCAGAAGAAGCTCTTCAAGATGGAGAACTGAATTCTGTGCACCTCTGTGAAGCACCTGGAGCTTTTATAGCCAGCCTTAACCACTTCCTGAAGTCCCACCATGTCCCTTGCCACTGGAATTGGGTAGCAAATACTCTAAACCCTTATCACGAAGCCAATGACATCCTTATGATGATCATGGATGACCGTCTGATAGCAAACACGTTACCTTGGTGGTACTTTGGCCCAGATAACACTGGGGATGTGATGACATTAAGACATCTAACAGGACTTCAGAGCTTTGTGAGTAATATGACCACAGTCCACTTGGTAACTGCTGATGGCAGCTTTGATTGCCAGGGGAATCCAGGTGAGCAGGAAGCTCTCGTCTCACCCCTTCATTACTGTGAAACAGTCACAGCTTTAATGATCCTGGGCACTGGAGGATCCTTTGTTTTGAAGATGTTCACTCTGTTTGAACACTGTTCTGTCAACCTGCTCTTTCTGCTAAACTGCTCTTTTGAGGAGGTCCATGTCTTTAAACCAGCCACGAGCAAAGCTGGAAACTCAGAGGCCTATGTGGTTTGCCTTCGCTATATGGGCAGAGAAAGCCTTCATCTGCTTCTTCCTAAAATGACACAGAACTTTGGAACAGAAATGGTCAACAAAGCTCTCTTCTCCCAGCATACACTTCCAGAATCATTCCTTAAAACACATGAAGAGTGTTGCATGTTCTTCTACAAGTGCCAGGTAGAAACGATCTCTGAGAATATCCGTCTTTTTGAGCACATGGAAGAAGCAGAGCAGGTGAAACTGAACAAGTTAAGAGACTGTGCAGTAGAGTTCTTCATGCAAAAGTTCCACCTGAAACCCATTGGCAGAAATAACTGGCTCGTCAAGAAATCCCAGGCTGGTTGCAGCATGAATGCAAAATGGTTTGGGCAAAGGAACAAATATTTTAGTACATACAATGAAAGGAAGATGATGGAAACCCTGACATGGAATGATAAAGTGGCAAAGGGCTATTTTAATCACTGGGCTGAGGAACATAGTTTAAGTAATGCTGGGAACATGTGTGTCCTGGAAGGATCATTTTCTAACCTTGAATGTAGCTTTTGGTACATTTTGGAGGGAAAAAGATTGCCCAGAGTAAAGTGTTCTCCATTTTGTGATGTTCAGGTCTTAGAAAATCTTAATGAAGCTGTGAAGGAGTTGGGTGGGGGGAGGCTGAAAAGCAGATCAATGCTGCAGCCTTGTCACTCTTGTGAAGTTCTTCCTGGGGAACTCATACTGGCAAAAGTGTCTGATCTTTCCAGGTGCCATCAGGAAGTCCTAAATGAAAGTTGTAGTGACCAATTCAAGTGCCTTGTGGTGGGTTTTCCTACCCTGTGTGACACAGAAAGCCAGCCCAGCATGGAGATAAAGCCCATGGACGCAGCCACACTGCTGACTTTCAGCTTCTCTTTGCTGTATGATGGAGAACCAAAGTACCAGCAGCAGCTTTTGGAGTGCGTTCTGCATTCCTTGGCGCAGCTGGCAGCAGGAGATGCCTTGGTTTTGCCTGTTCTTTCATGCCTGACACGTTTCACAGCTGGCCTGGTCTTCATCCTGCACCGCTGCTTCCGGAGCGTCGCGTTCGCGTGCCCGACCTCGCGGGAGCCCCTGAGGAGCGGCGCCGCTCTGCTCTGCGTTGGCTTCCGAGGCCTCCCCGCACCCGTGGTGCAGTACCTGCAGCACCTGAATGCTCTCATGAGCTCTCTGCTGGACACAGACTCTCCCCAGCAGGTTCTGCAGTTTGTGCCCATGGAGATTCTCCTCCAGGGCAAGCTGTTGGAGTTTCTGTGGGATTTAAACACGGCCATTGCAAAGAGACAGCTCCACCTGATTGTGCAAGCTCAGCAGCAGCGAATGGCTAGTGACATTCCACTTTAAATAATTCTAGAACTGTGTGAGTTGCTGCTGCTAGACCTTGTTTCACAGGCAGGCAGAAGGTGTTAAAAACATTGTTAATGTGAAGGTAACATTAATGCAAAACTGGTGTGACATTGAAGGTGCTGGCAGGATGTCTTGAGCTATCGATCCTAGGCGCACCATATTGTATGTGTAGGAAATAGGAGAAAAGAAAGCCAGACCTTGATTTCTGGCCACTGAGCTGTGTGTTTCAGGATGCAGAATAACATAGAATCTTTGATTCAATGGAAGCAAAGGCTGACAAGTGAGCATAAGCCTCAGAGCCTCCTATTACCATCCTTAAAAACTGTCTTTTGATATCACTTTAATTTACAGTTGGTTTAATTCTTAATGGTGACATGGGGGAAATCCTGTGTAACCTGCCTTACCATTTTGGATGGTATGAAGTGGTGGTGGTTATGGGTATGTGTCCCCATTTATCATTCTTAAACAAGAGCCTCTGAATTTTCACCTCGTAGCCTTTGAATATCAGCCTCTTCTTTAGCACTTCAGTGAGTGAGGACTGAGATGAAAATTTCCTTGCCAAAGCCTGATAATGGTTTCTCCATCTCATTCTTGCAGCTGTTTTGTGAATGCCATGCTGATATCCTGAGTTCCAGTTCTTTGTGCGCTTCAGTCACTTGACAGAAGGATCAAATGGAGCTGTTTATGCCAGAGAAGTGCTCAGCCTCTGGCTGTTCATTGCTTACTCTTCAGGCAATAATTTGGATTGCCATCAAGCCCTCTCTTGTGACTTCTTATGGGTCCAAAGCTGAGCTCAATTCTCGAGAATGAAATTTGCTAAAAGAATTAGCCAGTGGCTGTAGACACTTAGGCTTGTAACAAGCAAAGCCTTTAGGAGACATTTAAATGCAGGAAACTTCACTAGCCATGAGAGGCTCATAACATGCAGTTGCTGGGATTTGCCAGCCTTTCCATGCTAAAAATCCTTAAAACAAAGGCTTTGAAGTGTTACCACCTGAACAAACAGTTCATCAGTTGTTGTGCTGCCTTTCTTGTGCACACAAGTGTGTTCATGTTTGTGTGGGGGCCCTCTGGGTTGTACAGCCATGAAGCTTTTGTGTTGTAAGTATTCAATGTGTGCTTTTGATTGAAGGATGTATATATTTTTGAAGTAGAAGAAAATATGTTGATTTACATGGCTGTTGTATATTTTCATTTTATTGACAAATGTTGAAAGTGTTAAAAGACTTTTTTTAAAAAAAGAAGGGAAAACAACTGCTGTTTGGAGAAAATAAAGCCTTTTATTTTAGGTTTTCAGTGTTGCTGTTTACATGTTTCTTTACCAAATATGGAAGAAATCAATGAAACGCAGTAGGGGAGTCTGGGAAGGTTTAAATGTCTTTTGGTTTGTTTTTTTTTTTTAGTCAGGCTTTCCTTATCTTGTCATTTATCCATGCTTCATGAGTGAAGGGTATAGTTGTCTTCATTTCTCTCTAACTTTAACTTTGGAGTTTATCAGCTTAGAGAGACTCCACTTGCAGATGTGGTCAAAGCAGTGGAGGAGGCCTGCACAGAGTTCCCTTGGCCTTGTCACTGAGCCTGACAATCCATGTCCCTCTGTGGTTCCTATAACTCTTAGCAGCAAGGATTTTGTCTTAAGGATCTTCAGTTTCTCCTGGCTGTGACAACTGCTCAGGTAGGAGGGGGTTGTTATACACTGTACTTTTGTCTGCAAAGTCTATTATTTATTCTTATCCTAATTGCTTGCCTTCAGCAAGGGGTGTGATCGAGAAAAAGCCGTGTGCCTTATTCCTCAGGGCTGGCTCTGCTGCACTGCCAGGGGTTCCAGGTGATTGTCTTTGGGTTGGCTGTCCAGTTTGTCTGGAGGACTGTCTGTTAACTCATTTTGATTGCAATTATTAATGATAATGTGTTTTTCCCATTGCCTTTCTCTTTGGAAGTAAGCACCAAATTAGAGAGCTGGGGAAGATCATTCTTTATCCTAGAGGTGTGAGATGCCACAGGAAATGAATCCTGTTCTGATACTTTCATTTCTGTACAGCTAGTGGTGATTCTTGGGGAAATCTTTATGCAAGAACTGGAGTTGAATGGATGCTGAACTGCATGACAGCCTTGCCTCTCTTGGTTTTAGTGAAGCTGAAAACTTTGGTTGTTAATGTCAAAATGTTCTTCAGGGGACATGAGGACTTTGGAAGCATCCTTGAAACAAGAGACTGGGTTGGAAGTGCTTGTTATGGGGATTGTCAGGTTGATTTTGGTGGAAATACTGTTTAATGGGTTTATGGTTTTACTGAATTACAGGGAAATGTAAATGTTTAGAATTGTATTCAAGCTTATAAAAAGTTTTATGAAATATTTGCATTCCCAATATAACAATATAAAAACAGTGCCTAAAGACATGAAATGGCAGATTGGAAAGTAAAGGGAAAATATGGATGTCTTCATTTTGCTGCTACAGACCTTAAAAGATGCATATGCAACTTCTTCAGTCCTTAAAGTTAATTTATACACTGCATTATTTAGATTATGCATCTTATTTGAATTTTGATAGATCTTAATATGCTAGCATGCCTGGCAGTTTTTGAGTTCAAATAGTTGGTGTTGAAAGCAAAGACAAAGCACTGAGCCCAAAGCAAATTAGCTTTCTCCCTGGCTGAACAGCTATTTAACAAATGTCCTTTTTCTGTCTTGTGTCAGATCCTCTGTGTCCCCCATCGGGACTGGGGAGATGAAATTTTACCTGTAATACAACTTGCACTAGAGCACCACAGTTAATGGCTCCTTTTATTAAAACAATAAGATGAAATTGTATATTAAAACAATATTTTTTCCTCTGTAGGAAACTTGAAGAGATTTATTGAAGTGCATTTTTATAGTGCTTTACTAAATAGGGATGACTCGCTTGTTAAAGAATTGATTTATCTAAATTGGGGGATAGCAGGGAGAAGTGCCTGTCACTTGCTGGTGAATTGATTTGTTTAGATTGGGGGATAGCAGGGTGAAAGTGAATCAATATTCAAAACTTATTTGTTGCTGAAGCCGGAGATCATTATCTGGGTATCAGAGAGATGAATGAGCAAATGCTGCCTGATATAAATGAAAGCTCATGCCGAGGTAGCTCCAGGTCCTCAGCTGTCAGGTACCTGTGCCTCAAAACAATGACCCTGTAGCCAGTGGGTAATGAAACCTCAATGAAGACTAAGGAATAAAGGGACTGTGGTGAAGTGCCTTAATTTAAGTCTCTAGAGGGTTAAGGTGATTAAATACTTGCTTTATAATCAGTTGACTGCCCCAGGTTGATGACAGAGCACAACTCAACACCATTGAGTTGAAATGTAATGAAATCTGTCTTGGGGTCACAATTAAACCTAATTCCAAGGTGGCTGCTGAATAGCTGCACGTCCCCACAAATAATGGTGTGCTCTGACAGATGAGTGTTCAGCAGAGGAGTGTGGGGCCATCAGAACTGTGTGAGTCCTCTGAGCAGCTCCCTGCCTCCACTACTGCAGGGATGCTGATGGTCCCCAGCCATGCAGCTGGAGCTGTGCAGACAGCAGGGAGAGCCCTGCATGCAGCGGATCAGTAGCACAGGATGTGTTTGGGATTAGTGCACCTGGGGCTGGGATGGCCGTGGGATTCCTGGCTGGTGGGAATGGTGATGCTTGGGAGGACAAGCTTGTTGTCACACCTGAAAACCACACAGCAGCTCTTTGAACTGGCACTGAGTGTTAGCACAAACCTGGATCCAGCTAATGTATTGGGAATTAAAGGAAAGCTAGTTCAAAAACTTTCTTTTGCTCTTTGGGAACACTAGAGAGCCTCGTCCACACCTAGGATGAGCTTGCACTTTTTGTGGAAACACCAGAGGAGGCTGGTGTTTAATAATTGTCAGCACTATGGTCTTAACTATAAATCACAAAGTAATTGATTTCAGGATGTTAACAAAATTTAGATTTATGGAGAAGTTCAGTTATGCTTAAGATGCATAGTTAATAGCACTGGCACTGAATAAAACCCAAATTAACTTTGTTTCCGTTATGAAACAGGGTAGTATTAGCCCATAAATTTATATTCATATAAGTAGTTTGGCTCTTAATTATGTGAGTAGCTTTGTGAAAGTTCTGTGCTTGAAAATTGTTTTCAGACTTGGAAACCTGTTCAAAGCTCTGGATATTGTCCAACTTGCAATTCCCAGCAGTATTGCTGTGCTGTGTGCAAAAACTTGAGACAGACTTTGACTGGATTTGCTCAGACTTTTTGGAGGGAGGAGTTTGAGTAGGAAATGGATTAAACTCAAATGTGAATTCCTCTGACTAGTTCCTCACTAGATTACAGAGGGGACAGGCAGGACAGCCACTGCTCCTTTGGCTGGATGCTGAGACAGTGGGATTTACCAAAAGGGAGCCAGAACAGAAGTTGGAGATGTAAATTGTATAAATTTACAAATGTACAATTGTAAATTAGCCAAATTCTGAGTCCTCTTGTAGGATCCTGATGACAAACTGTGCTTAGTGAGTGTAACAGGCCTCAGAGCTGGTTTGGGCTGAGCACATGCAGCAGCTGAGAAGCCCTGTTTATGTTTCACTAACTGACCTTACTCATCACATCACTCTCTGCAGTTTTGAAGTGACCCCTGAAGGAAACAGTGACAGCAGCAGTCTCAGGAGCATGAGTGGAAGTAATGAAGCAGTAATTAGCAATTAATAAAGTGTGGTGAAACTTTTAACTGCTGCACTGGCCTAGAGGTCTGGTGCTGGAGTGGAATAGTCCCTCGGAAATCTACAACTTGGATGCTTAATTATCATAATTTCCTTTAGACAACATCTGCTCTTGGAGCCAACTTGTATATTTACTTTTTCCCTTGAAGGTAGATGAGTTTTAAGGACTCCACTTCTGTGGCTTTTCACAGCAGAGATTAAATTGAAGCTGGGATCAAGGTGTGGGGAATGAGATGGCCCCTGTGGCTGATGTGTCCTACAGAGACTGTGAGGACAAGGTTCTGTTGGAATGGCCAGCAGGGTGTCAAAAAAGCGTCAGAAAAACATGGACAGAACCTTCTTTGTAGTTGGCAGAGGGATGTTATCTTTTCCAGGGGGGGCATAAATTGAAATTGTGCTGTCTCTATGCTCTTCTCTTCCCCTTCCCACCTCAAGCCCTTCTGAGCCATGTCTGGAAGATGTCACCTTTCAGGGAGTGGGATAATGAAAGGCAAGCATTGCTGAGGAGCCCTCCTGACCTGAAGTTGCCACTGGGTCACTGATGAAGTGACAAACCTGAGTGAGGCCAGTGACACTCTCTGAGGAAGGAGGACACCTGTGGCTGTGGGCATCACTGTGGGGAAGCTCTTTGCTCCTCAGAGCTGCTGCACTGTGTTGCTTTAGCAGGTGTGTGCTGGGTTATGCCTTGCTATGCACCGGCAGGTCAGCTAAGGCCAGAAGCTAAATGACATTACCACTCCTTGCTCTCCTAAAGATGAGCCTGAAAAATGGTTAGATCATGAAAACAAACAGCCAAATATCACCAGCCTTTCCCTCATTCCCCACTGTTAATCATTTGTGGCAGGAGCTAAGAGCAAGTCAGGAGAGTCAGGTTAGGCTGAAATATCTTTTAGTTTTCAGCTCTAGGAATGCCCAGTGGATTTGAACAGAGCAAAACACTTTTCAAGCAGGAAAGGTGCAAAAATGGGACATGGGAATTTTGGAATGTGTCAGTGCAATTTTAGACATCACTCGTTTGCACTCAAGGCTTGTAATAATTTTGTCTATTTTGTCTTGTGTAAATCAGTTTTAATTAATAGAGCAGATGTACCAACAATGCATCTGGAAATGAAATGGAAAAAAGAAAAGAGGCAGCTGGTGCTAGTGGATGTAAATATTTGCTTTTTGGGAAGTGAAGCTCTGCAGAAACTTCAGGGTCCATTTCAAATTCAGAAGCCTGTTTCTTATGCCTGTGGAGATATATGGAGCAGAAAAAATTAACTAAACCATAATGCTGCTTTATTTGAATCTAGTGCATGTGATGTAAGTAGCCCAAGTTTTTGGAATAGGGCCAACACATGAAGTCTTGGTTCCTGCTGAAATATTAAGATTTTGTTGATGCAAGGTGCATTAATTCCAGAGGAGCTGTCTCTGTACCAAGAAGCCTTCCCAGGCCTCTGCAGTACAGTTTTGGCTCATGAGCATAGGCAAATGGAAATGCTGATGTTTGACCCTCACTAGAGCAGAGCAAGGTGCAGTGATGCTGCTGAAATAGGGCCTGACTGGCTGACCAAGTGTAAGGAGGGGTCCATATATCTGAAAGCTGCTGCTGGGGGGGTGTGACAGGTGTGTGGATGGACTCGGTCTCATGTGAAGCTGAGGTTTGAAACAAAGGCAAGGCATGAATTAGTGCTTTGCAGGTTTTGATGGGACTCTCTACAGTTCTGCTGTGTTATTTTTGTGCACTGTTAACTGCAGAACGATCTTTTAAATCTTCCTCGCTTCCTTTCAGTATTGAACTTTTCATGAAATCCCAGATTATTTGTGTTAGAATTAGGAGAGCTTTTTGTTCTCTTTTGTGTGTTTTTGTTGGTGCCTGTAACTGCTAAGAAGAATGTGAAAACACAAGCCTGAAAGCACAAAGTACCACAGCAAACATAGAACATAACATGCAAAACAAACCCACTTTTAAAGCAAGTCATGACTGGCAGGTGGTGATGTCCAACCTGGAACTGGCAGTGTGGGAGAAGGAAGACAGTAAGGGTTGATCCAGAGCAGGTATTTTGTGCTTGGTGAACCAGACAGTGGGGGTGGGTTGGAAGGTTTCCTCAAAGTAATTCAGGTGGTAGTGCATGTATTGTTAATGCCTATTGCAAGCTCTCTGAGGATAAGACAAACTTCCTTGCTCTGCAACTCACTTTTGGAACAGGACATCAGGATACTTGTACCCAACCTTGTGTGTAAATGTTCTGGTTTAGGATTTTGTGCCTTGATGCTGAGAATGCCCCACAGGAGAGAGAACACCTCAAAATGGCAGCACAGCTCAGAGCTGAGCTGGATGTGGATCAAAGTGAAACTCCTCTGTCTTTAAGACTTAGATAAGAAAGTTTGCAGGTGTCAGTAGTGCTGCTGCTGAGGGGATTGGGTTTTCCATGCCTGGAAGCAGATTATAGCCCCGTCTCTACTGCATTTGCATTGTGGGAGCTTGTGTACAGTAACACCTCACTGTCTGTCCCTTCTGTTTCAGAGCTCTGCTGTCAGCTATTTAATACCCTGCTCTGGTTACTGCTGTCATTGTCCTGCTATTCTTCATCCTTCATCCTTAATTGTCCTCAGTGAGCAGCAGGCATCAGGAAGGTGGTGATGAAAATGAAATGGATTGGAAGAGGCAGCAGGAGCACTGGCTGTGAGGGATTTGTACCGTGCTCAGCCTCGCAGGTGAAGCAGCTGAGATCTTTCAGAAGGATGATGTGATTGAAGATGGGTCAGACAGGGTCACCAGGACATGATGAAGTTTAATTTTGCATTATAAAGGGATTTTCCACTCAACTTCAGACTAATAAGCAGTTAGCTCTTGGTACTTTAAAAGCAGAATCTCCTTTTGTACTTTTGTCATTACCAGGTGTTGAATTGGCAGCTGACAACCCCTGTGGTCTTGCTTGTCCATCCATCTTCCTCTCCCTGTGGGCTCAGGTTGTGTGCATGTCTGGAATGCCTGCACACATTCCCCTTTCCATTGTTTCTTGTGGGAGAGATTGAATTGTGGTCAGTCACATATCCAGCATCATTTCCTCCTCAGGTAATGGATGCCTGAAACTGCAGTTTGACTATTTGGGGAGTTATTGCAGAACCAAAATTTAGGGCTGAGGAGTCAAATAAAGAGAGAAGAATGCAGAGCACTCAGCTACAAGCCTGTGCACCCTGGTTGTGTGTGTATTCAAATGCATGGCTCTATCTCCCCTGGCTGCAGAAGTTATTGTGCGGAATAATTCTCTGTTATTGGAGGATTTCTGGAAACTAACTGGAAGAGGTCTTAGGTTCTATCTGACTTATTTTATTCCCTCACTACAGCCAGGGTCACTCTGACTGTCTCCTTAGGGTGTCCCTTTCAAGTCCTGGCCTTCTGGGGCTTGAAGGGCAATGAAAAATTTGCCTTCAGACCTAGTGAACTGTGAGGGGGCTTTGTCAGGTGAGACAAGGCTGTGCCCAGAGCAGGGATTTTCCTAAATGCATGGCTACCTGGGCTGTAACCATCAGCTTCCAGGAGCACTGTAAATTGTGCAGGGCCTGAGCTGTGCCTTAGCTGACTCTAAAGTGTCAGGTAAACCTGTTGGCTGATGTTTAAATGCTGAGGTAACCTTGCTCTGTAGGGGAAATGGGAAACGTTGGAGGCAATGCTGTGACATAAGAGTCCTGTAAAGCAAGAAGGAGCAATTTGTCAAATGACACTGTCACCTCTGATGTGGTGAAGGGAGTCAGCACAGGGCACTGTGTCCTAGGTGGCTTGCTTGATGTTTTGTTAAGGATTTGGGCTGCCCATTTCCCACTGAGCTTTGGGATGCAGATGTCAAAGCTGGCTCTATTTAGATGGAGCTCTGCTTCAGAGCTGCACTTCAAAAGCTGGTGGAGAATGTACCAGCAGGGGGGACTGTAATTGCCATATATTTTGCCCATAATAATATGGGGGAAAGAACAGGGGCAGCTGTAAGGAGTAAATGAGATGTTACATCTGATGACTCCCAAGTCTTTTTCCTGGGTGTTAGGTTTGCTGTAGAAGGCAGGAGGAGGGAGTGGAATCCTGTGTCTCCTCAGCTGTGTGGATGCCCCCTTTTTTTAAAATCCTGACTTAAAAATTGAATGCTTGTTAAAAAGCAGGAATCAACAAGGGAGACCTGGGCCAAGCTGCTGAACTCTATGCCCTTGCACCAGAAGTTAATTTGCCTCCCCGTGGTGGAAGGCTGAGAAAATGTCCCCCACAGAAGGGAAACAACTTGCTCAGTCAGGCTTCCTCTGCCCCCCTTTCCTTTTTACTTAAGAGAGCCAATCCTGATGAAGATGGAATCATTGGTACAAAAGGTAAGTCACAGAGATATTTTCAAAACCTTACCTTTATGAAACTAGAGCAGAAAGGAGAGTTAGGGTGACTGATCTTTGATTTATCTTCCTCTGTGCCTCTGACAAGCCCATGAGCAATTGCCCATCCTACCATACATGACTGTGAGCAGGACAGCCCACTCTGATGCCTGTCAAAGTGAACCTGTCAGATCAGGAGGGAGCTTCTCTTTCCCAGCTAGAGAAGAGGTGGTGTCCAATCCTTCCCCTCCTACAGAGCTGTGGCAATCACCCTCAGGAAAAGAGGGGTCTTGGTTTGCATCTGGGCAGAAGAATGGAATATTTACCTTGTGACACAGTGGTACCTCTATGGCAAAGCAAAAGACTACTCCTTTTGTTGAATATTAATTTTCACTCTGATTTTATCCTGTCTGAACAGTTTTGTTGAATCCTGTCTGTTCTCCCCAGCTGTCCATCACTGACTCTCACGCTTTGATGGCTCTTGTCTCAAATATCATGGTAAAAAGATCTTAGTTATTTTCTCTTTCTTTTTTTCTCCTTTGAGAAGTCTCATTTACTTTCTGCAGCTGTCCTGACTCCCTTCCTCCTATCATTACTGGGTAGCAATGTGGCAATTAGAGCTGGCCACCCCCAGGAGGAGGTGTGCTCCACTGGCTTTGAAAGGTTTTGCAGCACTGTCCTTTGTGCTCTTCTCCAAAGCTTTTCTCTTCTCCCCGTGAAATGGATTTTAATGTTAAGCCATTCCTTGTATAGTAACACCTGTAAAGTTACAAAAATGTCTGGGACCTGGATTGGTTTTGTGAAGCCTTGATTCTTTTCATCTTGCTTGGATGGTATATTGGAAGGGTTATTCTTCCCCATCTCTTTCTCTCTCCCCTTCCTTCTTTCCCTTCAAAGAATATCTTGGAGGTGATGTAAAGGCATCTATTGCTTAAATATTGACGTGCCGAGCAAGGGCAGAGAAAGCATCAGGTGTCTCTTTCCTGGAGCACCAGGCTCTGTAGTTCTGGAGCCAGATGGGGACATTTCTGAAGGGATGGTGTGACATTCAGATCCCAGTGCTCCTTGCTTTGTCACTCTCTTTCACACCTGCTTTTCTTCCCCAGGCTTTGCCTCATCTGCTGCTCAGGCTCTGTGGCTGTTCAGCTGCCACAGGCCAAGTGGCTGTTGTGGGAATCAAGCTGGTCAGAGAGAGCAGAACCTGAGCTAATAAGGAAGGAATATTCTGAGGTCTGTCTGATCTTGCTGAAGGCGCTTTCATCACCATTTCAGCAGACCAGCCTAATGCTGGCGTTGAGTTGGACCAAAGGATGGGGAAATTTAGAAGCTAATGCCTAATCCTGTGGGCATCAATAACATTTTTAATGCTGTTTCTTTGATAACTTGTAGGAGGCATTTAATTTTGGGTTTTGTGTAAGGTGGTGTAAAGCAATTCAGTGCAGCTGGAAGATAGAGGCAAGGCTATTTATTTCAGGGCTTTGAAGAGCTCTACTCCACTGATAGCTGTCTTACTGCTGCAGTGGCTGGCTTTATTTTGCTTTGGAGCAAATGAATAAAAATGTTCCTCTCATTTAATTTTCTCTGAGGTGAGAAAATTCCTGGAAGTCTGCTGATGAAGTTAAGGAACATCTAAATCTTTTTTTTTTTCCCAGAAGTGGCTTGAGTGCAGCTCCCAGAAAGCCAGGGTTTGGAAGCCTGAAAACACTGACTGGATGTTCTGAGAGGACTCCTGACACAAGGGCTGGGCTGCAGATGTGCCTGTGGGTACTGGAGGGAGATGCTGGATGTCTTGGTGAAGTGACTTTTTTTTTCCTTTTGAGGTTGCTGCACTCTCTGTACCAATTGCTAATAAACTACTTTCTCTTGGCAGGGCTGAGGATCCATCAGTCTGTGTTCTCAGAGATGAGCCCTTTGCTAGGGCATCACTACAGAGAGCATTGTCATATCTTGACAGCATTTGACATTTCCCAGGCAATTCTTAAATCTCCCAATTTATGATGTTTAACCCTTTCCCCCAAGAGCCTTCCAGTAGTGGTTGCTATAAACTTTAGTTTTCCCTTCAAAGAATTGTTACCAGAAGCTTCTGTATTTTTGTCACTTGCTGCCAATGAGTCTCTTTGTTGCTTTGGGCTTTAAATGTTCCCTTTAATTAGGATATGAGCTTTTCTGGCCATGGGCTGATGGACAGCTCCCTGGTGGCCAGAGCCAGGAGAAGAACAGAGGGATTACTGTACTGCTTCTTGTACTTGAAGGAACAGTCCTTTAGCCAGGTGGGTTTGGATGTCTCATTTAGGAGGGCCATAGCAGGCCTCAAAAGCCAGCAGTTTATGCCAATCTATTGGTTGTCCTGTTTCTGTCCTGCTTCTTGCCCTTCATTTGCAGAGCCAGATTAAGACTGTGTGATGCACAGAGGTTCAGGGCTGTCTTGTCCTCCAGGACAGAATCTGTTGATTCAGCTCAGTATTTCAAGCAGGAATTGCATACAAAATGGAGCTGAATGAACCCTACTCCTAGCAAGAGCTGGTAGCAAGGATGGATGAGCAGTTCGTTCACAGTCATCTAAACACTGAAGAAAATAAGATGTGTGTGTTTAAAATTGCTTTCTCAACCAGGGTTTAGCATCTTGAGGTCTCAAGGGTTAAAACACCTCTGGCAACTTGGATCAATATGTGGGGATTTAAAAGTGCTCTGGACTAAGCTGATAAATGAGTTAAACTGTGTTTAGCTAATTCCCTGGGTGGGGATAATTCAGCCCAGCTCTGTGCTGAAGACATCTGGAGCTTGTTTGGTGTTTGCAGTGGAGACTCTTTCTCAAAGGCTTGGTTGGTCTGCAAGTGACTGGTTTACTACCCAGAAGGTAGGAAAGGTAGGAAGCACTTTGGAATAATTTCCTTTTGATGGAGATTGGAGGGAGACCTTTGCTTTTCTGTCTTGGACTTCTGACAGTGACTTCCACAGTGGTCCCATGTTCAGCTTGGGTCTGCTATTTATCATTAGGATACAGCTTTTTTTTTTTTTTTTCTTTTTTTAAAAATTTATTTATTTATTTATTTTCCAAGGCTGAGTGACTTAAGAACCTCTACTGCATATTTTTGTTGGAGTCAGACCCCTCTAAGAAGGTAGAGGACAGCCTTAAACATTCAGACTCCCAACTAATAGTGTGATGGAAATCCAGCATGCAGAACTCTTTGTCCAGGGAGCTCAGGAATCTGGTGCTTCCAGCATTGTATCCTCCTCCCTGTTTTCTCCATATCCTGGACTTGTATTTGTTTCAGGTCTTGGCCCTGCTGTTTTGTGAGCTGTACCCCTCTAGGTTCAGTTATCAAGTGTTAGGAGAGATTTTGGTTTTTGCACTCTGTCATTGCAGTGGTTGTGTAAGTCACATGTGGAAAAGTCCAAAGTGTAGGCATATGGAGGTGGCAAGTCCTAATTATTTTGCCCTGAGTCCAGAAAGAAATGAACACCTTTAATCATTGAAATTTGGATGACAATGAGTGATACAAAGCAGTTGCATAATTTTAATTTTAGGGGATCAGCAAAAGAATGATCCTT
The DNA here is from genome assembly GCF_012460135.2 of Molothrus ater. Taxonomy (NCBI): domain Eukaryota; kingdom Metazoa; phylum Chordata; class Aves; order Passeriformes; family Icteridae; genus Molothrus; species Molothrus ater. Next base: position 13,698,752 of record NC_050489.2, on the reverse strand, counting down.
TGCTCTGTTCCCTCAACTAAAATGCTCTGCAGCTGTATAAAGAGGCCAGCAGCAGCTCTGACTTTGCTTTGATTTTTGCAGTGAATGTTTACTGTATTTAATCTGCTGGGCTGTTATAAACAATCTCCCTGCAAGCAAGAAACTTGTGAGTGGCTGAGCTGAGATTTCCAGGTTCCTAATCAGAGGAAAGGCTGTCCCAGCTAAATCAGAGTTAGGGTCCTGATTGCATCCTGATAGAAAGGATTATTCATCCAGTGGAAAACAAATAGAACTGCTGCTTGGCATATATTAGCTGAGCAAATCTTGGCACTCAGAACGTGTTCCAGCTCTGCTTTTCTGAGCTGTGAGCTGGGTTCACTCACAGCTGGCCTGACTCTGGAATGTTCCTTGCTTTCTGACCTTTCCTCTGTGCTATGGCTTAGGTGCTTTGGGAACCTTTTTCCTTTTTTTCCTTTTCATCAGCCCATTTACAACATGCTCTGTCAGGCTGTTTGTGACCCAGGCCTCTCTTTACTATTTCCTGGCTGATCCCTCTGGTTTGTACAATCAGCTGTCTGGGAGCCCATCTCTGATGTGCTGTGTTTATGTGCAGCTGATTGCCCAGGCAGAGAAGCAGATGCTGGAGATGCCATGGCCTCGACATTGCCTGCCTGGTGCTGGGGCACTGCAGGAGGCCATGAAGAAGAGGGACCAAAGATAAAGGTTGCTAAAAGAGGTTGCTCTTATTTCTCCTGGATTCTGGGTCTGTTACCCATCTTCTGGCACTTGTATGTGCAGGGCAGATAACCTCAGTGCCTTTCTGCTGTATGCTATGAAACAGTTGGCATTTTGGTCCAACACAGGGCTGCTTCAAAACAAGCACCACCCACAATAGGAGCCTTTTTCTTCTTTTCAGAGCCAAGGACATTGAAGCTGTAGGCAGAGGTTAACTTGCAGAGCAAGGACTACAGGATTGTGGCACATGGTATCTTTTGGAGCCTGTTTCGTAGCTGACAAATGTCTATCTGGTAACTTTAAAGGCAGGTGAAGGATTCTGTGAGCCAGAGAGGTGGGGAATCCCCATCCTGGCAGATACCTGCTGGGTGCCTCCCCACATAATCTGTTTTAACTTAGAAATTCTATGGTTTGTGCAGAGAGGTTGGACCAAAGACATCCAAAGTATCTTCTACCTAAATCTTTCCATGATTGTGTGCCTGATCCCTCTGAACATCTGTACACTCTGCTTTATGTGGAGTGAAAGGGAGTGAAAAGAGCCTTATAAAACATGTAGAAATGTCTGCTGTGGGCTCTGGCAGGGAGCAGATGCCAGCTGCCTTTTCTCTTCTAGATGAATTTGTTTTACTGAAGCACAACTGCTGTTGCTGTGGTGGACTTGTACACAGACTTGGGGCAAGTGGGAATGTGAAGGAAGGGAGGGAGAGAGAGGGAGAGTGGGCCCATGCTGGCATCAGCCCCTGCCAAGGGACCAAGCAGGGCTTTGGGAGGGATGTGCTGGGAAGTTCCTTGAATTGCTTCTGTCTCCAAGAGCAGCTGTTTACCTGGATTATGAGCATAGTGAGAGAGGGTTTCTTGTTGGGTGTACATCCCCAGGAGAGGTTGTGCTCGATACCTGACCTTTGTTTTCACTCCATGCCAGGTGTTTCTAGGCCTTGAAATTTTGCTGTGGGCTCAAATGAACACTTAAGTCAAGGAGGACAAATGTAGGATCAGTTCCCAGGGAGACAGCACGTGTGCAAGAGTTGTGCTCTCTCACAGCTTTTGTGGGAGACAAACAAGCTTAGTGGGCCAAGAATAGCAGGACTGATGATGCACATTTCCAGAGGGTTATGTGCCTTCAGAGCTCTCTGCAAATGTCAGCCAGTTTGTCTGCTGCCCTGCAAATGCTACTTGCTGGGAAGGAGAAATCCTGCTTTCCCAAGTGAATGTTCCTCCCCAACTGCTTTTCAGCTCAGTTTGCCAGTGAGACTAAAAAGATAGGCTGCCCTTATGTGCAGGGTTTGAGGATTGCACAAAGATGCAGCCCAGTGAGCTTGAAAGTGTGGAGGGGCTGCTCTGACCTCCCCAGGTCCCCCCTTGAGCTGAGGGCAGGCAGGGACCAGTGTGTCCAGTGAGGCAGAAAAGCTTGCTGAGCAGTGGAGAGGAGCAAAGGCAAGGGACTGAAGGTGCCATTGCAGCTCAAATGTCCTTTCTGAGGGGAGATTTGCTGTCTGATCTGCTGCTCTGTGTGGGGAGGAGGGCTCTCAGAGCAGCAGAGCAGGGAGCCGTGTTCTGTTAGCCGCTGGAGCTTTCCCCAGTCAGCTGGCAAAGCTGTTGCTCCTTTTGCTCCTGGAGAAGTGTTATTTAACAAACTGGCTGCCTGACCAGCCTCATTGCTGGGGTTATTCCTGGGTTTGCTCCATAAAGAGATTCATGGCTCCCTGTGCAGCCCAGCTATTCCTTGTGAAGGTTTGATGTATCTGGCCTGGTTAATCCCAGACGTCTCTATATGGAGATATCATTTGCTAAAGGACTTCTCAGTGCTGGGAAGACCAGCCAGGAAAAAAAAAATAGTTTCCAAACAGGTTTGGAAACCTCTGTCTTGTAGTCATAGGAAAATTAAACTGAAGCAATCTTTTTGTGTTCAGACCAGTAAGTTGTTGTGAACTTGGCTGAGAGAAATTAGCATGCAGTTCCTAATTAAAAAGGTGGGAGCAGCAGCCAGGGAGGGTTAATAAAAAGGGTCTGCCTTGAGGCTGTGCTAAAGAGAGACTGTAGATATTTGTGTCTCAGCAGCGCAGCTGAGGGATGCCTCTGAAGGTTCCTGGTGGCTGGGCATAATTTTTACTTGCCCTCTCCTGATTTTTTTAGTGATGGAGGATGCTGAGGGCTGAAGGCTCCAGCTGGATGGTCAGTGCTTTTCCAACTCCCTTCAAGGTTTTTAGGTGGTGGCTGAGGCAGGAGGCAGGTGCTGCAATTTGACTGCAGACATGCTGGGCATCTAAGCCCACAGCAAACATGGAGTTTGCTCCATGACAAGACCCTGCTTGTAGGTAGTTGCTGGAGAAAAGCTGATGCATAATAAACTTACACCCTAATTTTCCTGTGCGTATCATCTGTATCACAGTTCTGCCACAAGGCTGAGATGCTGCTTTCTCTGCCTTTCAGGACTGCTGCAGGCACTTGTTTTAAAGGTAGAGTGATCTAGCCAGCAATGCTCACAGATATGGACAAGATAAGGTTTGTCAGTAGCACATTTTGTTCCCATCAAGTTAGTCTGGTGAAGGATGCTATTTTCTACTAAGAAAGCTGGTTTTATATGTTGCTGAAAGCACTGGGCTGCTTTCAAATTAGGCTAATTACAGAGAGAGGACAGATCAGTCTCCCTGTGGCATTCCCAGCACTGGGATGAATGCAAGATTTTTGCTTCCCTTGTGACTTTACCTTTTCCTTGGTAAATGTGGAAAGTTGAGCCTCTGTGAGATTGGTCCCTTTGCCTGACACCTGGCAGAGCTGTAATTAGATGAGTGCAAGTTTGTGACCTTCATTGTCATCTAAGGTCCACCTTATGTGCTGCCTCTGGCATGGGGAGGGAATTTTTTTTTTTTCTCTGGGAAAGAGGAAAATGTTTGGGGATGGTGAGGGAAATGGGTAAAGTTTCCTCTCTGTGGCCTGCTTGCCCCTGTGCTGCTTTGAGAGGGGAAGTTGCAGGGCTGTCTCTGTGGTGGCACCCAAGGACACGTGGTGGCGCAGGGACAGGGTGCAACAAACCCCTTGAACAGAGGGGTGGTAGCTCTGTGTCCCTTCTCTTATGCTCTTGGTTATAGGACATCCCCTGGGTCTGCCAAGGCTTCCTGGAATGCTTCAATACCTGAACTGCAGGCTGGGAGAGAGGAAGAGAGATTCCTACTGGCCCCTCTGGGTGTCCCAGCTTATCTTTTGGTGGGGCTTCGCTCCTGGGTTTGCTGGTGCCTGGGGGTGGAGGCTGGAAAGGATTCAGGCATGGTGGCTGCTTCAGCCAGCACACCACTCCCCGCTGTGCAAGGACAGGAGGGCTCCTGGACATGGTATAGGTCTCATAGTTGCCATTCCTGGCAAAAGGAGCTCTTATTTACCAAGATTTCATCTATTCCTACTGTTTATTGCCCACCTGAAATCCTCCTTGTCTCCTGCTGGCCTTGTCCTTGCGAGAGCTGCTGGTGGTGCTCCTGCCGCAGTGGGAAGAGGGTTGGAGACAGGATGGGAGCAGTGGCTGGCAGCTGACAGTTTCTTTTTATGTTTCCATCTGTTCCCTCTCTTCCTTTTTAATGAGATCAGGTGCCAGAGTGCACTAGGAAGACTTTTCAATGTGAGAGGAAGTCACAAATGGGGTACTCAGGTCCTTGCTTTCATCCTTGGCAGAGAGATGCTGCTCAAATCAAACCTGCACCCTCTCGAGCTGTGCCTATAATGGGAAACCAAAACTCTGCAGCGAGGCTGACAGCTCCAATCAGGTGGGTCTGTCCTGCAGCTCAGCCTTGGAACTCAGAGATGTTTGTGCTAATGGTCACCAAGATGCAAACCTGGCTGTTCCTGCCCCCACTCAGGTGCATACCTTTTAAATTTTTTTTTTTTTTTTTAATGTGGCTTCTCTCTGTCTTCTAATCCTCCAGTTGTTTTAAATGGTATCAGTGGCTGGACAGGTTTACTCTTTCAGGCCCTTGGTGTTTGCTACACAGCCCCAGTTGACCAGGTTTTCTCCTGGTCAATCAACCACTCCAATTTAATGAGTGACTCCACTTCTGCTTTATGTTTTGAAGGGTTTTCCCTCTGCCTTTGAGGCCATATGTTTATTACAAAGCTGGTTTTTCATGAGCAGGGATGTTTCCATCAAGGAGAACCTCAGGAGATGTTTGGGGCTGGTTTTATTGCTGTCTCTTTATTCATGGTAGTTCTTGGGATGTGTGAAGGATGGGAAGAGGTTCAAAGGAAGAATCTGAGGAGCTTGTTTAAGAGTTCAACTTGGACAATTACAATTTGTCCCTCTGCTCCCACTGCCAGTGTATGACATGATGGGAGTCAGCATGGAGACCTCAGTCAGATAAAATCTGTGGAGTCTGACAGTACCTCCAGGGCAGAGAGCAGAGGCTTTTCGAGGGGATGTACCAGGTGCTTTGTTTAAAAATCAGAAAGCCCTGGCTCCTGTTCCAGCCCAGAATGGCTTCTGCATGGCTGTTTTTTAGCAAAACTCCCAATCTTTTAAGCAGAAGTCATTTGGATACAAATGCAGTCAAATATTTGGCTAAGCCAAAGGCAATCCAGTAGCCCCTCCTTAAGCAATCCAGCCAAGTGCTTTGGGATTTTGCTTGAGTTCAAACTCTGCAATTGTGGCTGCTGTGTGGCTGTACTGGACCTGTGAAGGCAACTGCCCAGTGCAAGAAAAGCCACGTTTGGCTCTGATTTCTCTTCTTGGTGCCTGCTCCAGTTGGTAAGTTCCTTGGGCAGCAGTGCTGGTGCCTGCAGGCTGCCCCAGCACCTCTCAGCACAGCCCTGTGTGCTGCAGGGAGCTGCACCAGCTGGCAGGCAGCAGCAAGGACAGCAGCTTCCTCCTTTGGTGCTTCTCAAGTGATAAATAAAACGAGCTACTCCTTTCACAGTGCTGCTTCTGAACAGCCTGGTGCTTTGTAGCTGCTCTAATCATGCCGGGTGCTCCTGTGGGTTCAGGTTGAAATGCATGTCACAGGCTGCATTTGTCCCTGCCCTGTGTCCCACTTAAAACTGTTGTGTTTTCTAATCTTTCTCTCCCTTTCTTCCCATCACAGAGCCAGCTGTTGGTGTTTGGAAGGGCCCTGCAGAGGCACCAGATGTGCTGGGCTGGGGATGACTGACTTGCTGCAAAGCCAGGAGCCAAGGAAACCCATCCAACAGCAAACAGAGCTGCCAGGTGATGCCAGCAGCTGCAAGTGCCAGCCAAGTTGTTGTGGATCTGGTTAAGCACAGATTTTCCTTAGCCTGGAGAAGCTGGAGGACTGTCTGTGGCATTTGGGGTGGTGCTTGGGGCTGGCTGTGGGATGCTGGTGCTGGGTTCTGAGGTGTTGCCATGGTTTTAGTGGCATGAGATGGGCATTTCCAGAGAGCTGCTGTGTGCCTGGGCTTGCAGGCTGTTCTGTGTCTTGGCTGGAGCAGAGGAGAGCCTGGGATGCCCTGTGCTGGTGGGTGGGGTGGAGACTGCCCTGGCAGGACCCTGCTGGCAGAGGAGAGCTGGGTGTGAGGGGGGAGACACTGAGCCCTGCTCTGCCCCTGTCACTGGGAAGCACCACCAAGCCCTGCTCCTGCAGGGTGATGCTGCTGCTGCTGCCTGATTCTGTCCTCTGCACCACGGGGTCTCAGATGGTTTTTAGCTGCCAGGAAACAGGATGCCAAGGCAGTTCAGATTTAGGTAGTGGCAGCCCCAGGAACAACTACTGAATCTCCTTGTAACTGCACAGAAATTGTCACCCTTGACATCTCTCCCTTTTTTTGGTTGAGGCTGAGCTCCTGAGCTTTGCTGAGTCAGGCTTGAGCCTCCATCCAAAGCTCACCCATCTTTCCAAGGCACTGTCTCCTGGCAGGCACAGCCTTGGCTTCTGCCTTTCCCAACCTCCATGTCAGAGATTCCCCTTGAACTGTGGTCAGCTTCTGGAGGCTTGTAAATTTTCTTTTGCATTGACATAATGACAGCTGGCTGGATTAAATGATTTCCTAGAACTAAAGAAAAAGAAAACGCAGGAGGCATTACACTTGTTGGGGTCAGGGGTTTTGCTTTCTTTCAAGAGGCAGTGAAGATAATACAATCTATTCTTTTCAAATTAGTTAACTGCACAGCTAATGTCAGGGTCTTCTCTGGAGGGAGGGTGGCTTTTGGTGCCCAGGTTGTCTGGCACCAGGAGGGAAAGCTTGGGAGCAGAGCTGAGTGGAGACTCTTGTATGCAGTTAGAGAAAATAAAAAGGCTAGGCTGCTGCAGGGGGGTGAAAATTACTCATAGCAGGTTCTCCAGACATACCCCATACCTGAAGGATAGGAAACAATCAGTGAAGTTAAGGCTTGTTCTGTAACACCTTGGGGTTATACCCAGTGCTGTAGTATTAGAACAGCAATCCAGTAAACACAGAATATTTACTTTTCTGGCAGCCAGTATTTGTGTGTGTGTGCTGGAGGAGCAGGTATGAGGCTGGAGGCAGCCAAGGGCAGGCTCAGTGGTTGTATTCCTGCTTCTGCTTCTGGCTGGGTCCCTGGCTCCAGTTTGGTGTCTCTGAATTGAGTTAATACCCATGGTATTCCAGAGACTGAAACTCCTTTGTGAGAACTGGGCATGAGCACATATTCACTTTGATTGAGAAGCTTTGGAAGTCTAAGATTGAACCCTCTTGGTTGGGATTGAGGTTTACAGAAGCATTGCAAGACCTCAGCCAATGCCCAACCTCTCCATGTCCTGACAGGTGGAGCAGCTGGTCAGGATGTGAGCACTGTGCACTGAGAGTTGATGCTGCAGAAGTGAAGGGATGGCTCAGAAAGGGAGTGGATGGTTTTAGGGATGCTGGGAATGTCCCATGTTCCATCTTGGGGATGCAGCTGAAAGGTGCATTAACAAATCCCTGCATGTCAGCAGAATGGAGGAGACTGCTCATGAGCCAGGCAGTGTTCAGAGGTTCTTATTGCTGCCCTAAAGGGAAGAGGTGAAGGTGCTTTTATTTATCCAGTACAGGTCATGGTCAAAACAGCTCAGCTGGGAGCAGGGTGCAGGTCCTGTACAGACCCCTTTTTTTCTGCCTTGCCTGGAGCAAGGAGTCTCAGTAGTAGCTGTGAGCCCACAGCATGAAACAAATCTTTCCTTCACTTTAAAGATGGTTCTTGTCCTTTTTTTTTCCCCTCCAGATACTGCTTATGCATTGCACATTAAATAGTCATTAGCTAAAAGACTCTGTCATCCAGGGAGCAGAGCTCCCCAGCCAAGGCTTTTCCTGAGCTCTTGAGCATCCAAGGTGCCAGCCTGCAGATCAGGCTTTTTCTCACTTGCATTCTCCTTGCAGCAGTCTGGGAGATGTAGAAATGACATTGTCTGGGCTGACAAGCTGGGTCATGGCTTGGGTCCCCTCCATCTGCCTGGCAGGGGAGGAAGGTTTGGGCTGGAAAAGCACATGGTGAGTTCAGTAGCAGGGACACAGCTGAGTGTGAGAGCAGGGCTGTTGAGTTGGAGAGTGGGCTGAGGTACCAGCATCATGTTTGGCACTGTGTGGGTTTCATATCATTTCTACCATGCAATTCCATGGATATCCTTTCCAGCAGTTTCCTTTGCTAAACACCTGAGGCTTCTCTGGCAAGTTCTCTGAGCATGAAATCTGGCTGCAGCTGTGCCCTTTGCCTGCAGCAGAATTCACTCCTGTGCTGAGCAGGTGAGAGCCTCTAAGGCTGGTTCTAAGGAGCTGTGGGAAGGAGCACAAGGAGGCAGCAGCCCTGTGACTGCATCTCAGACCAGGTAAAGAGATTTGATGGGCCTCACCTTGACCTGTGTCTCTAAGCTCTGCCTTCTGAGCAGGAAGCATCCCCCACCATTCAGCTTCCTCTGCACTTCTGCCTTGGTGTCTTGAGTGCACAAGGGTGTCACAGGGTGAGGTTTATTTGCCCCAACTCTCCAGTTTACACTGAGCTTTGCTTACACTGGACATTGTCCAGGAGATGTTTTGGAGTGAGTCTCCACAGGCTGGCTAGCTGCAGAGCCAGCTATTTTTCAGAGCTCAGATCCTCCCTGACTGGATTGTAAATTCCTAAATAATGAATGTTGGTTTCCAAATGGAGGGTTCCTTGCTCCCTGCCAAGCAGATGTGAGGATTGGGTTTGCCTGTGGCCTAGAGTCTCCTGAGAAGCTTTTGTTTATAGCATCTGTTGTGCCAAAAATGCATGAAGCTACCTGACAGCAGAGATGCTCTTGCCAGTTGGGTGTCCTTGGCTGCAGTGTGTGTAAATGTGGGCCTGATTGATTGGAACAAGCTCATCAGAGGGTATTCACCGGGTGCAACACCAAAGGACACCCTCAAAGGCATTGTCAGAGCTGTGGCAACACAGAGATTTGCCTGCCACCCTTTGCATTGATATGGTCAGGGTCCTCCCTGGGTGACCAAAATAGAAATGAAATTCTTGCTTCAGTGTGGAAAGTTCTTCTTTACTCCTTAAGCAAAGATATGATGGGCTTGTCTGCAGTGTCTAAAATTAATTTACCTGAAGCTTGTGGAGCAAATGCCACTCTGAGGTGCACTTTGTAATGCTGCTGCAGTCACAGGAACCAGCTGTGCCAGGACAGCTGTGCCACCTAGAACAGCAATGAAGAAAATGCCCAGGGCTGGGGTACAATTCCTGACATGTCTCAGGAAACCCAGGTCTATCAGAACAGTGGGCCAAGCTGAAGATCACCAAGGACATCCCAGATTCAGCCTCCTCAATTCTCCCTCTATTCCAGCATCCACAGCTAAGCAAGAAGTCCCTTCCATCACTGCAAGCTGCACTGCAATTTTATAACCCATTTACCTACCCAGACTGATCCTTAGACCAGGAACCCAATTCAATCCTGCTGAGCATCACAGAGCTGAGGTGGGGAACGTGGAGATCTCCCCTCATGGGACAGGAGCTGTGCTGGGTTGTGGCTGGTGTTTCATTCTATCCCTGCAGGGAGATCAGGCTGATTTCTTAGCTCTGCTTCTTTTCCACAGGTCTGGGAGGCTGACCCATGGAGGCTTTAGGGAAGTGGAACTATGGGGTAGGGAAGAGCTTCTCTCCAGGGCTGGAGGGTAGGGGAAGCTGCTAGACTGGGATGGGGGTGTGGAGAGTAGAAACTATCTGGAAATGAGCACCGTGGGCATGATGGACAGGCTTCATTTCAAGTGAAATGAAATTGCAGTTAGAAAATTGGAACAAATAATCCAGTTATTCTCAAGACCCTGTAATAAATCACTGAAATCCAGATTAATGTATTATTAGATTTCTCTCTTGAAAAATAGTTATTTCCAGGCTTAAATCCCAGTTCTTGCTGCAGCATGTCCTGGTATCCGTAAGACAGGGCTCTGCCCTCATGTTTCATGTAAGAACAAAAGGAAACAGCAGCCTTGTGGATTATGTGTATCATGCTGTACCTGCTTTGAGAATAAAGGAATGGAGTTACTGAGTTGCTTGTGGGGGTGGATAAAACTTGAGGGAAAGGAAATAGTCCTCTTTGTGTAGACAATGTCTTGTTGTATAAAGCAAGTCTTGTTGTATAAAGCAATAAAAATATATATGGAAGAGAAGGAAGCATGAGAGAATATAATCAGAGATTTTACTTACGGTCAGGATGCAAATAATTTTAGTTTAGGGCTGGTCTCCCAAGTCTCTGAAAATAAGAAGAGGGCAAATGTTCCTTGGTCCAGTTTGCTAGAAAGGGAAGGGACATTATTTCTGGTCTACAGTGCTTAGTAAATGTTGACAATGTTTGAGTCTTTTCCATGCTTGAAACCACTTTTTGGGTTTTCTTTTCTTCTTGCCCTTTCTTGTACACCCACTTTGTGTGACACAAAGGGAGGTGGTTGGGAAAAGGAATGACCCTGTTTACCTGTGCTTCTTGTAAGATAAGGATGCTAGAGGAGAACTGCCACCAGGATAAAGTCTGAAGTGGCCCTGCTTTCCCATATGTTGCATTTCTGTTTGAACGAATTGCTCATGTTCCTTTAATGGTTTCATGCTTTTATTTATGCTGTTACAACTTCTAATGCCTATAGGAAGCCTTGAATTTGGATGTTACTAAATGAAAATTAGGACCCTCATTCTCCATGGAGAAATGCTCTTGGGCAGTGTGGTAATTTCACGCCTGGAAGGAGTCATATTTGTTGGATAATTTTTGTAACTTAACCAAATTAGCCTTGAGAAACTCTAGTTGTTAATCAGAATCTTGAACTCTCTGCTCCATTAGTTAGAGACATTCTTGCAGAAAGGGTGGACACTTGGTTTGCAATGCAGGGAAGTGCTCTTGTTTTGTCTGCACGGGGAGCAGCAGCGTCCCTGGGTTTGAGGTTGTTCATAACACTCTGAGTCCTTAGCAGGGCCAGACTCAGTCACATCAGGTCAGCTGCTCTTGAAAAATTAATCAGCCAAGTGATGTTCACCTTCCTTCTGTACTCACAAAAAGAAGATTCTTTTGGTGGGAATTGAATTCCTGAGAATATTTTGAAGAGTTATTAAAGACAGCTTGGATATTAGTAAGAATTTGGTTAATAATTACAGTAAATAGGGTTCCAATAGTCATGGGAGAAGGAGTGGAGGGAAAGGTGAGAAATGCCAGCAGGCTCTGGTGTGTCTTCATGGCCCATGGGAAGCAAGGTGGGGAGGCCTTGTGTTCTCCAGTTCTGAAGGATGCCACAGCCTGGAGACACCAGTGTTAAAGAACCTTCTGAGCAGGTCTCCTCAGTGACCCAGCAGAGTTTGTTGTCAGGGTTAATTCTATAACTTAGCACATAGACACACAGAGGCACAGAGATGTGCACATCTGTATCTGTGTGTACAAAGGTACCCAGTGAATGTTCCCTGGAGTTTGGTGAAATTATCACATCAAATCTGTTTGCACTTCTCAACAGGCCAGAGTCCTGTGTCCAATTCTGGGCTCCTCATTCAAGAAAGACATTGAGGTGCTGGAGCAAGTACAGAGAAGGGCAATGAAGCCAGTGAAGGGGCTGGAGCCAAGTTAAACCAATGTCCAGCTGAATCCATGAGGGTGTGCTGCTCTCCATCCCCTTTGTGTGGCACTAATTCCTTCTGTCAGGCTGGACACTCACCTGTGCTGCCCTCACCAACCTGCCTTGGACACCTGGCATGTGCAGGGCAGCTCAAACTCTGCCTGGAGCTCTGAGAGACAGGGCTGGTCCCAGCTAGAGCAGGTTCCAAACCAGCTCCTCTGTCCCATCTCCTGTGGGAGCACAGAACCAGCCCAGCAGTGGGGTCAGGGCAATTCCCCCTCCCCACCCACAAACGCCCCTTTGCTGACTGGAGCTCATTGACTGGAGATGTTCTGGTGCTGGGGCTCTGTCAGGAGATCTCTGTGCTCTGGGGAGGGGTCTGTGAGGCCAGACAGAGAAAACAAATGCTAATTAAAAAGAGAGCACTGAAGCTTGGCCCCATTGCTGTGCACTGCAGCCTTGGCACAGAGCTGCTTTCCTGCCTCCCTGGGCTCACCCAGCAGTGACATCTCCACATGGTGGGCTGTGAGTGCTGTGCAAGGATGGGGTTAGGGGAGTTCTGATAACTCCTCTCCACTCTCTGCAAAGGTCACCAGCTCAATCCAGTGAAACTAAAGAGGAAACAAATGCCCAAAGAGCAGAAATCCCCAAACATGTCACATCAAATCACAGAGAAGCTAATGGGGCAGAGCCACGTGGCTACAGCATGTGCATTCTGCTCTATATCATTAATTTACTGATGTTAAATATTTCAGCAGGTAACTTCCAGGGCTTCCAGAACTGTCCTAGTGGCTGTGATCACAAATTATTCATCACTGGCACTTGAACAAGAAAAGCCTTTTTGAACAAGGGTATTTCTGAGTCTTATGCCTTTTTTTTTTTTTGCCTTTCAGCTGACTCCTCTGCCTTTCAGAAGGAGATGTCTCTCACCATCAAGCAGAGGCTGGCCAGCACTCAGGAGATGAATCTGCCCCAGGTTGTCCAGCTTCAAGACAAGAGCAAGACCTCCATTACAAGGTAGCCTTTCCCTGCCCTTTTCCTTGCTGTTTGATGTGACATTTGAAGAGGGTGTGTGCTTGTGACAGGCTTCCCTTCAGCTCATTGAAATACCTCATTGTCCAGGTCCTGCTTTCACTTCAAACTGCTGCTGGTGGTGGAGTTCCTTCTGCTGGGGGAAAGGCAAACCATTTCTCCCCAGTGAGACACTGGAGCCCTGATTTGTGCTAAGTCAACACAAATAACCTCTGCTGAAGCTGGTGGGCTTTTCTGGAGTGTAACTGTCATCCCTCACGAGAGAGGGCTGGGGGAGGACACAAGGGAATGAAATTGCCATTCTCCATTCTTCTGCTGAAATGGCTGCCTCTTGCTTTGGTGTGGTCACTCTCCAGTGCTTTAGGGTGCAAGGGTTCCCTCCACAGTGGCAGCATCGGCCTTTGGAGGCTGAGGGCCTGTGGTGATTACTCTGATTTAACAAAACTAATTGCATGAAAGCTTTAGGAACCATGTGTATGACCCTGATGGGGTGTTAGATTTTGCAGGCTGCCAGATGTGCAGGGAGCTCACCCTGGGCAGAGGGGAGTGGATGTGCTTTACCTGGATCACTGTTTGCTGAGGGGTGGTTAAAGCTGCTTTTTTAGAGGCTCAGCCTAAAAGATGGCTGAGATAGGCTGCTGAAATTGTCAGCAAGAGAGCTGTAACAAACTGATTAAGGGTTGCCCTGGATGGCACAGGAGGCTGGGAATGCCTCACACAGATGCACAAATAGCTGGCAGTGAGCTGCAGCTCCTCACTTCAGCCAGCTGTGACCCTGTGGAGGTGCAGGAGACCTGCCTGTGTGTTCTGAGTGGAACAGGGCAGCTGGAGAGGGGAGGCAAAAGCAGGGAGGGGTTTTGTCAAAGTAATGTCTCTGCTCAGTAAGCATTTGCTGTGGTATCACCCCAGACATGCCTCTGCAATGGAATTAAATACAACACCAATAATAGATTACAAGAAAGCAGCCATTTTAAGCTCATGGATAAAGGAGATACCAACTCCAGTCTTACTCAAGTTGCCCAGAACTGCTGAGAAAAGAGCTGAGCTTTATCCCCATCCAGCATTCAGCTCATTTGTCTTTTTCCTAAGTGCTGTATTACTTTCTTTTTATCCTTACCTCCTCTGGTATGGTTCTTTTCTCACTGGTGTCTAAGCATCACAGAAAAAGAAGTATTTGGACTTGTGTGGGACTCTATCTCAGAGTAAAGGTCATCCCAAAATTGTTTCCCATGGAGCCTGATGTAAGTTCTGGGGTTTCACTTGCTCCAGAAGTACTCAGGGCTCTGTCAGTCACTGTCCTGGATCTCTGTGACACCATTAGCACATGGCTCTGCTAGAGGTAATTGCTGCCTGGGATTTTGGAGAAGGAAACCTGGAGAAACCCCTGCAAAAAGAGCAGCTTGGCTTGAGCCTGCTCAGTGTGGTCCAGCAGCTTTTGATCAGTCCAGGGCAGAGGTGGAAGAGCCACTGTTTGTCCAGTGTGAGCTGGGCAGATGCACTCACCCAGTCTGTACTGCCCTGGGGATCAGTGCAGAATCCTCCTCCCAGCACCTGAACCTCTCCCTGCTCTCTGTGGCCTCTCCAGCTCTCAGCAGCTGGCCTGGGTCACAGCTCACCTCAGCCTTGCCCACCAGAGGTGATGTTTCACAGCTGCACCCCTGCTGAGGTCTGTGAAGTGCCACTGGCTCTGAGGAACAGGGACAAGGTGAGTGCTGGGATGTGGGGGTGTAACACTGTGCAGGAAGGAGAGAGTGGAGGTAATTCCAGTGGGCTCCAGCACAGCAAGTTACCTGCTGCAGCACATCCACAATGAAATGTCTCAGCACCTTGGTTCTGCAGGATGGTGGAAATCTTCCCTGGGGATTCTCCCCTGATTTTGGCCATATGTTGGTGGTATCCAAGCCAAAGGACCTTTTCTAGCCCCTTTCTTTCCCCTGAAAGCCCTGGGTTGATGGCAATGTTGTGAGGTGTACACTTCTTACTTGCCCTCATGCTTTACCTCGAGTGTGCACCATGCCCTGTGGTTCCTTGGTTAATCTTGGTTCCTGGCAGGATTCTCTGCCTCCCTAGGCTTATTTCGCTGCCTCTGTGCAACCTGCACTTAGAGCTCAGGTGTTGAGTTTCCTGTACACTTTATTCTGGAATTAGTTATAATTAGTGGCATTGGCACTGCAGGAAATGTGTTTTGAAACAGCCCTGGAATTGGGCTGATTTAGCAGAAGCAGTGGGAGGGCTTTAGGTGCCATTTCAGGCTCCTGCTAAGCTTAATTCACCTCTGCTCAGGTTTTCCAAAGGCAAGGTAATGTTCTGATTTCCCTTTGGAGAACCACAGTACCCCCAGAGCAATGTGTTCTCTACCTTTGCTTGAAAAAATTGCAATTGTTTTGCAATTTCCCAAGAAAGTTGAGAAGGAAAAAGTTGAAAAGTGTCAGCAGTTGTGTTCCACTGTAAAGAGGAAAACTGAGACCTTTCGAATTTCAGTCAGGGGAACATTTTCTCAAATGGCACTTGTGCCAAGAGCAAGCTGGTAGGAAGAGACAGGAAAGAGGAAAGGAGCAGAGTTCAAGCTTTTCTCCCAAAGCACTTTCTTAGACACAAGGATTTCTCTTGATAACTAACAGCAGAATGTAGTGGAAGTAGAGAAAGGCCAGAAAAAGAGCAGTGTAATTAGAGGTGGTGTTGAAGAGTAAGATGTGTGCATGAGAGAAAGGCAGGATGGGAAGATGGAAGAGTGATAGGAGCAGGAGAATTAACCCCTTCCCCAAATCTACCTGTTGGGAGAAACAAACAAGTGGCCAAAAAAAGCTGTTGGGGCATAAGACAGGTGGAGGAACAGCAAGAGAAGTCCAAATGTATCCTGGTTTAAAAGGTTTCAACAGGGACATGGCTGCAAAGGGGAGACCCCTGGGCAAGGAAGGATGCAGTTCTGGAGCCTCAGTTATTCCTGCAGAGTACTGCATCATTCCTGGTCTGGCACTGAGCTTGGGAATATTGGAAAGGTGCAGCATGGGTGTCCATGCCCAAGTGATTCCATTGGTGGGGTCTGCACTGATTCTGGCACTTCTGCTGCAGGTTTCCTCTGCTGATTCAAATTTCCTCAGTTTCTCTGTTCCTATTGAGCCTTTTGGCTTCAGCTGCTCCAGTATCCATGCAGCACACGAAAATGTTTGTTTGTCTTTGCAAAGTACAAGCCAATAGACAAACAGTGAATGTGTTCTGCTCATCCTTCCTCAAGTGGAAAAGGACATCTGCATTACCATCTCTACCACTCTCAGTAAAAAATAATGAACTTGTACAGCTGCATCTTGGGATTTGTATGCCCTGAAAGGGGGCATACAAATGTGTGAGCTGTTAATTTCAAAATAATTAATTTTGAAACTAGTAAGACTTCAGCCATTGGAAGCACTGGTGTAAAAGTACAATCTGAGGAAAATACTTGGAGTATTTAAGTGCATAAAGACAGAGATGATAATCCCAAGAGATGTTATTGTATTCTAATTTTGTTGGCCTTTAGTAATGTCCTGGAGAAAAGCAACATTGTGTTCTGTCTCCAAGGTTTCTCACCAGATTCCTCTGAGTCACACTGACTTAGACAGTAACTGAGGTGGTCTGCTCCATAAAAATCCAGCTAACAGCCAAGTGTTTTTCAAACAGAGGCTCTGTAATTATTCAAATATAGAAGTTTTTCACCTGTTTGCTGTCAAATTGCTTTTCTGTCTTCTAGCTGCTTCTTGCCACCCTCAGAAACATCCTGCGTGACTTTTGCTGAGGAACTTAGCCATGTGCATTCAACTTCCAGGGGTCTTGGTGACCAAAATGTTTACCTTCAGTGTGAAGTTAGCCCCTGGAACTCACTGCCTCAAGGTGTTGTTGTCCCCAGATGGAGTTTGGAGAGTTCAAGACTGCCTTGGCTATGGATTATCAGGCTTGGATGGGTGGTGCAGAACAAACCTCCATTTTTTTCCAAGTCTCATGGGAGTTTGTTGTTTATTAGTGAAGCTGCCTGTCAGTCAAAATCACTTGTTTTAGACTTTGTGAGATGTGATTTGGTACTTAGAAATTTATGTCTATGTGCTAGAAAATGTGTTTTTGCTCTGTGTGTGTATTCCAGAGGGCAGAACCTGGCAGCAGGATGCCTGCAGGGCCTCCTGGGTGCAGGAGGGAATGCCCAGCAGTCCAGCTTGCCTGTGCTGGCAGCTGCCTGGCCACAATCTCCAGGCAGCAAGAGCCCCTGGGGAGCTGAGATTGGCTTTTAGTAATGAAACCACACTGTGAGTCAGTGCTGGTCATGTTTCTCCAGGCAGAGAATGCCTTTGAAGCCCATAATTGATAGGCACAGCCTGGGATGTCATGTGGTTTTCCATCACTTTGGCAAGTTGACTGCTCTCATCTTCTGCTTCAACCTTTCCTGGTAATTTTTTGTGCTTCTCCCTTGCTTCTTTACAGCCCATTTAAATTCTCTGTGCCATCTCCTTATTGTGGGGGTTGTCTCTCTGTCTTGCTGGTTTTTTCTTTTTGCTCTTCAGGTTCTTTTTACTTCCAGTAAGACCACAGTGTCTGGTCTCCTTCTCTTGCTCCTCTGCCACATGACTGTATCCCCACAGCTGGACTACCTCACTCAAACTTGGTGTGTTAGAAGGAAATTTCTTCCTTCCCCCAGGATAACAAGTGCTGTTTTGCCTTCAGCAGCACATTCCCTCTCTGGAGCACAGCTGCATGGCCATGAGTAGGCAGAAGCAAGTAGGTTATTGAGGCTTGTAGGATTATGGGGATGACTTATTCAGGTGCTCTGTCTCCATGCCACTGCAGGTGTCTGACCTGTTCAGCACCTCCTTCCCACCAGGCACTGCCCCACTGCCTCTGGCTGAGCTGCTCTGCCCAGGCAGATGGGATTCACTTCCCTGCCTCACCCTGGACTGAAGCAAAGGGGATGTGGATTCACACCTTGTGCTCTCCAGCCTTGCAGCCGCGCTGCCCCTGAGGACACCGGCCTGCCCAGGACCCAGCTGTGAGACCGGGGCAGAGGAGGGGCTGTGCCCGTGGCAGGGAGCCAGCCTGGCTCAGGCACACTGAGCTCCACCTGCCCTTAGTCAGCAGGAGCTTGCTGAGCTGCAGGTGGCTTGGACACCTGCCTGAAAGAGCTTGTGGAGGGCAGGCACAACCTGTGGCAGTGACACTGCTGTGGCTGGGTCTTCATGAGTGTCACTCGTTGCTCTGGCAGCTCTCAGCTGCTCTATGCCAAACATGCTGTGCTTTTGCTTGGGGGTTTGAACATCAGTGCTGAGGCCCTGGCCACTCTAATCTCAGTGCTGTTATCTAGAGGCTTGTTATTACAGGAGGATTTAAGATATGGGAGGAAAGAAGCCTTGCAGGGAAACAGAGAGGCAGGCTGACTTTCCACCAGCATCCTGCTATCTCTTAGCACCATTCTTCACCTGAATTGTTTGGAGAGGCAAAGATGGGGGGAGCTTTGAGCCAGCTGATGTTTCTGCACCAAGGCAAAGGTACAGGATCTCTTTGGGTGCAGCTGTTTTCCTGTCTTCCCTTTGCTGTTTAGACTTAGTTTAACACTTTGTCCTATCCTCAGGCAGCATGGATATAGGTAACACAGGGCATTTCCCCTTTAGGTTTCTATCTCCTTGTTCCTTAGGAGGGACTGAGGAATTATTTAACACTGTTAAAATTTAGAGTAAAAATTATACTGGCCTAGGGCAATTCTCTGTACTATTCAAGTGGCACAAGAGCTTCATATCACTGAGGTAGGCTCTGCAAAGTACACTGGTGCCTTTAAAATGTGATTTATTAGTATGAATTAGTGCTCATTTTCAGGGTGAAAGAGGTAAATTGATACCCGTGAAGGGCAAAGTGCTGCACTTGGAGTTGAGAGGCAGCAGAGCAACATGTGAATATCACCACAGATAGAAGTAGGGTGAGATAACCCACAAGGGCACTTAATGTCCCATATGCTGTCCCTTGTCTTGCCCTTGAGCTGGTGAGTGCATGGCACAGGGAGCTCTGCCAGTGGAAGGTTCTCTGCACAGCTTCACTGACACCCCGGCAATTTCGCTGAACTGGGCTTTGGGCTCCTTGCAGAGGTTTTGTAGGGCATCAGGAGAGGGGTGTGTGCTGCTCAGCAAGGAGCATGTGAGGACTTTTACTGCAGAATCAGAATTTTGTGCAAATTGAACATTTTGTCTTGTACTTGATGGAGTGCGAGTCAGCGAAGTACCAAAGGGCTGCAGCTCAGCTCGAAACAGCACGGGCAGGAGGTGCAGAGCACCTTGAAAACCCCTTAGCAAAGAGGCAGGCTTTGAGAAATGGTTCTGAAAAGCCACTTGCTTGGGGTGTGAAGTTGCTGGCATGCAGAATATCTGTGTTTTAGTTGTGGAAGGCTTTAGGAGTGCTTCTTTGAACAGCCTCAGCTGCTCCATGCTCCACAGGCATTATGGATGACCCAGAGACCTGGGCTACAGGTACAAACCACTGTGTCAGGGTTGTGGATGTTTCAGTTGGTTTATATAATTCTTTTGCTTTGAATCTGCTCTTCCCTGGGGTAAGTCTGACTTGAGTGAAGTCACTCCTGATTCAAGGCAAGACTGTGGCTGAGCTCTAAATAAAAGGACCATGTGAGTTGTTAGTAGCTGAAATGCCACGTGCCATGTTGCCCTTTCTTGACAAATGAGCAGCTTCCTATTGTCTTGCAGTCATTTGGGAATGTATCACACAATTGGACTGTCAGAAAGTAAATAAATAGCTGACATGTCTCTTTGTTTATTGGCACTTGCATTATAAATATGAAATGCTAATGTTTCTGCTGGGCAATGTTTGCAATTAGTTCCTCTTGCTGCTTCTGATTTACACATTCCTGTTTTATGGCTCCAGTTGCCCAGTGTGGGTTTCTCGTGCCACCCTGGTGTCCTTGCATTGTGGTCTGACAGTCTCTGCCTAATTGGAAACCATTATGGAACTGACTGGCAAATACCCAACAGACAGGAATATTTACATTTGTGTGTCCTTCAGGCTTATTAATAGATTATCTGAAAGGAAGAAGGAAGCAGGAAGCACATAAAATTGTAGCACAGCTTATTCTGTTCTGTCCTCTTGTTCTTTACACTGTAGGAAGACAATATTTTTCAGGCAATACAAGTCCAATCTGTAAGGTTTGCAAAATTCATTCCTGATGCTCAGTGGAGACTGAAATGTTGCTCACTGATTAATAGGAAAGATGACAGGACAATGAGTTACTGCATTACTGAAATTAAATCCTTTAAAATTCAGTCCAGCCCTTTGTAGCACACAAAGTTATTCCAAACAGACTTTTAAGATGACTCTTGCAGGGAGGAAAGGGACAGAAGATGAAAGCAAATGAATGCATAGAATGAACCTGGAGAACTGGGATGTTTTCAAAGACTCCTGTGAATTGGTAGCTGAGGGGGCAGGAGCAGGGGTACCCCTTCTCCTGTGGAGCTCTCCTCATCCTTCAGTCTCTCCTCTCTTTTAATGGCCCTTTTTCCCAGCCTGTATGGTATCCTGGCTTCAGCAGGGAGCTTTCCCTGCCTTACTATATTACCTCATGCTGCAAGGCTCTTTTCATTGCAAGTTGTCTGCTGCAGGGAATTCAGTGAAGGATTTAGGACTGTTTATGCAGGATAACTGACATCTGAGTCTGGTGTGCTGGGCAGGCATTAAGGTTGATGTGTGACACCAATTAATGTTGGCCTGAGTCTGCAAAGGGCCTGAGAGCCGTGCTGGGTTAATGTTGGACTTAACGATTTTCAAGGTCTTTTCCAAATGAAACAATTCTATGATTCAAGGAAATAACATCTGAGACAAAAGATTGGCTTAGTTTTGGTGGCTACTAATTTGAATGCCTAGGGGTGGTATTTGGAAGACCAGCGCATGTAACTTTTTGCTTATCAAAAGGGAATAAGAGCAGAGGAATCATCTGTATTTTCCTTGAAATTCAGAGAAGAGTTGTTTGAAGGCAGAAGTTATATTTCCATGATAATCTGCAGCCTGAAGCTGTGTCTAAATAATCTCTAATGCATAGAAGTGATGCATACTCTTGCTCACTCAGCCTTTAAAAACCTGGTTTTAAACAGTCTGCTTGGGGTTTGCAAAGCAAAAGCAAGATTTTAAACTCATTTTGGCTGTACCCCTGGGTTTTGTCCCAGAGTTAGTGTCCTGATAACACAGGGCACTGCTGCAGTGGAGAATTTGAAATTCTCTTCTCCCAAGGGAGGGAAGTTCAGCTTTCTGAAGCTGAGTGAACCATGAGTTCACAACAGCAGGGACAGCCAGCCTCTGCCTAGCACACTGCTCTCTGCTTGGCTTTCCCTGTTTTTGGCCTGACACTGCATCCACTTTGGTGCAGAGCCCCACTTTGGGGGCCAGAGTGGGGCTGAAGGGTCAGCACACTCTGAAATGCTCTGGGTAAGCCTTGCTCTGGCTGCAGCATCCCTGGAAAAGGGTTCAGCACACAACGAGCATGGCCATGGTGAGAGGCAGTGTTCTCCTCAAGGTCATGCCTGCCTCTGTGAGGCCAAATTCCCTTTGCTGCTGCCTTGCCTTGGCAGGCACAGAGGAGTTCCCTTCCCCTGCAGTCCCACTGCCCACCACCACCAGCAGAGCTGGGAATGGCTGCCTGTGCTGGCTTTTGGAGGAATTTATTCCTTGGGCTCTTATTTACATTGATGCTGATCCCCTTGCTTCTTAGCAATGACAATGACTTGAAAATTCCCTTTTACTTCCCTCAGATACCTCCAGTAGTTGAGGTTTCTCTTCTCTTTATCCCCATACTGATCTGAACTCCTTGCATCCTCCTCAGTCTACCTGGCATCTGGAAGGGAGAGATAACTGAATAGAAGATGCCAAGGCTTAAAAAGACACACAGCTTTCAATTGGATTTACAATGCCTTTGTTACAGTAGTGTGGCCAAAATAACAACAACCAAAAAACCGTAAATAGCATTCTCCATTTGCTAATGCAGTTTCTGAGGATCTGAGCAGTCAGGGATGTGAAGTGCCCAGATAATAGGTGCTTTAAATTCCCATGGGCTGCCCCTAGCTTTTATTTTAGAGGGCTTAGGCTGCAAGATTGAGTGCAAAATTGCTAATTCAGAAAGATCTGCTGAAGATGAAACGCTCTCCTGAAATGTGATCTTCAGTCCTGTAGGTCGTTTGCTGCTGTTCCCTTCCTGGTATTTTATCTTCCAAATAGGAGAAGCAAAAGCACTTCCGCAATTTCAAGCGTGAATATTTGAGATGTCTAGGGGAAAAAAAAAATCTTTTTTTATTATTTTACTGTCTCTTGGATGTGACTGCAGCTGTTAGGGTCATTTTTAAACTGCTGCTGAGCAGGTGGTGGGTAGGCACTGGGTTAAAGTAATAGCTGTGTGTCTGTGCCTCTTCTGGCAGCCTTAGGTCCCTTTCCAGGTTTGGAGAGGATGGGTATGGGAGCGGGAAGCTGTGGAAGAATCTGAGTCAGTTCTGGTTAAGGGAGTTTGCTGCTATGTGCAATTCCTAAATCAAATTGTCTTGCTGTTTCAACAATGATAAAAATATCCAACGAGTTGAAAGCACTGAGGAGAAAAGATCAGGCCAGCAAGTGAGTGATAAGAGGCAGAGCTTTTATCAACTCATCGATACAGGAGCTGCTGGAGGCAATGGCTCCTGGCCCTACAGCAGCAGCTCTACCCCTGATTTCAGCAGGGTTGAGGTGATGCTGCCAGCACAGCAATGCCAGGTTGTGCATGTGGTGATTGATCTGCTCATCCCTGCAGTGAAATGGTTTTGGTGACTTGATTCACCCTCCTATTGCCAAATGCCAGACAGCTGGAGGAGGGGGCTGTCTGGCTGTTTTCCTGCACAAGCCAGTGACTGGGAATAGCAGGGTTTACTTTGCTCTGGTAGGGATGCCTGAGGGTTTCCTGTTCGCAGTTCTATCCCATCCTTGCCCATACAGGCACCAAGTCACTCCTAGAGACCTTGGAAGAGAGAGGTGATTAAGGCATCAACCATTCAAAAGAGGCAGCAAAGTTATTGCTGTGTCCTCTGCAGCTGGGGTGAGATGTAAAGGAATTCTGAGATTCTCCCATAGGAAGAGCTCTCTCTAAGTCCAGGGCAGAGCTGAAGTCGGCTGCTGAGGGCAGGCCTGAAATTCTTACTGATTTAAGTACTTGTCAGACATTAGCAAGAATATTTTGGCATTAGGGCTGAGTCAGTTCAGTGTGGGGAGATGGATCAGATGGCTTTTTAAGGCTGTGTGTCCCCAGCCTTGTCCCTATGATGCTGTGGGAAGAGGTGGGAAATGCACACGTACCCCACACTCACCTGGCATTAAAGCAGTTACCATCTCCAGCTTGGTAAGTATTTCACCAAAAATGGGCTGTTGAATTGTGCACGTGGTGAAGTCCTTTGGAAAATGTACCAGAGCACCCCCTGCCAAGCTCCACCAGCACTGCTGCATTGCTGGGACTGGAGTTAGTGTTGTGGCACAGCTGGACTCTTGGTGGTGCCTTTAATAGTCTGCAGTCGTGGTCAAAGCAGGTTCTGTTATTGCTGTAATCTGCTATCTGAAATGACTCTATTTTGGTGCCTTAGAATCAAAGTATCAGATAATTTTGTCAGGTTCTGCCGTGAAAGCAGCTGAATCAATAGAGTTGTTTCTTCTTTGCAAGTTAACAGCCCTGTCCAAGTCATCCTACTGGAATGAAAGGTCATTGAGGGACAAAGTACTATTAATTATTGAATGCCACTCTTAGGGTCATAGACCACAGCAATTTTTCTTCTGCTGTGGGCATGGCACTTAAATGTCCTGTGCTGAGACAGTTTCTTTTCCTGCAGGATTATTTCCACCAGCTCCTCTGCATCACTGAAAGGGAAGAGTTCATTGTGCCAATTTGTGCCACTGGTGCCTCAGCCATCCCAGACTCCCCGGCCAGCTGGACTTCTCAGTCTGTCGGGTCAAGTACAGCACCCAGAAGACTCTGCTGGTTGGAAACCAGGGCAGCTCACTGCCAGCTGAGCACCCAGAGGTGAGGCAGCTCAGCTTTTGTTACCTTTGGGTGATAACAAAGTTGGGAAAGAGCAACAAAAGGAACCAGAGCATCAGAGCTGCTGCCCTGCAGCCCTGGCTGGAAGTGAGCAGGGCGTGTGGGGTTTGCTGTTGCTTCTGGTGTTTTAAGCAGGATGCAGCCTTTGAGGTTTCTGTCAGATTTCCTGGAGGGTGCTGGAACATGTTGGTAGCTGGCTTGCACCCTCCTGAGCACAAGCAGCTTCTGAAATGGTTTCTCACCACTGTCAGCCAAAGAGACCTGTTCTCTGGGAGGCCACCAGCACGTGGCTTTCCAGTGGTCCTCTCATGAGATGCCCCATGTGAGCTGTGTTGTGGACAGGCTGTGCTGTTCCT
The DNA here is from genome assembly GCF_012460135.2 of Molothrus ater. NCBI lineage: Eukaryota > Metazoa > Chordata > Aves > Passeriformes > Icteridae > Molothrus > Molothrus ater. Next base: position 13,674,620 of record NC_050489.2, on the reverse strand, counting down.
TTTAGTCAAAGTTGATCTGATTTCCCTTGTCATTTGAGGGCATCAGTCATCTCTTCTGTTTCATGGTGAACCTTTGAAAGCCAGTTTAAATTTCAAGCAGATTATTTATATCTTTTAATAGAAGCAGCATTTTTATTCTAATTAAGTCACCCCCACTTTCACTTGGATTTCTTTTTAAGTACTCTAAAGTTCCTGTGTTTCTGCTCTTTGTTTTGTTTTGTGTTAAATATTTGCCAAAATGTCATCATTAATTCTTGAGTGGGAACTTTCTTAAAGGCTGAGCTCCTCTAATGCCTGTTCATCTACCATCTGCCCATTGGGATATGCACAGGTGTATAGGAAATATGAGAAATTTGGGGAACATGTGAAAAACAATTGGGCTTATTTAGAAAGTAGAATCACAGAATAACTTTTGGAAGGAACCTCTGGAGATCACCTGAGCAAACACACTGCTCAAAACAAGACCAGTGTCTGGGGCTTACAAGGTACCATTGGGAGATCTGGACTTGTAAAAGTTTAGATGTCATACAAGAAAGCAAACATAAAGAAGGACATAGTTTAAAAAGCAGAAGAAAATAAGCTATTAAAAAGCCATCAAACCTTATCTTTTCTGCCTGTCGGGAGCAGTAGTGATTCATGGAAAGGGAAGATCTAATGGGACAAGAATTATCTTAAGGAACAGCTCACAATTAATGGATGAGAGGCCAAAGTTTAGCCTGCCAGCTCCATCTCTTGGCAGTGGTTTTCATTTGGCTATTACAGTGTGTCAGGGATGTCTCCTTCACAGCTCTTCTATCTGTGGGCTCAGGGAACAGATCATGACGTTGGCTGAAGTTCAGGAGAGTTAAGTTTATCCATGGAACTTGTGTCTTTGGGTCTTGGAGAGCCAGGTCTATGTGAGGGGTAGTGAGCTCCTGCTACAGCAGTAATAGAGGTGTCTGGTGGGTACAGTCTGGGGTGGGATGTAGGAGCTGCAGGAGCTGATTTGCATTTGTTTCTCAGTCCTGAGAACTGAGTCTGACCTTGACTGCACCCTCTTCTTCTGATTATCTGAAAAAGATAGGTTCTTTCCCAGGCATCCTCTGAAGTCACTCCCTGGAGTGTGATTTGCATCCTGCCATCTGAGGGCAGGAATAGGTAGACAAGGGGCAGGAATAGGAAGGGAACAAAGAAACAGGATGGAACACAGCACTAAAGTATGGGTAGGAATTCCCCTTAACTTCCCCCGCAGTTTGTTTGTTCTGGCAAAATTTCTGTAAAAGAATAGGAAAAAGAATTCCATGTCTTTCCCACACCAGGCACTGATCCCCTCAGGTCTCAGCAGAGACCTCCAGCAATCCTGGCACCACCACTGGGGCAGAGGCAGGAGTAATGCAGCTCTGAGGTTATGGGGCTTTGTCTTTCCTCTCCCCTCTGCAAAGTCTCAGGTCCAGCACATAAACAGGGCTGGCCCAAGGCTTCTCCACTAGCCAGCAGTGATGTTCTCACTCGTGGTAATGAGAACAGGTCAGGCCTAATTGCAGCAATAGCTCCTTAATGAGTAGAAACTGCAGCATTTTCATCAGCTGTCACTACTGACATGTGTAAAGTTCAGCTTGCCCACGGCTCCAGTTGTTCTCATTATTTTTGTGTGTTGCTCTAATCATCACCAAACTCCACAGAACATATTTTTAAGGTGAAAAATTGACCACCAGCAAAGCACTAAGACCAGGAGCTTTTGTTTCCTCAGTGGGGCTGTACAAGAGCCCAAAGCCCAGCAGCTGCTGGGCAGAAGTGTGTTTCACTTGAGCTCACCCTAAGCATTACAGCACTGAGTTTTGTGTCTCAGCCAAGAATTGTTTACCTGGTGACAAATCCTAATTGCTCCTGCTAAATCCAAAGCGCACCAAAACATTTTCATCATTATTTCCAACACATTGCTTGGAGCTTATCTGGTGGGCCAAGCAAACAGTTACCAGCTTGGATGACATCCCAGAGTCCCAGATTGCATCACTGGTGCACACACAGAAACCTCCTGTTCCGCTCCCTTGATGTGCTCCTGTTAATGGTGCTTCGTTTAGCTAGGATTGAATTCTTCAGGCTGTAAATGGGATCCTCCTTTTGGGTCTTGTTTCCATGTCACTGTATTGTTTTAATCTGCATTTGCACTCATTCAGAGTTTTAATTGTAACTCCTCTTGGAGCAGCTTTCATTGAAATGCTGATAAAATATGGCTTTTCTCAGGCTAAAATGGAATTCAAGGTAAAAAGACCCGAACAACCACACTGCAAATTAAACAATAATTTATTCTTTGGTCTTCAAAACTTTTATTCTCCCTGTCTGATTCCGAGGCTGTAATCTCACAGGACAGGTAGTGCCCTGACATTTTCATCCCTTCAGGTGATGTTTATGTGTGGCAGGAAAAGAGATTCCTGAGGCAGTCAGTGTCAAGTTGTGCATGCAAATAGCTCTTAACCCTCTCTGTGCTCCTCACAAACCATCCTCAGATGGGACTGCTGGCAGTTGGACCCTTGAGCCTCATTGCAGAGAGCTGGGGAAAAACACTGAGGGGGGAAAACACCTGACATCATCTTTGATGAAAATGAGGCATGAGATCACAGGGAAAATTAAGGCATATTTTAAAATGGCTAATAATTAGGGAGCTGATGTGGAGCTCTTCAGTCACCTGTGGAATGGCAGGGAGTTCTATGGGATGTATTAGAGTCACTGGGGCTTGGGGAAGATGATGAGTAACTACAGGCCTGGGTGTGCTTAACTGGCAGCAGGGGAAGCTGTAGTAGAGGCTACACAGCATTGCAAATGGGCCAAGGGGAATTGTCAGCTTGTTAGTGAGTGCTCAGCTGCTGTGCAGAGCAGCATGGGGTTGCCAGCTGAATATAAGTGTGTTGTGATGCTGAATCCCTTTCTGCAGTTAAAACTGATGCTGGGTTTGGCTGAATTAGCTTCCTTAGATATGTGAGGCCATCTGTGCAAGGGCTTGGTGGTGTGTTAGTGGTCAATGTACACATGCAGGGAACTCCCAGCCCTGGCTGATTATTGCTGTTTGAGGCTGAACAAGGAACTGTAGTATGGATGTGCCAGCACCTGTAAACATCTCAGCTACCCACAAGGGTAAAGCACCTGAGAAAACTACTGCCTTGCCCTGGTCTCATCTGTGCTTTTGTGTAGATGTTGCAGAAAACAGCCAGCTTTTCATAGCTCTGTTCTTTCTCCTTAAGAACCCCCTTCCTGCAAAGGGTTGTCATCTGTCTGGCAAGGCTGACGTTCAATCAGTGGCTTCCAGGAACTTGTCTGAGAAATGAAATGAAAATCCTATTGATTTAGTCTCTAGATCAAGCCTTTTCCTTTCTTTCTTTTTTTTTTTTCCTTGTAAATCCCCGGTGGATGTGGATAGGCAGCAGGGTTTAACTGAGGTTTAACTCTTGTCGCCTTGCATTTTATATTCCTGAGATCACTCAAACAAGTTCCTGAGTGCTTGCCATTTCTATTGACTTCAGCCAGAAAGGAGGATGTTCAATACTTGCCTGAGCAACTCACTATCACATTGGGTATTTATCTGAGTCACCCTTGTGTTGTGTAGGACACCAGGGTGGGAGTAACAAAACCCTTTTTGGGTTGAAATCAGCCCTGTGTGAGTGTTTGAGGGGGCTCTAATGCTGCTGTGAGCAGCACTAAATTACTACTGAGCTCAATTCATGGCAGCAGACCCTGAGCTGCTGTTGGCCACTGCTGTGCTGTCCATCTTCATGTAACTCTCCCTTCATCCAGACAGACTGGGAGGAACTTCTTCTCAGTGCTCAGAGCTGCTCCTTCTGCTTCCCAAGGAGCAGCCTCTTTTTGACTCCAGAGCTTCATCGTGGTGCACCAACTGATGTAATTTTTTCCATTTGTGTTTGGTGCTGGCAGCTATAGGAATTTATTGTATCCTGTGAGTTTTAAAAGATCTTGTTTCCTGTGTTACTTTAATGTGTAAGCCAGATTGATGCTGCAGTTATTACAAGATCAAGCTTTGCCATGGACTCTCAGGAATTTCAAAACTTTGCAGAGGGATTTTTCTTTCTGCCAGTCACAGGTGGCTGTTGCTCCTTCTGCTTTTTCTTCACTTGTGAGAATTCCCAGCAGCATGGCTGTTTCCTGTTGAACTTTTGTGTCCTTGTATGTCTGCTTCAAAGTGAGTTGAGGGAGTCAGTTATTGTAGGCAAAAAAAGGTGTAAATAGCAGTTTGTGGAATTATATGTTGATTTTGTGTCTTAATAGTTGCAGTGCTGCCACAGATGCAGGATTGGTACCTAATGCTTTATCCAGTTGATTGGCTATAGGCTTTTATAGTTCCAATTAATTAGCTTGATGGGTGAGCCTAATTGGTCTCCAAAGTGCTCATTTCTGTCAAAACCACTAATAGGTAACAACTGCTTCCTGCCTTTGCTCCCCTTGTCCAGAACTGCTTGTAGTAATGATTTTTATACTGTTTTAGATAAGGTTATTCTGCTGCTTGCAAACAGAGTATGGCCTTTGCCCTCTCACCAGGACCCTGTGTTTCAAGACAGATAGTCTGTCATTCTGAGGGTACATGAAGGGCAAGAAAATTTGTGCTTCATTTGCTTGAGGTTTTTTTGCACAGCTTTATAGCTCCACAAATATGTAACACCCCTTCTGACAAAATCCCTGCTAAAGCAACCTGCAGAGTTAACTGCATGAGCACAGACTGGGAGTTGATACTAAGAGGGTTATTTGGAAGTTAAAACTCTCCTTTGGGCTGTTTTGTTCATCTCCACGTATGCACAAAAGCAGATTTCCTGTGAGCCCACACAGCCCATTTTTAGCACATGAAGGATTTCTGGAAGAATGTGGTTTCCATCTCTTTGCAGGTCATCCTTGACCACAGCTTGCCCACTCCATCATCCCAGGAGATCAGGAATATGTTCTGAAGCGTCGTTACCTCTGGATGTGTTTCAGGGCAGAACTGCCCATTCATTAGATTCCTCTCTTCGTGGATCAATCAGCATCTGCTGAGAAGAAGTAGAGCAGCTTGAAGGGTGATTGATTTATTAAGTAGTATATTGAGTCTGTCTTTGCTTTCATTCTAATGGTCTGGCAGTGTTTTCCCCACGGGCCAAAAGCAATGTTTCAGCCAGGCAGGTACCCCAAGTGCATCATTACTGTAGCAGCAATAAAGATTAACAATGGCCTGTGGCCCCCTGGCCATGCAGCAGCACTGCCTTTCATCATCCCATGGTTTTATGTCCTTTCCAGTATATTCTGGAAGGCTCTTTCATGTCAGGTAGAACAAAGCTCCCGTGCTGGCTCCCAGACATTCCTGTGCTGGAGTCTTTCATCCAGCAAAGTCCAGCATCCTTAGCACAGTGCACAGGAGATAATGGGGAGTACCTGGCTGCACAGTGAGGAGCCTGATTGAAAATGAGTTGACTTTCATCATGCCAGAGATCTGTCTGAAGAGCCACAACCAGTCCTGTACCTGCTGCTGGCTGGTCATGGCTTCCATCTCCCACTTCATCCCAACAGTTTTCATCTGATTCCTCACAATACCTTTAGCTAGAGGCCCTCCTTGGAATGTGCTGCCTGGGTTCAGCAGGTGCTTGGTTGGGCCATGCTGGGAGCTTCTGATCTTTAACAGCAGCAATGCTGATGATGAGGATGCTCTGAAGTTTGTTGTAACCTGAGAATGACTCAGCTGTGCTCGTAGAAGAGCTGACAGCAAGGCTCAGTCTTCTAAAAAGCTGGGCTAATGAAATTGAACTTGCTTTCTGTAATAGCCAAATATTCCAAATTTGACTGTCATGCACTCCTAAAAAAGATTTAAAATCCAAATTCAGCAAAGAGGGAGTGATAGGGATAGAGGAAGAATCATCTCAGAAGATGAAACGCAGCAAGGGCTGTTTTATTTCTATTCTGTCTAATCAATCTGGCTACCAGCTTTCAAATATTTAGAGCAGTAGTTGATGAAGGAAAGTACCAGCTGTTGAATCCTAAGAAAATGTTCTTCATAAACCCTGAAATTTATTTTGAAATCTTGTTCAAGGGTTTGCTCATCCTATCACTGAGATATACTTTCAGGCTAAACGAAATTTGTCTTTCTATTTAAGAACAATTTGTGCTGCTCTGAACAGTATTCCCTTCTGCACCAGGCTGATCATTCAGAGACATGTTTCAGCTTTTCTGTAAATTGCCCCTCAGTCTTTTTACAGGCTCCACAGAGGATGACCCAGGGCTCAATTTCTTCACTTCCAGGCAGTGAAAAGTGATCACAATGTGCTGAGATACCTGTGTCCATAGTCATGCAGCTGGATGATAGGATAAAACACAACGGTGTTTCTGCTGTGTCAGAGCCTTCTTCAGGACTGCACAACCCAAAAACATCTGTTCTACTGTTGTATAAAAGAGTCTGGCTTTGAATTTCAAGTTCAGGCATTGCTTTGCCCAGGTTGTAGAAAGAGCTGTGTCCTGCCATCTATAGGAAATGTATCCAAAGGATGTAAGGATGAAAGAATTGACAGCATGTAATAAGATTGTGTTATGTAAATAATGATAGGGCAGATCCATCTAGATTCAGTAAATGTGCTTTCATGGCAGCACAGCATCCCAAGCTGCACACCGTGGACATTACCCTGTCAAGTGAAATGCCTCGTGCTGAATTGCTGTACAGAGATTTATTTTTTAAACATATGTATTAAACAACCAAGAGTCTTAAATGAAATGTCACATTTAATTTGGCACCCAAGACATGAAGTCTGCAGCTGCCCTCAGCCAACCCCAACAGCTCCACTCTCTGTGTCAGTTCCTCTGCCTGGCAGAAAGATCTGCAGCATCCTCCCGACTCCCTGGCACCTGTGCCTGCTCTCCTGTACCCAGCCATTGGTGGGGGTATAGATGCAGCATGTGCCAGCTACCTCCCTGTGTGGTACAAGGTGCTCTGGCAAAGCCTCCAGCCTCCATCAGAGCCCTTGGTGCTGGCAGCCAGGAGTGCTGGGGTGGCTGCAGCCCCAGCTCCTCTCCGGGAGCGCAGCAGTTGGGGATGTTCAGCAAAGCGTGCAGAGACAGGCAAAGCATCTGCTTCCTCCCTCCTGGGCTCTGGAGCTGGCGTTTTCCTGGGCTGGAGGCTTTAGTCTCATCTTTCTTTAATAGCTTCTGATGGTTTTATCTTCCAAGCATCAGTCCAGTTGCTCTCTGTGAGCCTCTATGGCCTCCCCCAGCAGTGTGTTCCAAAGGATGGGATATTCCCTGGAAGAGTGCTACTACATTTTTGTCATTTCTGACTGATAACATTTTCAGGCCCTTGGGTTCCTGTTTGATGACAAATCATGACAAATTTTTCCTTACTCCCATACCTCAAGCCATTCATGCTTTTGCAAACCTCCTCTATCTTCTCTTCAATTTCCAGATTAAGAAATCCCATTCAGTCTTATATTGAAGCTGCTCTGTGCTTTTAAACTTTCTTTCTGTCTTTCTTTATTTAATTTTAAATGCTTCAGAGATCAGAACAATACCAAATATTTCAAGACTGATGTGGCCATGACTTTAGACAGGGAGATGATGATAGTTTTCATGGTGTTCATTTTGTAGTGGTTTGTCATCTTGAATGTTGTGGAGTATTGGGTTGTGCTTGGCTGTGTTCCTTTCTGCCATGGGCTGTCACTTCACGTGTTCTTCTGGGTCCCCCTTTCCTGCCCAGGCATCCTTCCTTGTCAGTGACAAGGGACCAGGAGAGAAAGGAAGGCCTGCAGGAGACCCTGGGCTAGCTGTGACTCCTCAGAGTCACCTGAATGACTTTGATGCAGAATTCCCTGGCATCTAAGTGGGCCACCTGAGCACATCTGAAAAATCTCAGTGTAAATACTGTCACCTTGGGCACAAATCTCTACAAACATAGCCAGAATTAGTGCTTAAAGTGGTATCTGGGACATCCTCATAGAGCTGTAGGGATGTGATAAATGTACTGATCCATGAAAGTGCTCAATCAGCTAAAAGCTGTGACACTTCTGGTCCTCCACAACCCGAGTTATGTCACAGCCTGCTTCCAGTGGAAGGTTTTTGGTACTCAGAAGAGCAGGATCAACTGAAACTGAGGTGAGTTTGAAAAATGCATTTCACTGAGATATGCTGCCCAAGGGTAAAACTAACATGTGGTTTCAGGGCATATCAGTGCTTTTAAATGGTTTAGGTTAAACCATCCCAGATATCAGGGTATGTGAACCTGGGCTTCAGGGTAATGGAGCTCTGCACTCCCTATTCCAGTTCCATCTATATTCCAGCTGAGGGTGATTTGGGGGAGAAGAGTTGATTGCAATGACTGGATTTCCTCAGAGAGCAAATTCTTGTTTGTGGGAGCCACAAACCACTGAGGTCCAGAGATCTCTGGGCTACAGAGGGTCCATGAGGCTGAGGAGAGTGTCAACACTCCTTACCTGGGACTGCACTGAGCCGTAGGACTCAACCCAGTGCAGGTGGGTCAGCTGTTCTGATGCTCAGTGCAGTTCCCTCCACTCCAGCTTTGACAAGATGTCAGGCTCCATTCCAGTGCAGGCCAGGGGCCTTTGCTGGCCCAGACAGTTGAGGCCATCCTGCTGTAGGATGTTGCACTGCCCTACACCCTCCTGGTTTTCAGCACAATGAGGAATTTCTATCCTTCCTTAGAGGCTGGGGAGGGTGTGGAGGTGGAGGGCTCTGCAGGGAAGGAAGGGCCACACAGGGCTTGGAAGTGCTTGGGCACCATGGGTCTTCATGGTGGTGAGAGATGGGGCTGATTCTTCAAATGGTGTGTTTGGGGAAGCTTTGAAATTCCCATTTCAGGCAGTAGAGAAACACTTACAGACTAGGGGGATGGATTGGAAATGACACTGAAAAGCTTGGGTGATTCAGGGAGTCCTTGTGTGACTTTTCAGACTTGGATGGATGTGGGTTCATAGGAGTTAGTCTGAACCCAGAGCTGATCAGGAAACTGCCTCAAACTGCAGCACTTTTTAAGGGCTTCTGAGCAAATAAAGTTCAACGTAATTAGGTCAGAAATGCCTTGCAGGCCAAATCTAGTTTTCCACTGTTCTCTATTTAATTACACAGTGTCTGACTTCCATGTAAGCTCACTGTGTTAAAAGAAAATCTCACAACCTTCTCTTGATACTTCCCTGGACCATTCTTTTCCCTTTTCTTCCCACCTGCCTGTCTCAGCCTGGACTCTGAGTGATCCTCCTTCACCTCAGAAACAGCCAGGTTTCCCCACAGCTAAGTTCGACCAGATTTTTTTTTCCACCTAAATTTGCTTTCACAACAGTTTGTGTCCTAGACTTTGACAGGATGTTCTTCCTTACTTACAGTCTTAGGGATGGCCATAGCTCCAAGGCCACTGTCCTGCTGTCAGAGCTCTTGGAGCAGACAGAGAGGACTTTCATAAGAGGAGGCAGTGCAGGACCTTGCACTGGGAGGGGACCCAAAAATCCCTGGATCATGAGACTGTCTTCCCAGGAGTTTGCTCTGTCTCCCTCCTGCAGGACTTTCTGGGCCATCATGGTGAATTATTGCCTGTTGATGGTGGTTGAGTCAAAGGTCGCTTGTCCCAGTGGTGGAGCCCTCCCTGTGCCCGGCACTGCAGGTCAGCCATGGAGAGACGTTTCCGATCGCGCTCCGCAGGGAGCAGCCACAGAGATTATTTTTGGTGCTGGTGACAGTGTTGGCCTGAGGCTCTGTCTGTGTGCAGCTGGTAATGTCCATGACTGTATTTCCTCTCTAATTGTATTTGAATTGGGCTGGGTGATGATCGCTGTCCTGCTTATACTGCACTCCCTCGATTCACTCCATATGGCGCTTCCACTCGTCCTCCCAGTGTCACCTGCTGGTTCTTCTTGGCCAGGGGACTGGACCATGAAGGGGGGACAGTGACCTGCCAGCTCAGAAGCAACTGCTCTGTAGCAATGCTTCCTTCTCTTGTCTTGGTTGTGATCTTTAAACAGTAAAGTGGTTTCTGCTGCAGCTACCAAGCGAGGGAGAGCTGGTGGAAGTCAGTGCAGGAAATGAGGCAGATAGAGTTTGCTTATCCCTGCAGGTGCAAAAAAAGGAAGGAACAAAAAGTGATGCTGGTAACCTGCAGCTGAAACTCAGCTTCTTCTTGCCTTGCCAGGGAAGTCCTGCAGTGGGTGCTCCTTGATCTTTATCTACCTCCCATGAGCAGCCCAGTGCCAGGAAAAGCCAGCTGAGGTGGCTGGTGGATTCTCCCTCAGTTGGGGCAGTGGCTTTGAGCCAGGAGGTTCTCTTGAGGGCTGCTGGCTTTCAAAACCTCTCCTGATCTTCTAAGTGTGGAGCAGAACTACCTGCTGTGCCAGTGAACAACAAGTGATCCTCTGATCCATGTGGGACCCCGTGGTGCAGGGTCAGCCCCTTGCTGAGGAGCTGCTGCTGCTCCTCCTCCCCAAGTGCTTTGCTATTCCTGCACTTCCATTTCTCTCTGCAAATATGTGGTTTATTAAACAATGAGCTGGATTTGTCTCTTCTGTGGCTGCAGGCAGTATCCCAGGCTGTGTCAGAAGGAAAAGGATAAGTTGTCTGATTTTCTGAAGGAGTGCAGAGTGGACACCACTTGCTGAGAACACTCTGCTCTTCTCACCTGCACCCAGTGAGAGGACAAAGGTGCAAGGAGACCCCATGCTGTTCTGTGGTAACATTTTCTGCCTTGAGCCAAAGGTAAGTGATGGCTGAGAACCTCCCTTCCCTGCTTGTCTTCCTTCTCTTCCTCCTCATCCCTGAATGAGGTTGCTTGAGAGATCCCTGCCTTGGCTGGCTTTGTGTGCCAAGAGAGAAGTCATTGGGATTCTGGTGAGGCCAGAGAGCTGGCTGCAGAAAGCATTTCTGCCCTGTGGGCTCCTGGCACGGACGGGAGCCTGCCAAAGCTGAGCTCTGCTGCAAGGGCTCGACATCGAGAGCATTCCATGTGTGTCCTTGCAGCGTCCAGAGGGATCAGTTATTGCAGGTAAGGACACATCTTACACGTGGCGTTTAGGGACTAACAGAGGGTGCTGGAGCACTGGCAGTTCACATATTGACCCGAAGCATGTACTGGTTTTCTGTGGAAAGGAGGCCAAATTCTTCCTGAGGTTAATCATGGAAATGCCAGTTGCTTCCTGTAACCTGGATTGAACCATGTCTGAGTCTCCCTTCCAGTGTCATTTGTGAGCTTGGACACAAGGCTGGCAGGTTTAAATGGACTTTTCTATTGCACACAGGGACAGAAAATATTTTGCTTTTCTGTTTATACAAGCAAACTGCTATATCCTTCCATCAACCAGAGCCCAAATTCTGTGTATTTGCACAGGGTGAGATGAAGAACGCCTACTGTCTGTGCAGTGCAAAATCCCTTTTCATCTTTGAGTAAACCCTAGAATATATACAACCTCTGCTTTCTTTTGAAAAAGTTAAACACCTTCTTTTTCCCGAGGAATGGGATTGTTATAGATAAGTCGTGTGATGATTGGCTCTTGCAATAATCATCTCTTACAGGATGATTATCGTGTATATGTTAAGAGAAGTTTAATTGATGCATAGTTAGGTTATTGTGGTTTGTTTAGACATTCTCTGTTCTCCCCATAGCCCCCTTCTCCCCCATTGTTGCCACAGGAAGGTTTTAGCTGTGGGGGCCACGTGGAGGGAGGGCGTGTAAGAGGGAAATCTTGTTTCTAGGAGGTGTGGCATGACAACCCCTGACCTCCAATCGAGTCACAAGAAAGCAGTTTCCACCAAGGAACAGCGAAGAAAAGTTGACTGGCAGACTTTGGGTGGGGCCAGGGTTGGCTGATGCAACCCCAGGCTATAAAAGGCAGAGCAGCCATTTGGTTAGTGAGGACATGGCTGATGGTCGCAAGATTCTCAGTGCTGTTGTTTTTCCTTATTCAGTCTTTTGTTGTATTTTGTGAAGGTTTAATAAGCCTTTGAAATTTTAAAAAGTGAGGGTCGTTTCTCACAGGGATCATATTTTCTTCTTGGTTACTCCTGTAGCCCATCTAAGGCTAAGAGCCACCAGTGTCACAACAATGTAAGTTTTACATCAGTGTAGCTGATAGCAGCATGATGTGACCAAAAGCTTGTGTCAGGGCACTAGGAATATTGCAGAAAGTGGGAGCTGATCAGCTGAGCATTAAGAGCAAGCTTTCTGTGGTGTGCTGAGCTGATTTTGTAGTGCTTCCCAGGCCCCTGCTTTTTACTAGAGTGGGGCCACATCTCCACAACTAGCTTAACCTGCCCTGTGCTCCTAAGTGCACTAAGGTGAACTCCAAAAGTCTGGCTGCCCACAGTAGAGTCCTTGTACTCCATCTAATGACGGAGAGACATAAATCATGGCCTGGCCCCAAATCTTGAGTGAAAACCTTCCCTAAGTGGCTGTTTTAATATTAAATGGTTTGCTCTAGGACTGAATACAAATGGGCTACTACCTTCTGTTTTTTCCAGCATTATCAAACTTTGGATTTCCTTTAGTGCCATTATTTGGGAAAGAGTTGGTTTCATTTGGAGTTTTGGTGCTGTCTGTGTCTCCCCTGCTCTAGCATATGGGTGTCTTTACCTAAAATAATAGTATTTTCTTTTATCAAAAGCAGAATCTAAAATTCCACTGCCAACAATCTTCTCTGTGGTGATGGTTTTGGAACTTTTACCTTGGACAGACCCTTCCCTTGCACTGCCAGTCCATCTGCTGGAGAGGCCCCCAAAGTCGGGACCTTTCTGTCTCTGACCTTCTGGCCAGCAGTGGCTGCTCCCTTCCTCCCACCCATCACCCATGATGTCTGTGAGCACCCCATAGAAAATCAAAGTCTTTTGACAAGTTGCTGGAGGAAGTACTTGCTTCCAGAAATTAGGAAGCTGGTGGAGGGACAGTAGTCTTGGAAAGGCTTTCTGAGCAGGGTGACTTTGCAGGGCTTGTGCAGAAGCTTTGCTGTGTGGGCTGCCAGTATTTTCAGGTGTTGCTGTCTCTAGAATCTGCAGCAGGTCATTGTAGTCTGTATAGGGTTAAGTCAGTGACGAAAATCCTAACAAAAAGAGGAGGCAGGGAGTTTTGGAATCGCCATGTGACCATGAACATTTTGAGCATCCGTCCAAGCCTGTGGGAAACAAACTGTTATGCAACTCTGACTTGCCAAGTGCATCTCAAATTGTGTTTTATTTTTGCAAATACACATGATGGGTCAGCAGAAGCAGCTGTGCAAGAAGCCCAGGTGGCTACCAAAGGAGAAAGTCCTTGGTTTTTGCTGCATGCTCCCCACCACAGCTTAGCTGTAAATCACACTGCAGAGACATGGGAGCTGACTCCTTGGAAATAGAAACCAGAGGAAAGGGAGGAAAAGGATCTGTTACCATTGCCCTGACCTTGACGAGTCATCACTCTCCTGTCATTGCCTAGTCATGACTCTCCAGTGTCATGTGTTAACTCTGAGCTGGTGGAGGTGGTCTTCAAGGTGGCTGGGTTATGGACCTGAGGTTGGCTCAGGGGGTAACAGCATTGTTTGTTCCTGCAAATCTGGTCCCCATCCAAAGGAGAGGTTACTGCTGAGCACTTCAGTGTTTGGCAGAAGATACCATGTCCAGTGGGAGCTCTGGTCCATCCCACAGCTTGTGGTGGGTTCAGTTATGTATGGAAAGAGGCAGATGTTAGCTTTGGCACTGCCTTTCTCCTGAGTGCCCTGAACTAACAGGCTGCTCTTTGGGTGCCATTTCAGTGTTTCTGTTACCACCTCTGTCTTGTTTCTCTGTCTGCTCCAAGCAGTGATTTCCTTTTTGTGATTGGCTTCCCTCTCTGCCAAACTGAGGCAACGATTTGGCCAACCTTGTTGGTATCCAGCTTTTCAAGATCAGCTTTTCCTTATCTGGGCTGGTGGAGATCCAGCAGATTCTCATCATCTAGGGGCTGAGTGAGGGGAAACAGGATCCACATGTATTTCTGGTTGCACAGAGATCACTTCTATAACTGTGAGTCACTGTGTGCTCACCCCTCCTGTATTATGTCACTGGATGCTGTAGCAAAGCCAGGGGACAACAACTAGAGATTTTGTGCTGTCTCATGATCCATCCACTGTATTTCAGGCCACCTGCCCTGTGGCAGCCTGGCAGAGGCTGACATGGTGCCAGAAGTGCTGCACTGTCCTGTTCACAGCTCTGCATAGCTTTACTCTCTCCTGGTTAGCATCCACAGTACTTTTCTGTGCTCTGGCTCAATGGCCATCCCATAGAGCACAGGTCAGCCCTGGCTGCTGAGGTGTCCTGAGGCTCATACACATGTGGCTGTACTCTGTAAGGGTGGCTAATGAGGTATATCCTTTGGACTAGTAGTTATTTTTCTCCTGTGGAGAGGCAGGCATGTGAGGAACCTCTCAAATGGCCTATTTTAATTTCCCTGGAGAAACATCTAACATTTTCTAACTTTATAGTCTGACATGCTGCAGTAATGAAAGGAGAAATGGCAAAAGTTTTCCAGAATATGTCATGTCTTCAAAGAATTTGGTTGAATCGTACAGAATAGTAGACTATGTGTAACTAATGATTTCTTCTTACCCTCCAGCCTTGGAGTCAAACACCTTGGCTTTCAGTTTCCCTGACAGGACAGGGAAGCTCTCTGTGATGTATTGCTGAAAGTTTCTGTCCAAATACACTGAATCCTGCAGAATGGTGACTTGATCTCAGGAGATCAAGAGTCTTGCACTTTTAACTGGTTTTCCTGGGAGCAAGGATATGAGTGCAGGGCTCCAGTATCCACTGCTGCAGTTGGAACAATTGCTGCAAGTCACTTCAAGGGCTCAGGCATGCAGTCAGTCTGGCTACCAGGGCTTAGTAGGGGAACACATAAGTTTGCTATCCTAGTCCTGTTCACCCACAGCTCAGTAGACAGTAACCAGAGCAGGACAGATGAGGTGGACACAGCTCACAGCAAGACAAAGCTGTCACAAGCATCAAGCACAGGCTGGTTATTACCTCCCACCCTTGGCCCTGCCTTCTGGCCCTGCACTCGCTTCCCAGGTCCCCTGCCCAGTCAGGTCTGTCCCTTTCCTTGCCTCTGTGATATATTGCTGTTCCTGTGCTCCAAAGCAGTGGGGTAAGATCCCTGTGTCAGTTATATTTCTGTCACAGATGTGCTGGCCTTGGCATTTGGCAAATCCCAAAGTCAGCTAAACTCACTCAGCTAGAACAGAGCACTGTTGTTAGCAGATGCATATTCATCAGGACAATGGTTCTTTTAAATTTTCTTCCTCTCCTGCTTAGCTTCATTTTTGCTTATGAATTGTATTACACTTGCTTCCATTAACAGGAGATGTATTGCCTCTGTCAGCCTCTGAGTAATAAACAAACTGCCCCAGGCAATTGAACTGCCCACAGGGCCAATAGATCTGATGGCAGCACATAAAACAGACCAGTGAGTACCATCAGCTTGCAGTCCAGCAGGAGGAACAGCCAAACAGCACTTTGTGAGGTGGTTAACTTGAAGAACTGATAGTTCTGTGTTAGGCTCCAAGAAGTTTGTTTTCTGGCCTTGGTGGAAGGAGGGATGCTTTCTGAGTTTCCCAGTAGTGATTTGGCTCTGAGACCTCCTTCTTGTTTGTTTGAACTCTGCTTCAGAGCAGCTAAAGGATGATGTGTTGTAAAGATCAGAAAAAGCAGAATCATATTTTACACCAAGATCCCCAACTCTTGCAAGAAATAACACAGTGCCAGAAAACCGGATCCTCAGTTTATGGTAGACAGCCAGCACAAACTCTAAGGTGCCTGCCCCTGGTAATCTGTTGGTGCACAGCCCTCATAAGCCTTGATGACAGGACCACAGTCAAATCCTGGCATCCCTTTGCACCCTCAGCATCACTGCTCCTGTTGTGTCTCATTCAAATACCTTCTCCCCAGTTTCTGTCTGGTATGTGAGTCTCTACAGAGCAAATGGAGGCTTTTCCTAGGAGTGATCTGGGTGGCATTTTTGAAATTTGGGCTTACTTCTTTTCCTCTGGTTGCTGAACTCCCTTCCCTTTTATTGCAGCTGTGTATTTTGGTTTTAAGGCTCAGATATCCTCTCCTCCACTGCTATACGCCCCTCTTGAAGATGACAGCCTC
Source organism: Molothrus ater (assembly GCF_012460135.2). NCBI lineage: Eukaryota > Metazoa > Chordata > Aves > Passeriformes > Icteridae > Molothrus > Molothrus ater. The sequence goes on along the minus strand of NC_050489.2, from coordinate 13,658,537 downwards.
AAACATCGTCACTGCTCTTGACATTTCCTCAGTGACCTTCCCCAGCATATCAGCAGGGGCTGTTTGTGTAGGTGCTGGTGCTGGCAGGCCTTGGCAAGGCACCGTGCAGGAACCAGACGAGGGCTGGCTGCAGCTCTCTGGGCAGAGGCCACAGCAGCTGCAGGATCAAGCAGTGCCACTGGGCAGCTCAGCCCAGGCAGTGCCTTTGAGAGATGTGCAGAACACTCTGGAGCTGAGGTGTGCACTCACCTCCAGCTGTTGAGCTTGAAGCAAAGGCAAGCAGCTGCTTAGTGCATCCCCCTCACCAGGGAGGCTCTGCCAGGGTGAGAGCACTGAGTTCAGGCTGTTAAACACACAGTGAGCAGCTGGGTGATGAGCATGGTGAGTTATTAGACTCTAATTAGCCAAGCCAGGGAAATGATCATCCAAGTGTTTCTTCTCACTGCTTGTCTTAGCCAAGCTCCAGGTGTTGTAGCAGAGCTCATGTTGTTCAGAGCAACCCAGATACTTTTTTATTCCTGTCAATCCAAGATTACTCTCTGGATGCTGGTGAGTCCATGCAGCATCCCATTGGCATCTGAGGGCTCTGATGTCTCACATGCTGAGTGTGGGTAGCCAGCTGATCTTCCTTAAGCAAGTGTGTTGCTGGAAAGTAAGGCTTCATCTTCATCCAGCTGCTTGCTGAGTAGAAACATCTCATCTAGCAAATGTGTTTCCTTTAGGTTTTGAGTAAAATCCAAGGGAATTAATTCTTTCAGACTTTCCTTTCCCTCTTGTTTGTGGGTGTTTGAAACAGTGTTGGGTTTTTTCTCTGTCCTTCCCTTTGTTCTGTTAACTTTAAGCAGTCTATGCATTACAGAATAGCTTGCAGCTGCACCCCAGTGATTTACCATGTCACAGCTCTTTAATTCCTCGAGGGCCTGTCCTTTAAGCTTTAAGTGCCAAGTTGATGGGCAATATTATAGTTATTTAAAATTTATGCTTCAGGAGAGCTGGAGGCTCTAGTCAGTTCAAGACTTTTGGACAGAGTAGTGAGGATACCCATCAGCAAGCAGAATCAAAGCTTCACTTTGTTGGTAGAAAAAATAACTGTTCTTTTTGTCTTCTTCTGTAAGGTACATTTTTCAGTCCTTTTTGAGTGTTATTATAGTTACCAGAGATTCATGTATTTATGTCAACAAGTGCATTAAGAAACAGTTGTAATGCTGGGGTTTGAGGAAGTCATGCATTTTCTAAAAACCAGTTGCAATACGTGAGATCCTTTAGTGAGATCCTACAGACTTGCAAGACAAGGCTCCTTGGGACTGAGCATCAGTGCCAGGACCCTTTGGGAGAGAAGCAGAGAGAGAAGACCCTGAGGAAGCAGCAGACAGTTACAGACACACTGGTTAGCCTGGCCCAGGTTTAAACCCCAGGTTTAAATCTACTGCCAGGTGCCAGTAAAGGTAAGGGATTTAGATTTTTTTGCAGCTGCTTCTAAACTCTTATCAGTGTTGTTGAGAAGTGTTGCTCACTCCTTGCTTGCCATTCATGCTCTAAATAAAGGCTTACAGGGCTATGGTTGAAAACAAGAAATGTGATGTTTGAACAGAAATGTTTTGCTGTCTCCTGCTTTAGGAGGGAGAGATCAGGCCAAATTTTTCAGCTGAAATCAGGGTGTTCTTTAAGCCCCAAGAAGCCCAGGTCTATAATCAAGCAGTTTACTGTGACATCTCAGGTACAGCTCCTTCCCTGCCTCTCTCACCCCAGTGAAGGTGAGGTGCAAACACTCCCCAGATCACTGGGCTCTGCTGGGAAGGGTCTGTGGTCAGCAGGGCAGTCCCTGCAGCTTCCAGAGGATCTCCCATACAAGCTGGAGACACCTGGCTCTGGATCACTGATCCCACAACAATCCAGGCAGTGCAGGGATAAGATTTCATGCCATAGCTTTGCCAGCATTTCCTGAAAGGCCAAAGAGCTACAGAGCAGAACATTTTAGTGAATGAGTACTAAAACCCTCCAGACCCCCAGCATGGGTCCTTTTTTACATGGATTCATCATTAGGCAGTAGGAGCCAAGTCAGAAATGCACTTGCTGACCCTGGATTCCCTCCCACTGCCCAGATGGCAGCCAGACCAGAGGTGGCTGAGCCCTGCTGAGCCCAGGGTGGCTGCAGAAGGACCATCCCTGGCCAGCACCTGCTTCTCTCCCTGTGTGGGAATTGTCACCTTGTGGCTCTCAGTCCATGGTTCCTCAAGGTGGTGTTGTGTGCTCAGCAAGATGAGCACCCTCCTACAAAAACAGAGTCCAGGCAGTCTGCTGACAAGGTTTATGCTTGTCTTGTCTTCCAGAAGTGCTGTCAAGCCCTTCTCGGGAGCAGCTGTCATTGCCCCACCTGGGTGACCTCACCTCAGAGGTGGTGGCTTTGCTGTGCTGGCACAGGGCAGGGAATTCTCGGAGCACACAGTGTGGTTCAGGTTACTTTGTCCTTCCTCTCTGTCTCTGCATGGTGCTGCTTAGGTGTTTTTCAGGAGTGGGAGATGGCTGCCAGGTTTCCATTCAGCAAATAACCTGGGTTTGCTCATCTAGGAGGAAGAGGTGTGAGGCCCAACGTCCTCCAGCAGCTGGGTTCCCATTCTGGAGGGTGCTGCAATCCCTAGCCCAGGTCTTCTGTTCTTGCCTTCCTGATCCAACTGATGGATACAAATGTCATGAAACAGCTTCATATTTACACAGTAATTGTGCAGGGTTTACTCAGCAAATGCCATCTACAATAATTACCCAGAGCCTGTGCTAACAAACTGTCTTGCTGTCACCAGCTGCAATTGTGGGAGCTGTGGAAAGCATGGTTTTAAAAAGTTGTTCCCAAGGGATTCCTTTTTCAGGGCTGTTCTCTTGGCTCTGGTGATGGGGTTGTCCAGCACTTTGCTGCAGGAGTCTCCTGGGGTTGTGCCAGGACAGCTTTTTCATGACTGAGAAAGAGGAAAACTACTTGCATGCAAGCCTTGAGCTGGTCTGAGACTTAGAGGAACCAGAGCAAGTGATGTGTGTTGAGAAAAAGGAGCCTGTTCCTGAATGACCCTGAAAGGCCATTGGGAGAGCTTAACTCTTCCATTGGCTCCTTGGAAGAGGATCTCAAGGAGTCATTTAAATGATGCATTTCCTTACAGATCAGAGCTGATCCAGTAGATTGTCAGAGTGGGAATTGTCCCAGAGTCATGGTCCCTGGGTGCAAAAATAATTGAAGAAAACAGCCATCCTTAACTGGCAAGTTGTTTACTTTTGTTTCTTAATCCCTTCAAGAAATGCAGCTGCCTTCCTCAGGCATTCTCTGCTAGTCCCAAATCCCTTGCAATGAGGATTTGCAGATATTGTGTGCCCCATGCTGCAGATATCTGAAAGCTTTTTCCCACTGCAGTGAATTGTACAGCTGGATCTCCTGCCCCACTGGAAAGGGGCTTTGCTGGTCTCCACGTGTACTGAAGGTGCCTCCAGAAATTACTTGGCAGATACTTCTGGATCAGGTGATTAACAGAATTGATCAGTTCTGGACAACTGGCAAAGCCAGAAGTGAAGAAGTGTTGGAAATTTCCTCACAGCAAATACTGGAGCTCAAAATGAACTTTCTTAATTGCTCAAAAATCCCAAATGATGATTACTCCTTTACATTGTGATGTCCTGCATCACCTGAAACTGTGGATCTCTGTTTATTGATGTGGTCAGGTGGGAACTGTGTTCAAAGCCAGTCACAAAGCATGAGGAGATTCTGTCAAGAAGTTGCTGAGAAGCAGAGAAGCTGAGCACTTTGGCAATAAAGTCCTGTGCTGTTGTGTCACCTACACCCTGATTTACTTGCAAGCCAGGCAGCAATGCCAAGCTCTTTGTGAGCTTTGTGCCTTCACTGAATGGACTTCAAAGCTCCTCTAAGTGCATGGGAAGGAAATCAAAGATCATTTTAAACTCAGCATCACTTTTTTAGAATAAAAATGCATGGCCAAATCGGAACCCAGCCCAAGCACTGGGTTAGAAATTGGAAGCCAGATCCAAAGCATTTCTCCTGAGGGAAGAGATTGGTCTGTATCTTCTCCTGGAACATCAGTAGCTGGTCCCAGGCAGCTCAGAGCCAGGGATAGCATTAAGGCAGCCTGGAAAATGCAGGATAGCAGAAGGAATTACCATACTTAAATAGAAATCTCTCCCCAGGCTGTGAGACCAGGCTGCCCCTGCTCCTCACAAGGGAAGGTGTTGGGCCCCAGCTCCACTTCAGCTTTGAGGAACTGAACATTGAGGAGATTTTTGTCAGAGCAACACACAGATATGAGGTGAGCCAGCAGGGTTGGGGTAGATGTCTTCAGGGGCAGCTGTGAGACTTGTGGACCTGTGGAATTCCTGGCAACTTGGGCAGTTGTGATACTAGTCAAATTTGGGGGGTTTCTTAGAATCTGGATCTTTTAGATGGACTTGGAAAGGTGTGTCTGTTGTTCACGAAACCCCAATCCCTGCTTTTTAACAGCCTCCCTTGGAGATCAGCTGGGAGGCTTCCTGCAAGACCCCTTGGCACATGAAAGCAACACTGGGTCAAAAAGCTGCATGTTCAGAGGCTTTTATTCCAGCCCCAGACACAAATCACCTTTCTGCTCAGGCTGTCCAAAAAGCAGCTGGAACAAACTGCCTGCGTTTGAGTTCAAGTCCATTGCAAACAATGTTCAGTGTTCAGGAAAGCCATCCACCCTCCTGGCTCAGCACTGGTCAAAGTGCTTGGCAGTGTTTTCCCTTGCTGACCAGTCCCTCACACTTCAGCTGTGGTGTATCTCTGGCTCTAGAACTAACAAAGCATTTCTGGAAAGGAAGGAAAGCAATTTTCTACCTATTTGTCTCCATCCCAATGATGTAAAGTCTGCAAAAAATAAAAAGAGAGAGAGCAACTGAAAGAGGTAGAAAATGAAGCACTACATCATGCCAGACACTTTCAAAAGCTTGTTTATAGCAGGGAAGGACACACTGAGTTGTTTTCTTACCAAAAGGTTGTGCTCTCTGTGCATTTTTGATGCTGATACCTTGTTGTTTCTCTTTGTCAATTTATTATTTTCATTAGATGAGAAAAGGTGAATGAGTAAATGATACTTTTATTGCTGTGCTAAGCAGCTAGACTGCAGGTAAACCTCAGCTAAGGATCCTCAAGTGAGGGCTTGTCCCAGCACATCTGAGCCATGGGCTGGTGGGTTAACGTGGGGTAGGCAGGAAAGCTGCTGCTGGATGCTCTGGAGCTTTTGAGCTGTGGCTGTGTCTGGGATGCTGCTGTTGGGAGGCACAGGATCAAGGCAGTAAAGAAATGAAAGGACTCTGCAGTCAATTTTACCAATAGGATAAGGGAAATGGAAAAAAAAATAATAAGAAGGTTATTACTTTGCAAGAGAAGAGTGGTGAGTAGGTCTGATCTCAGTAAAGAAACAATTATGCTGACTTTTTGTTTGCAGAAAAGTGCTGCCTTTTTTTTTCTTTTTTTTTTTAAATGAAGAGGGAACATTTCACAATCAAATAATTTATTCTTTGTCCCTCCCCCAAATTGGTCATGGGATATTATTGCATAAGCAGCTTTCTCCTTGAGCAAGGGCAGGTTTTGCTTGTTGAGATGTGTAGAGCAGAGCCAGTGGCAGTCTGGTGAATAAAACAGAAAGTACAGTGCACTGTGATCCCTGATTTTTAACTAAAGGTCAGAGTGGGCATTGATTGGCATCAGCCATGAAATAAATCTGAGTCTTGTGCAGCTTCAAGTGCTGATTTCAGTGGATGTTGGTGACTTTTGCAGTTTGGAGCCCATCTGCTGAATGTGGTGTGTTGGATTAAGGACACACATTTGGTTGTTTAAGCCATTGCTCTTGGCTGTGACAGCTGATGGGTTCACTGGTGACAAGCTGGTCTTTTCATCTGTCCTCTGAGTAGAACTGTTACTGCAGTGGATGGTTGAGGCTCCCCTGGCTTCTTGTCTCAAAAACCTGACAGTGTATGTCAAGATCTCATGGGAAGGATCCTCCATGGAAACACCAGTTCCAAATGAGAAATATCAAAGTAGGGAATCTGTGCCTGGGAAGGCTGGTTACAGTGAGTCCACTTCTGTGGCAACACCTCTGTGTCCACCACATTACAGATGGGGAAGCTGAGGCACATAGGCATCTCTGGGAGTGTGTTTGGGATCCTTCAGTGGACCAGCAGCAACTCGGAGACATGTCCCACCTGCCGTGGTGCCTAAGCCACATCAGCTGCTGAGCACTTTGCTTTGACTGCCTCCTGTCCATGTGGGTGCTGTGCTGAGCACAGGGTGCTGGGTTGATTTGAAACCCAGGGTGCCTCTGACAGCAGCTTTTATCCCCCCCAGCCGTAACAACACCCAAATCCTTTGCAATTCCCTTTAACAAAGCCATTGCCTCCCTGCCTTTGGGGCTGGGGCTGTGTCATGGGACCATTTTGATGTGCCCTCCCTCCTCTCTGGTGACGTCTCCTTTGGTGAGCGCGCCCTGGGCTCGCACCGGAGTGTGAGAGCTGAAATGGAGCACTTGAACATAAGAGCATCCGTCACTCCTGTTCCTCCACCACAGCCTCTTCAGGGTGTTAACTCCAGGGCTGCTGGTGCCTTAGGCAGCATTTTGCCAGCAGGAGATCAAATAGGACCAAAAGAATAAAAGTCAGTATTTTCTGGTGTCCTTCATAGTCTTCTCTGGTCCTTCCTCTGAAAGTCCTTGTCCAAGGAGGGTCCATGGGATGAGACTTCAGGAGAAGGGAGCTTAAGCCATTACCAGTCTCTAGCCACTCTGGGCACGTATTCTGTTGCAAGGCAAGGGCATCATTTACCCACCAACATTTAGTGCAGGATGTTATTTAGTGCTGTGAGGGCACCTCATCGCTGACCAGGTCAGATGCCCCAACAATAGGTCTGCTGCAGGCACCCCTGTGTCTCCTACATCAGCCCAGCTCCTTCCCCACTAAAACTGGGGGGGAAGATTGGCTGAGCAACCAGAGCGTTGCCTTTGAAATGCAGATTCCAGTTCTCCATATCAGGCTCACAAAAGGCATTTTACTGAGATGATCTACAGTTTAAATGTGAAATCAATTGTGGATTGATTGAAGGGCCATTATCATTCTACACCCAGGAAGCCTCTGTGTTTTCATGCTGTTCATGGACTTTTTAAGAAAACTCATTACCTTTCCTGAGCTGCTTCCTCCCTTCCCTGCATCACTGCTGAGCCGCTTCTTGTTTCTCTTTGAATAAGTGAAGTAATAAGAAAAGCACCAGGCAGGAATGTGGTTCTGTAATAGAAGATTCATCCTGCTTAATCTGATTTCATTCTGAAGGCCTCTTGTATCTTTGTTTCTTTTAACTGTGCTGCTGACTGTTGTCTGCATCTGATGACCTCTGTGGCATTTGGGATTGTGAAACCTGTGCCTGTCCTTTTTGTGCCCCTCCTGCCTCTCTGTTGGAATCACTGCAGGAGCTGGCAGCACTGTTTATAGGCATGGAGAAGCTCTGGGCTGTGCCTGCAGCTGGTTTTTCCTCCACACCTGTGTTGAAATGACTCTTGGTAAGCAGGTGACCTGTCTGTAGCTGCACAGGTAGAAGTGGCCATAACAGAGCCCAGTTCCTGGCCTTGTCCCTTAGAGAACAGAAGTGATCAAGTCCCTGGCCAGGACAGTGATGGGTTGGATTTGAACCCAAACAGGGGATCCCAGCCAATCCCATTCAAACCAGAATGCAGACTCGAATTGGCCAGTGAGCTGGGTATGTTAAGACCTCGACCAATCAGGTGTTCAAGCAGGAGAATTTGGAACCCCCTATAAAAGAGGGTGTCCCTCAATAAGCCTTGGCTGTTGTTGCATGAGCTCGGTGTGCTTGGTTGTGTGCCTATCTCCAAAACTGTGGCAGGCTGTAGGAGATAGCCAGGCCATGTATCCCCTGCAGAGCAGGCTGTGGGCTGGTGTCCTGGCTCAGCAGAAATCCCCCAAGGTGTTGCTGTATCCCTGGCTTTCCATCATGGAAACCCAAGTCTTGGAGCTGAACTGGTGTAAACCTCTGCAGACAGCAATCACAGCCAGTGAGCAGTGAGGGTGTGATGTCTCCATTTGCTGTGTGAGGTAGTTCCTAATTGCTGATCCGTCCTGGAGGAAGGGAGCTTGAGGTTTTATGAAGCCAAGGGAATTTAAAATAAGTCCCTGCAGAGGGACCATTTGCTCCCTGGGATCCCAGGATACTGAGGTATGGGAATAGTGCAGCTGATGGGGCTGAAGCTTTGCTGGTATCTGGGAGGGCTTTGGCTCTGCCAGCTTTGAGCATCCTGTGAGAGAGATCTGCACTGGCCTCTGTTAGCTGGGTTACCCAGGATATTCCTGAAGGAGTACTGTTTTGTTTCCAAAATCACAAGCTGAAATCATGTACCAAATGGTCAAATGCAGAAGTCATTCTTGTGTTTTTGAGAGCAATTTCTTTGATTGAAAGTGGGCAGTGGCAGGATGAAAACAGAAGGTGGCTGTTAAAGGGAAAGATATCACTATATAGAGCAGTTTGCTTTTTTTTTTTCTTCCTGGTGTCATTTCTATTCTCCTGGAGAACAGATGAGTTGTATTCACTGCAGGGATCTTCAGTGGGGATAGAAAATACTCTGCAGCCACAAAGTGCCCAGCATCTGCTGGGCTGCACTTTGCCCTCAGCTTCTGGCTGTAAAGCTGAACTCATTCTGTTCAAGACAATAGATTTTCTCTGCATTTATATCATTGTATGCAGATGAAAAACTGGTCCCTTATTAGTCTAATAGTGTGGGAGGGGGAGTCTGTGAGAGGCTTGTAAATAGGCTTGGGGGGAGTTTTTTCTTCTCCATGTGGGTGGGGTGAACTTCTGGAGGTGGTTAAAGCCAGCCCTGACACTGTGGACTTGTTTGAGTTTGTGGATGAAGTATTGGGTATTGTGTGAGAGTCCAGGCTCAGCCTCCTGGGCTGAGGAGGAGTGAGGTGAATTTTCCTCTTGCTGCTTCTCCAGCTGTTTGGGGGATAAATGTAAACAGTCCTTCAGGGGCTGTTGAGAAGCACTGATGTCCCCTTGGGGAAGGAAACTTTGGTGTTGAGGTTTTGCTCAGCTGGTTTTACAGACTTATTCTTCAGGCTCTCAGCAGTGTCCTCCAGCTGTGTGGCTGCTGGGCTGGGATTTGAGCAGTCCTGGCTCCCTCTGACCTTGTGCCTTTGTGCACACCCAGCTCCACTGTTGGGAAGCCAGGAGAGAGTAAGTAGCTTCCCTAGGCAAGCAGTCCAAAGAGAGACTGGAGGGGGAGTAACCTCCTGAGGAAGAGCATCCCTTGGGTTGAGCAAAACTGGGCTAATGACATGAGTCTGATAAAGGAGAGTAAAATACAGTTTGTATAAGCTCTTAGAGAGTTGCTGTTGCCAGACTCTGTAGATTTAGAATAATAAAGGCTTTATGATTTTTATCCTCTCTTTAGACCCCCTTTAGACTCAACAGAGCAAAGTCCATGGTTTCCATCCTAAGTTCGTGTTTGGCTGTCTTACAGGCTGCAAAACACTCACACTGGAGGACTGAACCCAGTAAAAGAGTGGTCCCCCCTAAGTCTGTGGTGTCTCTGACTGTCAGAGCAAATGTGGATGGCACAAAGAAATTCCAGGACAAGGTGAAGCTGTTCATTGAGAACAGCCATGTGAACTTCATACCTGTCTGGGCTGTGGGCACTGGCACCACAATTGCCACTGACAAACTGTTTACTCCAGAGCTCAAGTTGGGACCCTGCTTCAGATAGGAGATATCTCAGCTCCTGCTTCTCCTGTGGGCTCAGCAAAGAGCAGCTTTAGTCCATCAGACTAGAGCTTCTTCAGTGCACAAGTTCCTGGCTCTGTTTGGCTGAAGCCAGAGATTCCCTCAGAAACACGTGGTGGCCATTTGAAAGTTGTTGGATACCCTCCAAAGCCACTGAAATGGAAACCAGTTGCTCAACTGTTACTGAATTGTCTTTAGTTCTAATACATTTATTTCTCACTTTATCAAGTAACAATTGGAGAAAAACAGCATGTCCCAGCAGTGTCTGGCTGGAAAATGTTACATTACCAGTATATTTCTCTTTGCAATAACATTCCTTGCTTTTCTGTTCCCCATGGAGCATCATCTCACAACAGTAGCAGTAGCTTCTTGGCAGCTCTTCCCCTAAATGAATGGTGCTGTTTTATTTCCCCTCTGCCTGGGAGTCTGGGAGGAGCAGCAGAATTTGTCTTTGCCCTGTATCCTCCTCGGTTTGTTCATCCCCAGCTGCCCAGCTGGGCTGGGCTCTATCAGATCAGACCTAGTGTCTCTTTCCTCTTTGCTTCTGCCTGCTGCCTCACCGTCTCTCCACAGCAGAAGCCCAAAGCAAAGCCAGGATGGCTGCAGGACCAGCTCCAAAAGGGAGAGGGGAAGCTCTCTGAGGCTGGGCAGGATGCTCTGTGACACTGAGGTGAGCTCAAAGGAGGGGCTTCACTCATCCTACTGCCTGTGTCTGAAATCAGACACACTCTTGTAACTGGGAGAAAGTGGAGCCTTTTCCAAGTGCTCTGTGCTTTGTGCTGGAGAGTTTTTGGGATGAGAATTGTCTTCTTGAGGTGCCTGTTCTTTTCCCTGACTGCAAAGAGAGTCCACAGTTCTCCCAACACCTAAATTTTTGGGTAGAAAGAGTAGGTTAATCCTACTTTTTGTGTTTAGGACAGATTTTGGGGTGTTAAATATATACCAACCAGCCATCCACATACACAGGGACATTGCAGGGAGGCAGACCCTAGTCCAGCATGTCCTGTGCTCTGCAGCTACAAGCTGGCTACATAAGAGAGTGGGCAATGTCAGTCTGCATGGTGTCATTGCGCTCTGCCTCTTCCCATCTGTGCCCCTCTGCTTGGTTTAGGGCTGTTGCCAGGGCTGTCAGCTGCAAGAGCTACTACTGGGTGAAATGGGACCCAGGTTTCACGGTGTGAAAGCTTCTCCAAGCTTTCATCCATTGCTGTCTCCAACATAAACCACTAAGCTGGTATGCATCAGTTCTTAACAGTTTTCCAGAGTAACTTTCTTCTATACCATCACTTCTGCTGCCACATTTTCTCTGCCTTTCAAAAAACCAGTAACTGCTCCAGGAACAATTTGTTTCCTGGTCATGCTCAGATTTATTGAGAGTAAAATAAAAGCTCCAGACTAGCCTGCAGTTAAGGTTTCTTTACATGAAGGAATCAATTTCCATTGAGCATTCATTTTGTTTTCTGTCTAGCTGGAGTCACTAATTTCTTCTTGTCACTCCATTTCCTCAGTAGCCAGACTGGTCTTGCTGCTGTCTTCATTCTGGGGAAACTTCTGTTGATCCTGTGTTCCCACAGTTCATTTCTCTTTGTGAAACACCAACCCAGCTGTACTGTTCTGGCAGAGGGTGAGATGTTGGGAATGATTAGGATTGGATGCTCTTTAAGAGCTGAGGGGATGAGGGGGTGCCATGGCACCACCAGATGAGTCTCTATAGCCTGCAGCTCCTCAGTAGTATCTACAGAGGAAGCCACGTGAGGCAGCAGCTCGAAGGGAAAGGTGAAATGGCACTGAAGCTGTTCTTCCTTCTGCCTGCAGCCAGGTCAGTGTCTGGTACAGTAAGACCTGCAGGAAGCACCTTGGAAAAACCCTCAGAGTGTTAATTAAGCAGCTGGTGATGCTCTGAGATGAGGCAGCAACTGAGAAGATGCTTTTCATGCAGACTGTATGCAAACAGAGCAGCTGCTGGATGGTGATAAACTCTAGGGCAGCCAAGACCTGGCTGTGGTTTAAGCTTTGAGCTTGGGCAGCCTTTTGGGTGGAAGCTTTATTGCAGAGTGTTCAGTCAGGGAACCTCACCACAGTGCTGAAACTGAGCAGCTCACATGGAATTTTCCATCTCTGCTTCTCTTCTGGCTTCGTTCCCTTCTGTTACCAGTTCATAGTGACAAACAAAGGACACCACATCCATCAGCTGTACTAGCCCACAGAAGGTTTCAACATATTTCAGCAGCATCATTGTCCCCCTGCCCTGAGTGGCACCAAGAGTAGAAGCTTCCCAGACCTCCAGATCTGGCAGCCCCATGTTTAAGCTGTGGCTGCTGCAGATGGACCTGAGGCTAGGCCAGACTGTGGAGATGGTGCTGGAAGGCTGCTCCAGCACTGCCCAGGTGAGGCCCCTGCCAAGGGCTGAGCCTTCCCTGTCAGATCCCCTCCACTGAGGCTTCTTCTGCAGCCCATTGACGTTTGCCTGGGAAAAAGAGCAAGTGACTTCAAGAAGCTGTTTTAAGGCCACAGGTTTCCATGGCAGCACCAGTTGCTTTCCTTCCTGGTCACCATCAGTTACTAAGGCTTTTTTTGTGTTTCCATAGCTACCAAAACCCAGTGCTGTTCCCAAAATACAGGCTGACGGAAATACTGCTCCTTTGGGGCAAACAGGAGGTTGCCAGTGTTGTGTGCTAAGGCAGAAAGGAAGGGCAGGGAAAGTAAGTTAGACTTAAGTTAGAAGCCAGGCAGGAAGTAAACAAACGCCAAGTGCTTTATTCAGGAGTAGCAAGGGGTAAAACAAAAGTCCTGTGAAGGGTGGGAGTGTCTGGGAGCAGCATTGCTTTTCCTCTGCAAACAAACATGAGCAGAGGGCTGGTCTAGCTCTGAGTCCTGGAGGAGGAAAACACAGTGTGCCAGCTCTAATGATCAGTGTGGTATCCATCCATGTGGGAAACTGTTCCCAGGGATCATTATAATTGACAACCTGACACTTGCCAATATTTCCATAACCACTCACCCCAGTCTCTCAGCCAGCCCTGGTGTCCCAGGGGCAGCCAGGTTTGGCAACACCCTTAGAGAGCAGCTCAGAGGAGATAATAGCAGGGTCATGGGTGTTCTCTCTGTGGCTTTCTTCCCAGGGGAAATGGAACTCTACAGAGAAAATGCTGGCTAACCTTGGTGTGCATTCCCTAGCTTCAGGACCACTGGGCACACATGTGGAAGTGAATGTGAAATGTGTATGCATGAAGCTCCTGCTTATACTGGTATTCTGAGAAAGGGTTGCCTCAGTGGTAACTTGAGGAAGACTTGCTCAATCAGCTACAGTGGGACTGTCACTGTGCAGTTCTGAGCCCAAAGGTTTTGCTGGAGAGGGAAATAGAACGATCAGGGCACTGGTTAGGAAGTCCTGCCTGGAAAGCCTAAATGGCATCTGACATCCATGTCAGCTGTGGCTACCTGGCTCCTTCAGCCACAGCCTGATGCCCCTGCATGTGAGCTTTTTGTTCTCCTTGGGTCCAGAGAGATTGATGGTCATCAGGCTGGTCAGCAGCCCAGCTCCCTGCATTGCATATGCAACACAGGTGACTGTCAATTCTGTGGGCTCTAGGAGGAGCTTGGTTGTGGTGTTGTATCAGAGAAGAGTGAGAAAAAAAGGGAGGAATTTGGGAATGCAAAACCATGAGAAATCAGGAAAAGGTCTTGACTATCCATCTTAAGCATGGTCTTTTCCTGTGAAGTGCAAGACATCTCTGTTCCTCAGAAGGTTTCTTTTAAAGCCCTACAAGGCCACAGGGCATCCGAGGAACAAGTAATCCCTTCCTTACCTGAAAGCAGGCTGGCTAGTTGGGTTGTTTGGCTTTTAGCATGGATTCTTTCCCCTCCACTTCCAAGAGAGGGTTTGCTAGCACTGACCCTTGTATCACCTGTTCACCTTGATATATGGAAATTCTTTTTCTTCTTTTTTAAATTGGTTCCTACAAATTTTTGTAAGCATTATGCTTACAAGATCAACTCATTTTACAGAAACAAGAAAATCATGACTGCTGACTTGATGACACAGGAACTGCTTCATCTAAGCCCTTGTCCTTGGAATGCCCCAGCTCAGCTGTTGCACATCTCAATAACTTCCAGTTGGTTTCCTAATGTTGCCCTTCAGTGTCTTCATAGCCATTTAGACAGGCTAAACGATCATCCTCATTTTTCTGCTCTGTTCTATATAACAGCTACTGCCTTCCAGATTATCTCATGCCAAGCACTCTGCCCAAGGGAACTGAAAGCATTAGAGTGAGCAAGAAGTCTGTCTCTTCCCAGAGGAGAAGCAGCTGTCAGAAAGGTCCCCCCAGTGTTTCACAGGGTCAGTACTGTGTCTGGGCATCAAGAGAGGGAAGCCTTGAAAGTGCCCCTGGTGGTTCTGCACTTTTTGTGGAGTGAAGGTCTCCGTAACAAAGGCATAGGAAAAGCCAGGCATGCAAATCCAGGCAGGATCCACGGTGAAAATGTTACTGACACGTCTGTCAGACTTGTATGTGCTTTGGGGGTTGAAAAATGTCAAATGCTTTGGAAGAGGAAGGAAGTCTATGGTTACTTGAGATTGTTTTTCCTTGTCTCCTGTTTCTGTAGCAACCCAGTGCTGTCCTGGCTCTTCAGTCTCTGCAATGTGGACCAGCAGCCCCTTGCTGCAGATTCCAAGGTGAGCATATGTGGGCTCACTCTGGGGTTTGAAGGAGGGATGTGGTGCTTTTCTTTTGGGAGGTCCTCAAGTTGAGAAGTTTATTCTGGAGTGTCAGCAGTGGGTTGGCCTGAACCAAATCAGCAGAGCTGCTGAAGGAATCAAAATCTCATCTGAATTGGGAACATCCATGCTGGCTCTAAGACATGAGGAGAAGGGAGCAAGAGATCAGATTGAGGCAAGCCATGCAGTAACATGTCTCCTGGAAAGCATCCCAGCTCTCCAGCAGCCATCCCCTTGTATTGCTGCCAAGCACAGAAACGTGAACCTGAGAGAATCCCAGACCAGAGCGTCGTGCCTGCAGACAGATCCTCACTGTGAAGAAATGAGGGTGAACTGAGAAGCCCACGCTGGGGTCACACTTTGAATGTTTACTGTTTCTTCCTGTGAGACCTTGAGACTTGATCACAAAGGTGATTAATGCTTTACATCTCCTTGCAGGCCATTACGTTCAATGTAGGGGAGGAACGTCATCTCTGCATCCAGTTTAACCCAACTTATGAGAACAATCTGAATAGCTGGGTGACAGAGAGGGTTCTCAGGATGTGCTTCATGGAGCATCCTCATGAGGACCAGATCACTGTTCAGGGAGAAGTCTACTTCCCAAATCTCCATCTCCAGACCCAGGCCATGGACTTTGGCTGCAACATGAATGACACTGAACAAGTGCTGTATGTGGAGATGACCAACTGCAGCCCAATTCCTGCCCAGTACCACTGGTCATTCCAGACAGACAGCCAGACACCATAAGGTATGTGAACCTCTTCTTCCTGGTGTCCTGTACTTCCTATACTTCACAAAGACAAGGCTGTTTGTCTGGGATTTGAAAAAGTGGTTTTGAGTTTTCCTTGTGGAAGTAACACTGGCCAGTTGTGATCAGGCTGGAAGCTCAGGGAATAGGCAGATCTCTACCAGTTTGGTGCTGGTGTAGCCTACGTACTGGTTCCCCTGGGAAGGAAAGCTGCTTTCTTAGACATCTGTGGCCTGAGGCAAAGACCACCTTGGTGAAATGAATTTTGGCCTGTTCAACCACACTCACCTTCAGAGAGCAGCTCTTTGGTGTTTGGCAGAGATCAGCAGGTTCTACAGCTTTAGGGATAGCTGCAGCTGCTGGGGGGAGCACCCATCTGAACAGCCCTGGAAGCAGGGTCACCCAGGGCTGGGCTGTGCTTCCCAAACCCAGGAGCAATCCTGCACTCATACTGGGGCACATGTAAAAACACATTTCTGGAGGAACACAGTTCCTCCTTTCTGACCTCGCTGCAGTGTGCAGAAGTCTGAGCTGGACAGTTTTTATGACAAGAGCAAATGATTTTCCATAATGCCCCAGGAAACCAAGCCAAGTTAACTACTGGGCATCAAAGTGCTGCTGTTACAAGGAACTGAGCTCATCCAGGAGCAGTGTTGTTCAGAGGACACAGCCACTTGGGAGCTGTAAATCAACTATGGCTCTGGGGAGGGCTCAGGAGAGAAGCCCTGGGCACTGAGGAAGTCCATTTCCAGCTGGGTCTCATCAAATTCCAACAAGTTTTTTTTGTGTGCCCCTTCTTGATGCACAGCACCTTCATGAGCAGACCCTGGAATGCAGAGAAAAGTTGCCAAAAGCAGGTGGAGGGAGGTGGAGAAGAAAGAGCAGGGCTGTTAGCTCTGCTTGGAGGTCCCTGTTCTGCCAAATTAGATTAGGGTTTAATTACAACCTAAAGGGGAAATCTAATTTTTAGGCTAGAACAATGCATATTCAATAACAGAGAAATAAGCACATTCCAGTGAACTCTGCGAGGAATTAATTTCCTCTGGGGCCACTTGTTGGCCACTTGCCTGTTTCTCTGTATTCCTATTTTTTTAGAACCAATTTAGGCTTTTGGAAATGGGAATGCTGAATCAGTGTTCAGCTTTTAATCACCCCATCTCCCCCTCAATTGGCTTTGCTGGACCTGAGCCTGCAGGCACTTGCTCCTCCTGATGCTGCGTCCCCTGAGTCTGTGGAGTCGGTGGCAGCTGAGGGTCCCAAGCATCTGGCACGAGAGCAGCCTCTGCTCCAAAGGGCTTGGCGTGGCCCCGTTGCTGCCTCTTTCCTGCTGAGGATGCCGGTTCAGCTGCCTGTTCTGCTCGGCATGTTAATTAAGCAGGAATGTATTTTCTCTGGGTCCCTCAACAGCCACCATGTGATTGTGCGTGGCAGAGCTGCAAATGAAGATGGTCTCCAAGCTATTAACACCTCAAATTGCTCGTCAAGAGCCCAGCAGAAGGGCAGCATGTCAGATATTATTTCTGGGCCACATTAAGCACTGTTGGTATTCTAAGTGATCAGAATAAACTAATTCAGTCTGACACCAAGGGAATCAGGTATCAAGACTGAGGAGGGTGGGCTCAGTAGAACTGAAGCATCCATACATCCAACCTTGCTGGAGCCCATCAGCAGAGCCTCCCAGCATCCATCAGACACACACAGTTATTTTGACCAGGAGATGGGTTTTTTCCTACCTGGATTAGACTCTTGTGTGCTTAGATTTTATTTTCTTCCAGCAGTAAAAGCCTGTTTTTCCTCCTCACTCTCTAGTCCCTGCTGCTGCTTAGAGGTAGAATCATCAGAGTCCAGCTGTTGCTGTGTGGTTGGACATGCCCAATCCATGCCAAGCCATGCACATTCTCTGCCACTGTGGAGCCATGAGTCTCCTGTGGTTACTCTTTGTCTACACTTACAGGGTTAGAGACAGACTCAGAACAGGCTCTCTTCACCCCTTGTATCTTTGATATCTCAAAGCTGAATTAAGCCTTTGCACCAAGAGGTTTTCTGTAGCATTAGAATGGACCTTTAGAGTCTCCCCACAGGAAATACTAAATCTGGAGTCCAATTCAAACATTTTGCCCTATTTTTTACCTTCAAGATTTCTTCCTGAAAGACTAATTTGTCCCATTTCTAAGGCCACTAACCATCTCCTCAGCTTTCTTTGGGTTTCCCCTCAAAAGGAAGACATTCGATACAAAGGATATTCTTAGAGAACTGTGACAGAGGCTGCAAAAGGCTCATCCCCAAATGTAGCTTTTCTCTAGGGCTTTCATCCTTTATTCAGGACCCATGCTTTGTCATCTGCATTGATCATTGCTGTTCCTGCATCACCTCTTTGTCCCCTCTGTGCAAGATATGTTCCCTTTCTGGGACAGAGGTAACAGGCACACATATATGAGCAGTCCATGTACCAGGATGGATCAGCAGAGAGCTCTGCACCTCTCTGGCACATGTCAAACCACCTTCATGTGTTGATCTGACATCTCTGGTCAGTGGGAACATCTTGGCTACAGGGTAATGAATTGCCAGTAGATTCTTTGAGAAAAGGATTTCTTGAGCTAAACATGTAGAAAATTATTCTTCCTGTTCAGGATTTTCTTGGCCAGAATTTGTGAACAGGAGCCTTTCTCTTCCCAAGTGGCTCTTTCTACGGCATTAGTGATTTTTCCTGTCTCTGTCATCTCTCATTGCATGTCCCCAGGCAGGTGTCACTGCAGGGACCCTGCGAGCCAGATCCCAGCCTTGGTGCTGACCAGAAAAACCAATTCTGTGTTATAGTTGATAGGATTTTGCTTTTTTGTTTTTATAACAAGGAAAAAAATGGAAAATGCAGACAGTGAAAAAGAGTGCAAGGCAGAAATCTGACAGCAGTGCTCTGTCAGCCACTGGCGGGGAGAGGCAGCAGGAACATTGGGAACATCCATCAGAAATGCATTTATCCCCCATGACCCTGGTGCTGGGGAGCCTCAGATGAGGGACAGTAGTGCCCACCCCCTTCTTGCCCCTGGTCCTCTCAGCTCCTTAGATCCCTGTGTTTTGGGCTTTGGTAGCCTCACAGGTGCTATTTCCCTGCTTAAATCCCCTGGGTAACTTAGAAGAGCTGAGTTGTGAAGGAAAGACTCTCCTGGTGTGTCCCTCAGCTGCAGGAGGTTTAGCAGCAGCAGAGCTGTGGTTTGCTCAATGTAACAGAGAAGCTGTTTCCTGTTTCTCAGAGTTGGAGGCTCTTGGAGCAAGTGCTGGGTGCTGGGCAGGGATCACCTCTGGGGTGGCCATGTGGCTGCCATGAACAGCTTGCAGAGAGTCTCATAGGCATAGGCACTGAGGAGTTGAAGCAAAAGAGACTTGAAAATTTGCTACTTGCTTCATTCAGACAGAATGAAAAGTAAGATTCTCACCATGGAGAGGGTTGTGAGGATGTATTGTTACCAAGTCTGTAGTAGAGACACAAAGCTGGACATGAGATGTGGGACAGTGATGCTTTGTTCGGACAAAGATGGGTGGTGATGGTTTCCTATGTTCAATGTGTCTGTGAACTTCTTTTGTACCTTCAGCATAGTGATAGTCACTATGCACCTCCCATCTCTCTGCCTCTTCCAGAATGGTGCTGCTCTTTTCCCAGCTCTCTGGCTGGCAAGTCATCTAGCCTGCCCCTAGGCCTGAGCATGGCACCTTCTGGTTGAGCTCTGGGAGCACTACAGCACGTTTGAGGCAGCTCCTTCTGCCTCAGGGCCGGTACCCACTGTCACACACGTCGAGGACTTTGACTCGAGACATTGCAACAGAAGCTGGAGACCAGAACAGCTGCATGGGAGTCACTTTAACTCTCACACTTGGGTTTGGGGAGCCTCAGCCGCCTCTTCGCGTGGGAGTTGGGGTAGATTGTTTTTCTGTTGTAATCTTGAAGTGTTCCTTATTGTGAGTTTATAGTGGATTGTTCCATGTACCCCATTCGGTTTCCTCAATGGTTTTGCCCAGAAGTTGTTTACTGCTATTTTCCCACCTAATCTTATGTCGGTCCCCATGTCAGCCTCCCTGATTTCCAGACCCTTCCCTGCCAATCCTGGAAGTACTGCCCTCTTCCCTTGTTCATCAAATGTAACCCCACTCCTTTCTCTAGAACCTTCCTTGTCTATCACCCTTGCCTCAAAGTTCTATTGGTGTGCCCAGCCTGATCCCCTCCCATGTTATCCCCTATTGGTTACCTGGAATCTGATCCCCACCCTATGTTCCTCCCCTGCTGTTCTACTATTGGTTATCCTCCCCTGGTACCCTCCCCTGTGCTTAAATTTCTGTTACCTTGTTGGAGCTTTGTCATTTGTCCTTGGACTTTCTTGGAGAAGAAACTCTCCTGAGAACTTACACAAGTGGTCCTTCTCATCTCCTTTGTTCTTGACTTCCTTGATTTCTATCAGCAGCTGCACAGAGCAGCTTTGCTGCCTCCAGGAGTTGGGCAGCCCTGCTCTGCTGCCACCCTGACCAACCCCAGAGGCAGATAGGGGACAGCCACTCTTGGCACGGGCCAGGAGGTGAGGGCTAGCCAGAGGATCACCAGGCAACTGCCCTTGTCAGAGAGTGGCAGAACCTCACTGAGTTGTTATTCCTCACTGGACTGGGTTTTGGAGGAGTGAATTGAGGGTACAGAAACTAAAGGAGAAAGCATTGCCTAGGGGAAAAGCACTGTACATCCCAAGTGCTGGCAGGTGCTTAACCATCTCCCTAGCTTTGTACTGTACCATCAGGACCAAGCCTGGGAGATGTTCATCTGTCATTCATGCTCGGATCAAGCTGGAGGATGTTGGATGGGGATTGCCTTCTGATTTTTGGAGCCAGTCAGCAAACGCTCTTGCTCAGCAAACATTCTTCTTGCTCTGCCAGCACTGTTCAGCTGCAAATCTGGGAAGCAGCCTGTTTTCAGGGCTAGTTGATTTGGCAGGTGAATTGTTACACACTCGTTAGTGGATTCTGACTTCCATGGCCACCATCCTGCTGTCTAGATCAACCAAGACCTCTGGGCTCTGATGAGCATTGGCATCAGGCGGTCAGTGTTTGGTTCATCCTGCAGCACCAGTTCTTCTTAGCAAAAGTGGTCCCCTGAGCACTTGCACTCCATGGTGTGGCTCCATGCCAGTGAGCCAGCCCCCTCATCCATTAGATGGTTGATAATAGTTTGAGATTGTTTCGGCCCCAAGACCTCTAATCATTTGCTTTACCAGGTAAAACTGCCCATTGCCAAGTGCCAGCTATCCCAGTTCCCTCCTGAAACTTTGGAGGCAACTAGCTACTAGATGGTTTGATTAGTCTTTCGCCCCTAGACGTGGGTCAGGCGACTGATTTGCATGTCAGGACCGCTATGGACCGCCACCAGAGTTTCCTCTGGCTTCACCCTGCCCAGGCACAGTTCACCATCTTTTGTGGTGAAGGATGCCAGACCATGTTCATGTGTTGAAGCAAACCAAAAAGCATGGACGCTCACACTCCACCTCCCTGACCCTATGAGGGGGCTGCGGGCAAGACCTGGGATCCCACCTCAGCCAACCCTCAACGTCATTGTGCCGTGGGCTTTCTAACAGAGCACTGGGCAGAAATCACATTGTGTCAACACCCGCCTCGGGCCTTCATGATGCTTGTTTTCATTAAACATTTGGATTTCCCTGATCCTCACCAGTTCCAAGCCAGCTCTTAGGCGCCACCCGGGACCCCCCCAGGGGTCCATCCCTGCATGAACGGCTCGGCTGACCCTGCTGGCTTCTGCCCTTGCTTTCTGCACATCTTCATTGGCCAAGGCTCACAGGGGGAGCCCAAGGTACGTGGGCTCTGCAAAGGACATCCCTCTCCCTATCCAAGCCATTCTGTCAGTGCTGCCTGGACGGTTCCCGCATGTATTTGTTCTGGGCAGGAGGGGCAAGAGGTGCAGGAGGCTCCTGTACAGCACTTTATTGTTTATGAAACAAAACATTGATGTTTCTTTTTGGTTTGTTGGTAGGAACAGCCCTCACTGAATGTGTCAGTGATGGGTAAGGTGACATAATCTCCGAAACATCATTTCTCTTTTAATTTTTCCATCTTTTCTCACCCTTCATTCTTTTCCTGCTTCCTGGAAGCTGTGCTTTAAACAGCTTTCCCAAGAGAAAATCCATCTGAAACCCTGGCACAGCTCTGCCAAAAATTGCCATTTCTAGTATGGCTGTGTTCTTTTCTGGTGTATCCCTGTCTTCACAGGGTAGTTGAGAAATCTTTAAACTCTTAGAAGAGGCTCAAGTTCCTTGTGGTAAATTTGAATCCAGGTGCTAAATCTTTACATGTTTTTTAGTGTAAGTCTGCACTGGGGATTTTTGTGCTGATTCCTTCTAGCCCAATGTGGTTCCTAGACAGGGAGCACAAGCTAAAACTAAATCTTATGATAAGAATCATCATCCAGATGCTCCTTAAACTCTGACAGATTCCTGCGTATTGTCTTTGCCAACTCAGAATCAGTAGCAGCTGCTTAAGGTATGGGGACTTCGGGATGTTAGAGATATGTCACCATTCGTCTGTATGCCCTGACTGTGACAGGGAGGCAGCCAGGAGCAGAGCAAAGAGGGCTTCACTTCCAGGGAGATTGAATGGGGTTCAGCAAAGAGCAGGGCAGCCACAGAAATGCCCATCGCAGAATTAGATAGAGCAAGGATTGATTTGCTCTCCACTGTGTGCTTCATGCAGCAGAAGGAGGTAGGAGTTCCGAGGGGTCGGGCACCCCAGGGGTGCTCTGGGCCCAGCTGCCATGCCATGCATTTTCTACAGTGCTTGACTCAAAGCTGCCTTTTCAGTGGCTCTGCCCTCAGGAGAGTCATCCTCCTCTGCAGGAAACCTTCCCAGCTGGGAGCTTGCTTTGCATGTTCCCCCTCACTGATAACTGTCACCTCTTTCCTGCCTTGCTGGCCTCTGTCACCACCCGCTTGTCCCCAGCTGTCCCCAGTGTCACTTGGACCAGGTCAGTCCTGTCTGGTCATCTCTTTTCCCATCTCCAGGAGCTCTGTGGGACCATTGGACTGTGAGCACATCCTGGGAGTATGCCTGCCTCGCTCTAGGTAAAGCAGGGAGGAATTCTGATGTACCATGTGAGTGACCTTTAACAGTAACTCAGGAGCGATGTTAACTCGGCTTTTACATGGGGTAAAAGCCCCCCACGCCTTTAATCTAATTTCTGCCAGGGTGAGGATGCCTGCATTTCTGGGCAGGAGATGGATGGCAATGCTGGCATACATAGCAGGGTGGAGCTTCAGTGTCTGATTTATTTTGGGATTTGACCCTAGGAAGTATATTAAACTGGAGCACTTTTTTGTTTGCTTTTCATTTTGTGCTCATTATCGTTGCAGCTTTACCTTCGCCTTCCGTGCCCCATGGTGACCTGCTGCAGAATCCCATTTGGAGGCTGGGCTGGGGCTTCTCTGCCTGCCCGGGATGTGCCTCGACCACGCGGGCCGGTGGAGACACCTTCTGGGGGTCAGCAGAAATGGTTCTGACGAGCGGGAACGTTTCCTCTTAGGTGAGGACTTCAGGACGTGCTCTATCATTTTTCACCTCCCTCCTTTTCTCACGCTGCTCATGGCCCCTATGGAAGGACAGCAGTGCTGGCAGGCAGGGAACCTGCCAGCCATGCTGTGAGCTTGTCCTCAGGGTTCAGCTTTTGAGATCCAGCTTCCCTCTCCTGCAGCCTTTGCCCTAAGAAGAGGACAGACTGAGAATCTCTCTTTTTCCATGGCTGGAAGCCTTCGCTTGCCTGTCAGATCCAACCAGGAGCAAAGCAGGCTGCTGCTCTCAGGGGTTATGCTCAACCAGTTCTTTGGTTTCCCACTGTTTCCTAATATTGTTAACCCTTGCAGCCATACTCTGTGTTTTCATGCTCTCAGCACTTGCCCCCATGAAGACATCTTAAAATGATGAGTATCCAGATCCTGGCCACGAAGACAGCTGGAACACATCTCTCCTCCTTTGCTCTCCATTACAGGAGTCAATAGTCATCTGTTTGTAGAGCTGATTTTTGAAGTAGCTGCTAAGATTGTAGTTGGTGCAGATTTCTTTAAATAACACCTCCAAATTACAGCTGTCAGGGCTTGTTTAATTTTGAACAAAGACTACAAATTGTATTTCTGTTAGAGCTGCTGATTTCTTCAGAGGGACCTTTGGCTCCAGTCTGATTGAGAAGTATTTTTTCTGTCTCATAGAGAATCAGGAGCTCACCTGATGCTTATAAATCCCCTGGCTGCTGTGCAAAGCATGAGGAAGGAGAAGATTTAATGGCTTCTGTCATCTGTACAATCAGTGCAAGTCAGAATAACCACAGTAAAGTCAGTGGAGACTACTCCTAGGGTCATAACTTGTCCAGAGAGGGAAGTTTAGCTGCCTAAGGATGATCTGTACAAGGACCTGCTGTGCCAGCCTGCAGTGCTGATTGTGGCTGGCCCTGGTCCTCCTCACGTTGGAGCAAGTGGCTGAGGAGCTTTAGCACCTGCACCCCGAAAAATTGGATGAGCTACATCTCATAGGAATACTCTGGGAGAGGCATGAGCCATGTTTGATGAAGCCTAAGGGGCCTCAGACTCCTCCCTGACTTTTCAAGAGTAATGGTACAGTTGTGGTCTGTGGGTTTCAGCAGGAGCTGAGGACTCTCAGTGAACTCAAAAATCAAATCTTGCAAACATCCTTGAGCTGTCCATGGCTTGCTCCAAAGTGCCCTTTTAATCTGCATCTGGTTGCCTGAAGGAGAAATTCAAAGTGCTGATATCATGTAAGGCCATTTAAATACCTCCTGGGTGTGTGGTCTCTGGTGCTTTGTCCTGGGATCACCTGGAAAGAGTTGGTGCTTTGTTGGGAGGCTGGTTTTCACACAGTACCCTGGCTGTGCCTAATGGGAGGTCCCTGGGGGCTTGCTCTAGGGAAGCAGTATCGACACTGTTGATTGTCCAGGAGTTGGCCATGATGATCTTGTGGGTCCTTTCCAACTCAGGATGTTCCATCAAACTCTTGCATTTAATGTAGAAGGGGGTTGGTGGCTTCTGGTGCATGTCCTCAGTGTTGGCAGGGACCTCAGGCACTGTCATTACCTCTCTGTCCTGATGTTGGTGGCTCTTACACAGCCTGAGCTGGCAGGGTCGTGTCATCCCATGTGACTCTTCACATGAGGTTTGCAGAAGCAGTGTGATTTCTATCTGCTCTATTTTGGGAGGTGGGTGTGGGAAGTGGTGTAAAGCTGTGTCCTGAGCAGGCTCAGAAACCACCACACAGGCTGAGACTTTTTTTTTTTTTTTTGGTAACATCTCAGAGTCTGGGACCAGTAGGTGTCATAGGGCTATCCTGGCCCTTCTAGGAAAGATTCCTTTCTCCCTGGTGTCAATCTACCTGTGTTCCCATTAAAGTCCCACATTAATTCCTAGATGCATTTTGTCTTGTGTGGCTGGGTTGGATGAGAGGAACACAGAGGGGTCCACAGTTTGTTGTCAGTCCCTCCAGCTCCAGGCTGTCCTGCTTCTGTCAGGAGGCTTAGTCTCAGCTCCACAGTGCTGGTGGAAGCATTTCCACAGCCCTTTGGCCGCTCTTTTGGAATGGGTCCTCTCTGCAGGCAGAGGAGATGCCCTTTGTTCCTTGCCTTCTCCCTGCAGTCCCAGCCATGGCCTGCAGAGTCTTCCTATGAAGTGCAAGACATCTCTGCTTCTGAGGAAGTTTCTTTTAAAACCAGCCCTAGGTGGTCACAGGACATCCTAGAAACAAGTGGGACATCCACAACTTCCCTGGGCAAGCCTGTGCCAGTGCTTCACCACCCTGACAGGGAAGAATTTTTTTCCTAATATCTAAATCTACTTCCTTTCAGTTTGAAGCCTCCCCCCTTACCTGTCACTACATGCTCTTGTAAATAGTCTTGCCCCATCTTTCCTATTAATTCCCTTCAGGTACTGGAAGGCTGCAATTAGGTCACCCCAAAGCCGTCTCTTTTCTAGGCTCAACAATCCTAATTCTCTCAGCCTTTCCTCATGGGAGAGTTACTCCATCCTTCTGATCGGCTTGGTGGCCTCCTATGGACTCGCTCCAGAGGTGAAGAAACATCTGCTGTGTCACAGCGCCGTGGGGAGAGAGACGATAAATACACAGATAATGCACGTGCTGTTCACCTGCGTGCTCATTTCTCCCACTGTGCAAATGCCTTCCACAGAAATCCCTTTCCGGGGCGAAGGTGAATCTCTCGCTTGCATCCTGGCATTTCACAGCGTGGCTGACGGCGAGAGCCCGTGTGCTGTGTGCTGTTGTTTTCAAACGAGCCAGCTCGGCTGCTTCTGTGGCGGGTGTGAGCCGGCCGAGGCTTTGCCCCGTGTGCTGTCCGCGGTGCCCGGCCCGGCCCAGGCCGCTCTCGCCCGCTGCCCTCAGAGCGGAGCGCTCGCGGCGCCAGCCCGGCCTGAGGGCGCGCCCGTGTGGCCGAGCGCCGCCACTGCAGCCCGGCGGGCGGCCTGCCTAGGGCCGCGGCGCTTCCCCGCCGCCCTCAGGGGCCCGGCGCAGCTTCGCCCGCCCTGCTCTGCCCTGCCCGTCCTGCCTTGCCCTGCCCTGCTCTCCCTTGCCCTGCTCTCCCTTGCCCTGCTCTCCCTTGCCCTGCTCTGCCCTGCCCTGCTCGGCTTACTGTGGAGGCAGAGTTCGGAGCACGGCATGTGCGGTGTGGGACCCCCAGCTCTGTGCAGGGGCTGCGGTGGCAGAGCGGGTCTCTGCGGCCGAGCCATTCTAAACGCACTACCCGCCCTTCCTGAGCCACTCTGCAAACTAAGCGAGGATGTTTTTAGAGATGAGACTGGTTTTTAATCTGTAAGCACAATGTCTGCTGTGTTTGTTAGTTCGTGGATTTGTTTTTGAAGGTGTCGGTATTTCCTCACCTTTTCCATCACAGCCTCTTCTAAAGATGCTTCAGTATATTTGCATCTCACAGTGACACCCACCACATATGGTTTCCTTTCACAAATACTAGGTCTTGTTCATGTAACTAATTTTTCCTGTCTCTTATATGTGGTTCCTGGAACACTTTCCAGGCTTTCTTTTTAGCATCCTTTGTTAACATTTTGCAGATATAGTTGTGCCTTTTAATTCTCGCAGTGAGGTGTGGTTTCTTAGCACCAGGGTCTTGCTGTCTGTCCTGCAGGGACAGGAGGATGGTCACACCAGCCTCACCACTGAACGTCAATCTGGAACAGCTCCATCTGTGCCTCTGAAACCAGAGTCAAACATTTTCTCTTTGTCACAAGTCTCAGTGCCTGTGGGATGAGTGACCTGTGCAGAAGCAGCTGCCAGAACACAGCTCCTGGGGGCTGGTCCCCAGCTCTACATGCACCCCTTGGCAGCACAGGGAGAAGACCACCAGCTTGAGGTTCTCCATAACACCCAGAGGAGTTTGCCTTCCAAGAGGCCAGTGAAAGTGGGGTCTGTCCTGCACCAGTCTCCACCAAAAAAAAAAAAAAAAATGCAACCAAGCATTCAGTGAGCAGCAGCAGTGCCTGGGCACTTCTGAAATGCCTGCCCTGTCTGCCCATCCCCTGCCTGCTTCTCCTTCGGTTTCAGTCTCATGCTGGAGGGGTCTAAAAGGAACATTTCTGCTTTGTCATCATGTTCAAATAAGAAATGCACCTCAAATAAGGTATGCACCTCTGCCTCCAAGGGGGAGACATTGATAGTTTTATCTCCTTGCAGCTGCTGGGACAATTCTGTGTATTTGTCCATAAAAAGGGAAAAGGCTGCAGAGGGCACTTGTTTTTAGCACACATTGAGGAAAGCACTGTGTGCTGGCAGCGGGAGGTGGCACTGGAAAACCACAGCCTAACAAACAGTGAGGAAAAAAGATCCCAGTCAGGGGCACGGGACACAGTATGTGTGCTCATCCTTGCATTACTTTGATGCCCCTGTCCCTGGTGCCTCCATATCAGGAGCCTGATGATGTACAGGCCACTTCAAGAGAGTTTTACACAAAATTAATTCAAAAGTGCCTAGCAAATAACAGTACACCAGGCACATGGGTTCTTTCCCTTCCTTTCTTGGTTTGCCTTCCCTGCAGGGAAGGCTTTTCTCTATAGAAAGACTTTTGAAAAGATGACTTAAAAATAGTTTAGCTTATCTCTCTCAGAAGAGTAATGAGACTGCCTTAGATTTCATGGGTTAGCTCAAACCCTGAGGAAATAAAATAGGATCAATTCCCAATGAGAATGCAAAACATAACAAATGACCCATCTCTCAGAGGTAGAACTGTGGAACTGAATTTGGAATGAAAGGGTTAAAGGGGCAAAGAGAAATCCAAGCCTACACATCAGGCTGGCTAAAGATCCTCTTCACTTTTTAAACTATTTTGATGGAATGTTTCTGGGTTGTCAAAATACCTCTAGACCTCCAGAGCTCCCATGGAGAAAATAACTTAATTTCAAATGTCATTAAAAACAAAAAAAAGAGCAACACTAAAAATAGAAGTACACCAGCAGTTGCAACAACATTTTTAGGCAGACTTTATCCAGCAGTGAGGATGCAATGTAATTACAGGAAATGCAGTTCCCACTGTGATTTCTCTGCAGGCTCCCCTCTGACACAAACATAGTGGCAGGCCAAATCATAAAATCTGAGCAGTATTACAGATTAGTGAAAGGCTGGCACGTACTGGGTTGCATGGCAACGTTTTGGTAGCTGGGGGGGCTGCAAGGGTGGCTTCTGTGAGAAGCTGCCAGAAGCTTCCCCAGTGTCTGACAGAGCCAATATCAAGTGGCTCCAAGAGGGAACCACCACTGACCAAGGCCAAGATGATGATAATGCCAAAGGAAGAGAAGCTGAGTGGCCAGGATACAACCCAAAGTCTTAACTTCTACAGGAAAGAGATTTCTCTGGAAGACATTTCAGTGACTAGAGAGTGAAGAAGAAAGAATGGCTTGAACAGTTGGAAGGAAAAAAAAAATCTAAGCACACAAGAGTCTAATCCAGGTAGGAAAAAGACCCATTTTTCTCCCCTGGCCAAAATTAATATGTGTGTCTGATGGATGCTGGGAGGCTCTGCTGATGGGCTCCAGCAAGGTTGGATGTATGGATGCTTCAGTTCTACTGAGCCCACCCTCCTCAGTCTTGATACCTGATTCCCTTGGTGTCAGACTGAATTAGTTTATTCTGATCACTTAGAATACCAACAGTGCTTAATGTGGCCCAGAAATAATATCTGACATGCTGCCCTTCTGCTGGGCTCTTGACGAGCAATTTGAGGTGTTAATAGCTTGGAGACCATCTTCATTTGCAGCTCTGCCACGCACAATCACATGGTGGCTGTTGAGGGACCCAGAGAAAATACATTCCTGCTTAATTAACATGCAGAGCAGAACAGGCAGCTGAACCGGCATCCTCAGCAGGAAAGAGGCAGCAACGGGGCCACGCCAAGCCCTTTGGAGCAGAGGCTGCTCTCGTGCCAGATGCTTGGGACCCTCAGCTGCCACCGACTCCACAGACTCAGGGGACGCAGCATCAGGAGGAGCAAGTGCCTGCAGGCTCAGGTCCAGCAAAGCCAATTGAGGGGGAGATGGGGTGATTAAAAGCTGAACACTGATTCAGCATTCCCATTTCCAAAAGCCTAAATTGGTTCTAAAAAAATAGGAATACAGAGAAACAGGCAAGTGGCCAACAAGTGGCCCCAGAGGAAATTAATTCCTCGCAGAGTTCACTGGAATGTGCTTATTTCTCTGTTATTGAAAAATATATGCATTGTTCTAGCCTAAAAATTAGATTTCCCCTTTAGGTTGTAATTAAACCCTAATCTAATTTGGCAGAACAGGGACCTCCAAGCAGAGCTAACAGCCCTGCTCTTTCTTCTCCACCTCCCTCCACCTGCTTTTGGCAACTTTTCTCTGCATTCCAGGGTCTGCTCATGAAGGTGCTGTGCATTAAGAAGGGGCACACAAAAAAACTTATTGGAATTTGATGAGACCCAGCTGGAAATGGGTCTGCAAGTGGGGAAGTGGGTCACTGTGACTGAGTGCCCTCCTGAATGCCCTCCCCACCCTTCCTGATTCACTTTGTAAAGTAAGTGAGGGTGGTTTTAGACATGAGACTGTTTTAATTTGTAAGCAAAATGTCAGAGGGCTTGGCATGAGATGGTCTGTGAGGCAGTAGTTGCTGTTTAATAGAGTAGAGCAGAAAAATGAGGATGATAGTTTGGCTGTCTAAATCACTATAAAGACAGGGCAACATTACGTAGCCAACTAGAAGTGTTTGAGATGTGCTACAGCTGAGCTGGGGCTTTCCAAGGACAATGGCTTAGATGAAGCAGTTTCTGTGCCAGCAAGTCAGCAGTCATGATTTCCTCCTTTTTTCTGTAAAATGAGATGATCCTGGGTAATTCCCTGGGGTGTATTAAGCTATTTTATGCTAAGGGAGTTGTTGGAGCCCTCATCCAAGAGAAGCCCAGTTGCTCTGCACTGAGACCTCTATAGTGGAACTCTGACCCGGCCTCCCCCAGCCTTTTAGTGGCTGAATTGGAGCAAGGGAAGTCAGCTTTCTGCCCTGATATGCAATTCCTTTTTAAATGTCCTTGGAAATAATCTTTACTGACGGTGGTGTTGATTTATTTTTGCCTTCTTGCTTTTGTACTGTTTTCATGCTGTGCTTCTGCTTGTTGCATATGTCTCATACCACTGCAGCCAAGGGATTTGCCATGTCTCATCTGGTGCCTCATTATTTATCTGCTGTACTGCATGATTCAATTAAGTGAAATGATTTTAAAGTGTTATTCTGGAAGGCTATGTCTCTTTGAAGCATATTCCTCTTGTGAATGGCCCGAAATCATCTGGGATGGAGAGGGGTGAGGGGGGGCTTTGCTGTGGGGTAGAGGAGCACCTGCCAGGGAAAACACAGTGGGTGTTCTGCTGCATTGCTTGCCTGGTGGGAAATGGGTTAGTGCCAGCTGAAATTATTTCTGTGCCTCTCCTGCAGCCAGATAGAACTAAAGCCAAAAGCCTGACCTTCACTATCAGTGGGGAGGAGCATCTGCCCTGGGTGAGGGTCCTGTGTCCAGACCTTTGTAATGTAGAGAGGACCCTGTGCTGTGCTTCAAGAGGCAGCTGCTGGGGGAGGCAGAGAAACTCCCTCTGCTCCTTTGTAACAATGGTACTGTGCCTGTCCGTGTGAGGACCTGCTCAGGGAATGTCCTGGTCTGGGAATCAGTGATTGTCCCATTAAGGAGAGGTCCCCCAAAATATTGCAGACTTGGGAACAGGTCTCAGAAATTCTTTTTAAGCAAATGACTGTTCTCCAGGATGGGAGTTCTGCTTAGAAATGTGATTTTCTGACCAGTTTGTCCTCTTCAACTAAGCACAACATAGGAAAGGTGGTGGGGGGTTTTCTGCCCTGTCTCTCAACTCACATTTTGTTCTCGTGGGCATGTGTGATGTCCCAGTTTCATTAGACTGTATTTGATCCCTGTTTACTACATTTTAATTAAACTTGGTTGTGGTTTAATTACATTCTCATTACTTTCAGTACCTTTTTTTTCTTTTGTTCTGTCTGATTTTACTTGACCTTGGTGCTAAGTGTTGTGTTTGTAGCAGGGAGACACGCTGGGTTCCCCGGGCTGGACCAGTGGCACTGTGGTGTCAATCCACGTGCCATCCTGTACTTACTCACACCTGTGTCATTGTGCTCTGTGTTCCCTTTTCTCAGTTTATTTTGAGGACTTTTGTACAGAAAGTAAATTCATTAACCATGAAGTGTGATCATCCAGAGAGGGAAAACACGTGCCCTGCTCTCGACTTGGCCAAGCAGCAGCCACATATTAGACATGGTTTTCTTTTTTGGGCTTTTTGTCCCCCAAGCTTTTCTTATGGAATCTTTGCAGGGTTTCCTCCTTTCCTTCCTAGTTGTAGGAAGCATTTTGTTCTTCTAGACATGGTAGGTTTAGTCGTGGGGGATTATCACCTCATCAGTGGACTCTCTGAGGTGTTTGCTGCATGTGGGACGGTACCAGCCTGAACACAGGCAGCCCTTGAACCCATAGCCTGCCAGCATGGAAGCCAAAATCCCTCTTTGGCTCAGCTTTCCACATGGCAGGAGCTGGCTGGAAGCAGATGGAATGAGAGTTGTGAAGCGGTCGAGCTGGAGAAGGATTGTCCCTCTCCGACATCCTGGCTGGCTATCCAGCACCGCTGGCAGTAGGGGAGCACTGTCCTGATCTCCCTGGTTTGGGACAGCACCTGAGGCAAACACTCTGTGCTATGACAGCAGTGCCACCTTGTCCTAGGACATGGCTTGTAGCTACAGTCAGCAGAAAAAGAGAGTGCTCTCCAGCTGTGGTGAATCCAGGTTTATCGGGTCCCAGGCAACCCAACAGCCGGAGAGAAAGGCAGGGAGGTTGCAACAGCTTATAAGGAGGGAGGGAAACAGGGGAGGAGTCAGTCCTCTGGTGAATAGAGTTTTAGAGGGGAGCGGGATACAAAAGATTGACTTAGGGAGAACGCCAATGGGGATAACTTGAGAGTGGGGCCCCGGCCCCCAAACCACTCACTCCACGCTCTAGCTGGAAGTTTCTAGAGAGACGGATGAGAGCGCAGAGTGAAGGACAGGGCACCGGGGAGGGATTTGAGAAAGGATACATTAGTCTCCAAGGCAACTGGGGAGGAGTTGGGATAACTGGCAGCACAAGGGAGGGAGGAGAGAACCAGGGCAGAACCATTACATAAAAAGGGGAAACAGAACAGTCCAGCTTGTACAAACACAACTCAACAGAGTTGAGCATATTGGCCCCACAGAAAAGGCTCCATGGTATGGAAGTGGCATCTTCTGTTCCTACCTCTCTCTATCAAACATCAGATAAATCCACAGTGAGGTGCAGATTCTTGGCACAGCTGCTCACCACATCAGTCCCTTTTGCTGTCAATCCTGCCCTTGCCAGTAATTCCTGTTTAGTCTGGACTCTCAGGTTCTCCCTAGGTACAATATTTCCATGCTGGGTGTGCCGAAGGCTCCGCAGGGAGTTTGAAATTAGATGCCCTGATCACCTTCAAAAGGCATCCCGTGAAGTGTGAGGTAGCAGATGTGCTGGCACAAGAGGGAGAATCCTTTGGGCAGGAGCTGTTTAGACAGGCACAAACAATCGGTCTGTGCCACAAACTGAAGTGTTGCAGCCTGCACCAATACCACCACACCCTGAGGCTCAACCCTCACCCGCTGAGGAACACCAGGGCATTCGATCCAAGTATTTCACTGGCACTTGAGGGGAATTTCAATAGGTATAGCTGGGGACACTTACTAAGACCTACCGGTGTGTCTGTGTAGGTGCATGTGCGAGTTTAATTTAAACACTTAATAGATAATTGAGTGACTGTTACGGTTACGGCAAAGTCTGTCGAATCACTTGGTAAATGTTAAATTAATCAATGATTAAGTGCTGCTAAATCCTTTTAGACATCAGCCTGTGGCCAGGACCGGGACTGTGCCCCTCGGGCTGTCCGGACGAAGGCGTCTCTCGCTAATGACGCTCCCGTTAATGAGGCGCGGTTAATGAGCGGGGTGCCGCGTGTCTCCGCGCCGCGCGGGGGCGCTGTGCGGCGGGCCGGGGTCACGTGTGCGCGCCTGCCGGCCGGGGTCACGTGGCCGCCGGTGGCGGCGGCGGGGCCATGAACGCGGAGCGGGACCTGTCGCCGCTGACGCCCGGCGTGGTGCGGGCGCTCACCGACAAACTCTACGAGAAGAGGAAGGTGGCGGCCCTGGAGATAGAGAAGTGAGCGGCGGGAGGCTCCGGGAATCGGGAGGGCAGCGAGAATGAGGGCGGTGCCGGTGCGGGCGGCCCCGGTGCTGGGTCAGGGAGCCCGGCCCGGTGCTCCGGGAAGGGCGGGGAGAGGTGTTGCAGTGCCGGGTTTCTCTGAGGCCCCAGGGTGGCGGGGGCTGGCCCGTGATGCTTGGGTGGGTCCAGCCGTACAGCGGGAGGGAGGGGCCCGGCTGCCCAGTGGTGCGGGCAGCGCGGGGATGGCGGGCACCCCGCGGTACCGGGGCTGCTGGCCTGGCACCCTGCGGGCAGGGGCTACGGTGACGCGGTGACCCTGTCGGGGACAGCGCCGTGGGCGGTGCTCGGGCAGCAGGGACCTCTCCCAGAGCCGCTCCCTGTCTGCCAGCCCCATCCCACCGGGCACCGAAACTTATCCCGAGTGTGCCAGCTCCTGGTGCCAGTGAGGACCCGCTGGCTCCGGGCGCATCCCAGGAGCCCCTGACAAAAGGCTCAATCTGGCGGTAGGTGCCCGGTGCGAGGTGAATACGTGAGTGGCATCCCTGTAGGAATTCCTTGGAAATGTACTGCTTGCTCCGCTGTGACACGTCCAGAGTGCTGGTGCCTCTCCCCCGAGGGCTCACCCAAACTTGTCCCGTGCTGGATCCTGGCTAGAGAGATGGAAAGGGTTACTGTCACCCCTGGCCATCGGGTGTTACCTTTGGTTCTTCCTGCAGAGCTGCTGTTCCAGCAGATCTGGGCCTTCCTTTTGGATCATGCCAGGCAGAGGTCTGCGGGCACCTTCTGGTTTGGCCATGCGCCTGTGGTGTTGCTTGTACGTGTTCCTCGCCTGTCTTTTCACCCTCACTGTGCTGGTCTGGGTGCCATGCTTGGCCACAGCTTTCCCTAGGAAGGACTGTGTTCTCTCTGGGCACTGCCTGAGAGCTCAGCTCCTGCAGGAGATCTGAAACATTGCCTCAG
Organism: Molothrus ater; assembly: GCF_012460135.2. Taxonomy (NCBI): domain Eukaryota; kingdom Metazoa; phylum Chordata; class Aves; order Passeriformes; family Icteridae; genus Molothrus; species Molothrus ater. The sequence continues at coordinate 13,624,537 of NC_050489.2, read as the reverse complement.
GGTGCAGGCCTGCACAGGGCTGGGGGTGATGGGCCAAACTGGTGGGTGAGTTTTGGGTGGGAGATGTGACCTTGGTGAGCCTGCAAGGGGAGCAGTCAGGCAGTCGGTTATATGGGGTTGGAGTTGCTGTGCTGAGAGTTCACTGGGGGATGTGATGTGGGAACTGCCTGCCTTGAACACGGAGGGTGCTGTTTGAGAGGTCAGCAGAGAAAAATGGCACCTGGGACAAGGAGAGTGTGTGCTCTGGTTCAGACCCAACCCAGTGAGCCCATTCTGCTGTTTGGTGTGTGTAGTTTTCTCTCACTTTCTCTCTTTGTTATAGGAATGATTTATTGTGGGTGGATTGCAGCGTTGCAGGGTGGGATCCTCGCAGTGTCCTCATAACTCCAGCGTCAGCAGCGCTGGGTTGGTTCCCCCGCGGGGGAGCCGTTCTGTGTGGGTGCGGGCAGGTCACTCCTCACGGGTCCCGTTGGAGCGGCTGCACCTCTTCCATGTGGGCACAGTCCTGGATGTTTATCAGACGGCACGGCCACAGAGGAGGAGCACTCGAGGCACTGGTGCTGGTCCAACTGGGTTTTTTAGCGGAAGGCTCAAGGGTTTAAGGAGAGAAGGAAAGCAGGGGTACAGCCACAGTTGAAGGGAGCCGGTGTCAGGGTGAGCTCGAGCCCCAAACCAGCGCAGGACCAGGGTTTATATAAAGGGGAAAGGGTAGGCGGGGTCGGGGTACAATTCAACCAGTGGGGAAAGGACTCAGAGGAAGGGGACAAGGTGGGGCGATCGGGGGTACACCTATAGGGATGTGGGGAGAGGGTGGTCTTGGGGCGAGGTCCAATGAGGGAGTGGGGAACAGGGAATTTTCCAGAAGGGAAGGAGTGGGCTACAGGTGATTAATGTCCCAGGGTGCTCCCACCCCATCTTCCCTGTCCCTTCCCACACAGCAGTACTTGAGTAACTAACTTCTTTGCTGCATTGTGAGGGGTGATACTCTGTGCCTTACCCAAGCAGCTCTGCTCCAGCTTACTGTGCCCCAGGATTAAGGGTTTATGCTGGCCTTGCACCAGCCAAAGTCTGCATTGGGGTCAGGCAGTTCATCTGATCAAGCTGGAAGTACAACCTGGGATGAGTGTGAGGAGGAAAAAGGCAAGGGCCAACCTTTTCTACAGATTTCACAGGTTTAGTTCATCTAAAACCCATCATAGAATGGCCCCAACAGCATCACTTCCATGTCCATGGCATCAAGCCAGGAGGGACTTGCTGCCTCTTTACTCAGGAACCACCTCCTCCTTCAGCTGATAGTGCGGGAAGAGCTCCTGATGCTTGCAGCCTCCGATGCTGCACTTTTTGCCTCATTAATTGAATCTTGAGTCCTTTAAACTCATGAAGGAAGTCTGTAAACTTACTCCTGTTTAAACAAAGCTGCATCTGTAAAACGTAGGTAGTAAAATGATCACCCCAGTGGTCTGTCATGCTCAAGCTCAGTGTGTTTCTCTTCTTAGAGCAGGACTGGAAATGGAGCCATTATCCCTAAAGTAGTCTGTGGATGTGGATCAGCCTGTAACTTGGAGAACTTGGCTTTGGATTAGGGAGAGTGAGGGAGGGACTGCCTGGTATCCCCAGGGCAAAAGGGAGCAGCTGCTTTGCACAGAGTGAGATGAGAAAAGAGCTGGTGTTTGTAATTTTGGGGAGGAAAAGTTCATAAACATCTTCTGTAATGGTTTTCCTGGATTATAAAGTGTGAGACTGCTCAGGAGTGCAAGATTCATATAGTGCCAAAGAAACCCTCTGTGGAGTTAGGCAGTGAAAGCTTTCACACCTTTTTTGGTGGTTAAGGTAAAGGTGATTACTTAGGCGAGTTTTCGAGGTGCCTAAATCTGCATTATGGATAGAAATGCAAGCAAAAAGGAGGAAAAGAGCGCTGCATTGGCCGGGAATCGAACCCGGGCCTCCCGCGTGGCAGGCGAGAATTCTACCACTGAACCACCAATGCTCCTGCTGCCTGCACCCCTGCCTGCACCCCTGCCTGCGCCGCTGCCTGCACCACAGCCTGCACCTCCCTGCCTGGCCAAGAGCTCTGCCAACAGCAAACTGAGGCTGAAGGGCTGGGTGGGCAAGCTGGGACTTGGAAGCAGTTCTGTAGGCAGGAGCAGGAATATGGGTTTCTTCATCCACAGCTGATGTGTGTTCATTATCACTGAATAATGAGCTGAAAGTTACAAGGGAGAAGCAGGTATTATATATGGAAACTGTGTTGGCTTTTTGTTAAATATTGGGCTGTTTAGGAATATATTGAAATATACTGTTAGTAGTAAAGTTAAATATAATGGAGCATTAATTGAAGCACTGTATGGGTGGCAGGAAGGGTTCAAAACCATAGCACTGTGTGTAGGCCTGGTGTGCAGCAGTTCACTGCCAAGCCACCATCTGGGTGCAGGCTGAGGTCCCATCCTGTGCCATGCTGGGGGTAAATGACCCTGACAACCTGCCATGTTGGAGAGGGTGTTTGAAGACCTGGTAAGGTCTCTGCAAGCACACAGCTGCACTGGGTTGGCCCTTGAGAGCACAGCATGGGCTGAGAGTTTATGAACATGTTGGAGGCCGCAGGCTGGAGCAGCAGGAGGGCAGGGAGCTGCTGGTGGATGTGAGTGGAGAGGAGGGGAGAGCTCTGGTTTCACTTTTGGGTTCCTTAAGGATTCCCCATTTCAGTACTGCTTTTTCTGATGCTTGTTGTGAAAGTCCCTGAAAGTCCCTGTCTCCATCACCAAGCCCCTCAATGTTAGTATCAGCCAGAACCTAAACCTCTCTGTGTGCCTCCCTGTCCTCTCCCCAGGCTGGTACGAGAGTTTGTGGCTCAGAACAACACATCCCAGATCAAGCACGTGATCCAGATCCTGTCCCAGGAGTTTGCACTCTCCCAGCACCCCCACAGCCGGAAAGGAGGACTCATTGGCCTCGCTGCTTGCTCCATTGCGCTGGGCAAAGTAGGTATGGGGGGGGGGTTTGGCTTGTGCAGGTTGTGGTGAGAGAACAGCAGCTCCTCTTGGGTCAGTGTGGTAGGAAGAGTCAGGCTGGTGGCCCTGCAGCTCCCTCCCTGCATTGCAGCCTACAACTGCCTTGTGTTGGAGTTTCCCCAGCACACCCAGCCCCACACCCTCTGGGCCCAGGAGCACTTTCTGGTCTGGGTTACATCTTGGCAGCTGCCTAGGTGTGGTTAAAGGGCTTCTGTCCCTCTTCAGTTCCCAGCAGTAGGACTAGTTGGGTGCTAGTTTGTGTTAAAAGAGCTGACAAGAGTTGCAGCCCTTCCATCTCCTGCTGTGCACTGCTGACACTGGCCCACACAGAAATCCATCCCTGGCTCCCTCTGCCCTGCAGGCAGGAGATGAGGCAGATGCCCAGAAAAGCTGATTGCTCTCACTGTACCTGAATAACAAAATTCAGTAATAAAATTCAAAATTCATTAGTAAGTCCTGCCCAGCGTAGGTGCACTAAAGCCATCACAAGCCTGAGTATTTGCAGTTTCAGGGCAGCACCATCCCTTCCCCCTGTGTATGGCATGGTCCTTAGCTAAGCAGTCTCCTGGTGCCCCCAGGACTCTGGGCTGTACCTGAAGGAGCTGATCGAGCCGGTGCTGACGTGTTTCAATGATGCTGACAGTCGACTGCGGTACTACGCCTGCGAGGCTCTCTACAACATTGTCAAGGTGGCCAGGGGCTCTGTCCTCCCACACTTCAACGTGCTCTTTGATGGCCTCAGCAAGGTAAGAAGCTTCCTCTTAACCCCCATGTACTTTTTGAGGACTAGTCGTCATCATCTCCAAGTCAAACCAAGTTGTGCAAGGTTTTCTTTCCAAGCAAACTGGTTTACTTTGACCCAGACAGGTCTGAAGGACAGAATCACAGAATATTCTGAGTTGGAAGGGACCCACAAGGATCAGCAAAATGAGCAGTTTCTACACAGTAGCCACTGATACTGTGGGTATGAAGTTGACTGTAAGATACCTTGTTGTCTGTCCTCACCTCCAGGATGTATTCTCCTGCTCCTTGTTGAATGGCATTAGAAAATGAGCCTGAGAGAGCTGCTGCAGGCAAAGTGGCTCTGCAGCACTTTGGCTTTGTTGGGTCTGTAGTGTCAAAACTTTGTCTGTGTGTGTCTGGCTTTGCAGATTTTCATGGTAACCTGCATTTCTCTGTTCTTTGAGAGTGTGACTGCTGGCCCATGAAAACTTGCATAGCTTGGGGAGGTGATGTGTGCTTGATCTCCCCCTTAGGGGAGAAGTCTCTCAGGAGAATTTTTTGGTGCCTAATAAGAAGTTGGAGATAAAGGGACTTCTGTATGTCTCTCCTTGTATTGTCAAAGGAGAGTAACAGTCCTGTGAGCCTACTGGGAGCTGTGCTGCAGAGCAGGGGGCAGGCCTGGGACCCACTGTTGCAATGTTTCTTTATTTCTGTCTTTCACAGCTGGCTGCTGATCCTGACCCAAATGTCAAAAGTGGCTCTGAGCTCCTTGATCGGCTCCTCAAGGTATTTTTGCTCTCCAAGAGTCCTTGGTGCAAGCTGGTGCCATGTCCTAGCTGGAAACATGTCAGTCCCCAAGGCTGCAGCTGCTAAAGCCATCCCACTGCAGTCCTGTGGCTGCTGTAAAAACATTTTTTTCTCTCACTGACTGCAGCCTCTTCGATCAAGGCTCAGGTGGCCTTCTCAGGCAGCTGGGTGGAGGGGCTGGTGGGTTAACACAGAGCCATGTGTGCATTCAGCTCGTGAGGGCTGGTGGAAGCAAGGTTTGAGTCTGAGGGTTGCAGTGCTGTGCCAGGCAGTGGGAAGGCTGTTCCTCTGCTCTCTCTCCCTTGCCTGAGGGAGTCATGATGTGAGTGGAGCTTCTGTTACTACTTCAGGGTGTGGGCTTGGTTCCCGTTCCTGTTCTGCCTGCTGATGGGCTTTTACTGTCATAGACCTCCCATTTACTTTTCTGCTGCTGTTCAGAGGTGAGCAGCTTCCTGCCAGGCCTTGCCCTTGCTCCTTGTTATCACACCAGTCTGCTGCTGCAAACCTTCCTGTTGGGAGATCTGCTCCACTGCACCAAGGCCAGGGACTTGGCCATGCAGCAAAATCTACCAAGCATGTGGAAAGAGCTGTAAAGGGAAGTCAGGGGACTCTCCCACACCATCCACGTGGCTGCATCAGAAGTGCTTGCTCATGTGTGCAGCACAGCATTGAGGCATGAATTAGAGAAGCTTCCCATCTTCCTGTTCTGCCAGGCTGGCACACAGCAGGCAGGAGCATCCCTGTCTGGGTCGTGCTCAGCATTAGTCTCTGCCTGAGGGGGATTGCATGATTCCTTCTCCCCAGGTCTCCTGACCTGCAGACTCATGCTTGTCATCTTTTTCCTGTCATGTGGCTTAAAAAGACTGGGTTAAGGTTGCTGCATGCTGGCAGTCATTCTGACACCCTCTGCTTGGGCTCTGCAGGATATCGTGACAGAGAGCAACCAGTTTGACCTGGTGGGCTTCATCCCACTGCTGCGTGAGAGGATTTACTCCAACAACCAGTACGCCCGCCAGTTCATCATATCCTGGGTAGGTGCACGGGGTGCTGTGTGTGCCTGCCACTCTGAACTCCAGGACATTGTGTCCCATCAGCTTCCCATGTCCAGGCAATATATCCATGGCAATATGTGAACTAAGGCACCTGGATTTATTTGGGCAGGGTTTTAAGTCAGCAGAGTTTTTTTGCCTGATTCTTTAAAAGTCCCACTCCCTGTCACCTTGTTGTTGCAGTGGCAGGGACATGACACTTCTGCCAGCCTGTTCAGGACATGGCACACCAAGTTAGAAAGCACACTCAAAGTGTTGCTTGTATAGATGGACATACTGTGCTCTAGAGGTTACAGTCTCCCAAGGGATAGTGCTAGGCTGCTTTCCATCATGCAGAGGTGATGGAGAGATGTTGCTCTCCAGGAGGCAAGGGATCTCCACTTGCTTTCTCCTTTCTGTGCAAAGCAGGAGCTCTTGGTGCTTAGCTGAGGTCTGGGGAAATGTGTTCCCCTGTACTCCCCCTCTCAGTGGTACTGCTGCCACCCCAGCTCTGCCTGGATGTGTCTTGGCAGTCATTCCTGATCCCTGCTTTGTTTAGCAGAGCTGTGATTGGAAATGCAGCACTGCTGCAGGCTGATTGCTTGCTTGCTGTGCTAGTTCAGCTGCTTCCCAAGATGGGCAACTCCACAGTGCCCTCTTTTCCTTCCCCCTATCCCACACAGCTCAGTATCTGAATTCCTCAGTATCCTGCCAGATTTGGGCTGGTGATGTTAGTCAGCGTCTTGAAAACTCTCCTCTTCTTTTGTATTCCTCTCTGATCTAGATCCTGGTCTTAGAGTCTGTGCCTGATATCAACCTCTTGGATTACCTTCCAGAAATCCTAGATGGACTCTTCCAGATCCTGGGAGACAACAGCAAGGAGATACGGAAGATGTGAGTGTGGATGCTGGCTGGTTGCAAGGACTGTGTCATGTTTGCTGTTCACCCATCACTTTCTCTATTGATTTCCAACTCTTGCGTGTAACTGCAGTGAAGCTCTATGTGTGTAGTGAGAGACAAATTGGCTTGGGCAGTGGATCAAAGTGTCCTTGGCAAGGGTCTCCCCTGTCTCATGGTCGTGGAGGATGCCATACTCTGTACTAGGGGACAAACTGTTTTGGCTTGGTTGAGTTGTTGCCTTCCCAGCACCTGACTTCAAGTCCACAGTCTCATGTGTGGTTCTGGGATGGGCATGAACTCTCTGAAGAAACTTGCAGCATGAGATACTTTCTTGGCAAGGCAGAGCTCCATCCCAGCATCTCCTGGCTGGAGAAGAGAAGCAAGGATTGGGAGCTTGCTCCACAGATACAGTGCTGGTCCCAAGACAGAGACATTTTGCAGCGCAGGAATGTCTGCATGTTCTCAGGGAAGTCAAAGGATCTTGGCACTTTGTGCTAGGAGAGAGTGACTGGATTGGTTTTGTAGGGCATAAGTAAGTGGTGAGACTGGCCTGGGTCTATCCTGCTGCAGTGCCTTTCTAGATTCTCCCTATCTCTTTTTTCCCAGCATCCACATGTCAAGGAACAAGCACTGAAAGCTTTGGGCACCACCTGCCCCACTGCTCCTCATCTTAGGCACCTCCATATTCACAGAACCTGGGTGGCTGTGGGGGGCTCTGTGCTGCCATCACCTCTGTCCTTGCGCATGTGTGCAGTCTCTGCTGTGGGGCAGGGTGAGCTTGTCAGCCTCATCTTTCCTGCCCCTGCCTCTCTGCAAAGACACTTCTGCCATGCCACCAGCATCCCTCCATGTGCACCTGGAGAAGACAGTCTCCATAAGCTCTCCCTAATTGCTCTAAGGTGATCGGGCACTGACCAGCTGCTCTGCCTCTCCACAGGTGTGAGGTGGCTCTTGGGGAATTCCTCAAGGAGATCAAGAAGAATCCCTCCAGTGTGAAGTTTGCAGAAATGGCCAATATCCTGGTGATCCACTGCCAGGCAGCAGGTGAGTGCACAGGACCAGGCAGTAGCACCAGCCTCCTGGTTTGTGGTGCCAACTATAGATTCAAGCCAGGAGTTTTCCAGCAGGCTGTGCATCAGCTTAGCTGCTCACCTTTTTTTTGTCGCTGTTCATGGAAATCCTGCTGGAAGGAGGGAACAGGCAGCTCTCCTGTAGTTGGCACAACTGCTTTTGTACTGCAGATTCCCCAGCCAGAACACAGATCTGGCATCCTCCAAAATGGAGGGGCCTAAAAAATATTTGGCACCTGTGGATATCCAGCACTTCTGGGAGGATCTCCCTAAGGTCTTACTGTAACCTCTGGTGGCCCTTGGTGCATAGGTCAGAGTGTTAAGGACGAGTGTGGGCTCTGTGCCAGTGCTGCACTATAGCTCCCTTGGGTCTGCTGTGTAGGCAGAGGGTTACAGTTGCAGCTGGATGTGTTTCCTGAGAAGGATCTTGTTCCCAGGTTTTGCCCATTGCACTCTTTAAATGTTGCTGAATGGGAGTGGGTTGTCTGGGAGATAGAAAGGTATAGATAGACTTAGATTGATTGCTCTTGATTAAACTAACTCCCAATGAATTTACACTGTTTAAGCTTAAAATCTGGCCTTGCATCAGTGGAGTGCCATAGCAGTGGTGCCTTTTCCAGAATTTAGGGAGGTTGTTAAAACCCCACCTCTAGGAATGATGCTAGACCCAGAAACACAGCTGCAGTAGGTGTGACTGAAGAAATATCCTTATGCATTGGTAAGCTTGACAGAATACTTGTAAATGAGGAAACCTGCATTATGGGTTGAGCTGGGTTAACTGAAACCTAATGATTGTATTTCATCTCAAGCTCACTGGAAGTTCAGGTCTTACTGATCTCTGGAACTAAATTGTCTCAGATGAGCTTCTCTTGGGATGGAGCAGAGGCAGCTCCTTGCTTGCAGGTGGTCCTTGGCCTGTGGAGCCAGTGCTGCCCTTTCCCTCACCTTTGCTTGTCTCATGTCTTCCAGATGACCTGATCCAGCTGACAGCCATGTGCTGGATGCGGGAGTTCATCCAGCTGGCTGGCCGGGTGATGCTGCCGTACTCCTCAGGGATCCTGACGGCCGTCCTGCCGTGTCTGTCCTACGACGATCGCAAGAAGAGTATCCTTGTAGCTCAGACTGCTCCCCTTCCATTCCTGCTGCAGCAACCCACAGGGAAGCGCCTGTTCCACTGCCTGCTTCCTGCCCTTGGGGTGCAGGTCCAGGAAAAGTTCTCCCACCAAGTGCTAACACCCACACTGGCCCTTTGGATGTGAGGGGGCTTGCAGTAGCTGGGCTGGGGCAGCTCTGATGGGGCTGCAGTGGCTTCTCCATGGCCGGCACCTGCCCACGTGTGGGACTGCATGTTCCTTACACTGCCTTCACTCAGACATCAAGGAGGTGGCAAACGTGTGCAACCAGAGCCTGATGAAGCTGGTCATTCCAGAGGATGATGAAATGGATGAGGCCAAGCCATCAATGACCATACCAGCAGAGCCCACCTCAGAGGAGTCCCTGTCCAGGCCAGAGACAGTGACTGCTGGTGAGTCCCAGTTGGTCTGGGCCAGTAGAGTTATAAGGAAGATCAAGGGAATGTTCTCAAGAGAAGTTCTTGAGTTGGTTTGGTGTCCTGAAGCAGTTCAGAGTACATGGGATATCTGTGCTTTATTTGGAACCATGTTGCACAGATGTTCCTCTGGTGAGACAGACACATTTGTTGTAGGCTGAATGAGAGGGTCATTGGTCTGACCCTCTCATTCAGGGGAGCCCAGGTGGTGCTGCATGCCCTGGTCAGCATCCCCATCCTCTCACCATGCTCCCCTTCAACTTAGTCACCAAGTTGACCTGAAAAAGATTATTTTTAGTTTGGGAGCAGGCATCATGACCCAAAGAAGAGCTCAGAGGGCTGTGTTAGTCCTGGGAGAGCATCAACACATTCATGGAGGAGGATGTGTGTGGTGGGGAAGGGTAGAGAACAGAAAGGAGAAGAATTTTGGATCAGTTCCAGATTCATGGTGCTCTCCAGACCATCTTGCAGGTATTGTCCCAGTCCTAAAATTTCCAGAACATAAAAGGCAAAATTTTGCAAATGGGATGGGAGACCTGAAGGGGGGTTCAAGTGAAAGAAACTAAGTGGTGCCCATGAATCAGTGCTTGGGAGCAGCAGTGGTGTTAGCCTTCCAACATCCCTTGGATGCTGTGGTCTTGGCATAACTAAACATTTCTTCTGGCACAACACATCTTTGTTGTCCGGGTGTGTGAAATCTGTGTTAATGTTTAAATCTCGAGGGCTCATCTGAGTTCTTCTAAAGCTGTGCCTTCAGCCCAGTGCTCTCCTGTAACACACCCACCAGTGGCTTTGGGAAAATCCTGCCGTGAGAGGGAGCAGGAGGATGGGATGAAGACTGGAGGATTTCCTTGTCCGACAGCAGCAGTGGAAGGCGGGGAAGCCGGGAGCTGCTGGGGCAGGGTGCGGTGGCAGTGGGGGCGTGGGCAGCAGTTGGGATGGCAGGGGAACACCGCAGGCGCCGGGAAGCGTTCACAGGACAGCATTGGTGGTTCAGTGGTAGAATTCTCGCCTGCCACGCGGGAGGCCCGGGTTCGATTCCCGGCCAATGCAATATGCCTTTTCCTCCTATTTTTTTTGGTTTTTATCTGTAACGTGGACCCAGGCACATCAAAATATCAGTCTAAGTAAGCATCTTAGTCTTCAGTAAAAGTTCAAAAGCTTTCATTGCCTACCTCTGTACAGTTTTTTTTACTAGAAGAGATAAAGCAGAAAAATTTACTGCCTTAGCATGGTGGTATTGTATTTCTTGTATTAAAATCTATCACAGAAGACCTTTAAAATATCAACAGAAAGCTTAATTGCTTAATTTTCAGCCCCTCTGGTATCAAATTGCACCTTGAAGAAGTCAGGATCGGATAAAATTCTGATGCCTTTCTATGAGAAACTCAGCTCTGTTCCTTGGGTGTGCTGATGTGCTGATGTTGCTTGTGTGAGTAGAGGCTGTTGGCACAAGGGGGCACAAAGAGTCAAGTTCATCTTGTAATGCTTTGTCACCGTGCTTGTGACACCCAGTTTTAGCATGGAGCAGAGGTTGGAAAGCTGCTTGAGTCACTTGGCTTTGACCTGGAGTCAGGCTATGGCCAAGTGGAGATGTCCTGAGTTGGATTCTAGCTTCTCTATGCATGTGGTATGTTTAGGAATTGAAATCAAGAGAGTCAAAGGCAGCTCTGCAGTTCTGAGCTACTTCTTTGAGAATGGTTGAAACCATCAGCAGGATGTGTCTGGGTCTCTCCTATAGAGGAGAGGACTCATTTTGGGGCAGTGGTCTGAAGTTGTGCCCATCTGTATTTTGCTGGGTAAGTGGAGTTCTGTACTAGCTTGTCTGGCAGCAGGGAAGGGCTTGACAAGGAGAGTGAAATTCTCACTGCAGGCAGAAGGAATCCCTTGGGTCCCTGGACCCTCAATGACTGCTGATGTCTTTGCAGAAGGTTGTGCAGCTCTCCAGCCTCCCAGTCCTGCTGTCTACCTTCCCCATCACCCTACTAGCTGTGTCTCCTATTTTTCTACCCCCAGGTTCTCTGGATGCATCTGGTGACTCCAGCAACAGCGGTGTCTTCACAGTAACCAGGTGGGGTCTGTTTGTTGCTTCAGAGGGACTTGAGAAGAAGGGAAGGCTTCTTGGGGTACAGACAGTGACTGACAGGGGCTGGGCTGGGAGGCAGTTGGAGTCTCTTGGGTCCCAGTAAGGTGGATGACTGGGGATGCTCTAGGAACTGACTGCTTCTCTCTGATGTACTTGCACCAAAATGTCTTGACTGTATGATGAACTGAGGTGTTTTTTCCCTGAAGAGACTGACCCTGTTCCATGCTGCTGTCTTGGCAGCCTACCACAGCCCAGGTCTATGGGGCTGGACCTAGGGCTGCACAGCTCTTAGCCTCCTGCCAGCCTTTTGTGGCATTTTTCAGCCCTGCCCAGCACGACCTCTCCTGCAAATACCTTTCTTCCCATCCAGCTATCTGAACTGGGGGACAAATCCATCTGTTCTAATAGGTTTCCTTTCCTCCTGCTGCCTGCAGTTCCTTTACTCAGAGGCAGTGATTTCCAACACTTTAATTGTGCTGATGCTTATTTTTATTTGTTGTTGTGATCCCCAAAATAGGATTGCCTTGCTTTAGCTGCATCCTACCAGTGTGATGCCCATCACAATACATCCTAGAGCAGTGCAAGCATCAGCTTTTCAAGTTGATTGTCTGTACTCTCTGTTCCTTTTTTGCATTTCTGCACAGCCCAGCTACTCCATGGTCTTAATGATGCCCTTAATTTCTTTCTCTCTTGGAAGTACAGGTCATTTCATTGGCACCTGAATGTTGGTTTATGGTGGTTAAATTATTTTCCCTGGCTTTTTTGTGGTTGGTGTGTCCTGACCCTGCTCAACCCTTGAAGTTTAGCAAGTGCAGAAGTAGATGTGCATAAGGCTGAAATGGGGAGCTAGGTGGGGAAAGAAAAAGAAGAGGCATTGAGTGAGGAGGATAAGTGATAGCCATGGCTCTGTGCTGAAGATCTTGTACATGAGGGAGAGAGGGAATGAAAATTGAAGAGGGTCAGAAGCAGGGAGAGCTGGGATGGCTTGTCCCAGTGTCACTGAGAGCCGGAAGGAGAACAGCTGCTCGAGCTGAAATGTTCTGTCAGCAACTCAACCACCAGGAAAAACCATCTGGGACAGAAGGCAAGACCCTCCATAGACCTGGTTTTGCAGAGGGACTTTTTCATGAGCCTTCCTTTGCCCTTTTCAACAGGAGACTCCAGGCTTCACCCTGGGGTTACCTGCCCTGTGTGACCTCTCCGCTGATCCAGTGTTGGCACCCAAATAATTTTCACCGCTGCATCTGTTGTGGGGGACTGACACGGGATTGGGGGAGGGCTGTACACGGCTGACAGGAGCCCTGGACATCTGCCTGGTGCTCCATGCATTGCTCAGGCTGTCTGGCTTGGCTGGAGCTGGAGGAAGGCGGGAGCTGGCACCCGTGGCCCTCAGCAGCCATAATTCACACCGGAGAGCGGCAGCTGCCGCACTCTGAATGCCCACTGGGTGTCAAGGCAGGACTGCAGGAAGCCGTTGTGTTGCTGGGAAAAGCTGGAAAGCCTGCAAACAGAGGAAGTTGCAGCTGCCTTTTAAGATGAAGTCACTCTGCTTCTGTTTTTGTTCTTTCCCCCCCTCCCCCAGCGATCAAGTGAGGGAGCATGGCCGAGCGCCAGGCATGCGGCTCTCACGCCCCCTTCCCCTGCCCTCCCCAGCTGGCTGCAGAGGGACAGTGCTGCTGCAGCAGGGAAGAGAGGACCTTGGTCAATGGGGGCAGAGGAGACCATGGCCTGGCGTCTGCAGAGGGCCATGTTCTGGGAAGATGGCATCCAAGAAGATGACAAGGCCTGACTGCTCAACACATGGATGGCTGGGCACATTCCTGTGGCCACAAACTGACACATGCAATCCCCTTGCTCCTAAAATGTGTCTAAAAATTCTTCCCAAGTATTTGCCAGCTTTACTTGGGGGGAGTTTCCTGGTGGCATCCACTAGGAGATGGAGACTGTGTCTGTGCCAAGACAGAATCTGGGGCTGCTGGGAGAGCCTGACTATGCAGGGCTGGAGGGGTTTTGGGGTTCCCCGTCCAGATGAGGGAGCCCCACTTCCAGCTTCTGCAAAAAGTGTCACTGGAAGTGGACCAGAACCACGTTTCAAAGGCACTGGATCCTTCTCATGGCCTGGCTGAGCATGCTGCTGCTGTGTTAGCTGGTGTGAGCCTGGATCAGGAAGGGGAGGTGGAAGCATGGCTGCTGGAGCAGAGCCCGGGCTTCCTTCCGTTGGTCTGAGCTGCCACAGGAGAAGATCCAGATGTCTGTCCTGCGTCAGTGGACCTAAACAGCTGGAAAGTGCTTTTTAGGCTCTTGTAACTGCATTGGTGTTTCAAAACAAAACCTGGACAGTTTGAGACAACTTCCTGATGGTACTACTGGGCAGAGGGTCAGGCACAGCTGGAAGCTTTCAGTGTTAGGCTGTCTGCATGTTGGGACAAAGTTGATGGGATCACAGTCCCTCACCAAACTAGATAAGGGACATGAAATCTCCAAGAAGAGCCTTTGTGATACCTCCTGGGGCAAGGAAGTCTTCTTGCATTAGGTGGTGGTGAGCAACACATGGACATGTAAAGTTGTGTGTTGCTCTGCAGAAGGGGCAAGTGGCTGCCACGTGGCTGAACTGCCCAAGCCTGCAATTAAACCAGGCTTTTAAATGTGGTAGTTAGTGCTTCCTACAAAGCTAAAATAGCTGCTGCTTGTCTCATGCTGGAAGTTGCTGTACCCCCATGCCCAGAGCCTGATGCACCTTGAAGGTGTGTCTGGGGAGCTCATGGAGGTGGGAATACTTTGGTGGAGATAGGAATGGTGTTGGGTGCTCTGCAGCACCCAGGGGATGGTTGGCTGAAAACAGCATGATGGCTTGCTTTGAGCTAAGGCACCAAGCCTGCCTTGGAATCCATTCTCCAGCAGCTTGTTTTGCACAGTTTTTAGGTCCGTAGTGGCTCTTCTGGCCCTTCTCTCCAGCCTGGAGTGAGGAGATGACTTCCCTTTGCTGCTCCCACTTTATGCTTGGGTGGGTGAGCTGGAGGGGAACCCCAGGCACGCTGCCCCAGCCCTTGTCACAGTGATCTCCAGCTTGTTGGACTGGATGCCTCTGCCTAGACCTTAGCCTCATCACTTCCCTGGGAGATCTTGGAAACTGCAGTAAGCAGAAGGAAGCCAAGAGCACTGAAATGAGAACAATGAAGGACAAGAAAGTGACAGCTTGTGGGACCAATAGCAGAGAGGAGCTATTTATCTCCTGGCCACTGGCTCGAGCGCGTTGAGCAGCACAGCTGCCAGCCTGTATGGAGCTGCCCTTGTGACTTGGACCACAGTGAAAGAACCTGGATATTTCCACCCTTGGCAAGGCCATTTTGCTGGGCTTGCCTAAAGGCTAGATCCTGGCCTGGACCTTAACCTTGTCTGAAAATGGGGTCAGGAAAGCAGCTGGACCAGGCAGGAGGCCAGGAGAAAGATGACAGCTCAGACATTGGCAGAGAAAAGGTGACTGCTGAGGAGAGAGAAAGCAGAAGCCCTTGAAGAAAGGGGAGAAGTGAGAAAATGCATTGATAAAGGACATGGAGTGAAAAACATTGCTGTGGGTTGAATGTAGTGGGAAAGTAAGCTCAGTCCCCATGCTGAAGGTGCTTTCTGAAATCGGGGGATGTGCTGTGGGATGGGTCTTCTGCCCCGCCACTGAGCTTGAGCAAAGACTCCCAGTGTTCAGAGGTGAGAGCCTGGCACAGCCCCCATCATTGCTCAGTTTGCCCTAAAAGCTGTTCTCACTGTCACAGGCGAGCAGCGGGGGCGGTGCCAGGGCCAGGCTCATCCTCGGGAGGAGAATCTGGGGTAGTGGGTTAGATGGAAGTGATTGCATCTGACATCTGCCCTGCCGCAGATGCCGGCGCTGGGAGCGGCGAGGCAGGCCCAGGGGATCACATGGATGCAATGCCATTACTGCTGCTCCCTCTGCCTGGGGATTAGGGAGAGCCAGGCTGAGCTGCCAGCCCAGTTCTGGAGCTGCAGCAGCACTCAGCTGCTGCCATAACCCCTGCAAAGCGGGGTAGCCCATGACGGTCTGGTGCCACTCTATCCCAGAGGATTGGTGAGGGGTTTTTAGCCGTTTCCCATGTTCATCAGACCTCTCTCCTTTCATGGTGGGGCCTGGGATTTGTGCTGAGTAAAGGAGCTGCTTCTCCCCCAGCAACCCCCCTAAAAGGTTTATCTGAGCAGCTGTGGACAGAGGGTAGCTGGTGAGGAGCTTTTCCCAGCTGGAATCCCTCCTAGTGGGAGCTGAGCCCAGCAGAGCCACAGGGCAGTGGTACACAGTGTGACTGGGGGCTGCCTGGCTCCAGGCCAGCCTGGTGCTCCCAGCCACCTCTGGGGTCCACTCAGGTGGGTTTTGGGTTGAGCCACCCAGGATTTCTCCCCACATACTGCATCAAGAGCAGTGATGGAAGAGGGGTTTTCATGAGTGATTTTGGCACAAACCAGATTGGAAATTGCTTGTAGAAGTCATCTCTACTGTGCTGTTAGAAGTCCAGCATCAGCAGACAGCAGTGCTGTGGCAACCCATGGCACCCTGCATCCTGCCCACTTATCTCACAGCAGCGTGGAGCTGGTGGGATGTGACAGCGTCAAAGCCACCTCCAAACTGCCCAGCTTCAGGCACCAATTCTCTGTGCTGTCCTTTTGGCCTCTTGCTTCTGAAAACATGCATTACCCTGAGGTTTCTTTTTCCCCATCGTGTGCAGGCATTGTGTATATTTGGTGTGGAGGTGTTACTGGGTCAGGGTTTCATTCTCCTCTTCCATCTGAAGCCTGTACTGGGAGCATGGCAGGCTATGCAACTGCCACAGGAGATGGTTTTGTAGGAAAACCAAATACAGTGTTCATTCAGGCTGGCTGAAGTGAACTGGGATGCTGCTCCCTTGGACATCTCTCCCAAACTCCTCATGCTCTGGTCCCTCCTTCCCCTCAGTTCCGTGTGTCTGAGCATTTCGCCCTCGGCTGTTGTTTTCAACATCAAAGTGAAATGCAATTTGCAGCCCCCAGCATCTGTTATGTGAGGCAGATCAAGCAGTCAGATCCCTGCAGGGCTCTGAGGGGCTGCAGCCTCCTCGTCTCGCCCTTACAACGTGTGTCCTGGGGAAGATCAAATCCTATTAAGCCACAGCTCTACTTGCAAATTATACCGTGAGAAATCTGCCCCTTAGGATTTCTTATCAAACAAGATGCATGGCAGCTCTGTGCAGGCTGGAAAAATCAGCAAGAGCCTGGTCCAGCCTTGAATAATTCAGTACTTTGGGTACCAGAGGTGTGACATGGCTCTTGAGTGCAGCCTCCCCTTGGTGGTCTTCTCCAACCATCTTGGTTCTAACCATTATCTCTCCTTAAAAGAGTCTCCTGTGGCAGATGCTTCTCATATTCTTGCTGTCAAGGAGGTGGGAAACCATCAGGTAGATTTCAGGATCACAATCAGGACATAAAAATGCTGTATCATGACAATTTCTGTGTTGGGATCACCTGTCCCAATGCAAGTCCCAGCTATTAGGGAGAAAAACAGGGGGCCAAGAGCTAAGAGTCTGCAGCAGCTGTCCATTTCTAACAGAGACAATGTCCTGGTGAACTAAGCAAGTTACTTCCTCTCATCTCTTGTTTATTATGAAGGATTATCCTGATCTTTCGGGATGGCTTTTGGGAAGCAAGATGAAGGTCTCAAGGCAGGGTTGTAGCAGAGAGCTGCATCCCAAACTCACTGCCAGACAGGGCACCATCTGCAGTTCTCAGCACAAATCCACTGGGATCAGTGGAACCTGGATGCCTTCATCAGGTTGGAGCTGAGTGCAGTGGGTTAATGTTCTCTCAAAATGTTTGAGCTGGCCAGCCTTGAGGTGGATTCCGAGTGTATTTTATGGATCTCTAATCTTTGAACCCCAAATCTGGCAAGTGCACTATGGACCAGTTTCTCATACAGCCATGATACTGTTTTCATTTAGAGTGGTGCCTTTCTATGTGTAGGTACCAGCTGCTTTGGGAAAAGTGGTCACACTCAAAGCACCAGAGATTTCTGTTGCTTCCAAAGCATTACACAAAAGGAGAGTGGCTGTTTACTTAGGTAGATAGGACAAGGGGGAACAGTTTTGAACTAGGAGAGATTTAGGTTAAATGTTAGGAATAAACTCTTTACTCACAGGATGGTGAGGCAGTGGCATGGTTTTCACAGAGAAGTTGTGGATGGCCCATTTCTGGAAATGTTCAGGGCCTGGCTGTACTAGCAACCTCATGTAGTGAGGGTTTGAGCTAAGGTGTTTGATGCAGCCTCTGGAGTGTTGTAGACATGGGAGGAATGAGTTGGATGTAACACTGAACCAGCCTCTTTTCTTTCCATGCAGCTGTGAGAGGATACAGGTGACCCTGAACCTGGATGGAATAGTTCAGGTGCTGGACTACCACCTTAGTGATACATCCATTGGGATGATGACCAGAATTGCAGTCCTGAAATGGCTTTACCACTTGTACATCAAGACTCCTCGAAAGGTAAGTTGGGGACTCAGCATTCGACTGAGTTTGTCAGCTCCCAGCCTGTCCCATTGCCTTGAGAGCAGTGCAAATTGTCATTGTCTTGGTAGTTTTGCAAATGTGTCCACCTGCCTTTTCTGAGAAGGCTTTGGCTGCCAGGTACCCCATAGCTTGAGGAAGAAGAGCTCTCCAGCTCAGATGGAAAGTGCTGGTGAAGCTCTTGGCAGCCTCCCTCAGGGCAAGTGTCCTGTGGCTGGGCATGACCAGGCCTGTAGGACTGATGCCACCCATCCTTGTGCTTCCAGATGTTCCGACACACCGACAGCCTCTTCCCCATCTTGCTGCGGACCCTCTCAGATGAGTCGGATGAGGTAGGTGCTGCAAAAATCCTGGAAACTTACTGTCTCCACATCTAGCTGGCCTTTGGGGTTTTGGTGGCACTGAGGTATTTTGTGAGGCTTGGCCAATGTTGGCACTGAGGGGTTTTACCAAGTTGGCCAAACTGAAGAAGACCCAATGCAGAGCCTGCAAGTACTTGCCCAGCTGAAAACCCTGCTGTCTTGGGGGTTCTCTGATGTATGAACATTGTTCTCCATCTCTGAGAGTTGATCATTCAAAGCAGCTCCTAAGAATCCTTTTTGCCTGCCTGGGAAGGCAGATGGGGCATCACCCATGGGACTAGGGTCATGGTAAGAACCTTGTTGAGTGGGAGTTCAGGTGCTTTGCAACAACCTCTGTAAAGATGCAAGGGGGATTGTGTCCAAGCTGGCAGTGCCAAATCCATATTCATGAGGCATTTAGGCAGCACTCACTGCTTGGACAGCAAAGCAGCATTGCTGCAGTAGATGCCCAGTGGCATCAGGTTGGTTGGGAACCACTCAGCTTGGTAGTGAGCAGAGATAATCAGGCAGCAACCTGAGTCAGCTTGCTCTGCTGTTGAGCTCTTCATCTTCCACCTCCTAAGGTTCTGCACCATTTTCCTGCTTCCTTGTCTTGCTTCTTCACCCTTCTTCTCTGGTTCCAGTCATCTCAGTTTTGGTGGTGGTGTTGTCTTATCCCCCTCTAAGTTGTTCCCTTGAGCATTTCAGTGCTTGGGTGGGAGGCCAGCAGCATGGCCCACTGCTGGCCCAGGCACTGGTAGAGCCTCCATCATCAGCTGGATCATCTTGCCCAGAACTACAAATGATCCTGGCTGGTTTCTCATCCCAGACCTTCCTCATGGAATAAAAATCACGTGCTGTTCTGTGCATTACATGGTCAGAGCACCAAACCCCAATCCTGCAATAAATCCCATGTGTGAGGGGGTTGTTAAGAGAGGAGAGAGGGGAATGAGCAAGCAAGGGAATGACTTGCAAAGGCAAGCAACTCCCTGGCCATTTTCCATCCCCTGCTGCTTACAATGCAGACCTTTCCAAAAGAGTCCCCGAGCACACATCTGCCTTTGCAATGCTCTAGAAAGCCTGCATCTTGCAGATAGTCTCTCCAGCTTGGCAGGAGATCTCTGTGAGTCATGTTGCAATTACACTGCTTATTAATATTTGAAAAAAACAGTGAAGAAAGGACCCTGGTGGTGCATTTCCTCCATGTGACATAACTGGGAATGGCTCAAAAGTAATTTTAAGCTGATTTATTTAATCCTGGCTTCTATTTATTTAAATGTTTGGAGGTGGCTTTTTTTTTTTTTCTGTAAGGAAATCCATAGACGAGTCAATCCATTAAACACCACCACTCAGCTGGCTGTCAACCAGATTTGCTGCTTTCTGCAGAGGAAATAGAAATGACTGAAATAGTAGGGAGGTTTTGAGCTGGACATTTTTGGGAATGATGAGGACACTCTGAGCTAACTGACCTGCTATGTCAGTGCCTGTTAGGAAGGGGGATATGGAGTGCTTGCTTAGCCAGTGCAGTATTTCTGTCCCAAGTCACCTGCAGGCTGTGACCCCTTCCCAGAAGCTCCTGGATAACACCTGGTCAGCATGGGGGCCTGTGTGAGCTAAAGATCAGCTCTGATGAGGAAGCATCTCTCTCCTCTTTCCAGAGAGGGCTGTGCACATTGTGCGGTGTAGCACGAGGTGTACACTCATCCTCAGAGGGTTTTTGTGCTTTGTCCTGTGATGCTGCCCTCCCCAAGGGAACCTGCTCAGCAGCAGTGTAAGTATCATCTTTAATCCCAGCAAGGTTGAACATCCTTCTGTAGTGCCTAGAGTTCTCCTCGCTCCTGTACACACTTTGGAGGCTACCTGTCATTCTGCTGATGTGCCCTGGAGCAGTTGTTTGTTACCAGCTCATCACCAAAGGATAATCTGGCTTCAGAGGGTCAGTGCTAGTCTGTGCATCAGACTGAAAGACTGTACTCAGGCGCCTTATTTTTAAGGTCTTGTCTTGCTGAGTTGCTCTCAGTCTCTCTCTGCATTGTCATAAATAATCAAGCTCAAAGCAAAGGAAAACTCATGCTGGATGGAGCCAGATCCATGCCCCTTAAGTTCTCACCCCTGTTTTTGTCATTCAAGTAGCACAGGGTGTTGCACCACCTCCACTGTGCTGAACAGGGGCCAGTAACTCATGATGCATCTGCAGTGTCCTGAGTCATCTCTGCCATCTCTCCTATTCCCCTTCCTACCCAATTCTCCTGTGCCTGTAAAGAAATGGTCAAGAGACCTCGTTAAGATTCACAAAGGCAGCACAGAGAAGTTGGAGCAGAGCTGAAGCAGGCAGTTCCCTTTGATATGTAGACAAGTCAGGATCCAGGATTCCTCTCTGTCAGATGCTGTGCTGCTGCACTGCGTCACCTCATGCTGCTTCCTGTGCTTTCTGACAGGGAGATGTTCTGTCCTGCCTTTGAGACCTGGTTTTGAAGGCAATCTATGAAAGCCCTGCTTAAAATTTGATGTGCTTGAAAACTTCCTTCCAAGACGTAACTGGATCCTGCTGGGAGTGGGTTTTTCTGCACTATCTGCTTGCTGCCCTGGTTGAAAAACTGATGTTAGAAGAGATGAAAAGTTAGGAAATGCTGTTTGGGAGCAGTGAGTGGGACCTTTCCATCTGCAGGCTTAAGGCACCACTGCTGATAGGCACTGCTGAAAAGAAGACACATTCTTCAAATTGCCTCCTTCTGCAAGTTCATGGTGCAAAGGCAGCTTTGGATGTAGTCTCTCAGTTCCCTGGATTCTGAATAGATCCAGGCACTGAGCTGAAGTGAACACAATAGGAGCTGAGGCATCTCTGAGAAAACTGCAAAGCAGTGACGCTACTCAGTTTCTTTCTTTGCTTTTTCCGGCTCTTTTTCTTTCTTTGCTTTTTTCTTTTTCTGGCTCCAGAATGGAATGGTTTCTTTATGGCTGAACATGTTCCTGTTTGCTTATCTGCTCCCCTCAATCTTGTTGGGGGTTGAAAGTTGTGCTGGGACTTTTGTCTGAGTCATGCAGGAATGACGCATGAGGTGGAGCTGGTGTCTGATGTGAAGCAGGATAGACTCTGGCTTCCTCAACTCTGCTAACGTGAAAACCTGCCCAGGGCTGGGCAAGGCTTTGAGTACAGAAACACTTCTTTCAGAAGTCTCCTCAAGAGTTGGTGACCTCTAGAGAGAGTGAACTAAGCCTTGGCTGCTACTGACTTTGGAAGGCAGGTTTAGATGAGTTACTAAGAAGAAATTCTTCTATCTGAGGATGGTGAGACACTGGCACAGGTTGCTGAGAGAATCTGTGGCTGCCCCGTCCATTAAAGTGTTCAGGTTGGATGGGGCTCTGAGCAACCTTACCTAGCAGAAGGTGTCTCTGCCCATGGCAGGGGGTTGGAACCAGATGGTCTTTAAAGGTTCCCTTCCAACCCAAACCATTCTGTGATGTACTTGAACCTCTGCATGGCCCTCGAGCCAACTTCCCACAAGAAGCTGAAATGTTCTGCCCTCTCTTGGGTTTCCAGTATTAAACTAGAAGAGAAGAAAACCCTGGGATGGTGGTATACTGATAGTCATCTCTTTCTTTTGCATGTCCTGCTGCTGTGTCTTGCTGCAGCACTGCAGGGTTTCAAAGCCAGGTCTGTGCCCTGGTCAGAGCTCTGCTGTCGCACTGAAACCTGGTGGACTTCTCCTGTCACACCCAATCCCAGTACAATGACACTGAACAAAGGCTTGTGCCAAAGCAAATAGCTGTCTTAGTATGGCTTGGTTTGGAGCTTTGCTCTGTTGGGTTTAGAGCTATTGTCCTCCAGCTCCTGGCCTTTCATCTGCCACAGCTGAAATATTGTGACCTGATGCAAAGCAGAGGTGTAAGCTAAAGACTGCAAAGAGAACTGCAATATGCCTGACTTTATTTAAACTGTTTTTGGTGGTAAAGCTTCTGGAGGGAGACTCAAAACTATGAGGTACTGAAGCAAGGAGGCAACTGGTTTTCAAGAGAGACCCTGAGGATGAGCTTGGGACTGAAATGAGGTATAAAGAAATGTGTATAATTCCAGTCAGATCGTGGAAAATGCAGTTAGCCTGGTTTGCCATAAGTGGAAGCAGCTTGTAAGCAGAAGTGGGGTGATGCTTTCTCAGTGGACTCAAGACCACCTGGTTTAACAATAATCTCTGTGCTGCATCCTGCAGAAATAGGAAGTTTCTTTGTGGGGAGTATGATCCATAGGGAGCTTTTGGCTTAGGCCCAGTTTCAGACCACAGTTTTGTAACTTACATATACATATGTATATGCAGTTTATGTGTACAGTGAGCAGCTGGGGTAAACTGGCAATCTGGGCTTGAGCTGGTGCTTGTAGCATTCCTGGGTGAAGTTATGGAGCAGACTAAAACCACAGAAAACCTGACTGCCATGGAGGACAGGCAGTCTCTGTCCTGGGAAGCTGACTCAGAGAGGGTCTAGGGTGGGATGGAGATGTAGGATGCAGGATTTGGTGAGCTGGGCTTTGAGTGCCTTGTTCCCTGTGTGCAGAGGGAGGTGGTGAGTGGGAGACAACAAATAGAAGCGAACGCTTTGCCTGTCATGAGCTCTAGGACTGTGGGTATTGAGTTTCAAAAGTTTGCAGGCATCCAGCCTCCCACAGCATGACCTGAAGGGATACTCCAGGGCTGTTTCAGCCCCATTCCACCAGCTGGACCTGTGTTGCATCCTTCCCTGCCCTTCAATGCATGAAGCAACAGCACTCATGGCACTTGGACATGGTTTGGTTGTGAGCATGGCGGTTGGACTCACTGATCTTAGATTTTTTTTTTTCCAACCCTAAGAATTCCATGACTCGATGATCCTTGTGGAGCTCTTCCAACTCAGCATATTCTGGGATTCTATGATTCTATGAAATACCTCCTTGGCCTCCTGCCCTGGCTGGCATCAGGTGGCATGTAAAGCTCCCATGTGTGCTAATTAAACACATTTAAAGGGGTGCTCTGAGCTGTGACAGTGTTGGGTGCTGCAGGCCTGGCCCTCACACCCCCAGCAGCAGGGACAGTGGGGGATTTACAAAAGCAGGAGGGTGGGCAGGGAGTTTTCAGGTTCCAGCTTGTTTTGGGATGGCTGTAGCTCTGTTACTAAGTGCCTTCCCCCACTGCCAGCTGTATTTGCTGGTGCTGTGAGCATGTGTCAGCGTGACCTGGCAGGATTTGCCCTGGGGAGGAGAGGAGAAGCCCCCGGGCCTTCTGCCTTCCCTCTGCTCCCCATCCTCTTCTGGGAAGGCAAAAAAAGTAGATCTTGGCAAGATCAGAGGATAAAAGTTGCTGTGTCGGGGACCTAAAAAGAGGTTTGGTTAAATTGGTGTGGGAAGATTAATGATGGGCTTTCTTTTCTTTTTCTGTCTTTAAAGCTGGAGGCAGGGGGGGAACACAAGTTTGCTTTTCACAAAGTGTGTGTCTGGGGCTCAGCCAGCCTCGCTCCTGGCCACTCCTGGCTCCAGGACTGCCTGCCCATGCTCACCTCCTTCCCTGGCTACAGCTAAAAGCATTGGAAGGAGGAAAAATATAAAACAAATGGGACTGCATTTATGCTGTGGAGAAGGAGGAAGCAGCCACCAGCATCCTTGGCTTTTCCCTGTTCCCGCTGGGTCTCTCCACCGCCTGCGTTGCCCATCCTGGAAATGCCATGGGGGTTTCCACAGCCTCCCAGATTTTTGGGCCTCTTTGAAGTGCTTTGCAGTCCTTAAAGTTCTTGTTTTCTGTCTTGGTAGTATCTTGCTTCAGCTGCATTCTCATCTTCTCCTTGGCAAGAATAACTTATCTTGAGTGCCCCATTTCATTGCCCAGGGAATATTAGATGTCCACTAGGACATCCAAGGCCATCCAGGAGCATCTCCCTGCTGCACACAGGCATTTTAATTTATTCCTGTTTTTCACAGCTTATCTGTAAATACCGGCAAGGACAACACCTTGAGGAGCCAGTCCATACCCTTCCGCTGCATGTGTCCCAGGAGCTGCTGCTGCAGCCTGCTCTGGTGTTGTAGTAGTCATCATGTGCTGTGGGGTGCTAAATCTCACTCCCAGGGGTCTGCAGCACATTTGGGGTCCCCTCCCCTTCCTCTGCCTTGGGTTGGGGCCAGCCCAAGAGGCAAATGCCCCCCCTTCCAGGAGCACCGAGGCACCGCTTTGCATGCACAGGGAGGTGCATCCCACCCAGCACTCCCCATCCAGGGGCTGCTTCCCCCCGTGCCACTGCCAGCAGAGCTGCTCTCGGCTCCATTCAACCAGAACAAGAGGCAAATTAACCTGACCTAGATCTGGAGAGGCTGACAGTTGTGTGTGCCCTCAAAATCTGTGCTCTGGAGGCAATGCAGGGAGAAATCTTGCCTATTCTCAGAGAGAAGAAATAGCTGCTTATTTATAACTGTCTGGAAACCTGCTTCTCATTCCCTGGCCACCCAGAGCTCGTCCTCTTCCATGCAGCTCTTCATCCCTGTGCTGGGAATGGCTTGAGACATTGAACAGGTCTCCCCATCCATCATGATGCTGCTTCTCCTGCTCCTTCCTATTTACACTAACCAGGCACACATTTGCCCACAGCAGGGCACACTGTCCTATGTCTCATCACCACTGGAAAACCTTCCCAGAAATCCCCTCGGGATCAGGAAAACGCCCTTGGGGGCTGATCCTGCGGGCTGGCTGTCAGGAGCACACCTTTGCCTGGCAGCTGGGGTGGGCTCTGGCCCTCAGCTCCAGCGCTGTGGGTCCGAGGGCCGCTGGGTTCCTGAGGGATGGGACCAGCTCGCTCCTGGTGCAGCCGGCCGTTGCCATGGCAATGGCAGGATATTGCTTTCTTACAGCCTCCTGGCTCGCACAAAGCCAGCCAGCTCCAGCTCTGCTCAGCACAGGGATGTGCAGTGCATACCAAGCACTCCTGCCTTTCCTCTGTCCCCAGCTGGGAGCCCTCTCCAGAGCATGCGGGCAAGAATCAGCGGGAGCTGGAGCTTCCTGCCTCTTTCCCACGGCTGGAAAACCCCAGGTCTTTGCTGCCTACTCTTCCTCCCAACGCTCATGTACCGATTCCTCCTGCTTGTTATTTCCTCCGTGTTTTTCAGTGGCAAAATTCAGCCTATGCTGCTTTTTCCACCTCCTGCCTGTAACCTACTACAGGGGGGGTACTCCTTAACCTCTCCAAAGCTATGCTCTCCATGCATACTGTCCAGTGGTGCTAGTCACTGCTGTCCTGGCTACCCTGGCCAGAGCATCCTGACCCCAAGCAGGATCTCAGAGATGGGGCTCATGACACAGCTCTGAAAGGCTGGATTAAGGATCTGACCTCAGGCCATGACTCTGAAAGCTTTGGGATGCAGCAGGCTTGTTTCTTGCCTAGCCTGGGGGCTTGGTCATGTTTCCTCAAGCTGTCAGAGCTGCTGGTGAAAACTCAGCTGGATGATGTGGCTGGGCGGGGGCACCAGGGCAGCAGTGAGTGCTGTACATCAGCCACACAGTGCCTCAGCTCCTGGTTGTGTTGGGTTTGGCAAAATGCACCACATGAATGAGAGTCCTGGCTCTTGCCTGACTGCCAGCCCTCGTAGCCAAGCCCTGAGTCCCTTTGCCAGTTTCAGCCAACATGACTTGGAAACCTTTATGGGTGTTATTTCCCCATTGTGAGAGCCTGAGAACCAAGTTGGTGCCTGTTCAAAGGCTGCAAGTTCAGCTGAGTCACATGGTTAGCCACTAGAGAACCTACACAGGGCTTCAGGAGCCCTGGCATCCTCAGCTCTGCTCAGGGACATCCTCCACTTGAAACAAAACACCAACAGCATCTCTGTCTGAGCCACAGATGCTTGAAATCCAGACAGAGAGGGAGCACCAAAGTCCTCCCTCTGCCAGGGACCACAGACTTCTCTCCCTGGAAGAGGATGAAGGCTGGTGATGGTAGGGTCCTTCCACGCTGGCAGCGAGCTCCCAGCCTTGACAGCATCACAGAGGTGCTGTATTCTTCAGGGGCAGCAGTACAAGTTGTCTTTTTTTTTCCCCTGCCTTTGGGAGCTGTGAGTTGAGACTTAATCATGTTTATAGGCACAGGGTCTTCCCAAGCATGCTGGACCCTTGTGGTGCCTGTGGCAGGCTGCTTCCTCACCACTGCCTCTACACCATACACAGCCTAGACATCACACTGCCTGCTCTGAGGCTGCTGGGGCCTTGAAAATCAGCCTTAATTACAAAAAAAAGCCCCCCAAATGCACTCAGCTTAAGATATCTGTCTGTGCAAAAGAAAAACCGAGGAGCTCCTCTGATTTTCAGGGGTTGTATTTTCCAGCATAATTAAAAAAAAAAAAAAAAAACAAAAAAACAGCACCATAATTGGCTTTTAGTTTTTCCAGGGGTAGGGGTTTTCTATGTTATCTCAGAAACTAAATCTCCTATATAACAGGAGCTCTTCAGAAAGATGCATTGTGAGAGCACAGAGAAAGCCTGGGATACTGTGCTGGTGGGCAGAGGGTGGTTGGGATGTGCTGTACCAGATGTTGAGGAGTACAGACGTGGCAGTTGACCCTTTTTGGCAGCCTTTTTGCTCTGCATATCCCTGCTGCACTTGGAGCATCAGGGACAGCTCATGAAACATCTCAACTCAAGGACGTTTGAATGAAGGGGGACCCAAAATAGCCTGAGACATGAGAAGGGTTGGGGATGGAAAAAAAAAAACCCACCCAGTAATAACTTCTCCAGAAGTGCTATATATAGACTGATTTGGTGACTTCTGGAAAGAAAGAGCTATGAAATCTGAATGGCAGCTCTGGCTTGACATCCTGAGCTGAGCCTTCCCTGGGATGCTGCCTTGCAGAGGGGAGCTGGCTGGTATGTGCCCCCAGAACATCCCTGTGCTCTTGCTGGGATTGTCCCAAATCTGAGGGTATGAAGGGAACACAAATCCCAGACTTCCACAAACTGGGACAAGGGGAAGCAAGCCCTATTCCTGGTTGTGTAAATTTGGTTTAATTTCATATGCTTCCTCAGGACTCTCAGAGCAGAAACTGGGTTTTTCTTCTCTATTGTCTTTACTGCCCCATCCCCTCTGCAAACATTTGAAATTTCCACTTGGAATTTTGTAAGTAGCCCTCTTTTACTATACCTTTCTCAGTGTGCTGGAATTTGGTATTTGCTTCCCACCTCACCCTCTCTGTATATGGATTTGGAAAGGAAAGCTCACCCTGCACCATCCCTCTCTCCACAGGTTATCCTGAAGGACCTGGAACTGCTGGCTGAGATTGCTTCTTCCCCAGCAGGACAGACAGAGGAGGGGCACAGTCCCTCCGATGGCTCCGATGTGCGACCTGGCCCAGTGGAGCTTCATGTCCCAGCCAGGCCTGGCCAGCTGAGCTCCTCCAGTGAGTGCCTCCCTGCTCCTGGGCTCTCCCCATGTTCCATGGCACCAGTCAGGTTTGCTCAGGCAAAAGGAGAAGCTTATTTTATAGTAATAAATCAGTGTCTTCATCCCCACCCAGCATGGTTTGGGAATCGAGTCTGCCATGGCACAGACCAGGGTGCTGCTTTTATTCTTGCTGCTTTTTCCTCTAGTTTGTGTTTTGGGGATTTAGGGCTCAGTTTAGCAGCAGGATGCCCCAGAGGCCAGTGGAGAGATGTCATTGTTGTCCTATTTTTTATGGGACCTTGGGCTCCAGCCTCTTTTCTCCTTCTAAAAGCCCTCAGAGCCCTAGAATCAGTGCAGGATAAAATGCTGGCTGCAATCCCAGATCTCCAAAACATCCATAGATCTGCAGAGGGATCCCTGTGCCAGGCTGCCCACATTGGCTATGAACTGTTATGTTGCTCTGAGTGTCTGGCAAAACCTCAGGAGAGAGATGAAGAGGGACGATCCTATTTTCTGGGGACTTGGGAGATGAAAAAAAAAAAATAACCTTTCATTAATTATCCTGCACATGGGGAAATTTTTTTCACCTTCCCTTGTCTGTGGTTCATGCTTTACAGTTGCTTGGCTTCTCCTTCTCCTCCTCTGCTGCTATTTAAGAGCCTCCCTGTTGTACTCCCCAGGCCAGGTCGTCCCAGCCAAAAGCACGTTTCATGTGAGCTTTGGATTGC
Organism: Molothrus ater; assembly: GCF_012460135.2. Lineage (NCBI taxonomy): Eukaryota > Metazoa > Chordata > Aves > Passeriformes > Icteridae > Molothrus > Molothrus ater. The sequence goes on along the minus strand of NC_050489.2, from coordinate 13,596,385 downwards.
AACCCGAGCACTGAGCCAAGGCTGCCTCTCCCTGCAGAGGATGCAGCCACAGGGCCTTGCAAAATCACCACCAGAGTGAGAGGCTTTGCTTTCCCATCTTCAGGCTTTGTTTTCTCTGAACATCCTGGATCACTCACCCCTCCCTCGTCTTATAAATGTCTGCACCAGCAACCAGCTCAGGTCTTTGGCTGTTCAGGGTGGGATTTTTTTTTTTTTGTGGATCTACCTGTTTTCTTGCTGGCAGCTTTTCTCTGCAATGGAGAGGTGAGGGCTGCAGAGCTAGTGACCTCCCTGAGCTTTCTGCAAGTCTCATCCATCCTCCCACTGTCAGAAGTGAGACTGCCTGGGTGGAGCAGCTCCTGCAGCACTGGCCAAGCAGCTGAGGAGCTGCAGTTCAGCTCGCACTGATGGTTGTCTGAGGTTTCCTTCCTTCTGGATGATCTAAAAATAGCAGGCTGGATGGCGTGGATCCTAACGACTGCCCTGGCCCCTGTTAGCTATCTGGAAGAGCAACTTGGCTTCACTTACTCAAGTGTAACCTTTAAAAAGAGTCTGGCTCTCCCCTCCTGGAGTAGATCTGCTGGAGCCAGAGCTCCTGTTGCCCCAGGGTGGGACAACTTTCCCCCACACAGGTCCTAGTGGGATCTGGCTTCCTCACCTATTTTCTTCTTTCCTATAATGCACCAGAAAATTGTTCCTTAAGAATTTATTTGGAGCTGAGCTTTGCAGGGTCATTGGCTTTTAACCAAAGGCAGATGTTTTTGGGGAGGGGAAAAAGGAGCTGGTTCATTGGCCTTGGGTGTTTATCATGGCCCCAGCCCCGTCTGGCTTTGACCACCCAAGGCTGAGACTGGATGGGCTGCTGGGGAGTTCCCCCAGGGAAACTGAGGGTCAGAGCTGGGCCAGGACCTTCCTGGATTATGCCTGGAAAATCAGAGGCTCCTGAAAAATACTCCTTTTGCCAGAGGATTGCTTTTTGGAGCAGAACCAGTGGCCGGTGGAAATCCCCATGTCTGAGCATGGTCCCAGGCGGTGAGAGCGAGTGAGCCAAAACTCTGCCATTCCCAGGCAAAAATCATGAGGTGATGGCAACAGAGAGAGGGTATACCCCTTTCTGGAGTCACTGGTTTTGTACTGGGATATATGGGATGGTTCCCTAAGGTGCTGTGGTTTGGACAGTGCTGTATTGGCAGTAGGATGGATGCTGTTTCCCCATTAGAGTGGGGGCTGCAGGGTCCCAGCACTTCTCCCCTGGGTTAAATCTCTGCATTCTCTTCATCCACTTCAGACTGAGTTGCCATTGAAGCCAGCAGTGGGAAGAGAGCTGCTGAGCTATCCCAACCCAAATCCTCTTCTATCCCAGAGGCCCTTCCAAATGTGCAGTTGGTGGCTTTGCAGGTAAACAAGCAAGGTCACCCTTTGAAATCCTTGAGCTCGTGGCAGATTTCCTGCTGTGCTCTCTGTCCTGGCACTCCAGGCTTTGCTAGCCAAGCAGTAAGGGCAGGAGTGGAGGTGGAAGGGGCCAGTGCCCCCATGGTCTTCCCCGCGTTTCCTCTCTCTCCCTTTCTTCCCTCGGGATGTGTTTATGCAGTTGTTTCCCTGCCATTGAGTTTGGTTTCCTTCAGATGCTGGTTGATTAGTCAGGAAAGCTGTGTCCCACTTCCGCAGCCCGTTCCCAGCTCCAGTTTTTATTTAGCCACTTTGTTCTCTGGTTACGTAAGGTCAGCTGCCCTCGACGCCTTCCCCGAGCACAATGAACTGGGGCCAGCCCAGCTCAGCACTGCCAGGGAGACCCAGCATCTCCTCCTGACCTGCTCCGACTGCCCTGGGAGAGGGTGGCTGGTTTTGGCCTCCAGGAGTGTCTCCTTGGTACCTTCTGCCCACTTTTCCAGGGATAAGGGCTGCAGGGCTGTGCCCAAGAGCTTCCCAGTTTTTGGGGTGATTGTGCAAATGCCAGTCTGGTCAGTACAATGGAAATCCATTGCTTGCTTTGCTTTGGGAGTGTCTTTTCTAACCCTGTAGAAGTTGAGACAAGTAGCAGATGACCTGAGAGTGGTTGTCACCAAGGTGAGCAGGTCAAGGGAGGTGGTTCTGTGCCTTTACTCCATTCTGGTGAGACCTCATCTGGAAGACTGCATCCAGATCTGGGGCTGTCAGCACGGGAAGGACATGGACCTGTCGCAGCAAGCCCAGAGGAGGTCACAGAGATGATCAGAGGCTGGAGCACCTCTACTAAGGAGACAGATTTGGAGTTGAGGTTGTTCAGCCTGGAGAAGGTTCCAGGGAGACCTTAGAGCCTCTTCGAGTGCCTGAAAGGGCTCCAGAAAAACTGGACAGGGACTTGGGATAAGGCATGGAGTGACAAGACATGGGGGAGTGGCTTCAGGCTGAAAGAGAGTAATTTTAGATTAAGTATTAGGAAGAAATTCTTTATTGTGAGGATGGAAAGGCACTGGAAGAGGTTGCCCAGAGATGTGAAGTGCCATCCCTGGAAGTGTTCAAGGCCTGGTTGGATGGGGCTCTGAGCAACCTGGTCTAGTGGGAGGTGTCCCTGCCCATGACAAGGGGGTTGGACTAAATGGCCTTTAAATGTCCCTTCCAACTCAAACCATACCATGATAGGTGGAAGCCCTCCAGCCTCATCTACAGCTCTGCTCTTCACGAGAGACAAAAGCTCATTCCAAAAGGATGCTAGACCAGCTGCTGCCTTGCACAGGGTAACTCTTGCACACATCTCTTCCTTCCTTTCTGCACAGCTTTGTAAGGTGAAGCAGTTACAGCCCTTTGTTTCCTCTCCAGCTTGGTCCGGTCTCTCCTGCCTGGCTTCCTGCCGGAGGTGATGGGGACAGTGCTGCTCCCTCTGAGCACCTCACGCTATAGGATGTTTACTGGGAGTCTGATTCCATATGTGGAGTCACTAATGTGCCTGAGGTCACTGGTTTCCACTGGCAGACCATGGAGATCCCATAGAGTCAGTAGATTACCCTGGAGGAGACTGCTAGAAGTCCCTCAGAAATATAGTCTCTTGAGTTTAGTCTTGCTGTATCCCCCCTGGAGAACATGCAGCATTCCAGAGTGGACATACTCTGTTTTAGGGGTTTGCTTTTGACATATCTTTGGGAGGATTTTATTCTCAGTGAGCCAAACCTCTCCCTTTTTGTTGTCTGTCTGACACAACTTCAATTGTGTCATTGTAGATCTGCAGAGGTGGCAGCGTATGACAAGGTCTCAACTCCAGACAGTCTGTAAAATGTTAGGGCAGCCTCTGCAAACATCAGGTGAGAGTCTGTAGTGTGCAGGAGGTCCATGAAAGGTAGAAAAAAGGTGACTTCTTGTCAGATGGCTCAGATTTGCTAAACTGCTATTTCCAGTGTTAGAGAAGGATAAAAGTGAAACCCTTCCTTACTCATCCTCCCCACAAAAGGCAGTGAGGCAGATGACATCACACCATTAACCACTTGCTCTTGAAGGAGCCAGTTTCCAACAGCTTTTGTAGAATCAGGAGTGTGACAGCAGGGACCACAGGAGCCAAGCAGGCAGGAGAAAAGAGAGCTGTCCTGAGTGCTCCAAACTCAGCAGTGTGGTTCCTGATGTTTGGTGTCTGTGGCATCTCTTTTCCTACTGGCATGAAGCTGTTCAGGAGTGTTGATTGTCAAAAACACTCTTCTGCTTCTTGAGGAGGAGAGGAATTTGAAAGAAAGGCTGATCTGTTTGTTTTCCTGGATGCAGTCTAATAGAGGAGCTGGGATGCCTTGGAAAGCCCCAGGAGAGACCATCCAGATGTAGTGTTAACTCGCCTGGCGTGCCTCCAGGTATCCATCCCTCCTGAGATGGTCACAGCACACAGCCAGCCAGAAAGCCTGGGGATTCCCAAATAACAGCTGGGATTACTGATTTGTAGTGGTGGACAAAGGAGAAGTTGATGGTGTAGATAAATCACTCGTAGCCAAGCCTCCTTTGGAGTTACTTTGCTGGGCTGCCTCAGTTTCCCAAAGATGTGAGGAATTTGTGGGGTGAGGTGAGGAATGAGGTGAAAAACAAACTAGCAGAGTGAATATTGGTGTGAAAACAGCCCAGCAAACCCCATTGCTGCTCATTCCTTCAGGTTGTGTTCTGTATACTTCACCTTTCCATGCAGGAGCCTCAACCCACTCTAAGCTCACCATGAAGCTTATCCATTCCTGGTTTGAATCTCTGCTGGGTACTTTGTGCCTCTGAACAATGGCTGAGCTATACCCTTGTTGCATTTTTGCTTATTGATTTACCTTAGCAAAGAAAAATGGGGCAGTAGTGAACTGCTAACCTTACTAGGAAAACCATCAAGATGATCATTGCCTGCTGCCTTCCTCCAAGGCAGCCGTGAGCACAGACCCTGCATAAGGTGGGGGAGAGCAAGGAGCAGCAAAAGTTTCATTTGGCATCAAAATATGTACCCCAACCCATCTGGGACCCCCTTTCTGTCGAGATGTTGAAGTCTCAGGAATTACAAACCCATGGCTCTTTAGCCAGGTAGGTAGGGGAGAAATATCCCTGTGTGTCCAAGCAAAACCAGGCTGAGCACAGCTCCTGGCTGTACAATCCAGAATTTTGGTGGGTTTATTTCGTCAGCAGCATCCTGTGCTCTGGAAAGGGGAGAGTGGAGGTTTTCCAGAGCCCAGCTGAGCTGCCGACATGTTCACATCTGTTTCCAGCTACGCCCTGCGCCGGCTTTCTGGGAGGAGGAGGGGAGGATTTGCCTTTTTTACGGCTCTATTTTTATCCTGCTCCGCGAGGCTTCACCACTCCGTGTTTGCAAAAGCTAAAATTCAAAACATCCTGGGGAAGGCTGCCCGGGGGAGACGCTGCACAGATTCCCACGTCGCTGCCCGGGGTTTCGCCGAGCACCATCTGGCAGTGCCGACTCCCACGCCGCTGGCGCTCGGGCCGGCTCAGGGCTCATGGACCAGCTCCGGCTGCCGCCGGGTTTATCCCTGCTGCTCCCAGAAGAGCTGGGGGGGAGATCATTCTCTGGGCTGAGCTGGAAACATGATGCCTTGGGGAAAACACTCGGGTGGGAAGGATGCTTGGCCTCGCCAACTCTTAGCTTACCCTCCCTATATCCGAGCTGAAATTGCTTCAATTAGAGATTGCGGTAAATCATTTTAGCTAAACCACCGCAAATACCCTTGTGGATACTCTTTAACCAGCTTACCCAGCTTTAGCTCGCTTCGGAAAGGATTCAATTCTGCTCCAATCTTATTTCAATTTGGTGTCAATGGAGTTAAGCAAGTCCACACCGGTTTTAATTAAGACTAGTTTGAAACCAATTATAGTAAATTAATAGAAGTTATGTTTTATGCCAGGGTGAAGTTCAGAACTTTGTGGCTGAGATAGGAAAATCCAAGTTCGTGTCGCAGTCTGCCAGGCTCACCCGGAGCAATGTGGGGACACTTTGGATACTGTAGGTCTCGACACAGCTCAGCCCATCAAGCAGCCAGACAGCCTGAATGTTCCAGGGTGATGTACAATATATATTTATAAGGGCCTTAATATAGATCCCTAATTGCCTGTCTCGGTTGATTTATAGTGTGGCCACGCAGGCGATGGGAACAGCGTGAGCCGCTGGTGAGCGCTCAGGGATGCACTGGGGGTTTGCAGACATTCGCTGTGCTCCACTCGAGCTGGCACTCATGGCTGGGGGAACAGATGTTGGTATTGACTTAGATGATCCAAGAAGCCTGCTTGTGTCCCTGGCTCTACCCCAGTCTGTGAAGGGAATCTGGGGAAAGGATTTGTTAGCCTGGCATGCTGGGATGCAGAAGGTTGCTGTAGCCATTGATAGGACGAGGGATAATAGTGTAAAACTGACAGAATATGTTTAGCTTAGCTATTAAAAAGAAATTCTTTATTGTGAGAATGATGAGTTACTGGCACAGGTTGCCAAGAGAAGGTGTGGCTGCCCCATCCCTGTAAGTGTTCAAGGCCAGATTGGATCAACCTAGTCTAGTGGAAGGTGTCCCTGCCCATTGTGGGGGGGTTGGAACTAGATGAGCCTTAAGATCCCTTCTGTGATTCAATTATAAGGACCCAGGCTGATGTGGACTCACTGCGGCCATATAGCTGCAATTCCCACATGCCTTTTGTTATGTTTCACTGCTCTGATGTTCCTCTGGGCCCAAAATTCCCATTTTGTTCCTATTCTAGTGGATGTCTGGACTGAGTTTCATCATTGCTCTAAGCATGGATCTTTCTTCTTCCAGCTCCCTCCTCCACACCAGATTAAAAAAAAAAAAAAAAAAAGCAGCAGAGCTGTGACGTGCCACCAGCCCCAGCTACGTTAACAGCAGATCTGGCAGGTTACAGATCTGCAAAGTCTTTTGCTTCAGGGGAAGGGGGAGAGGTGCAAGCTTCAATTAATTATGCCACAGTTTTCTTAACACTTCTTCCTGCTTGTCTCTCGTGCTTCAGAGAAAACACTTGACAAGCTGCTCCTACAGTTCTGTCGGGCTGGGAATGCCACTGTGCTGAGCTGTAACCCGCAGGGCAGCAAGCTGAGCTCTGGGCTACGCCAGGAAGGGTTACACCATGGCACACAAGGTGCCAGCCACTTCCTAGACATCCTGTAAACAGAGCAAACGGGAAGTTTGGAGGATTGGGAGGCTTTGGAAAAGAACTGCTTTGCCTGCTTGGAAGAAGTATTGCCTGTTTAAGCTCCATCTGAGGTTTGGTTGAGCGTTTTACAGCCTGGCAGACCCCAATACCCTGGTTTCTCACTCCCAGCATTAGCCCTAGAGAGCACTGGCAAGGCTGCTCTGGCATGGTGTGTCACAGTGGAAACCTTCTTTAGGAACATGCAGGCATAGCTCCTGTGCACCAGGTGGGCAGAGGATGGAGAGAAATGATCCTTCTGGAGTTCAGTCTCATTGCTCCCAGAGGCAAAGGATGGTGAAAAGGCTCCCTGGAGTAGGCATACTCACATGTTTTCTTCTAGGAAAAACAGGGCACAGACTTGTTTTCACCATCTCTGTATCCCAGTTCTTCCTTGCTTCCAGACTGGGCAGAAGGGTCCAAGGTTCAGGAACCAGTTGATGGAAGGCAACAGCAGTACTGAAGGTCCTGCAGACTAGCTGGGATCTGATCCCCGAGGCAGTTCTGACTTTTGGATACTCAGCTGATCCAGCAGGTCGTTCCTAGTCTCCAGCTGAAGATACAGGAGATGCTGCTCCACTTCAGAGCACATATCTAAAGGTGCTTGTGGCTGGTCTGTCTTGCAGCCATACAGCTCCATACAGCTTTGTCCTGCGCACAGCAGAAATGCTGGTCCTGTGAGGGAGGAGAAAAATTGCTGCCTCCTCCTCTTTTTCCTTTGGGATGTGTTTTAGGATATGTAATGTTTGGCTGGAAGACATGCAAGATGACAATGAGGCAGAAAGTTGGCTTTGCTTTGTAGAGGGAACACTGTGCCATTGATGCTGCTATGGGGCTCAGAGAGACTATTTTTGGGGTCTTGAGAAGAGAGAAACTCCAAGATGAGAACTTGCCCCAGACAAGCTACAGCACTGGAGCATTGTTAGCTGGTGGGAATGAAGATGGGATGTCCTACCTGCTGCTAGTTCGTATTGCAGCGCAGCCAGGTTTGGATGTCTCAGCGTTGCTGAGAAAATGGGCAAGAATGTCACTTTGCAGCTTTGAAAGACAGTTTCTGCCTGGTCCTCACCTGCCTTCCCAGGCTCTGCTGGGAGAGGTTTCAGGCTGAGCTGCAGCAGGCACAGTGGGAAGGCAGATCTGCCCCATGTCACCTCCAGACCGTGTCTCTGCTCCCTTTAGAGCAGTGCTGAGCAGCTGTAGTGACGACACGTGGGGCATGGCTGCATTTTCACACTGGGTGCTCCCTGCCTTCCAACAAACACACCTTTGTTATGGAGCACATTGGCTCGGCTGGATCCCTTTTTTTTTCCTTTGCCCAGATCGTCTTCCGTGCAGCTGAGGGGAAACATGATGCGATGGTGAACACTTGTGCTCGGGGAGCTGCTTGCCTCAAAGCCTGGTTTGGGGTTACAGATATACCAAGGGGTGGGTCAACACACAGCTCCAGCAGGAAGAGGACACCGGGTTCTGGTCAGGATGACCTTGTATTTCATTTTCCTTTTTTTTGGCTCTGTATGTTCTCTTAGATGTTAAATCCAAACCTGGGGAAGCTGCCCTGCATGAATCTCTTGTGTATCATTGGGAGAGGCAGGATAGAAAACAGACCAGCAGCTTTTCCATCAGCTTTCCTGGGCTTTGGCAGCTTAATTACATCTTTAATTGGCTGCTCCGTGCTCCGCTGAGTGTCCATAGAAGCAGACAACATCCATAAATCAAACTGCTCAGGTTTCCTTTGGTTATCTGATGGAAATAGTGTGTGGAGAGTAGCCTTGGGGTGCTCGTGTGTGCTGGCTTCTCTCCTTAGCACAGTTAGATGTGGCCTTTCTGAAGGAGAAATTAGGAAGAGAGCTCCCCTTTTTGTAGAGTCGCCTTTGAAATGCTCTCTCCAAACATTTGCTTTGAGCGCTGTCCTGCTAAATAAACCATCTCCCCTGGGGTTTCACTGTGGGAAAAGCAATCTTTACCTGCCAGCTCCCTGCTCTTTTGTTTGGAGGGGATATTTCCCTGAGCTGGCAGCTGCCCCTTTCCCTGCCAAGAGTCTCAGACCAGGAGAATCCCTAAGCCTGGAGCTCTGCTGTGGTTTGACCAGTACTTTATGGTAGCCCTGGGGCACATTGTATATGACACTTGTACCAAGTGGCTCCTGCTCAAGGAAAATCACATCACCAAGTGTAAACCAGTGTCTGTGACACACACCATGAATGTGTGTGTCTGCCACTACATGCACACTGGGCTTGGGGCATCTGTGGCTTGTGGGGTTGGATTACAGGCTCTTCAACTCACCAGCAATCTGCTGGTTTTGGGATGAGTGTACATGCCATATCTGAGGAGATGGGATTGGTTCAATTTAGAGCCTCAGGCACTCCTTCTTCTAGCAGCTACTGAAGCTGAATAGCTCTGAGATGAACTCACAAAAATCCCATTTTAACCCCAGGTGCTGTTTCCAGGGCTGTGACCACCATAAAATGTTTTCTCTTGCGCTGGAGAGAGCTATGACAGGGCTGGCTCTGCTTGAACCAAGCAGATGTGGTCATATGAGGCTTGAAAATCTTTCCATGCCCCTGCCTTTGTCATCTCAGTGCTGTGACCATGTGATAAGAATGTCTGCTCTCTCATGAAGGCTTTGGCAGCAGGGCCCTGGCAGCTCTACATTGCTCTCCCCTTGCCTCCCCAGGTACAAAAGGCCTGGAATGCTCACCCTCCACCCCCACCATGAACTCCTACTTCTACAAGTTCATGATCAACCTGCTCAAGCGCTTCAGCACTGAACGGAAACTCCTGGAAACCAGAGGAGCCTTCATCATCAGGTCAGAGCACCCCACCAGCCTCACTGAAGCCCCTGAGCACCCCTGGGATGGGTGGGACAGGGATGGCAGGGTCAAGCAGCCCAAGTACTACATTCATTCAGAGCCAAAACCATTTCCTCAAGCTTCCCTCGCACTCCAACAACGCTTTTGGAGCAAATGGGATTTGCCTTTCACATGTCAAGGCACCATATTTCTCTCTCCCATCCCCGGAGGCAAAGTGGCTCCTTATTAAACAATGTTGTCAGAGCCTGTTTCGTTAAGAAGCAACTAGACCAGCCAGAGCAGGAGACAGGCTTGCACTCAGAGTGCCAAGCTGAGTGAATCCCTCCAGCCGGCTTGGCAAGATGCTCACCCATCTAAAGCCATGTGTTTCAATGCATAGAGTTGGGAGATTTTGCTTCAGCTTTTTAAGGAGAGGCAGGAGCTGGAGAGCCAAATGTTGTGGAGGCTGGAATGCCAAGTGTCGTGGCAGCTGGCAGGCAGTCATCTTTATTGCAATAAAATCTGGGTCAAGGGATATCCATTCCTCAGCTCGCTGGGAAATAACAGGGTTAATGTTCGAGGCAAGGTGGAGAAATCAGTGAGGAGGTTGGTGGAATCAGCTGGCAGGACCCTGGGTTTTCCTCCCTTGCTTTCAGGGATGTGGCATCAAAATGAACAGGGGAAGAGTGCGAGATAAAAGCCATGCTTCTGTGGGAGAAAAGAGCCACCTCTCCAAAGGCACAGGGGTGTGCCAGGTACTGATGAAGAGGTCCCGTCACTGCAGTGGGAAAATACAGCATGCAGAGTTCCCAAAATTTGCTATGCTGAGCTGGGTGTGGAGTTGTATCTGCTTAGACAGCAATTTTTGGCCTAAGTGCGGATTCATCCCAGAGACAGTATCCCACTCTGAGTGTCCACCCTCCTCTCACCAGTCAGCACAGCCCCTAGGATAAGCCACCTTGGCAAGGAAGTGGCCTCATGCTGTGTTAGGGAAGTAGGGTGACCAGAGTGACAGTGAGCCTGGGCAGGGTCCCATTTAAAAGCTCTCCTGTACCCTCCAGCTTTTTCCCTCCAGCTCTGGCAGGAGGAGCCTTGGCTGGCAGGCCCAGCTTTCCCAGCAGCCAGCCAGAGGTGCGGTGGGACTGGCTCACAGCAGCTCGGCAAGCTGAGGCTTTTTTCAGTGACTCATGCCCCAAAAAATCTGGTAAAGCAAAAAAAAAAAAATTAAAAAATAGATGACTCTGTCCTTTGTCAAGTCACGTTGTTGCTCATATGGGGTAGATGCAGGACTGGAGCCAAAGTGGTGGTTCTGGGAGGGTGAGCCATGCCCTCAGGTACCAGTGATTAACTCTGAAACCTACCGATGGCAGGTAAAAGACTGGTGTAAACTAACATCTCTGCTGCTTCCAGAAAGAGCAAGATGAAAATAGAGGAGAAAAACTTTTACAGGACTCTCTGGCAAAGATTGATCTCTTGCTGGAGAGTCTCAGTGAATGTGGGAGCCTCATGGAGCTATTTTTAGCCACTTTTCAAATTGAAGCCGTATGCGCGTTCCCACGTTACATCCCTCCCCTGTCCACAAGCCAGCTCAGCTGTTTTGCACAGCAGGGTGAGAAGCCAGCCTCATGTTTGACTTAAGAGATGCTGGTGATGTTTCATTCTGAGCTGAAGAGTGCAAGGGGGATGCTTGAGAGACTGGGACAGCATCTGCTGAAGTGTGGTCCAGGACCACTGCTGCCTCTTTCCCAGGCTGGCCTGGGAACACTTAAAGAAGGAAGGAAAATAGACCTGTTACGTTTAGGCAATGATTTCCAGCTGAAGGATTAGTGTTCACAGGAAAGGGAAATGGAGGACAGGGTTTTATTCAAGCACAGCACAGCAGTTTTCCCTGTCACATTGCTGGTGGGCAAATTCAAAGGTCCATGAGGTCACGTAGGGGATCTGCAATTAAAGGCAGTTTATTTCTAATCCAACTCAAGTTTGTTCATGCTTGGTTTCTGACTCTGAAAGGACTTTAGTCACTCTCCTGATATGTCCTCAGAGTCCCAGAGACAGAGGTTATAGTACATTGCATGCTTGAGGATGGGAGTGGGGTTTGACCAGTGATCTCTGCAGGAGGTGGGACCATCTCTTGGTCTGTAAGGATCTGTGGTCCCCAAGACAGGTAAGACTGCTCCAGAGCCTGCCTGATGCTGGGAGATGGGTGAGAGAAGTACCTGCAGCCCTCACTGGCAGAATTCACCCTTGAAGCCTGGCTCAGGCAGAGATAGGGGCTCTGATGGGTGGTCTCACCATCAGTAACCCCAGTCCCAAGGTAGGTATCTCGAGATGCTTTGCCAGAGAAGACAGTGTGGAGCTAAGTGGAAACGCAAACTTCCTTCAAAATAACAGGGAAACAGCTCCAAAAACTTCTGTCATTCATAAAGAAGTATCCAGGGAATTTTTTCTCCTTTGCCTGTGACTACCAGGCTGATGATAACCCAACACTGGCATGTGGTCCCTCTGCCAGCACTGTTTGTGCATCAAAGGGATGGATTAGACTGCTGCCTTCCCAAGTGGGATCCAATGCCCATCAAACCATGGTGATGCCTTATCTGTGCCAAGGGCTTTAGGATTAAGATCCCCTCAACGCAAGCAGACCTCACAGAGAGAAAGTCTATGGCTGTGGTGGAGCTCACATGCCCAGCTGAGCCCCAGCAGGAGAAGCTGGACTTGATGATCCTTGTGGGTCCCTTCCAACTCCCTGTCATCTATGACCTGTGAGAAAGGAAGAGCAGCATCCAGGAGAAGGCTCTTCAAAGCTGTTTAGATGCCTCGTTAATGTCTGAGCGAAGGATTTGCTGAGGGGATTGCAGTGGTACGAGTCCCATAGAGTCTCATGCTGTCCCACCCCTCTCCCCTTGGGGAAGGAGGGAAACCTGCTCCCATGATCTCTTCCAAATATTTTTTTTTTTTTATTTGGCATCAGTTTTGTGCATTGCAGCTGACAGGGCTCCTTTGGGGGTCTGTTCTCTCTTACTCTGTCACTTGTGACCTTTTTTAGGCTGGAAGCCACTAAAAATTAATCTGCCTTCAAAACTAAGAATACCAAGTGCTGCCTTCTCCTCTCAAGCCAGGCATGCTTCCACTCAGACATTGCTCCTAAAGTGTTGTCAGAGGCAGGAGCATCAGTTACCTCCCACCTTGATAAGCACATCTGAGGCCTGCCACCCTTCTCGCTAATTGCCCTGGCTGGCACGTGGCCGTCCTGGATTCACCAGAGCCCTTAAGCAAGAAGCAAATATTCCCATTCAGCTGCTGACCTCTTGGAGCAGCAGAAAAATGCGGAGGAGCTTCCAAAGCATCACATGGCTCCTTGGAGCAGCAGGCTGTCCTCCAGGCAGGAGCCCTGTGCAGGGAAAGCTGCTTGGCCGGTCAGGAGGCAGGCAGCAGAGCGGCACCGAGCTTTTCAGCTCACACTGAGATTTGCAGGCTGGATTAAATTCCTGTTGGTTGGTACCGGTGCAGTGGGATGGGGGGATTAAGGGGGAGGTTAAGCCCTACTGCATGGACATCAGTGTTGCTGCTCAGAGCACAGTGTGAGGAGAGGGCTGGCTGTCCTTGCAAGGAGCTGTCTTCTCCCCTCAAGCAGCCCCCAGGGCTGGTTGTGCAGTTCCTGTGCTGTCCCCAGGGTCAGGCTGAGCTCCAGGAGTTGGTTCAACTAGCTAAGTCAAGCCTAGCACCAAAGCAGCTGGCATTTTGCTGCTCTCTGAGATGGAACAGCTCAGACATTCATGGCTGATGTACCTTGCCACAGCAAATGAACCCTCTGGGGTATGGGATGTGCTTGAGTGGCTGGAGACATCCCTATGCATGTCGTGTGTGGATGCTTTGAAGCACAAGGCTTAATTTTGAAGCCCAGCAAGGCCATTTTCTTGCAGAGCAGTGGCACCCTGGGGCAGAGAGGACGCCTGAGTCAGCACTTTGCTCCTCAGGCACAGCCTGCACGCAGGGGTTGTCTCAGCTTGTTTTATAGAGCTGTTAAATGAACCTCCCCACTGCCTGGCACTTTCTCACAGGGTGTTTTCTGAGGTTAAGCTGCTTGGAAGAGGCCCTGGCATGACTTTTCAACCACCTGGCATGTGATGTACCTGGTGAGACTTGTCCATTGACTGGGGATGGTCCTTGGCCTTTGGGGGTATGCTTGAACCCCAGTCCCCAGTGGGGACTGGCCAGGAGGGCTGGCTGGCTCTGCATCCACTCTGGAAGACACAGGCTGGAGCATATAAAGGTTGTTCAGCCAGTTTATGGCATTAGCTGCAGAGCTGGAAAATCCCAAGTCTCGTGATGGGGCCACAGATTTATACTTCCAGCAGACGGGAAAAGATCACCTGGCTGGAAATTCTGACTGTTCTTGAGATCTCAAAGCCCTGCTGGGATGAGGCCAGTGGAGAGCTGGATAATGAGGGCAGAGCTGAGGGCAAGGACTGGCAGGTCACACTGGGTGCATGAAGGGCTGTACAGATGCCCTCGAGGCTGGGGTGGCCAGTCCCTCTTTTTGGGCATGATAGGGCTCTTCTGCCTCTGAGAGTCTGACTGTACAACACCAGTTTCTCAACACTGAAAGTATTGAAAAAGACACAAAAGTGAGTTTGAACCTGCTAACCAGGATGAGGAGTCAGAGAGGAGGGGAGCAGAGGGCTGGAGGAGCGTGGAGCACCGACATCCATCCGATGCTCTTGGCAGGCCCGCAGTGAGGTGTGTGTTAAATCACTTCTGGCTGGCCTGCCTGGCATTCCCAGGGCCCTGCTCTGTCTGGGAGAGTGGGAAGGGAAGGGCTGCCTGCCAGCATCCCAGTGAGCAGGGCTGTCAGGAGGGAGTGGGATGGGGGTTTAGCTGCAGGTTTGGATAGCAAGGGATGCGCTGGGGATCCTATAAAGAGCCAGTGGGTGTTTGTTTTGGTAATAAGGGGGTACCACAACCACAGGATGCCTCTATACTGCAGTGAGCCAGTGTCCCTCCAGCCCCATCCTGCCTCTCACCTCATCCCTAACCTTGTCCTTTCCTCCTGCTGTGCTGTCCTCACTTCCCAGCCCCTCACTGGGAGAGGCTCAGGAGCTGGGGCTAACCCTCCTCTTCTGCCAGGCCTGGATGCTCTTGAGCTCCTCTGGACACACATTTTCCTTGAGCAAACACCCCAGTACCCCCTGATGATCTGGAGGCACCCAGTGCTGGGATGCAGGACCCACTCCTGCTCCTTCCTTTGGATGTGCTGATGCTGCCACTGTACCCCCTCCAGCTCCCATTGCCAAACCCATGCCCTGAAAATCCCTCTACAAGTGAATCAGGGCTGGAGGGGGGACATGTGTCACCTCTTCCTCTCTCCCACCCTCAGTGCCACTGCAATGCAGAACAAAACCTGCATTTGTTTTTGCGGGAACCATTTGGCTTGTACTCAGCAAAGTGCAAAAAAAAAAGAAAAGGAAAAAAAATGGAGGCTCTTTGATAAACTGTGATATGAACTCGGGTAAAATCCAAACAGCTGTGAGTGCTACAAGGGAAGCTTCTGTGTCGGGAGGCAGCGAGCCTGCGAAAATCCACTGCTCTGCCTGCCAGGATGCTCGCTGGCCGCCTGCCCTCCGGCTTTAATGAACTGTGCACTCGCCGTCCCCCTCCTCATGCCTCACCGAGGGGAGGAACAGGAGAAAGCTTTTTAGTTTGTGGTTTTTTTGTCCATTTGCAAAGCAGAAAGAGGGACTCCCTGTCACCCGAGGCCCCGGCCAGGCACAGGGTGATGGAGCAGGGTGCTGAACATGCCCAGTTCTGCAGAGGTCAGTGGCTTCTCCTCGCTCATCTCCAGCCCATTCCTCTGTGCCTCCTTTTAATTCTCCCTGCTCCCCAAAATCTCCTCTCCCCAGTTTGCCATGTAAAACCCCACGCCTGGAGATCCAGAACAGTGCTACAGTGATGTGGTGGCAAACAGGCTCTGCTTTCCTGCATTCTCCCTCTGCTCCAGACTTGCACTGTGAATGCCCTCCGGGGTCTCCTCAGGCTCCTATGGGATTTGGAAGGAAACCAGCAACCCTACTGTACCTCCAAAAGCCCCCAGCTCTCAAGTTGCCTCTTTTACATTGCACAGTGAGCTCCACAAGCCCACAGGAGCATGTGTTTATTGAGGTTTTAATTCACTGAGGCTCTGGGACATCATTCTGGACTCCCTGATACCCTCCCAGCCCCATGAAGCAGGAGCCAGAGGAGGGAAAACCCAGTTTCCACCAGAGTAGAGGTTGTCCCTGGAGTCACAATGCCCCAGCAGTCAGCAACAGCATGACCTTCACAAGGGAGGAGCCTGGTTGCCCTGTCAAAGGATTATCCCTGCTGGGAGAGCAGGAGCTGGGTCAGCCCTGGCCAGCTCCCTCCTGGGGCTGTATCCCCAGGGAAGGACAGGAGATGCTTCCACGGAGCTGCAGGGGCTGGATGAGCTGGGGTGCACCAGGTCCTGGAAATGAGTTTGCTGTGCTAACCCAGCAAAGCTGCTCCAGGAGCAGCCGTACTTGGAGTTGCTTGGAAGGGTTTGATGGGTTTTCCTGTAGAAAAATGGGAACCACATGTGAGCAGCAGTGGGCTGGGACTAATTTGGGTCAGTGAGAGGGTGGAGGGGAGGAAGGGGAAATGTGCATAGGAGAGGAAAACCCTCACAAAATATCCAAGTTCCTTCAAAGGGCAGGTCCCCAGGTAGGGATATCTGCTTCCTCCCAGCACTTTCCCTAGGATCACAGCAGGAATGCTGTGGAAAAGCTGGCTGTGGAAGGAGGGAGCAGGGAGAAGGCAAACTGGACAGTGGGGAGAGGAGCCCACAGCTTCCCTGCTTGCTGACCGTCATGTTCTGCAGAGCAGGGATTCAGCACAAGCAGCTTCCAAAGTCTCCCAAATTTTCTTTGCCTGGCTGATGGGGTGACGACCCTCATCATGGGAAAGCAGCTTAACCTGTCTGATTCTGCTGGCTGGGCTCGGATCTTCTGATGGTGCTTCCTTTTCTGGCTCTGCAGCTGTGACAACCTGGTTTATTCATCTTTGTGAAGGGAAGAGCCAGGACAGGAAATCAGGCTGAGTAGCAGTGTTTTTCCCCCACCTGTCTTCCAAGGGATCTTGCTCAGTTATCGCCAGGCACAGGGCACACTCAGTTAAATCTGAGCTCACGTCAGCCAGTGGGTCCAGCTGGGCACTGCTCCCAGGATGGGATGTCCTCAGATAAGATATCTCTGGATAGGACATCTTTAACTACCCACTGAAAGCATTGAGCTGTGCAAAAGCCACCTTGGTTGGAGTTCCTGCCATTCAGTGCTCCTTCCCTTCATGCATGAGCTGCTCCTCGTGTTCAGGTGCACCTGGAGCTGGTCCCCTCAAAGCACTGGGTGCTCTCTTATGGTCCTGGCAGGGCAGGGAGCATCCATCTGCTCTCCTCTCATGCATCTATGGGCCTTGGAGGGTTTGAGGAAGAAGGCTGCTCAGACTGTATCCCTTTTTGGGATCCTTCCAGGGATCCTGGCTCAGAAGGCAGGGCAGGCTTTGGGATCCAGTGCAATGCTGAGAGGCAGCGGGCACAGAGGCAAGCCTGGCACTAAAGCTGAAATAGCATCTGGGTTGTCTAAACCATGGCATAAATGGGGTATTTTTTCAGCTGACACTTGAGTAGGAAGTGCAACAGGGCTCACTGAGTTATGGGCACCTCCTTCCCTGAGCTCCAGGATGTGCTTGAGTTGTTGGCAGAAGAGACGAGGCAGCTTCACCTCTCACCCCTGGGTGTGCTTATCCCTGAGCCATGGGACACTGCCACCTCTTCCCAGCCCCTCTTTTCCTTCCTTCTGGAAAGCTTCACTCTCAAACACAGAGTGTATTCCTGCCATAGTCTATCCCTCTGCTTTCTGAGGTCTAGAGATAGCCAGCAGGACCATTTTCCCTCAAATTTGCCTTCCCTATATGGCCATCCAAAGGCTCATCCATCTCTAGGACAGCAGCCTGCTCCTTGGCCCTGCTTTTAGGAGCAAAAGCACTTTTATTTCTTCAACTTAAAGCAAAGTGATGGGAAAGGGTGAGCACAGCTCCCATCTGTGTACAAACTGTGTGCCCTGAACAGGATCAGTCTCTCCCAGCTCCTGTTGCCACAGCTTTGCACCCACTCCTTTAACCTATTTTATTTGCAGTGATGAGAAATTATAGGGGGAGAAATAAGGAGCTTGTCAGTTTTCTTGAAAATTAGGCCACAGCTGTCAGCCTGAAAGGGAAGCGGACGTCTCGAAGGAAGGAGCTGCTGCTGCTGCTGCTGCTGCTGCTCTATGGTTCTCCCCCACTCCCAAGCCAGCCCCTACCCTTCCTCCCCTTCCCAAGAGAGCTTGCCTGAAAATATCAGTGCCCGGTGTCAGTGCCCCTCTGGGAGCAGGTTCTGGAGGGCTCACTTGAGCATGAGTTGTTTCTCTCAGCTGTGGTGGTGGCTGGAGCCAGGCACGTGCTCTAACATTGCTGCTGGTGCCTCCTGCCTGGCGCTTGAAGCCCCAAGAGCCCAGGGCAAGACTTGCATTTGCCATCCATTTTGCCATCGAGTCAGTCACTGGCAAGTTTAAAAGTTGGAAAATAAGTGCTTTGGGCAGGTAATTTTTTGCTTTCCTGGAGGGTTTGGAAGGGAAGGTTTGCCTATTTTTCAAGTGAGCCTTTTGTACATGCTCAGATGTTCCTACAGGATTTTATAAGCTTTGTAGGTCATCAGTGACTCATCAGTGCAGGTGCTCAAGGCCAGCTTGGATGGGGCTTGGAGCAATCTGGTCTAGTAAAAGGCATCCCTGCCCATGGCAGGGGGGTTGAAATGAGATAGTTTTTAAGGTCCCTTCCAAGCCAAACCATTCCACAATTCTATGGGCAGAATAGCTTTATCCATAATTCACTATAAAGTTTCCTCAAGGAAAGTCCTGGCACACCAGTCCAAGCTTGAGCAGCTGGAGACTGGTACTGGTTGTCTGTGTGGTGGGCTTTATCTTGGAGGAGCTGGCACATTCATCTGTGTTATGCTAAAAGTTGGGCCATACCTTGGGCTGAGTGGACTATCAGGTTTCCAAATTTAGTTGTATTTTAGCTTCTGGCCCATTCCAAAGGGTATTACTCTTCTTTCTCCTTGCTACAGCCCTGTTTCCCTCTCCTGTTTGGTACAGAGCTGCAGGTATCTCACTGATCATAAAAATATCCAGAGGTGATCGATGTCTGCTTGGAGAACTCAAGGTGATGTCATTGAAGGGCACTGCTCTCCAGCCATGTCCAAGGTGGGAACAAGGCTGGATTCATCATGAGAGGGCGCATCAAGGTGCACGTGCCCAGCTTCAGGCTGGACTGTCAGCTTTAGTGTGCAGCAGGGCCGCCATCCTGCCAGGCAGGACAGAGACCTCCCACAGCCTGATGTCCTGGGGGAGCACCAGGAGGAGCAGAAGCCACGGGCTGAGGCTCTGCAGGATCAAGATGCTGTTTCACCAGCTGAAGCTGGCCTGAAACACTGATGTACATTTGTGCTGTGTTCTCTCAGGCATCCGTCCTGGTTGCTGTGGGGATCCCCAGGGATCCCTGGGGAGCGCCTTTGGCTGAGGCAGCCAGGCCAGCGCTGAGCTGGCACCGCAGTTGTCACTGACGGCTGCTGCCAGGCAGACGCTCCGTGGGAGGCTTTTCTTGTTTGCACTGAAACACTCTGCACCTTTCCCTTTTCAAGCAAAGGCATCGCAGGGCTTGTCTCCTCCGGCTTTCCCAGATCCACACATCCCCTCCCAGAATCCACACATCTCCTTCCCAGATCCACACATCTCCTCCCAGGATATGTACATCTCTGGTCTGCAGCTTTCACTAGTTTCCCTGGGGAGCTTGATAACCATTGCAAGAAACCAAAGCTGATGAGGGTCCTTCTCCTCCCCAGACCTGCCTCCTGGACAGAAGGAGCTCCCCTGCTCCTAAACCTCACAAACCCTTCAAAATCCTTTACATAAAATGCTATGAATTTTGTAAAGCAGGAGCTGCTGGGGTTGCTATGGTTTCCCTTGCCCAGAGGAGCAGCTCTGGAGCCTGGATTCAGGAAAGGGGGGGATTAAAATGGAGGACTGGGATTTTCTTTGCTGATATGGAGGGAAAGGATGGGACAATGACATCCTCCTGCCTTCCCCACTTGCTCTCTTCTCCCCTTCACATCCTAATTTTATCCATGCTTTCTCTGCAAATTCCTAAAGGATCCCAGCTGCTGGGCCAGGCTGGGGATGTTGCTTTTGCTGGCAGGAGAATTTCAGGGGGATGGGGAGGGGCAGTGGGTATCCCAGAGGCTGTGGATTTCCTGGTTAGGTGGGTTAAGCCAGGGCATCTGTTGGAGAGCCTGGGGTGTGGAGGAAGGGTGGGGGATAGCCTTTGGGAGGAGAGAGGAAGGGAGCAGAGGAAGAAGAGGGTTGGGAGGAAGTATGGAGGGGCTCTGCCCTCCTCACAGCTGTGGAAGTTTTTGAGATCCATGAGCAGAAAAGTGGAGCAGAACCCCTCAGAGCATCACTCCCAGGCCTCAGCCAGCTCCTTCCACAGCTCAGGCTCTGTCCCAGTTGCTGGAAATGGGACGAGACATGATCCTCTCCCTGCTGGGGCCCTGTGTCTATTAGCCCAGAGCTAATAAAGCGAATCACTGGTGCTTAATGAAGAAGCACCTGCTTAATTGAACACAGCAGGATGGTGCTCAGCATGGCCAGGCAATGGGATGGGACCAGTGTTTCCCTCCAGGCACCCCACAGATCCCACAGGAGGAGACAGTTCTGCAGTGAGACTGGATCTCATCTTAATTTTTTTAGATTTTAGGGAAAAACAAACGTTCACCCTCTTCAAGCAAGCACTGGTCTGGCCTGAGCCTCTGCCACCCTGTTCCTGCATGGTGGCTTGGGGCAGGAGACAGGGCTGAAGTAGTTAAAGGGACGAGCAGGCAGGATGGGAACTCTGACAGCTCCCTGAAATGATGATGTTTAGATTAGCCGGTTTCCAGGCATCGAGTTGTCAAAGCAAGAGGGCTGGGAGGGACGCCGGGGCTTGTCCTTAATTGGAGATGTGGCTCTAAAGCCACCCCATCTTGCCAACATCCTCTGGGCTCCAGCACGCTGCCCTGCAGCAGCTCCCTGCCCCTGCACGATCCCTGTTCTGCTTGTTCCCATTGCTCATCCCACCCCACCAGCCATTTGTGTGATGAGAATTCATTGTGATTGACATTGCTGTGCTGGCAGTTTGGTGGCTGCTACATCAGAGACACAGGGGGACCCTAGGGTGGCATGGGCACGCAAAGCTTGTGGTGACCTCTGTGGCTCTTCCCTTTGCCAGCCTCGTGTTGTCAAGGAGTCCTTTAGGCAAGGGGATGGGCAGGGTCCTGTGACTGCAGCAGGGGCTGGAGGTGACCTGCTGGGTCCCTTGGGAGCCCCACAGTGGCTCGAGGTGTCCCCAAGGCATCGTCACGCTGCAGGTGGATGCTGCCTCCCATCTGCCTGCAGCCACATTCCTTGGCTGCATAGGAAAGGCTTGAATAACCCTTTTAATTTGAGGAGTTAAATTTTAATGGCCTGGATAGCACATTTCATTATCGCCATGTGCCTGCACTGCCGGCTGTGTAACATAACCAGCGTGTGCCACGATGCTCTGCGGCTCCTGCCTCCCTGGGGACACTTCCTGCCCTCTTCTTCCATGCCAGGACATCCTTGGGGACTCTCTGGGTCCTCATGAGCAAGGGGATGCACATCAGCCATAGGGATGCAGGGAAAGCTCCAGGGAGAGATATCTTGCTGGAATGATGCTTCAGGGGGATTAGCCAGTTCCTTTCGTCATCACATCATGTATGTATGGGGACATATATATATTTAAGGGGTGTGTGTATGTATATATATACAGATATTTATGGGATGTATATATCCAGGATATATTTATGGTGTGTACATATAAGGGGTATGGCTCCCACTTTGCCTCCCCTCTGCCCTATTCCCTTCCACAGCCACTCCACTGACATCTCAATTGAAGCCACCTGTCCTCTGTTCAGCCCCTTTCCCTGCCTCCTCCCAGCCAGCCTGGCGTTCCCCTCATGCCATCAAAGCCTCCCAGGGAATGGGCTCCTGGGGACCCTCCCACCCCACCAACAGCCGCCTGGTGCTGGCAGTTGGGCTCAGCTGCTGGCTGCTGTCACGGAGGCCAGCAGCTGCAGGACCAGTCAGTTGTCCCCTCCTTTGGGGACTGCTTTTGGGATATGCCGACCAAGGGGCTTCATGGAGGGGAATGTGAGGTCTCTGCCACTGCCATAGGAGGATGCTGTGCACTGGCAAACTCATTCTGCTGGTGGATCCCAGAGAACCTGGGGACAGCTGGAGGGACTGGTGCCCAAGCAGGACAGCATCCCTATGAGGTGACACGGCTCTGAAGCAGAGGGACAGTGTCCACACAGCTCCTTCTTTAACACCCTGACAGTTTCGAGTTCCCCAGTGCCACTGAAAGGAGGGGGGAGAATCCCAACCCTGCCCCACTAATCAAAAACAGACCTGAAATTAGAAAGCAGCTCTCATTCAGCCCTCTGCTCACTGCAAGCATGGCGTTCACCAGCCAAATGGCAGAGCTCCTACTTAGGGAAAGCAAGAGCCTTCCTTTTCCATGGAAGACCAGAGGACCAGTGGAGGGGGAGCCTGAAAGGCATCCTTTTTGTCGTGGGGGAGCATTGGAGGTTACTGAGTTGCCCTCAGTGCTCCCTGGCACTGTTTTTCTTGTTTAAGCTCTTGCTATAGTCTTCTTGCCTGGAAGGTGTGAAACACTGGCTCCTCACTAGCCATGAGCATTGCAGCCAGTCCCAGCTGTACTGGTGCACCAACCACTTCACTGTTGAGACTAAAACTATCCCAGTGTTTGTCCTTGGAGAACCCATCCCTTCTTTGGGCACATTAAACCATCCCACTTCATGGTTCAAGTACCCAGCACGGCTGCTGGAGAAAGCTTGGCAAGGCTGGGGCATCCAGTTATCCCCCCTTGCTGGAGAAGGGTAGCATGGAGCCACTTTCTGGGCTGGGCTTGGTCCTGCTTTGCTGCAGCTGGCAGTGACTGGATCCTGCTTGCAACGCTGAGCTATTGATTTGCTTTTGGCTCCATCAGGCTGGACTAAAAACCTCTGCCTTCCCCTTTCCTCCCTCCATGCCTCACTTTCCCACCGCTTTCCCTCCTCCAGCCAGCCTGTGTCCAAGCAGCGAGAAATCAGGGAAGCATTTTCATCCCCATGAATGCAGCCGGTTACGTAAGAATAATTGGGATAAATGAGCTTATTTATCACAGCCCGTTCCATTTTAGCGGGGTCCAGGGCGATCGCCGGGCTGGGTTACATAAAATCCCGCACAGAGCATCTCATTGTCCAGCAGCAGCCACGCGGGATGCGGGAGCTGCCTGTGGAGAGCAGCCAGGCCTGGGTGAGGAGGGAAGGGATTATTTGGCAGAATGAAGAGGCAGGAGGAAGATGGGGGGTTTCTTCCTCTGCGTATTGAGGAGGGAAGATCTGTTTCTTCATTCTCCTCCTGTGTACCTAAACCACCAGGCTTTAGGGTATGGTCTTTGGAGTCTGACTGTAGCCAAATAGTCTTCCTCTGGTCTGTCCTCACAGGAGCAGGGGCTGGAAACTCACATCCTTCCTCCTCCTCACCCCAGCAGGTGAAAACATGACTTCCAGGCAGGGGACGTTCAGGTGTACCTCCTACCTCCAAGCCAAACGAGGTAGTTAGTGAGCACCTCCCACCCAGCAGCCCAAGTAAATGATCCTTGTTTTGCCTCTTAATCCTCTCAGAGATGCCTTCACGGGGAAATCTGATTCCAGCTAAAATTATCTGGTGGGGAACTGTGTTTGGTGGGAGCTGGGGGAAAGCAGAGGTGCTCTGGGGATGCCTTGCTGCCAAGGTTCCCTGTCAGCCTATGGGGAAATGTGGTGAGCCAGGGAGTATCCCAGTTTCAGGAGATGCTGGGGAGCTAGGTGGGCTTCCCTGTATCACTCCAGTCCCCACACTGGGGATCTGAGCTGGAGCTGGGCAGGCATTTCAGGTGTCCTCAGACAAACTGCCCAGGAAGGCAAGAGCCTGGAGAAAAACAGGAAATCTCCAAATCCAAACAAATGTGGGAGAAAAAAAAAATCTGATGGTTTTATTTTTTTGTTTCTGGACTAAAAAAATGTTGAAAATCTTGGGAATGCCTCAAGGTTTGTTAAGCAGGACATTCCTGCTGTGACCCAGCCAGGCAGATCAGCGTGGGCCGCAGTGGCAGTTACACTGTTTTGGGGAAAGCACTGCTGGCAGGATATCCAGTGGAACAGAGACATCTTCCAGCTTCACCAGCTCCATCTCCGGAGCCACTCAGCACCGGATCTCGTGGCAGCTGGAGCATGGAGGAGTTCAAAGAGCAGCCTCTGGCTCCAGGACTGCCTGGTTGCACAATACCAGGAGGAATTGCTGCGCCCCACTGGCTGCACTCACTGGGATGTTCCCCAGTGTCAGTGGGATACTGGTCTGACTAGACCATCACATGCCATCTGCAATGGTGCTGCTGCACACTCACTACGCTGGTCAGGCTGGAAAGTGACACTGAAACCTCCTGAGGGGGGTCATGGGAAGGCTTGAGGTGGCACGAGCCGTAGTAGTGGGTGCCAAGCAAGGTCCCAAAGCAACATGACCAGGGGCATGCCTTAGCCCAGCTATGGTTTTTTGTTGTTGTCCTGGTGTAAATAACTGCATCCTCCAAATGCAAAGCTTGGTATTTGCCCCTTCTGGTGCCACCACACTCACCCAACCTCTGGTGCACCCAGATGTCCTCCCTGGTCCTCTCTGGAGAAGAGGGCTCACATCAGAGTCTTGATTGTGCTCATTAACCATCCTTCCCCCTGGTTTCTCTCCTCTGTGATACACAGGCAGCTTTGTCTACTTCTGAATGCAGAGAACATCTTCCACTCCATGGCAGACATACTGCTTAGGGAGGAGGATCTCAAATTCGCCTCTACCATGGTCCACACCCTCAATACCATCCTGCTGACGTCCTCCGAGCTCTTCCAGCTGAGAAACCAACTGAAAGACCTGAAGACCCCGGTATGAGCAGCAGGAGCAGGCTTAGCAGCTGGAGAGACATAATGGGGGTGGTGGGGACCTGGAAGCCACCTGGGAGTGTGTCTTGCTGCTCAGTCCCTGCCTGGTGGGTCCCAGGGCTGGAGCTTGGGCAGCCTATTATTTATCCACCCTTCAGGAGCTGAAGATGGGCTTGGAGGATCTGCCCAACTCTTGCTTTTCTCCCTGGAATGGGAATGGACTTACTGAGCCCTCAAGCAGCTGCTGCCTCCCTCTGTCTGCCCCCCCAAGGGCTGTGGGACAGGTGACAGCAGGAGGAGAGTCCTGCAGTCCCCTCAACTGTCCCTCACAGGAGCATGCCCACAGGATTTGCTGAGCAGCTGCCACCAGCACCAGTGACATACAAGGAAGGAGAGAAGGAAGATTTATACTCCTCCTTCTCCTGCTGAAAACCAGTGATGCAGGGGTGTCCCCTTGGGTGGGACAGCATTGTCCTCCAGCCCCTCATTCTGTGGTGGACTCAGCAGCCCTGAGTGCCCCCTCATCATGCTGTCACTCCAAAGCCCACCTGGTGTCCATCTCTTGATGCTGAGGCTCATACCAGTGCCAGGTGGACTTGGTCCAGAAGGGTCCAGAAATATCCCTTTGTGTTTTAGTGGCACTTGCCAGCCTGGCAGGTTGGTGTTGGGTTCCTGGGGCCATGCCATGTCTGTGCTCCCAGTGTGACCAAGCCCCAATGGTTCTCTCTTTCCCCAGGAAAGCCGTAACCTCTTCTGCTGCCTGTACCGGTCCTGGTGTCACAACCCTGTGACCACCGTGTCCCTCTGCTTCCTTACCCAGAACTATAAGCATGCCTACGACCTCATCCAGAAATTGTATCCTTTGGGGATTTTCTGCCAGGGTGGGGCCTGAGCTGGCCCTTAGTCCCTCTGTGGCAACCAAAGTCACCCTGCAGGCCAGCCCAGCCTCCTGCCTGCAGCCCATCATTACCGGGGCAGGGCAGCCTGTGCTGGGTGTGTGCCAGCTCCCTTCCCCTGGTGTCATCCCTTTTTTTGTGGTGAAAAGAGAGGAAGGCGTGCACTGACTGAGCCTTGACCTTCCCCTGCCCAGGAGGGGAGGCTCCTCAACATCCTCTTCCTCCCAGGAAGATGAAGACTTTGGCCTCCTGGCCTGGTGAGGAGCAGGCAGTGCCCAGCACGGCACAATCCCCGGTGAGCTCACCATCTGTCTGCTGCAGAATGATTATTTTCATGTGCCAGCAAACCCCAAGCCTCTCTGAGTAGTTTTCCAAACGAAGAAGCTCAATAACACGCTCAAGTTCCCTTCCCAGTACACACCAGCGTTCCTTCTGGGAGACGCACCGTCCCTGTGGGGCAGAAGGGTAAAAGTAAGCGTCCTCCCCTGAACACTCATCCTGCCTGCTTTCAGCTTCTTGGGCAGCCTGCCTCTTCCCCTATACCTGCCCGCTCGTCTGTCTCCCTCCATCATCCCTTGGCCACCCTACAGACCTTTCAGCCCTGCCTGCATGCAAGCCCTGCCTGTTCCCTGCCCGCTCACATCCCACAGGAGCTGTGGATGCAGGGAGGCTTTGGCAAAGCCATGATCTGCACCAGGCATTGCCCTTGTGAGCCATCTGCTGCTGCCCGGCCACCTTTTCCCAAGGTACCATCCTTAACAGCCACGTCCAGCGGGGATCTGGAGGTCACCGTGGATTTCCTCACTGAGGTGGACAAGCTGGTGCAGCTGATCGAGTGCCCCATATTCACATGTAAGGAGGAGACCCTGGGTGGGTTCTCCCCTCCCCGTGCCTCCATCGCAGGCGGCAGCCGCCGCACGAGTAAATAGAGCAGAAGTTATGAGACTTCTTGCCGGGAGGTTTGCCCAGCGCTGGAGCTGCCCACGGGAACAGGGCACGCTGGCAGCATGGGGGGGCAGTGTTGCCCCCCAGATATAGGTTAAGGGAGCGAGCAGCACTGGCAGCCAACAAAAGGGATGGGGGAAGGGATGGAGGGGGCCTCGATCACACTGAGCATCTCCAGGGGTGCACGAGGAGGGCGTCAGATGGGGGAACCCTCTGTGCCACCCTCTGTGGGTGCTGCTGGGGCCCTTAGCAAGAAAAAAGGGTTTTTCTAGAAATGAAGAGTTAAGCTCTAAGATAATCTGATGTTTTCTCCAGCATCCAGCAATGTGGGTCTCCCACTGGGTGATGCAGCAGTGGCTGACCAGGAGCTCAGGGGTGTGACACTGGGAGCCAGGATGGTGGCACGGGATGTGGCAGGGTGACCTGTGGATATGGGAGGATTTCTCATTATGTCAGTTTGCTGCCTCTGGGCTTCTCATTGAAGCTATAGCAGGGCACTGAGGTTGTTGGGAAATTCCTGGAAAGGACTTCATGGAGCACCTATATAGGTCCAGGGTGATACTGGGGAATATTTAAGGGAAGGGCTCTAGAGCAGCTGGGCAGTAGAGACTTTCATTCATGCTCCCTCCTGTAGACCCTGTCCCGTATCCCAGGATGACTGTCCCAATGTGTGCGGCACCCTCGTGTCTGTGGTGGTTTTGCATGCCCCAAAATTACTCATTGATGGTTCCCCAGCCCACTCACCTTAGTCTACACATCTCAGGGTAGGGGATAGACATGTCCCCCATGAAGTGGCATCCCTGGTGATTGCTCCTTTCACTGGGAGACACCAGCAGTACAGGTGACTACCAGGAGGTGAGATGCTGAGATACAGACCTTGCCCCATCTCCTGGGCTGTCCCTTCAGCTGTATTTAGGGCTCCAGAGGACTCCTCTGCCATGAGCACAGCAAGGGATGGAGCCAGAGGGTTTTGCCTCTGCTGAGCAGAACTGAGGCCCAGCACATGTAACCCTCAGAACCAAGCAGAGGGGATTCCTTCTGCTCCAGAGAGTCCCCAGGAGGGTGTCACCCAGCCCTCTGGATGTAATGCTCCAGGGTGGGTATTTCTGCTAAATCTGGAGAAGCTGAGAGCAATCCTATGTTTCGTGTGTGTTCTCAGGCAGACAGCATGGACAGCCTCAGGGGTGAGTGGTATCAGGAGTGGCAGACTGGGGAGCCAGTTACCCCCAGGGGGCTGTGTCAAGGAGAGGGACTTGGGGCACCATGGGACACCAAGATGGATGGGTTAATGACGGGGAGAGGGGTGCCATCAAGTGCCCCTTGGGTTGGCTGGCAGAGGCTTAGGCTATCAGAGGGGGTGGGAGGAACCTGCTATTGCAGCTGGGGATTAAATGCATTTCCCTGCCTTCCCATCCTCTTCTGTCCTCCAGATCTCCGCCTGCAGCTGCTGGATGTGAAGAACAACCCCTACCTGATCAAGGCTCTCTATGGCCTGCTGATGCTGCTGCCCCAGAGCAGCGCCTTCCAGCTCCTCTCCCATCGCCTCCAGTGCGTGCCCAACCCAGAGCTCATGCAGACCACGTAAGTGCTGGGGGGATGGACCAGCATCAGCATTGGGGCTGGATCAGCTGTTCCCCACAGCTGAGCATCCCTGCCATTCCAGCTCAGCCCCCATCCCGGGCTCAGCCCCATGCTCTGGCTTTCACCCCCCAGCTCCGCTGCGGCCGTGGCTGCTCCTTGTCCCCATGGCCGGGAGTGTTGGCCAGGGGGGTTTTTTGTGTCTATATTTGGTAACCCTGGGAGGGCTGTGCCTCATCCACAGGCATTTGGCATCCGGGATGGAAAATTTCACTTGTGGGGTCGCTATGGAAACGAGCAGAGCTGGGAAGGAGGTTTATGGAGAAAGACTCCAGCAGCTGGGGGGGGGGGGGGCTCCCAAAGCATCCCCCCTGCAGCCTGGACAGCCTTCACAGCACCCAAAAGGGGCCTGGCACCCTGCTAATGCCTCCGGATGGCTGCTCCATTCCCACTCCTGGCCTTCGGGGATGCGTGAGATGTGCAAGGGTGGCATCTCCCTGGGGACCAGCTGAGATCCTCATGCTCCCTGCCCAGGGGTGCTGCCAGTGGGATTTGCTTTCCAACCCTTAGCTAATGAGTAGTGGGGGGGCTTGATGATAAAGCTGGCTCTGCCTTGGCGCAGCCCTGGGAACAAAAAGAGCTCCCAAGATGGGCAGGTTTCTGAATTAACCCCCTGCTGCTGTTGTCGCTCCTTGGCTTTTAACTGCTTCCCTGGATGGCTTTTATCCCTCATGGCCTCCAGCACTGAGCTCCTACCCACAACCCAGCACTGATATTTAATTGGGGGGGCGGAGAGGGGGCTGCATGTGCTTCCCCCTCCTTTTTTCTCCCCACTAACCCTGGCAGTGGGGGTTTTTCGAGCTGTCAGACAGCCTGAGCATCTGATTAACTCTGACCTACATTCCTTCAAACACCGAAGCCGGCTTTCATAACCGGCCAGTCCCAGCTGCCCCCTCCCCAGGGACATACCAGGGCCACCAGAGCTGCCTGCCATCTTCCCATGGGCATCCTGTGGCTGGTGTCTGCTCCTTCCTTGCATGGGGACAGCACAGAGATGCGTATCCATGGCTGGAACCCTAGGGAGCTTGCATTTGGAGCCATGGGTGCTCATCCCTGAGGACTGTCCCCTGCTGCCACTGGATGTTTTTTGCTTGCTTAAAGAAGCAGACATGGAAACTGAGGCATATGGCCCTGGCATCCTTATCTCACTGGTTTTGACTGCAGTGGGTTGGGATAGAGAGGAGTATGTGTCAAAGGAATTAAACCTCCCATGTGGGACCAAGATGCAGATGTCCCTTGTCCCCTCCTTGTCCCAGGACCTCTTGGGCTCTATATCTCTTACCTTTAGAGGAAGAAAATATATCTTTGGGGGTATTTTATGAGGCACCAACATGACTAGGATTTGCTGAACTCAGCTTCTTCAGGACAAGCTTTTGGTGCTGCCAGTGCTGAATGCTCACAGCACCAAACATCCCCATCCCCTTCGCACCCTCTCTCTTCCCACCCTGCAGGGACAACACCAAGCCCAGCACCAGTTTCAAGAGAACAGCAGCCTCCAACATCGACTACACAGAGCTGCTGCAGCACTTTGAGAAGGTCCAAAACAAGCACCTGGAAGCAAGACACCAGCGAGCCGGGCGGGCAGAGCAGCTGGACCGGCGGGTGGTTCTCTGAGCACCCCTGCGGCCACCGCGGGTGTGCACAGCTGCTGGGGCAGGGACCAGGGGACACAGACCAGGGGACACAGACCAGGGAACAGGCACACCGGTTGCTGGCCACCGGAGGATCTGGTGGGTTTAATGGAGATGGGCAAGAGCTCAACACAGGGCTGGTTTTCCCCCCACACTGAGGGGGGACCCTCAGGCTGTGCCCAGCTTTTCCTGTGGGTGCTGGGGGGACATGGGGAAGGGTTGCCTGAGGAGAGGGCCGGGGTAAAGCACCTCATCTTCCCTTGCAGTGGGACAAGGGAACTCCCCTTTGCTTTGCTAATGCCTTCCCTGTGACTGTCAGCTGAGCACCCAGCCTGCTGCCAGCAGCACCGGAGGAGGGGAAGGGAAAACGGGAGCAACCCCTGGCCTTGCGCCCTGGAAAACAAGCACCGGGGCCGCCAGCCACCTCTCACCACCCTGACTTCCACCCTCTGGTTCCGAGGCCCTGCTTGAGGTGGCATCTCACTCGGGGAGACACTCCTGTGCCTGACATTTGGCCCCCTCCCTGCATTCACACATCCTCTCTGAGTCCCCAGCTCTTGGCAGGGACAATGCACAGCTTCAACTCCCAGCTAGCACCAGGGGACATGGGGAGTAGTGGACCTAACCCCAGACTCCATTCCTTGTTCCTTCATTAAGTTCCCCATGATAAAATAAACAAGCAATGCAGAACAGCCCATTCCTTGTTGCTGGGCTTCCCATCTTAGTTTTGTTCCCAAGTGGAGCCAAAAACACAGCAAGGGCAGGGGATGGCATGGAGCGTCTTGCTTGACCCTGTGCCCTGGGCTGGCCCAGCCCTGCCACGTTGGCTTGCCAGCAAGCAGAACTTCTCCGCCTGCTCTTCTTCCCAGCAGAAAAAAACGCCACTGAAATTCTTCCAGGCCACGGTCACGAAACCACAGCACGGTGACAGGCATTTTCCTGGCCCTGAGCAGACGCCGGTGTTGCCTTCATCCTGTCCTGTGGTACAGGGGGACCCTAGCACGTGCCAGGCTGCTGCAGTCTGGGGGGACACCATTGCATCCCCTGCATGTTTCAGGCCCTCACTTGATCCCAGGAAAAGGGTGGTTGGAGGAATTTGTGGAGTTTTTATGGCTTCTGGCCTGTTTACAGGGAGGACTGTCTCTGGCAGTGGGTTCCCCGAACAGCCCCATACCGGCGCTGCTTTGGCCAGGATAAAGACATTCCTGTCATTCCCGGGGAAGGGCTTTCCAGACCCAGTCACGGCGGGTAAATTTTAACAGCCAGCCCTCAAGGATGTGTGAGCAGTGGCTTCTCAAGCCAGCCGGTGTCTCAGGGTGCTGGGGGTACCTGTTGCTGGACCCCTGGGTCATTACCAGGGTGGGCTCTGTGTCCCTCCTGCCGAGCTCATTGCTGCTGAGCAGCCTCTTTCCACACTGAGGGACTGGGTTTATGGAGAGAAACTCCAGCCGGCTGCTGGAGTGCTGAGCCCTAATTGTTTCCTTATGGGTGGCTGTTGACCAACACCATCCAGAGCAGTGTGGGCATCATCAGCATGAGATCAAGACTACTTTTCTGGCAGGAGGGGGAATAGGTGACTCAGGCTGAAACCCTCGCCCCAGCTGAGCGTCATTGCACTATAAGGGGTAGGAAGGTTTGTCGGGTTCAGCCTGGCACTCCCAGATCCCGGGAGGCTGGGGCTGGGGCCTCGGGATGCTTGTGGGAAGCGTTTGTCTGCTGGCAGGCCGTGCATTTCCCATGGCTCCCTGATAATGGAGTGCACAGACACATTTCAGAGCTGTCCTGTAACTACTGCAGAGGGAGTTCATCCTCCAGCACATCTTGGAGGGTCAGGAAGGCAATGGGGGTCAAACACCTTTTGGGGAGAGGCAAATCCCCCCCTCCCGCCCCCCCCCCCCGGTGCCTCCAGCGATCTGGGAATGCCTCTGGGCATCCCATGGCATCTCCAAGTGCAGTGTCTTTACATGCTCCCTGGGGCTCTCCTGCTCCTCACCCAGCACCCCAAAATAATCCCTGGGTGTTCCTACACCGCCATGGGAGCAAACCCCGATGCTGCCTCCACCAGTGCCACATCTCCAGGCATCCCTCGGGTTTCCCTCCGCTGTGGTCCCGGGGCACGCGGTGTTGCTCCCCGGCCCCCCCCTCCCGCTCAAGAGCATCCCCGAGAACCACCGGGGCTGCCCCTCCCTGGCTCCGTCATCCCTGCGCGTCCTCCGGGTATCCCGCAGCGGCTCCCGGAGCATCGCTGGAGCTGACCCCGATCCTCCCCCCGCCCCGCAGCCCCCGGCCCCGCGGCGGGCGGCGCATGTGCCGCGCAGCGCCCGCCCCGCCCCGCCCCCGCCACCGCCCCGGGCCGGAGCTCCCCGCGCCCCGCTCCGCTCCGCGCCCCGCTCCGCTGCCAGGGGGCGGCGGGTCCGTGCAGCACCCGCGGAGGGCGAGGGAGGGAGGGAGGGAGGCAGGCAGGGGGCGATGCCCCGCCCGGCTCCGCCGCCGCTCCGCCGCTGTGCCCCCCCCGCCGCCGCCGCCGCCGCCGCCCGGGCGCCGCCCGCCCCCCGCCGCCGCTGAGCCTGGCCCGCCGCCGCGGCCTCCCCCGGCGGCGCCGCCCGCCCCGGGCTGCCGCAGCGCCGCGATGGAGACGGCGGAGAAGGAGTGCGGAGCCCTTGGCGGCCTCTTCCAAGCCATCATCAACGACATGAAGGTAGGGGATCCCCCCCCCCGCGCCCCGGTTTTGCTGCCGTGACAGCGCTCCCCCCGCACCATCCCCCCATCGCCCGGCTTCCCCAGGCAGCCCCCGCGCTGCCGCCGCCGGTGCCCGTCCCGCGGTGGGTAGCGAGGCTCTGCTGCCCAGCCGCGAGATGGGGATTGGAAGCCCGCATCGGGTATGGCAGCCCGAACATCAGCCCCACAGCGAGTGTCGGGGTCCCACATCGGCTGTCAGAGCCCGGCACGGGTTCCCAGAGCCCCACATCAGCCCCTTACTGGGCATCGGAGCTCTGTGTTGGGCTTCGGAGCCCTGGAGATCGCAGCCCCCCATCATCTCTATATCCAGCCCCCCATCATCTCTATATCCAGCGTTGGAGATTGGAGCTCCATCCTGGGGATTGCAGCCCCACATGATCCCCAGATCCGTCTCTGGCTATCGGAGCCCCGTTCTGGGTGTTGCAGCCCTATATCTGCCCTGTTATCCTTCACTGGGTATCAGAGCACCATGTCGGGCATCAAGGTCTCACACTGGGTGTCAGAGCGTGGCACTGGGTGCCAGAGCCCTGCATCAACCCCATAATATTCATCGGGGCCCTGTATTGGGCATTGGAGCCCATCCTGGAGATCCTGGCTCCATATCAGCCCTGTATCCATCCTCGGGTGCCTGAGCCCCTTGTCGGGTGACACAGACCAGGCATCACTGCCCCTCGCCGGGTACAACTGGCCCCACACCAGGCATTGCCACCCACTTCAGGCATCATGTTGTCCCTGTCCCCCCTGCCCCATGCCCAGCCTGGATTTCTCTCAGACCCAATGGGGTTGACACCAGTGGAACAAAAAGGTCCCCTAGCTCCTTGATCCCATTTCCTAACCCGGGAAGAGGATATTGCCTCCACCCTCACTGGGAGCAGGATGGGGCCATGTTTAAAAAAACCTTTTTGTTTGTTTGTTTTCATTTCAAAAAATACATTAAAAATGCTGGGGGGCATTTCTGAGCAGGGGCTGAGTGGGGAGGAGGGGACCAGCCATGTTTCTTCATCTCGGGGGACTGAAATTCCCACAGCCAGCTCCAGCACTGGGGTTTAGCCCTAGTCATTTTTGGGAGGCAAATGCTCTCTTCCTCCTCCTCCTCCTCCTCCTCCTCCTCTTCCTCTCTTCATGCTGCAGACCCGTCCAGACAATGCTGTCATTGCCAAAGCAGGGGAGGGGGGGATAAAAAAAAAAATAAAAGCCTTGCTGGGAAGGAGATTAACCCCTTCGAGGGGCAGTGGTGGCTCTGCAGCCGGACTCTGGCTCAGGGCTGGGAGAAAAGCTCCAGGGAGAAAATCCCTACTCTCCCCAGGGCAGAGGGATCCAGGGCTGGTGCAAAACGGGTGCTGGGGTGTTCAGCTCCCTCCCCCAAACGCCTTCACCCCAGCCACCCTCTGCAGGCAGCCTGGCTGAGTCCCACACTCCCAGGTGGCAGGTGGGGCAGCCCCTGCCTCAGTTTCCCCATTCCCCTGCTGAGGCTTCAGAGGGGATAAGCCAGCCCAGAGCTGTCACCCCCCAGGGACGTGCCCAGCACCATCCGGATGTGGTGGGGCTGGGAACCCCTCACTCGAGGAGACTGGGCTGGAGTCAATTTCATGCCATTTGAAGGTAGGAAAGATTAAAGAAAAATCATGAAAAAGGAGGAAAACCCCATCACACTACAGCTGGGCCTCAGCCTGTGCCCTGCACAGCCCCAGCCGAGTGCCAGTGGCACCTGAGGGTGTGCTGTCCCCATGTCCCAGCCATGTGGGTGTCCTGGCACAGGCACTGGGGGACAAGTAACTCTCTGCTTGAAGAACTGCTGGCATTGAAGGGCAGTGATGTGCTTATGGTCCTATGGCTGGGACCCCTGTGCTGGTCACAGGGCAAGGGGACCTTATTTTGGTGGTGGGTGGCCATTTCAGCACCCCTTGGCCTGTGCTGGGGAGAATTTGTTTGTTGGTGACAGTCCCTAAGCTGGCTTCATTCCTGTTGCCTCTCCTCGTGTGCTCAGTGTCCCTGAGTGACCTTGACATGTCCTTGTGCCCATTGTCCTCTTCCCCATCCTCCTCATGCCTGGCATCACAGGGGTTTGGGGGCATCTCAGTCTGCTCCCTTCTACACGGGAGCCTCAGTTGCCCTGCCCAGGGTGGCCAAGGAAGGTGGCCCGGAGCCAGTGGCCCAGGAATGGTGGCCCAGCCCTCTGGCAATGACAGTCCCTGGGGACCCACAACCAGGGGGTCACTGCCAGAAGTGAGTGATGTGTCAAGTGGCACCCTCAAACCCTTTCTTTGCTGGCTCATGAGGAAATAGGGGCTTTCATGGTCCCAAAAAATGCTGGGCTGGTCTCATGCTGCCTCAGTGCAAACCTTGTTCCCAAGCTGCCACCAAGCCGTAGTGCCCATGTGGATGTGTGGCAATGTACGTGTCCCAGCCTGGTGGCTGCCCTAGGGGAGTTTTACAGATGCCTGTCACTGCCATCGGATGGTGACACCAGGATAGCACCGAGATTCTGTCACTGGGACAGCGGGACCAGGACTGACCTTGCTAGGAGAGCAGCACCAGCATGGCTTCACCAGGATGATGAACCAGGACTGGCCCTACTGGAATGGCTTTGCTGGGATAGTACCACTGGGACCAGCTTCACTGGAACAGCACTGGAATGGCCTTGCCAGGATTGGGGCACCTGAATAGCTTCACTGGAATATGGCACCGGTACTGGCCATGCAAGGGTGACACTGGGATGGCCTTGTCAAGACAGCACCAGGATTAATCTCACCAGGACAACATGGATTGGCCTTGCTGGGATGGTGACACTGGGATGGCCTGGCTGTATGATGGATCAGGATCAGCCTTGTTGTGATGGCACCAGGATGGCCTTGCTGGGATGGCGCTGCAGCTGGCATTACTGGGACAGTCCTCACTGGAATGGCAGCAGCATGGTCTGCTGGGACTGGCTTCAGGGGACAGCGCTGAGAGAGACTTGTTGAAACAGTGGCACTGGGATGTCCTCACTGGGATGGTGGCACTGGGACTGCCCTGGGATGACTCCACTGGAACGAATGGTTGCACCAGGACAGCCCTGGAACAGCCTCGCCACAAGGGCAGTGGGAATGGTCTTGCACAGATGGCCTTGCCAGGATGGCACCAGAGTGGCCTCATTGGCCCAGCACTGGGGTGGCCCCCCAAGCACCTGTGCCCTGTCCCTGTCCCCACACAACTGCCCCATTCAGGGTTCTGGGGACCCCGACCTCCCCTCCTGCCCTGTTGGTCCTTGGGCTCAGGGGAGGTGAGGACTGGGGCTCCTGTCTGTGGGACTGGAGCTCTCCATGATGGTGGCTTTGGCCATCAGTGTTTTGGGGAGAAGCTGCTGCTGGGGGTCTCCTCTACTGCTGGCCAGAGTCTTAAAGATTTTTTATTTCATGCCCTCAATGAGGAAGAAATCACTCAAAATCCTGAGGTCTCCATGGTCTAGAGGTTTGGGTGGCCAGACTGGAAAGGGAAAAACATCAGGAGGGAAAAGAGTTGTGCTCAGCCTTTATTAGCCATCAGAGAAGCTATTGAGCTGCCCTCTCTGCACCAGTGCAGGAGGGACCTGCCCTGACTGGGGAAGCAGTGCAGGGGGTGAGGGTCCCTGTCTCTCACCATCACCCTTCCTCCTTGCAGAGCTCCTACCCCATATGGGAGGATTTCAACTCGAAGGCCACCAAGCTGCACTCCCAGCTCAGGTGAGTGGCTAAAGGGGGGGTGGGACATGGGGGATCCCCCTCCTCATGACACATCCCAGGTGTCCCACAGCCACTGAGCTCCCCCTCGCTCTCTCTGCCTCAGGACCACGGTGCTGGCCGCAGTTGCCTTCCTGGATGCCTTCCAGAAAGTGGCCGACATGGCCACCAACACCCGAGGTAGGGGCCTCTCTCCTAGGGGTGGGCGTCCCCAGGCTTGTCTGGGCAGGGACACAGGTGGTGAGTGTCCCCTGTGGGGTGTGCCCTGCCCACATTTCTGGGGTGGACTTCAAGCAGCAGCTTCACCATCCACAGAGAGATATCCAGCCTGTTCCCACACCAAGGTGCAGCATTCCCTGGGAAGCAGCACTGGAAGGATGGAGTGGGGAGGGGGAAGGAGGTGAGCACCCATGTGGGTGCTGCTTCTCACCACCCGTGGGTGCTTAGCCACATTTTCTGGTGGGGCTGGGACATTCAGGGTGGCTCAGCCCCACATCAGGGTCTCCTGCACCTGTCTCTGCCCCCTGGGATGCAGAATCCACCTTCCTTGTCCCTGGCACACATCTGGGGAGTTCCCAGGGGGGTCCCAGCTGCTCCGGGGGTCCCCAGGGAAGGGGAATTAGTTAGAGGGAGATTCAGGAGTCCGAGCTTCACTGTTCTGGGGACAAACCCTAACTCACCAGGGAGGTGACTGAAGAGCCAAGGCTGTATGTGGGGTCCCCCAATACTGTTGGGGAGTGAAGGGGAAGGATCATCCCCCAGACCCTCTCCAGGTGCCTGCTGGCAGTGAGGAGCCACTTCCCACTGCCTGGCTTCTGCCAAGCAGATGGTCCCGGGCTGGTTTGCAGACTGGCGGCATCCAGGCCATCTGGAGCCACGCGAGGAGGAGGAGGAGGAGGAGGAGGTGGAGGCAGCAGCTTGAGCCAGGATCAGCTTTGCCTCCAAACCCACTAGCCCACTGCACCAGGGGGATTAGGGCTCCTCCAGCTCCCTGTCAGCCCAGGCAGTCAAAGCAAGGAGGAGGCACAGGAGCAGTGCTGGGGACAGCTGGGGACCAGCACCACAGGAGTCAGTGTCACCCTGTAGTGCTGCTCTACCTGCAGGGCTTTTTGGAGGGTGGGCAGCAGAGCAGCAGCGTGGGGAAACTGAGGCACTGGGTGGGGGCTGGCTGCTGGCCTTGCACACAGTGCATGAGAATCAGATTAGAAGCAGCAGGAGCTGGGATAAGAGCATTAGGATCTGGATTAGGAGACTACCCCAGAGTAGGAAAAGGCCCATGGGTTCCCCTATTTCCATAGCACTGGGAGACTGAGGGACATCCAAAACTCCTACAAAGGGGTGGGAGGTTTCTTTGGAGGCTTTTTTAGGGGAAAGAAAGACTGAATGTCACTCCTTAGTTTGCACCCAAGGATTTTTTATTTCCGTTTTCTGTAGGAATTGCCAGCAGCACTGCCACCATGTGGCCATCCTTAGGCTTCAGCGGTTTCACCTAAAAAGGATGCTCCTGCTATCTGCTGCTGGCAAATATCCCCCCCCACGGGAGTTTAGACTCCCTTTTTATCCGCTCGTGATTGTGCCTGAAGGTGTGGGACAGAGCTGACTGCCTGGAACTAAGCCAGGGTACCTCATCACCTCCCTTCCCTGGGCCCCCAGCGCCAAATTTAAGACAAACTGGGAAAAAATGGGAGCAGGTTCTAATTTCAAAGCCTCCAGAAGATATATTTAGTGTTTCATGTATTAGTTAGTGGATGATTATTTATTTCTTTATTTTGTGGATTTATCGTGGGAAAAAACAAGCCACCCCCTGCCTAAAGTGTCCCCATTGCCCAGTACATCCCAGTGCTGATGGTCCCTGTCACAACCCACCCTGTTCCCACCGTACAAACTGGGCTGGGACTGGTGTGGGGGTGTCCCTGCCCCTCGTCAGCAGCACTTTGCTCCCCCCAGGTGCCACGAGGGACATCGGCTCGGCGCTGACCCGGATGTGCATGCGGCACCGCAGCATCGAGGCCAAGCTCCGGCAATTCACCAAGTAAGCAGCACCAGGATCAGCTCCAAACCCACGGCGTTGGTGGCACGGCCTGGCCAGGCTCATTCCCTCCCTAAGGAGGGATGCTGGGTGCTGGTTGACATGGGTGGGGAATGGTTCCAGCATGGCTCCAGCACTCTCCCACACTCTGCTTCTCTCTCCCTGCTCCAGTGCCCTCATGGAGAGCCTGATAAACCCTTTGCAGGACAGGATTGAGGACTGGAAGAAAACTGCCAATCAGCTGGACAAGGACCATGCGAAAGGTACAAGGGGGACAGGACGGATCTGTGCAGGGTGGCTGCTGGACAGGGCTCCCCTCTGACAGCACTTCTGCACCCCCAGAGTACAAGCGAGCACGCCATGAGATCAAGAAAAAGTCCTCTGACACCCTCAAGCTCCAGAAAAAGGCTCGCAAAGGTGAGAGGGGGTCTCCTGGGGGTTGCCCCCACCAGCCCCTCCACAGCACCCCCAGCCAGGGCCGGTATCCCGGCTGTGGCACTGCCAACCGGGGGGTGGGCACTAGGGGGGTCCTGCTGCCTCCCTGTAGAAAGGGAGGTGCCAGCACGGCCCGGGGGTGGTGGGGAGGCGGGGCATGAGCCCCAGCCTTCGGCCTCTTTTCACACGTTTTCTCTGTCTCCTTCTCTCTTCCCTCCCCTCCACATCCTTCCTGTAGAGCTACTTGGTAAGTGAACCGCTGCCCCCCACCACCGGCCCCCTCTCTGCTTCCTCATCTACTCCCCCCAGTCTCCCCAGCCTCTGTCTGTCTGTCCGTCCGTCCATCCACTCCCAGTTCCCACCCTCACCCTGCTTTTAGCTTAGCTTAGCCTGCACCCCATATCCTGAGGCAATGCCAGACTCACCATGTAGTAGCCCAAGGGGTCCTCTGGTCCCAAGTGCCAGGGATGGGGATGGAGTGGCAGAGAAGCCCCCTGCCCAGGTCTGTTGTGGGGTGAGGGTGCTCCTGGACCTTCCAGGGAGATGGGCAGAGTGGGAGACCTATGGTATGTGCTGGAATGTGAAGATGGGGTGCTGTCCTCAAGCTGGGGGAATGGCCTCGGCTTGGCAGTGGCACCGCCAGCAGCCTGGGGAGGGTGGCAGGGGAGCCCAGGGCTGACAGTGCCCCATCTCTCAGGGAAGGGGGACCTGCAGCCCCAGCTGGACAACGCACTGCAGGACGTCAATGACATGTACCTGCTGCTGGAGGAGACGGAGAAGCAGGCGGTCCGCAAAGCCCTCATCGAGGAGCGGGGCCGCTTCTGCACCTTCATCACCTTCCTGCAGCCTGTGGTGGTGAGTGTTGGGGGCCGGGAGGGTCAAGGGTTGTTCCTTCTGCCCAGTGGATGCTGATGCTCTCTCTTGTCTGTCCTCAGAACGGGGAGCTCACCATGCTGGGAGAGATCACCCACCTGCAGGGCATCATTGAGGACCTGGTGGTGCTCACCGCTGAGCCCCACAAGTTGCCCCCCGCCAGTGAGCAGGTCAGTAGGGGCAAGTCAGGGGAGCAGGGAGGCATCTTTAGGGGGGACTTAAAACCCCATCTTTCCTGCAGGTGATCAAGGACCTGAAGGGCTCTGACTACAGCTGGTCCTACCAAACGCCCCCATCCT
This sequence comes from Molothrus ater, assembly GCF_012460135.2. NCBI lineage: Eukaryota > Metazoa > Chordata > Aves > Passeriformes > Icteridae > Molothrus > Molothrus ater. The sequence goes on along the minus strand of NC_050489.2, from coordinate 13,556,677 downwards.
CACCCAGCAGCTCCAGCTCCCGCAAGTCCAGCATGTGCAGGTATGGTGAGGTGGGCTCCACACCCAACCACAGCCAGGAAATCCAACCCTCTTCGTTAACCTCAGTGGGTCTTCGTTAACCTCAGTGGGTTAATGATGCTTACGGCTTTTGGGGTTGCTCACCAGGTGCATGTCCACCTTCTCATGTCCATATGGGCAGGTGGCTCCCACTAATATGGAGGAATTGGTCTTGGTGCACTGGGCAGGGCTGGTGGACCTATGGGGCAGGATGGGGGCCCGACACATGCCCTGTCCTCCAGGGTCTGGGGACATGTGTGCCGTGCATGGGTGTTTGGGGAAAAGCATACCACCTCTGTCATGTCCCCCAGCCTGTTCCCTGCCGCAGGGCCACCCCAGGAGGCAAAGGGACACCCCCAGGAGGACTACATGCCTCAGTTTCCCCAGGTTGGGATGTGTGGCAGGGCGCTGGCCATCCTGCCACCTCCGAACCTCTGTCTTAAATTTTCTTTTCCTTCCTTTGTCCTTCCCACCGGCGTGTCCCCGTCCCCCCGGCGCCCCCCCAGCAGCGTTAGCAGTGCCAAGGGTGGCATGGCGTGGCCCGGCGGGGCTCAGACCTGCTCACCCAGTTCCACCTATCGCTACCGCAGCCTGGCGCAGCCCCCCGCCGCCGCCACCCGCCTCTCCAGCGTCTCCTCCCACGACTCCGGCTTCATCTCCCAGGACGCCGCTTATTCCAAACCACCTTCCCCCATGCCCTCGGACATCACCAGCCAGGTACAGGGAGGGTGGTCCGTGCTGCCAACCTCCATGCCTCAGTTTCCTCTTCCATAGAATGGGTGGGTGGTGCTGGGCGCAGCACAAGGGTCCGGTGGAGAGGTGATCAGACCCACCCTCAGAACTATTTCCATCTGTGTTGGCATCAAGGGGAATAAATATTGGGAATATTGAGGGTGCCTGCCATAGCTGTGGGCATCCTGGGCCACATGGCAGAGAAACCCTATCAGGGAATTCCCCCAGGGATGAGGCACAGAGATCCCTCTCCCCGTGCCAGGAGAACAGGGTGTTTCCCAATCACCACAGCCCCATAATACCCAATTTATGCCACCCACCAGACAGCATGAGGCAAAGCTTCCCCTTCATGCTGCACCATCCCCAGTGCCAAGGATGCTCCGGGATCCCCAGGGAGTTGCCATTCCCACTTGTCTATGCTAACCTGGCATCACCAACCCAGCAACCCAAAATACCTCTTGGCTCTGCATGGCTTGGGGTGAGAGGGGGCAGGGTTGGGGCAGTGCATCATCCCAGTTCTTGACCCCACTGCCAAGGTCGCATCCTGCTCGCCATCCTGCAGCTACTGCCAGAGGGGAGAAGGGCTGGGGGCCTTGCTCAGCCAGGGAGCTGTGGGTGCTGCTCTAACCAGGGTCATGGCTCTGGCTTTGCTTGCTAACTGCCTCTTCTCTCACCTTCCGGCTCTCGGCTCGTCACGGCACAGCAGAAGTCCTCCAGCTCGGCGTCCTCAGAGGCATCCGAAACCTGCCAGTCAGTTAGCGAGTGCAGCTCCCCCACCTCGGTTAGTCCTTGCCATCCCACCAGGGTTGCATTTCACACGTGATTCCCCCCTCACTTCATGGGGTTCAGCCCCCAGACCCTCCCCTCCCTTCCTGCATGGGGCAGAGCATCCTGAGCAGCACCCGTGGCTTGACACGGGGGACATCAGCTTGAGACCTCTCCTGCCACACTCCTGCTCCCCAGTGTCACCAGCATGAACTGCATGCCTTGCCCGTTGCAGGACTGGTCCAAGGCCAGCCCCTATGACCAGCCGGTGGTCCCTACCCTGCAGCGGCGCAAGGACCGCGTGGAGCACCTGCGGGAGGCCGAGATGGGCTCTCCTGCCGGGGGGTACCCAGGCATCGGTGCCGAGGATGCTCCCAGGCCCCGGATGTCGCCAGCTACAATTGCTGCCAAGGTACCAGCTGTGGCAGGGAGGGCACAGAGGTGGGGGGCTCCTGGGGACTCCCAGAGGAGGAACCAGGGTGCTGACAGTGCCCTTTGCCCCAGCAGCATGGGGAGGAGGTGTCCCCTGCCGCCAGCGACCTGGCCATGGTCTTGACCCGTGGGCTGAGCTTGGAGCACCAGAAGAGCAGCCGGGACTCGCTGCAGTACTCCAGTGGCTACAGCACGCAGACCACCACCCCCTCCTGCTCTGAGGACACCATCCCTTCCCAAGGTACTGGCACCAGGGGTACCTGGGACCACCTGAAATGGCACTTAGAGTGGGGAAGGGCACAACAGAGGTTTTGGTGGTCCTGGGGCACAGTTGTGTGTGCTGGGTGTCATAGCACCGGGCTATGGTCATACTGTGTAGGGGCTGGTGCCACAAATAGCCAAAGCTTTTCCTGGTTATTTGGGTGCTAGCTGGGGCTCAGTGGGTGCAGTTGTGCCAGGAAGTGCCATAACAGGTGATGTGTCTGTGCACAGAGGTTGAGTACAGGTGAAGATGGTGGCAGATGGTAAGTGATGGCAACAGAGTCAGTAGTTGGAGATCAAATAACCACATCTGTCATGATGTTGGCATGATGATGTCTGAGCCAGTTATGAGCATGTGGTGGTGACAGTGGAGCTTGGCTGTGATCATGTAGTGATGGCTGTGATTGGGGTGGTTGTGATGGTGACAGTTGGGTTTGGTTGTAATTTCAGTGTGATGGCTGGGGTGACTGTGCTTTCCAACAGTAGTGATGTTTGTGTTTGGTGGGGAGCATGTTGTGCCAGCAATGACTGGGACAGTAGTGGTTGTGTGACAATCATGGTAGTTGAATTTGGTTGTTGTTGTGCTGTGATGGAAGTGGCTGGGGCTGGCTTTAATGACATGGTTGAGCTTGGCTACCACTGTCCCCCCAGCCACACTGATAGTGCTGCTCCCTCCCCAGGCTCCGACTACGACTGCTACTCGGTGAACGGTGATGTGGAGTGTGACCCGCAGAGCGATTTCGACAAGTCCTCCACCATCCCACGCAACAGCAACATCGCCCAGAACTACCGGCGGATGATCCAGACCAAGCGTCCCGCCTCCACCGCCGGGCTGCCCACCGGCACCAACCTCCCGGCCGGCACCACCCCGGGGGTGGCCACCATCCGCCGCACGCCCTCCACCAAGCCCTCGGTCCGCCGTACGCTGTCCAACGCTGGCCCCATCCCCATCCGACCCCCCATCGTCCCCGTGAAGACCCCCACAGTGCCCGACTCCCCTGGCTACGCCGGCCCTACGCGGGTGGGCAGCGAAGAGTGCGTCTTCTATGCCGACGACGCCTCTCCGAACCCCCTGGATTTTGCCAAAGCTTCGCCCAAGCGGCTGAGCCTTCCCAACACCGCCTGGGGTGGCGGTGCCATGGAGATCTCTGTCTACCCCGGGGCCGGCCAGCACCTCTCCGCTGAGGAAGAGGAGGACCAACAGTTGGCTGCCAACCGGCACAGTTTGGTGGAGAAGATTGGGGAGCTGGTGGCCGGCGCCCACGCCCTGGGGGAAGGCCAGTTCCCCTTCCCCACCGCCCTCGTGGGGTCCGGCCCCGGCGAGGAGACCCCCGCGCCGCCCCCCGCGGCCTCCATGGACCCCCCGGCCGAAGACATGCTGGTGGCCATCCGGCGCGGGGTGCGGCTGCGCAGGACCGTCACCAACGACAGGTCGGCCCCGCGGATATCGTGATGCTGCCCCGGCCAGGGGGACGTGCCCGATGGACCCCGGGGGCAGCCACTGCCCCTCCCCAGGGACCCCCACCCGCCGGCACCCGCTGCCCTGTCCCTCTCTGCTGCCCCCTGCTTCCTGCCCCTCTGTCTCCTCCTGCCCTGCCCTCTCCTTACGTCCCTCCTTCACTTGTTCTCTCTTTGGTCCTCTTTCTCCTCTTTTTCTCCTTTTCTCCTCTTCTTTTTCCTGGTTTTTCTGCTTTTTTCTTTTGCCTTTTTTCTTTTGTTCTTCTATGTCACTTTTCCTTCTCTTTTCTTATTTTCTTCATTTTCCCATTTTTCTCCTTTTCCTCTTCTTGTCCTCTTTTTCTTTTCCTTTCTTTTTAACTCTTTTTCTTTTCATTTCTCTTTAACTCTTTTTCTCCTCCCTTCTATTTTCCTACTTTCTTCATTTTCCTATTTTTCTCCTCTTCTTTTCCTCTTCTAGTCCTCTTTTTCATTTCCTTTAACTCTTTTCTTTTTTCCCTTTCTTTTTAACTCTTTTTTGTTTTCCTTTCTTTTTAACTCTTTTTCTTTTAATTTCTTTTCAACTCTTTTTCTCCTCCCTTCCATTTTCCTTTTTTTTTTTCCTTTCTTTTTTCCACCTCTTTCCCTTTGTTTCTCTTTTCCTATTCCCCTCTGGCTTTCCCTCTCCTCTCTGTTTTCTTTCCCTCGGGCGCAGGCGGGTGGCCCCAGCCGCAGCAGGAGAGGATGGTGCCAGCAGGGCTGTGCCAGCCGTGGAGCACCAGGAGCACCAGGAGCACCAGGAGTGGGGGGCCCTGGCCCCATTCCCCCCAGCTGCCTGCTTGGGGCCAGCACAGCTCAGCCTCATTCCAGGGGGCACAAGCAACGGGCTGGGGGTGCAGGGGGGGGAAGAAGAAGTGGGGGACATGTGAGAGGGTGGGGGGGCTGGGGGTAGAGGCACTGCAATCCCCTCTGTCTTGGGGGGACACCAGGGGGCAGGGACTGAGGATGCTGAACCTCCACTTTGCCCCCCCTCACAAGGATCACTTGGGACCCCCAACAAACCCCCTCACCCTCGCTCAGCACCCCCAGACCCTGTGCAGGGTCTGCTCAGAGGGGGCTCCAGGCACAGGAGGTTTGTCTCAGACCCCCCAGGCAAAGCAGCTTTCTGCCGGCGGCTGGAGGAAAGCACAACCCCGGCCCCGCTGTACATAGCCCCCGCCCCCTGCTGTCTGTCGCATCGCAGCCCCCCAGCCCTCCCCCTTAGGAGTAACAATTTAGTTCTCCCCCTTTCCCCTTCTCCTGCCCAGAACCGCTGAGGCCAAGTGACAAATGTTTGGGTTTGAGGGAGGGGGGGGTCTCTTATTTTGTACAGAAAACAAAAATTCTTTGGAAAAGAAAAAAAAACTGACCTGTCTTTCGACTGAAGTAACTTTTCTGGTGCTGTTGTTAACTTGGTCCTTATTCTTTTCTTTTTTTTTAATTTATTTTTCCCCCTCGTGTCCCTGCCTCTGCCGCCGCTTCCCCTCTCCCTGTCCCTCTGCCACGTTTCTTTCTCTTTCTTTCATTCCGTCTTTTCTTTTAATTTTTTTTTTTTCCTGGTGGTAATTCCCCTCTTTCCCCCCCTTCCCCATTTTCCATAGTCACTGCTACAAGTAACGAATGCACTGTGAAGATTCCAGTATTAATAAAGGTTGTACTGTAATTAATAGCCTTGCCTGTGCTGCTATGGATTTTCTGGTTCTCTGGGGTCACCCCAGTAATGGGGAACAGGTGAGAAGGTACCATCACCCCTTTGGGGTTCCCATGGCTTGAGGGGGGTGGGTGTTTTGGGGTATGGAGGAGTGCAACAACCTCATGGTCAAGGTGATGGGTGACCCTGGGATGCAGAAGAGCATCCTGCTGCCCCATACCCTCCAGAAGCGGGGGTGCAGGCGGTGCCCCTCAGCTCCACCCATCCCAGCAGCACCCGCAGCGTTGCCACCTCCCGGATTATCGAGGCCGATTGCCAAATCCCGCTGGGGCAGCACAACCGGCTGTGGAGAGCAGCGGGGATGGAGGGGCTCAGCGTGGGCAGTGTCCTGCTGACCGGCTGCGATGGCGGGCTGGGCCTGGGGCTGCTGAAGGGTTTGCTGGAGCAGCCCAGCCCACCTCGGCACATCTTCGCTGCTTGCCTGGACCCCCAGGGCAAGGTAGGAGGGCACCGGCACGGCGGGGGGACAGGAGGAAGGGGGGACAGGAGGGAAGTCAGCTCGGGGATGGGTGCCTGGGGATGCCACAGTCCCACCTGAAATTGCGATGCTGCGTGTCAGCATCCTGAACGGTGAATGGTATGGAAAAATACTTGTGTGTGTGTGTGTGTGTGTGTATATAAATAAACCAAAGATACATACATATGTCTTAAATATTTAAAATCCCTATGTATGTATTAAACCTGCATGTATTTATTTTGAGTCTCTTGGTGCCGGTATGTGCATGATGGGGAGTGCAGGGGGGTTTCTGGCTTTGAAGCTGCCGCGCTCAGCCGGGCGCGGAGGAGGAGCAGCGACCCCGCCCCAAATCGCTGCCCCTGGATCTTGTTGTAACCTGTCAGTGACATGAGGGGCCACCCTCTTCCCACCCCGGCACGGTGCAGCCTCTGCTCCCTTCCATGAGCTTCCCCATGTGACCCCTCCCTCGTTTTCTCCACCTAGGCTGTTAACGAGGTGGCTTTGGGCTTTCCCAACGTCAGGATCTTGCCTCTAGGTAAGTGCTGGGGCGGGAAAGGGATGAAGCTTCTTAGGATTTAATTGCAACCGTGGGTGGCTCCAGGAAATGCCACCAAGCAGGTGGGTCCCTCGGTTTGGCTTAGCTGAACCAGGTCACTGATGGGACCAGGAGGATGCTCAGTGGCTGGGAGTTGCCTCCTGCCACATCCTACAGCATCTTGCCAGGATCATGGCCACCAGCCTGTCCCCCAAACCCTCCTGTCCCCTTGCAGATGTGACAGACCCCAACAGCATCAAGGCAGCAGTGAGGAAGGTGCAGGCAGAGGTGGGAAGTGCTGGCCTCAACCTCCTGATCAACAACAGCGGCACCACGCGCCGCAGCACCCTGGCCACCGAGACAGCCGAGAACATGAGCCTCGTCTACACCACCAACACCATCGGGCCCCTGCAGACCAGCCAGGTGAGGAGGACACAGCAACCCCTGCCCCAAACACTGGGAACAGGGAGGAGGAGGATGGGGATGCCTGAGGTCCCATCCCCTGCAGGCCTTCCTGCCCCTGCTGAAGGAGGCGGCTGAGGCCGAAGGGCAGCGGGAGATGAGCTGCAGCAGAGCTGCCATCATCAACATCTCCAGCATCCTGGGCTCCATCGAGGTTGCAGAGGCCTGGCAGGAGAGGCAGGACATCTGCTACCGCTGCAGCAAGGTACTGCCCCTGGGGCATGGGGAGGAATTTGGGGTCATCTCCTTGGGGATTCCCCCGGCACTGGCCCTGGCATTGTCAGATCATGATGCTGAGGAGGGGAATTTGTCCTCCCAGGCTGCTCTGAACATGCTCACCAAGTGCCTGGCCCTGGAGTACGGGAGCAGCGGGATCCTCTGCGTGTCTGTGGATCCTGGCCATGTGACACCTCCCTTGGAACAGGGGATGGTGAGTGATGGAAGGTGCATGGAGTCCCAGCTCAGCAAGGTCCCATGGGTATCCTGGGGATTCCTGGGGGCATCCTTTCCCAGGAGCATCCCTTCCCAAGGCCGTCCCTTCCCATGGCCACCCCTTCCCATGAACATCCCTTCTCAGGGTCATCCTTTCACAAAGAAATCCCTTCCCAGAAACATTCCTTCCCACAGACATCCCTTCCCATGGGCACATCCCTTCTTCATAGGGTATTTCTTCCCATGGACATCCCTTTCCCATGAACATCCCTTCCTGAGGCATTCTTGACCATGGACATCCCTTCCCTGGGCACCCACATTTGTGCAGTGCCTTGGTCCCACAGTGGCTGTGCCATCACCGCAAAGGGACAATTCCAGGGGCTCCCCAAACCATCCAATTTCTTCCCTATTTTTTATTTCCTTTCCCATTCTGATGGTGTGTCAGCAGAGGGCACCCTGGTCCTGCTGTCCCTTACTCTGCTCTGGCTGACAAACGAGTCACTTTTTAATTAGGGATGAAGAAATGAACCTCCATCCTTACAGCACTCAAATGAGGGACAATAAATTTGTGCAAAGCCACATCCCTTGGCTGCTGGAGAATCTCCAGTTGTTCCCAAACCTACCCAGCCAGAGGTGGCATTCCACCATACCAGGGGTGGGATTGGGGGTGTTGGGATGGAGAACCTTGGCTCACTTTTTCCCTTGGGTGTGACAGGGCCCGGTGACGCTGGAGGAGAGCGTGCGGGGTGTCCTGCAGCTGCTGGCCCAGCTCTCAGCCACCAACAACGGCACCTTCTGGGACTGGAGAGGGCAGAGGCTGCCCTGGTGAGAGCAGCATCTGCACACTGAGCTTAAATAATTAATTAAAGTGAATTAATTGCCATTTCCAGGCTCACTCTGAGTCGGGGGGGCAGGGGAATAGAAACAGGGATGCACAGGTTGGGGGATGGGAGTTGGATTTGCTGCCCCCCTGGCCTGGGATGGTGATTTGTGCCAGGGCAGCATAAGGAAGGATGCTCCAAGTGTGGTCCTGAATCCAAGGCATCCCCTGGGGCCAGGAGAAGCCCCTGGCTATCCTCACTCTAGGGCCACAAGCCATACTGCTTATGGGGACATCTCAGACAGCCCCCAAACTCAGCCCATGTCCTGCTGAGCCTGCCCACCCCAAAAACAGCTGGCCTTTCCATGCCCACCCCAAAGATGCTGCCAGGCGTTTTCTTGCTGGTTCAAGGCCAGCAAAGGTTCTTCCTGTTCCAGCAGCTGGGGGGTTTCACAGCAGGTGATCTCCCAAGTCTCAGCACATGCCTAAAGATGTCTTTTGAGACCTGGGCAGGGCGTCCTGGGCTGACCTTCCCTGAATCCATCCCTCATGGTACACCAGGAGATGCTGCAAACAGGCTCCCATTCTTGATTCTGTGAGTGCTTTACTGTAGAGGCTCTCAGCTGTCATTCTTGAAGCCATCTCCCAAAAGAGGGATCAGAAGAAAATGCACAATATCTCAAGTGGGCTGGACACAGAGCCCATTGCTGTGGGGATGCTCTGGGAAGCTTGGCAGGGGTCATTCTGCAGGGACAGCTTCAGGTTCCCCACAGTGGAGGAGGATGAAGGATCATTCCTACGTTTGACATGAGGGAGTAGGAGCTTGGGGCTGAGCCCCAGGTGGGTCCCTGGACCACACAGGGACTCAAAGCCAGCAGGGATGGGAGACAGGTCCCTCTAGTTAAAGCTCTTATCAAGCAGTGGATCTACTGTGAGTTTTATATGAGCTCTGTGTGGGCTTTATATAAACAGGAATCATCACTAGGCATGAAGGGAGGAGGAAAAGGAGGAGGAGGAGGAGGAGGAGGAGGAGGAGGAGAAGGAAGATGTTCACTCATGCTGCAGTGCCCATTGACTCACAAGCCTAAGCCATGCATACACCAATTAAGGTCTCTAATAGCTGATGAATGTAATTAACTAAGCTGTGAAGGGGGGAGGCAGCCAGGCAGCCCCAGTGCCTCCAGTGTGCCACCAAGCACAACAAACAAATCCAGATGTTTCCTTGCTGGGGAAGCAGCCGGGGCTGACAGAGGCAGCTTGGCAGGGATCCCTTTGTCAGAGTGAGGGAGGTGGCTGACACCCCAAAAGAGGAGGCAGTGGAGGCAGTGGGGTTCTCTTTGCTGGTCCTTTATTTCGGGTAAGGCTGGAGGCTCCCAGGACCCAGTCAGAAGCTGAGCTGCAATGCTACAGAATTAACTGGTGTTTAATCAAAGCTGAGGAAAAAATACAAATGGAGAGGAACAGGGTGATGCCCTCACCTGCCCTGTGGGCAGGGAGGGCTGTGTGCCCCCCCAACAGCTGCCTGCCACAGGGGGCTGTGTCTGACCCCACACCCATGCAAAGGGTGGCAGACATTTATGATGGACGAGATCCCACAGCCATAAAGAGTCCCACAGCTCTGGAAAGGGTTGTGTTTGGTCCTGGAAGGAGTGGCATTTGTCCCACCTTTGGATCTTCCTTGGGAACCCACCATGGGGCTCTGGGAGGAGCAGAGCAGAGGCAGCATCCAGGGCTCCAGGGCAAGGAGGTGTCAAGTGCGGGGTGGAGTGAGGGGTCTTCCACAGTGTTAGGTGGATTCCCACCGACCTGAGCAGAGGGAACAGGTTCCACGGTGTGGGACACGGCGCCCCTGTGTGCCACCTGCGTTCCCCGAGGTCGGGCCCCCCACCCTGACCCCCAACTCACAGGGCACCCCGTAGAGCATCCTCATGACCTTGAGGCAGTTGTCCAGCAGTGCCTTGGGGCGCACAGCCTTGCTCCGCCTCTCAGCGCCCGCGCTGTGGATCAGCTTCACCAGATCGGCCACCACAGTTTCCACGTCTGTCTGCAGTGACAGATCACCAGGATGTCACCAAGGCGCCCCAAGGGACAGCAGGGTGCAAAAGAACACAGCTGTTGCATTGGCCGGGAATCGAACCCGGGCCTCCCGCGTGGCAGGCGAGAATTCTACCACTGAACCACCAATGCCAGATGTGGAAGGCATCCCAGCCCTCCCCCACGCTCCCAAACCAGGGACAGGCCCTGCCACTTCTGAACACCTTCCCTTATCACCCTAACACAGCTCTCTTTACGCGCCTCCAGCCCAGGCCAACACCTCTTCCCGTTGCCTCACATCCCCTGCATCAAGCCATCACGACACCTACACCTTCTCAGCAGCCCTCACTGTTAACCCTCTCGTGACACAACACTGCAAAACTGAGAGCAAAGCTGCCTTTCTCCACAGAGGGCTGCACAACCTGCCCCGGGGCACAGAACAACCCAGCCATGCTTTGGATTCACATTGCTGACCCAGCCGTGACAGGTCACGCACATCCAGTGCCCAAACACAGCCCTTCTTGGGTGTGGCTGCACCCCCCAGAGCTGTGCAGGCCCGACTGGCCTGGGCCTCACTGCCACCGAGCCAAAGACCCTTGTCACTGCCACCAAACCATAAACCCTCATTGTCAGGGGGCCATGGACCCTCTGTGCCACCAAGTCCCCAGGGATCACTAAAGTGCCCTGGCTTTGTTCCACCGAGAGTGACACTCCTCCCATCTGCACAGGGGGAAAGAAAGATGTGCCAGAGAGGTGTGTAACCCCTCCAGGCACCCAGGGGAATCCCCATGGTGCCCCAAGGGACAGCAGGGTGCAAAAAGAACACAGCTGTTGCATTGGCCGGGAATCGAACCCGGGCCTCCCGCGTGGCAGGCGAGAATTCTACCACTGAACCACCAATGCCAGATGTGGAGTGCTCCCGAGCCGTCCCCACACGGCCCCACATCCGTGGGTGAACGCAATGAGGGCAGGCACTGCCGGCTGTGAGCTCACCACACACAAAGGCACACACAAAGGACACCCCAACACTCAGCTCTGATACCGCGCCTCCAGCCCAGGGAAGCGCCTCTTCTACTGCCCCACCAGTAAGGAGGCCTTCTCAGCAGCCCTCACTGTTAACCCTCTCATGACACAACACTGCAAAGCTCCCTCTCTCCACAGAGGGGCTGCACAACCTGCCCGTGGCACAGGACAACCCAGCCACTCTTTGGCTTCACATGGCAACCCGGCTGTGACAGGTCACTCACATCCAGCACACAAACACCTCTGCCTTGGGGTGCAGCAGCACCTCCCAGCCACAGGCAACCCATGGCTGCATGGAACTCAAGTCAGGTGGAGGGGCTGGGGGCTGCAGAGTTGAAAGTCAGGACACTGGGCTGCATTGATGAGGAACCAAACCCTGGCTTTTGAGGGGGAGCACAATAATTGTCCCACTGAACCACATATGCCAGATGTAGAGCTGCCCACAGCTGCCATCTGCTTCCATGGCCTGGGCACCCTTGACATGAACCAGCCCCTCCCACTGCTCCTAAGCCTGGGACCTTTACTGTCACCAACATAGCACCCCTTGCTGTCATTGAGTCTCCCTGGCACCCAGTCGAGCTGGTCATTCACCAAACCATCTCCTCTTACTGCTCCCCGGTGCCACCGAGCCAAGGACTGTCAGTGCAAGCAGAGCTGCTGCTGCCACCTGGGGCCTGAGCACCCACACAAACTACAAAGTTGACCCTGAGGGAAGATGCAGAGGGACCAACCTCTACAGAGATGCCCAAAGGAGCACGCACGGGAGCGCCTCTGCAGTATCCCATGGGCACCCTGGCAGCGGCCAAGGGACAGCAGGGTGCAAAAGAACACAGCTGTTGCATTGGCCGGGAATCGAACCCGGGCCTCCCGCGTGGCAGGCGAGAATTCTACCACTGAACCACCAATGCCAGATGTGGAAGGCATCCCAGCCCTCCCCCACGCTCCCAAACCAGGGACAGGCCCTGCCACCTCTGAACACCCTCCCTTTTCACAGCTCTCTTTACGCGCCTCCAGCCCATGGCGACACGGCTCACGCTGACTCGCATACACCTGCAGCAAGGAGGCCTTCTCAGCAGCCCTCACTGTTAACCCTCTCATGACACAACAATGCAAAACTTCCTCTCTTCCTCCACGGAGGGGCTGCACAACCTGCCTGTGGCACAGGACAACCCAGCCACTCTTTGGCTTCACATGGCAACCCGGCTGTGACAGGCCACCCACATCCAGCACACAAATGCAACTGTCTCGGGGTGCAGCAGCTCCATCGAGGCAGCAGAAGCTTGGGCAGAAAGGCAGAACCGTCACCGGGAAAACAGGAATTAACTCCTGGGCACCTTCTGCCTGATCCCCCGCAACCGCCGGCCCTGCTGGTGCCACCCCGTGACGGAGGTCGGTGTGTGTGACAATCCCGTTCTCCCCTGCCCAGGCCAGCAGGTCCCCCAAGGGGAAACGGGTTGCAGGCAAGAAAGAAAGTCTTTGCATTGGCCGGGAATCGAACCCGGGCCCCCCGCGTGGCAGGCGAGAATTCTACCACTGAACCACCAATGCCAGATGACAAATGCTGCTGAGGCACTGCCTTAGAGCCCTGCACCCTACCCCCAATTTCTGTCCTTGCACCCTGTTCTTGATGGTCCCTCCACAGAACCCATGCACAGGGAAAACCTCCTTGCCCGTGTTGTCCCCTCCTGGGGGACGCAGTGCGTGTCCTCCCAGCACACGAGTGCGAGACATGGGGTGCCAGGGGGATTCTCACCTGCCGGTACTTGCTGTACTCCTTGCCCAGGGCATCAAAGAGCTGGCAGAGCTCCTGGGTGTACTTCCGGGATGGGTGCTTCTCCGGCAGCACCTCACGGATCCGCAGCACGGCCTGGGAGCTGACATGGAACCAGAGGTACCGCAGAGCTGCCTCCGACACCGTCCCGTTGCGCTGGAGGGCAAGAGGGTGAGAGCCGTGCAGCCCCCGTGGGTCCCTGGAGCGCTCCCGTCACTGTCCCTGTCCCCTGTCACTGTCTTACCAGGCGGGTGATGTTGGATGGCCTCAGCACCTCTTCGTACTGGACCTGGACTGTGTAGTCGATGGGAAAGTAATGTTTCTGGAAAGGCAAGGAAGAGCAAGGGGGCTGGCAAGGGGCAAAGTAATGGGCACATCCTTGCCAGCATTATGACACTGGGGAGCCAGTGCAAAAGCCCTTTGATGTGGTCAGCCCCCAGCAGAAGTAGCCCTGGCCACAATTTGGCAAAAATTGTCCCTGGTAAAAAACACAGCACCCAGCACCCAGCCACTGTAGAGCAGTGGGTGCTGCCCCCCACCCATGACCCCCTTGGAGCAAATTGGGGCCCTGCAATGCCAGGTGTCCCCCCACCTCCCAAAGCTGGGGTTACCATGTACTGCAGGCGCATCTCATACTGCAGCTTGTCCTGGAGCAGGCGGGTGAGCTCGCATTCGCCCGGCGCCGCGGCCTCCAGCCCCAGCACAGCCAGGACACCTGGGCAGCCAAAGCCAGTGGCATCAGCCCCCTCAGGGCCACCCACTGAGGGGACTCTTGAGGCCATCCCCCCATCCCCAAGCTGTACTCACATAGGACGGCAGCGTAGCCCTGCTGCATGTTGATGGTGGCCATCATTGGAGCCCCAGGCTGTGCCTACATGGCTGGGGCTCACCGGGAGCCTCCAGGGCAGTGGCGTGGATGGTGTGGGGACAAGGGACAGGTGTAGGCTCCGGGCACTGGCTGCTCTCCGGTAGCCCCAGGTAGTTGTTCCCTGCCATGGATGGGGGGTTAGTCCCCCTTCCCGGCAGTCCCCGCTGGCTTCTCCTCTCCAGCTGGTGGCAGGGAGGCAGCAGGTCCCGGGGCCGTCACAGGGTGTTGGCAGGGATGTGTTTGCAGGGGTGCAGGAGCACCCCCGGACTGCAAGAGGGAATCTGGGGGAAGAGAGCCCCGGCTGCAGCCCCAGGGCAGGCAGGGGCCCAGGCTGCAGCCCCCAGGCAGGACATCTGCTCTGAGCCCCGGCGGCCACGGGGTAGGGACAGCCCCGCGTGAGCCTCGGGTGGCCGTGTATGCCTATGTCCCGCTTGGGGCAGGGCTACCAGGGCTTCCCTGATGACACCCTCCGGGGATTTCCAGGGAAGGAGGGGGATCAACCCAGCCCCGTTATCCCAGAAGTGACTAAGTCCAGCCTCAGCCGGACTCAGAGGAACGCTGGGGGACGGGGGCTGGTGAAATGGCCAAGCCACCGCATGCTGGGACCCCGCACAGAGGTGTCGTGTCCCTACACCCCTGCGAAGGGGGCTCTGCCATGCCCCCGCGCTGTGGAAGGAGATCATAGCATGTCCTCGTGCCACATGTTCCACAGCGTGTCCCCTTGCGAAGGAGGGTGTGTGTTGTGTCCATGTGCTATCCATCCCAGCACAGAAGTGGCCCCATCTGCGTCCCCACACTATGCCCCGGTGCCAGGGGGGCCACGCTGTGTCCCTACGCGATGCCGTGTCCCAAGGGAAAGCAGCCGTGCCGTGTACCGTGCCGTGCCCCCACGCGAAGGCGCCGTGCGGTGTCCCAGCGCAGAGTGCCACCCACAATCCCCAGTGGAGGGACCTCTGTGCCGTGTCCCCGCCGTGTGTCCCCAGGCGGACACGGCCGGCTCGCGGGGTGCGTGTGCCCCGTGCCGCGTCCCCAAGCGGGGCCGTGGCTGCCCGGCCGCCCCCCGCGCCCCCCGCGCGCGGCTCCGCGGACCCACCTGGCGCGGGACGCGTCCACCCGCGGGCGGCGGCGGCGGCGGGGCCGTGCCCGCGCTTCCCGGGAGGCGGGCGGGGGGCGGCGGCGCGGGGAGCGGGCGGGGCGGCGGCCGGGCGGGGAGTGGGGACCGAGCGACCGCCCCGCACGGCCGGGGAGAGTCCGGCCCCGCTCCGCCGCGGGTGCTCGGCCAGCCCAGCCGGGTGGGTGTCCCCAGGGTACGCAGGTAGCCCAGGCTGGGGTGTCCCCAGGGTGCCTGGCTAACCCTCGTGGGTACCTCCCTGCTCCTCGGGGTGCTTTGCTGCCCCAGCTGGGTGTCCCCAGAGTGCTTGGCTGACCCTCGAGAGTATCTGCCCCTGTTCCAGGCAGGTGTCCCCGGGATGCTCAGCTGCTCAGTTCACCTGGCCAAGGTACCCCCCAGCATGCTCAGCTCATCCAACTGAGCATCCCCAGGGTGTCTGGCTCATCCTGCTGGGTCCCTCCGTGCTCCTCGGGGTACTTTGCTGCACCACACCCTGGGTGCTGGTCTAACTATGGTGAATGCCTCCTCCATTCCTCAGGGTGCTGAGCCGTCCCTGCAGGGTGTCCACCCAACCCAGTCCGGTGCCCACGTAGCCCCTGGCCTGCCCAGCTGACTACTCTGCACAGCTCTAGGCTTCCCTGGGTGCTCTGCTCTGCCAGCACTGGCACCTCTAGGGTGCTGGGCTTTCCTGGCAGGGTGACCCAGGGCACTTTCTGCACTGAGCACCCATGGGCACGTTTTGGGGCAATCAAGGTGGGAGTCAGCCCAGTGCCTTCCCACGATGCGCCCGGGGAAGGGCTGCACTGCAGCACTAATCTCAGAGGGGCTGAGGTATTCTAAACTGGCTCCAGGCCAGCAGGACTTTGCTCCCTCTGACTTAAGTCCACATCATCCTCTCAGGATGCTTCAGGGCTGAGCTCCTGCCAGGAGCAGCGGCCAAGGGACATGGGACATTGTCCTCCCCCACATCATCCTGAAGAGCCCCTTGGAAGAGCCACTGTGTCTGTGCTCAGGGCTGCTGAGCATCCAAAGGGTCAGCAAGAAAATCGGCTATCAAAGAGTGGGTCAGTGCTCCCAGGGAAACGCGTGGGAAGGAATGCACTTCTGCCTGTGAGAGCGCTCTGGGATTCCCCTGGCATGCAGTCAGGGCCACTGCCGTGCTCCTGCCAAGCTTCCCCTGGTCCTGGCCAGTCTCAGGCATGGCCCTTGCCTCCCTCTCAGCACTCGTCGGGGCCAAGATGCTCAGCTCTGAGCAGAGAAGGAGCCGCTGAGCTCCTCACTCAGGTGCCCGCAGGGAATTTGCCCGCAGCTGCTGCAGTCGCTGGAGGAAGCCATTTAACAGCATTCCCTGCCCACGTATTCATCAGCCTGGCAGCCGGGATGGGGCGAGGAAGAGAAGGGAGAGTGCAGAACGGCGCAGCACCGTGCTGGGGGCGGTGCGCTCTCCCTGGCTGCTCCCGGGCTGGAAATCAGTGCTGGGATGAGCCCAAGGCAAAGAGCTTCCTGTGCACAGCCCCGGGAGCTCTGCGCCCACACGGCAGCAGGACCCCGATCCCCTGCAGCTGCAGGGGGGAGCGCGCTCTGAGAGAAACTTTCCTTGTCCCAGTGAAGGGGAGCTGGGGGCTCAGGCAGCTCCCCACAAGCCCCCAGGCTCCTCATGGCTAGGAATGGGTGGCCCCAGGCCTTGCCTTTTACTGGAAGCAGGTTATTCACCAGGCACAGCCGAGCAAGTAAAACCTTGTGCTTGGAACCAGTTTGGGAACATCAAGACACACCCCCCCCCCCCCCAGCTTTCACTTTCAGGACACCAGCATGACAAATACCAAGGGCCACTGGAGCTCTGTTGGAAGCGCCCTCTGATCCAAAGCATCACTCCCTCAGGGAGGACAGGGAGCACAGGGTGAGCACTTGATGGCAAGCCAGAAGCTGGACCCCACAAAGCTCAGCTCCCCTTTGCCCCCTCCTTGACACAGCCGCCCTCACTGAGGTCACAGAAGGGAGCACAAAGCCCTTTGCTCTGCGAGCACGGGTGGGGCTGGCAGAGCCAAAGGGTGCAGCCCAGCGTTGTAAGCCCCTGCCAACACAGGCCTGCGAGGTTGAAACAAAGCAGGAGGGGAGAGGAGAGTGCAAAGGACAGGGCAGGAGGGTGTGTTTGCCCTCACCCCACACAGTACATGCACCAGAGAATGTGAAAGCTGTTCAAAGGCAACACAGGCATCAAGGACCACCTGTCTCTCCAAGCCCAAGTGGGGAGCAGCATCCTTACTGGGATGTCACAGGCTATCAGACTGTCCCCACCAGCAGGAAGCAGGGAGTAACCCAGCAGAACCAGGAAGCACTTGCTGTGTGGGTACACTCCAACTGGGAGCCTCTGCAGCCAGCTACCAAGCCTCTGGGACAAGGACCTTTCCCCAGCCCTCCTGGCAGCCAGCTGCTCCTCCCAGAGCTGCAGCTGCTAGGCTGGGTAACAACGTGCAGCCATGCTCTGGAACGGCTGCAAGAATGACTCTCCCCTCTCTCCACAGCCTGTTTTGTGTGTGGCCCAGGACAGACCAAGCAGCAGGGCACCAGCTCCAGACGGGGCAGGGGGGCAGCGAGGGGCCTGCAGGAGCACAAGGGCTCAGGGTGTGCATATTTCTGTATTCCTCCTCCTCCCCTCCTGCTCCCGCCAGGTCAGCAGCAGCTGCCATGAAGGAGAAGAGCCCCAGCGCCAGGGTAATGAAAAAACAGGCTTTTATTCTTCATGTGCTGCTCACAGTCACAGCTTGGAGACACTCTCTTGCCAAAGTTATTATGAAACAAATCAAGTCCCAGACTCAGGCCTCACTCTTCCCCACCCCCAAGTGAGTCAACATTGTACAAAACTCTATTTACAGGGAAAACAGTCAGAAATGGCAAGTCCAAAAAACCCCCTTACAATTCAGAAGAAAACGTTCAAGACAAGTGTGACAGTTACACCCTCCACAGCCAGCTTCCCATTGGCTGCCCCCAGGACTAGTGTAAGCCCAGAGCAGCTCACCAGTGGCTACTAAAAGAGGAGCCTGGTAATCCTGAATCATGCCACAGCTCTTTCCTTTCCTTTTTCCTTTCCTAAAATGCTGGGAAATCACAAACCCCACTTGGCCCAACAAAGACTCAGCTGGATCTGCCCTACAGAACTTTCAGCAAGACCCCCTAGGACTCCTCCATCCGAAAGGGAGGACAAGGAGATGGGGCTGAGGGTCAGCTGTAGGCCCTGCTTGGGCACTTCCCAAGAGAGAACTGCTCTGGCCAGAAGCCGGAATGTCAGGAGCCTTAACATAGGCAGCAGGATGTGTTGGGAAACCTAATAGCTGATACTGTATTTACTGGAGTCACGTTACTTTGAAACACAAACCAAGAGGACCAAACCAATATTTGAAAAGGGGGGAAAAAAAGCACACATTCCTCCTCCCGATGGTGCCTGGAAGAGCACCCAGAGGAGCCAGGAGCACTTCTGCCCCTGCCAGCTGCCACTCAGAACGCGTAGCGCGTGCGGATGTCCTCCAGCTTCTTGGACACCTCGGGTGGGGTCCGGTCCAGCTCCTCGGCCACATTCTTCTGTTTGTTAGGCTCCATGGAGTTGAACTGCTCACACAGGTCCCCATCAATCACGTTCTGGAGGGGCAAGGAGGAGAGAACTGAATCGAAACCACACAGAGGCACTGAACCCTGCCTAAACAGGGAAAAATGGCCACAAACAGTTTGTTCCCAGGAGTTTCTTAACCCTGTCCTGGAAACAAGACCATGCTTGGTGACCTCATCTGCTGAATAGCATCACATTAATTACTGGCCAGCTTGATTAACAAAACAGAAACCCAAAAGGCTGGGAGCAGCTGAAGAATCACAGAAGGGAAAGGAAGAGAGATCTGCCTGGGTCTGAGCCCTGCACTGGGAAGGCTGTGAGTGATGACAAAGGCAGCTTCAATCAAATGGGAGCAATCTTTGAGGCTGTGTATGTGGCAAATCAGCCTCAAGCTCAGAGACCACCATCACACTCCACTCCTAGAGAGCTTCATCTGCTGGGACAGTATCCTGACTCCAGACTTATTACTCTGGTAGTAGCTACCACTGGGATCCATCTGATCAGAGCATTTAGCAGTTCACAGCTTCTAATAGTTCCTCAAAAGCAGAAATAGGAAGGAACAGCTCTTTCTGAACTTGGATTTTCCTTTCCAGTGGTGGTGGAAAAAATATAATCCAGGGCAGCACTCAGTTTGATCCAGCCACACCAACAGCTATGTAATGCTGCTTCTCCTGGTGGAAAATGGAGATGCTGTGGGAAGTAGAGAAGTGCAGCTACAGCACCTCTGGGCTTAGGTCTTAGGATCAACCCTCGGGAGGCTCATTACAAGAGTTAAGAAGCCAAAACAGACATGTATTAAGTGCTAAGTACTGTTCTCCTACCAGACTGCTGCTCGAGAGCCAGCTACCACAGGCACCACACAAGCCATTAATGGCAGTGCCTCAGTTCTCCCTACTAAACAGCAAGCTTGCCTTGTACAAGACAATAACCTTGCCTTGCTTCTGCCAGCCTCAAGGCAGCTCTGTGCCCCAAAGCAACTCCCTGCAGCCCATGGCCAGGTGATCCCACGTGCTCAGGGCTTACCTTCACCGGGAAGTAGTAGGAGCGGAAACTGAGATGGTCCCGTCCACAGAGAGGAGGGTGCTCAGACCGTAAGTGCATTTCCACGTGCTGGAAGAAGTCGTGATCCTGGGGAGATAAAGGATTGGTAAGAGAACAGTTTGGTACACATCAGGGCTGCTAGCAAGGCAAGACAACATGCATCAGAAGGTGCTCCTGCCCTGGCTGAAACACTGTCATTACATGGCTATTTGGGGTTGGAGAAAATGATCTTTAAACGTCCCTTCCAGTCCAAACCATTCTGTGGCTCTGTGATTAACAGACTCTGCCAGAGCAGCCCTGCACATGGCAGCCAAAGTCACAGCTACCCCCTCACCCCCTTCCACCTGGAAAGCACCCACAGCAGAGTTAAGCAGCCACCCTGGTTAGGATCAGCCTCCCAGGAAATGAGGCATAGAGCAGCTGTGTAGCATGGAGCTGCAGCTCCAACAGGGAATGTCTTGCCATCCACTGCTCCGAGAGACC
The DNA here is from genome assembly GCF_012460135.2 of Molothrus ater. Taxonomy (NCBI): domain Eukaryota; kingdom Metazoa; phylum Chordata; class Aves; order Passeriformes; family Icteridae; genus Molothrus; species Molothrus ater. Next base: position 13,536,602 of record NC_050489.2, on the reverse strand, counting down.
ACAGCAAATAGAGAACAGAGTATCATCCTCAGGACTTGAAACATCACTGCCTGATCAACAGTTTAGAGGCTATACAAAGCATGCCAAAGTACCCCTCCCTCCTCAGACACTGAATCACCCAAAGCTCCTTGAAAGCACAAACAGACACAGAACAACAGTGCAACAAGGAATGCTCTCGACTCTTTATAGAACCAATGCAGAACTCAACAAACTCCTTCTCTTCCCTTCTGCACTGGAGCCACAGGCTCTCCTGTAGCTCAGGTTTTCAGCCACTGTGGAGCTCTCAGGGAATGCAGCACATTTAATATACTGGCTGTGGATGGGTGCACAAAAAGCAGCAAGACTGCAGCCTGATGCTTGGGCTTGCTTACCTCATGGGAAGTAAAAGGGACCAAGATTCCTATTCCCCCTGATAAGGTTGTATAAACAAGAGATTCAGAGCCTCCTGGAATCAGTGTGGTCTTCTGCAAGGAAAGCACCGTTTCTCCCACATGATAATTCATAATCACTTCAGCCTGAAAGGCAAGCACAGAAGCATGTTTTTTCTTTGGCTTATATAAAAGCATCAAAGGGCTTGAGAGAGGAAAGCAGAATAAATTCAGCCAACTGCCAGTTCTGAAATGCCTTTCTAGAGAGGAAGTGCCTTCCACCTGTGACCAGATGGCAAAACTCAGCTGGACAAACGGATGCAAGTAATGAGAGAAAGCAGCAAAAGAAAACGAGCTGCTTCCCTCAAACACACCAAATAGGCTTCAGCTGGGATTTCAGAAATTTGGCTTGCAGCAATAGTGAAAACAGATCGCCCAGCACAGCAGATTGCGTAGAAGCAGAACTGCCAATACATCTCCTGGACAACACTGCAAAGGCCTTCACAGAAAAGCAGTGCTTTCTTTTCCTACAATAACCATGTGCTTCCCACAAAGTATTACCTTCTGCGATGCTCCATTAAGCAGGCCCCTGTCCCAGAGAGCTTTGTTGCCTGTGGGATCCTCATCTACCTCATCATTGGTGTTGGGAGGCAATCTCACCTGTGTTGAAAGAGGAAGAATCAGCAAGCTGCAGAGAAGCAGCACATTATCTCTGGAGCGCCCTTGTGCTGCCTGAAAGGCTACCTTTGTGGACTCTGCAAGAACCACTTTACACTTACAGCAGAATCATCCAGGTGCCTCTCCAAAACAGCCTTTACAGTTATATGACAACTGTGGTAACAAGACCAATAACCCATCACCCAGAAACATGGGCAAGGCCTCACACCCAGCCTCTGTCTGGCCTGGCACTTGCAGATCACCCTGGGAGGTATGGTCAAACACATCTGAAGGTGGTTTCCACTAAGGAAACAGTTTGATGGATGTGGGGCAGGAAAACCGAAGAGGATTGATTTGTGTGTTTTGGCCCAATTCTGCAGGCACAGCATCTGACACTTGCTGAACTCTGCACTCTGAAGCACCCGAGCACGCTTCAGAGAGAGATCAAAGCTCTGCCAGAAAGACCATCTATTCTTTCCTCCTCCCTTGCTGAAATCCAGCCAAGTGGGGAAGTGTTGGCTGACAAAGCCAACTGTGAAGAGGAAGTGACAGAGAAAGCTCGATGCCAGCTATGAGGTTTAGTCAGAAAAAGTAAGAGTGATAACCCTGACTCAAGTTCTCATGGGCCCTTTCACAGCAACAATCTTTTCAAGGTTTACTGACAGGAAGTTTTGAGGCAATATAAACACAAATTATTGGACACCTCAGAAATATGTTTATGACTTGCTGATGCTTTAACTTATTTGCTTCATTTAGCAAACAGATAAACTGCAGCCCACTATGACAGAGCCACCCCATGAAAACAAGTCAGTGGTACAGGGCGTTGTCTCTAGCTAATGACAGATTCTCATTCTTTTAAGATAAATCATGGATGTTTTAAGGGAAAATATGTCCAAAAAGCCCCAACTTCAGCAAAGCACACTCACCACACAGATGTTACCAAACTTGTCTGCCCCAGCCACAGTGTCGTAATCCAGGAGCGTTGCTGTAGTGACCCACCGGGGGTAAGTGTCATCAGCAAAGATAATGAGCTGGTTCTCATTCCTTTTGTAACGCACCCAGATGAAACTCTCCTGAACATCTGAAACAATCACTCTGTGCCCAATGGTTTGGATCCCACAGATGTAGTTGGCAATGTGCTTTTGAGAGAGAAAGGACAAAACCTCAGTGCTTCAAACAGGGAAGTATAACCCTATTCCAACTGAAACACTCTTTTTTCCTCCGTGAACTGCAGCTCACTCCCCACTTCCCATCATTTCCTCCAAAAATACCCTCATTTCTGCCATACTACAGTCCCACTCTAAATACACCATCAATACAGGGCAACCTAATATGCACCACATGGCATCCACAGCCTTCTCTGTATGAACACTGTCCAGGGAACAAGTGCTGCTGGTGAGCCCATGATTGGAGATGCCAGGACATCCCTACAAGCAGGCATTGCTTCCATGTCTCCTCACTACCTGGTCATGGAAGGCCCAAAAAGGAAAGCTTCAATTTTTCATGTGAGTCATGTTTTAGGGAAAAAACCAAACTAACAAAACCACACACAAAAAAAAAAAAAAAAAAAAAAAAAAAGCTCCCCTGCAAGTTCCCAGTCTGTCTGTTAGCTTGCTGGAGTTCTTTTGTTCAGTAATGAGCTACTGGCACAGATTCTGCAGCTTGCATGAGAGAGGGAGGAGCATGCAATTAAGTTAGAAAATCACACTCTGCAATTTCTTTTCCTAAAGTACCAGAGATGCTCAGCAAAAAGGACCACCTACTTCAAAGAGAAAATCCCCTTTTCAGCATTCTGGGGATCTGATGAGGTGGTCATATGCACCCTTCAGCTTCTGATCACCCAAACTAACGAAACATTTCCAGCAATTCTCTTAAATCTCACTAGGACCTCTCACATTTGCAGCAGCCAAAGGAACAGTCTGTACAGACCTCTGCACATGGTCAGTAACTGAGCTGGGACAAAAAGGAACTTGCAGCACTACTGTCAGAAAGGTGATAAGAAAACGGTGTGTGTGGGGGATGCAGAGGGGCAGCACAACAGTCCAGTCTAGTCCAGCACTCCTCTAGACAGATGCATCCAGCAAGATAAAGACACAGCTTTGACGACCAAATAGACACACTTGGCCTGGAGTAGCAGCTAAACCCCGTGTTTCACTCTGGCTGCAAAGTATTACTTGTTCCAAATAGATAGCTCTGCTCAGGAACAGAAGGCAGTACCTTGTTCTCACATTTCCGAAGCAGTTTCTTCTTGCCCAGGTCATACACACGCAGGAGCTTCCCAACTCCAATTAACACTCGGCCTTGGAATGGAGCAATGGCTGCAGGAACCTCCTCCACTGGGGTCTAGAGAGGGAAGAGGAAGATTGTGCAATCCTCATCATTAAGAGAGCTAACCTTACAGAAACCTTCAGACCAGATTCAGCTAATGATATGGCTGAAGTTCACTGGCCTGTACCAAGGCTTCCAGTGTAAAAGGCTAATAACAATCTTTTTCTACAGGAGAGGCAACAGGTCAGTCCCTCACAGGCCTTTTGACAGAAGCAGATATCACACAGAGATAAGAGAGCTATAGGCACTCACACACACACTGCTGGCAGTGCACCTGAAGGACTGCTGTAAGAACCCCATACTGGGCAGGCAGCAAAAGAAGACAAGGGTCTGGTTGCCTCAATTCTTAGTTTTGGTTTACAACCAACAGAAAAAACTTTAGAGTTTGCCTAAATCTGACCAGACTGTTTTTAAAGCAAGGCATGAATGTAATTCAGCCATCTGACATTGCCACCAAAGAAATTGTTAAATATGAACAACTGCAGTGTGTCCACAATTTCAGTAACTCAGATGGGGTTACTGTCTGAAAAATCTAATCAATCCAAAATGATCAGCCACAGCAGAGAAGGAGAACATGTAGAGAGTTCCAGTTATAGCATTCCTAGCTTGGCTGCACTGGTTAAGAAAAGTTTATTTCACAACTTCAGCTCTGTCAACTTCCCAGTGGGTGTTCAGTGGCAGCAGAAAAGGCCATGGTCCAGGACAGAACCCACTCACTGCATCAGGACTCTAGGAAGTGAGTAAGCCACAACATTCCTTTCCATGTGCTCATCTGCTCAAATCTCAGCCATGCTGGAAGCATGTGAGAAGAACAGTAATTTTTCTGCTGAAACTTTTGCTGAAGCCCTTGAGACCTATCAAACAAGTTGGTCACTAATAATTTCTACACACAATCCAAGCATCCAAGGAAGCTGACAGTTCACAACAGCTGAACATGGTCAGCCAAGGACTGACAGTCTTAGCACCAGGGTTCAAGTAACCCAAGGATGAATTTGCTCTGTAAACAAGTGCTTAAGCAGCTCTCTGAGCTCATATTCCAGAAAGCAAACAGAGCCATTTCCCTTCCCTCCCTAACAGGGGTAAGAAAAACACTGCTCCTTTCCAATTTACCCAATCAGATGAGTAAAATTAGGACTCTTGCAAGATGTGTGTTCAATCCTCAGCTCTGCAAAAGATGTACCAAATTATTTTGTAGGAGGCAGCTAACTTTCTCCAAGGCTGCTTCCAGTGTGTAACACCAGCACAACAATCTTGCCCAGGATGCACCAAGTACTGCAGTATTACTGCAGCACTCAGGCAAGTAAGAGCTACTCCAACACTCAGCCTGGAAATGACCCCATCACTCCCCTCACCTTGTGCAGAAACTCCAGCTTCTCACCACTGTTCACCAGCTTGTATGTGTAGACAAACCCCCCAGCAACGGAGCGTGGGTTCAGAATCAGGTCCTTGGCGACTCCCACCAGCACGTACCACTCATCACCGGTGTTGGAGAAGCGGCACACAGCCACGCTGCAAAGGACAGGACACACCAGGACATCAGTGCCATCACCACACTGATGCTGCACACCCAGACTGGATCCCTGACAGCACAACCTGCACCTGCCCAGCAGAGATTTGAGAGTCCAACCCTTCAACTCTGACACTGCCTTTCAAGAGGTCATTTTTCCTCCTTACAGAAATGTTTAACGCAGATTTGTTCATTCTTCCGCACTACACTCTCCATGTGTGTTCTATCTGTCACATATGCCCAAAGTATTTTATATTTTCACAATGTCCACTGTTACTTTACATTTTCACAAGCTGGACACTGCCTAGTGATGTGTATAACTCTACTAGAAGCTATTTTTCAAAGGCTGTTCCCATTGGAACATATACAAATAGCTTTCCTCATCTTCCAGTGTTATTTCCTGCTCAGTAAATAGCTCAGGCAGGTTGGAAATGGCAGGTCAGCCTTTTGGACTAACATGACCTAACTCTACTTCACCTGATGAGCACTTCCTATTCTTCATGGTTATTGTGTTGGTTTTCCCCTCCAGTCTAACACTTCCCTTTCCATTTAATCTATCCTCAGTTTATCTAGATAAGAAAGAAAAGTGAGAGATAACAGCAAATTCTCTTGTTCCCAGCTCTCTTATCTGTCATTTACACCCCTGTGATGTTCTTTAGGCACTGAGGTACAGCAACCACATTTGGAGCACCACAAACTCTTAATGCCACATGAGGACAAGATTAGGGTTGGAAGGGAAGGAAAGGCAAGACAAACTACTTCTGGAATTTCAAGCCAGTCTCTTGATAATATGTTCCATCTGGATTTCAACTCAGTAACTGATAAGCAAAAGGAAAAAAACACCTAAGACTCATCACAAGCAGGGACTCTTGGTGCACAGGCAATACTTCTTACCTGAAAGCAGCTTCATTCTGCTCCAGCTGAACCAGATCTAATGTATTTCCCTGGATGGGGTTCATCACTCTGATAACAGAGGCCCACTGACCATTCCCTGCCTTGGGAGCACCGAAGATGGACTCAGGAAGATTCTCATTAAGAAAGGCTGCAGCCATTTCTGCAGCCAGCTCCCTCTCATCCTCACCTGCAGCCTCCACCATTTCCTGCAGCATTAAGGGACAGGAGAAAACAACAGCTCAGTGATTTCCTTCCCCAGTATGCTGATGCTCTGCATAGAATACAACCTCCCTGTTTTGCCTAAGCCCAGGTATTCTGGGGAAAGGCACTGCCTGTGAAGACATAAAACCCACTAAGTCCCAAAGCTTCCAGCCAGCCTGAGCTTATTCCCCAGGGAGCCTCTACAGCTCAGAGCATGGCTGTGTCAGCTCTGCCCTGCCCCACTGACTGTGGTCTGAGGAGCTGTTTCCCCAAATCAACAACCCTGGAAACAAACCTGAGAAGAAAATAAACAACCCACTGAAATGCAAGCACCCTCAACCAACCACAGAAACCCCAGAGAACAGTGTTATGCAAGCAAGACCATCCTCCACTAGGGTGGTTCTTAAATGGTGGTTCTTAAAATCTGCCCTAACAACATGCAAAGGAAGAACACTAGGAAGTGGTGCATTCTGCTGAAATTTGTGTTTTGAGGCAGATCTCCACTCCTCTTCCAGTCCCTGCATTCACACAGGCTGAAAGCCTTGCAGGTAATGGCAGCTGGGAATTAATGAGGGAGCACTTCCAGCTGCAGAAGTCCCCTCTGGGGAACAGATGGGTGCACCTGCCCCCCAGCCCAATTACCTCAGCCATTTGCTGCTTTCTCTGTGCCTTGGTGGCCTCAGTGTAAGCGTTGTGGTCTGTCTCGATGATGATCAGGTTGTTGCTCTCTGGGTGAATGACAAATTTTCGGGGTGTGTACTGCAATGGGAAGGCAACCTGGTTGAAGACTGCTCCCAGCTTCTCCAGTGCCAAAATCCTGGGGGATAAAGACATGACATGTGTTGAATACAACCTAAAAACAGCTGTCCAAGAGAATCAAACTGGAATGGAACTTCTTCTTTGTGAAGCTGACTAGTGCTAGAGAGGAGCAGCACCGTTCTCAGGCCAGACAGCAACTAGCAAACAGCTCCAGAGAGCAGAGCAAAACCAACATCCTAAAATGAGAGCCCATGGTGTGAGACAGGTGTGTGCTGCAGCACGAGGTCTTTGAGGGCTCTTGCTGTCCCAGGATGTGTTCTGACTGGTGCTGAAGCTAGTCTATCCCAAGAGGAACAAAGAGCACATGGAAGAAGGAAAGTGCACGTTTGGGGAACGCATCATCTGAATCTAAATGTGACACTGATTTTGACATACAATCAAATGCTCCTCAGAGGCACTTCAGTTAAAAAGAGTATGAAAAATGCAATGCCAGCTCTTTCTTCCTGTGACTTGCTAGCTGAAATGCCAGTTCTTCTGGCATTTGGTGTCTAAAAACCACAAGTCTTTCCAGAAAGAATGGCTCCTTTAAAAGCAATGAATGCTGTAATATTTCAATGAGGACAGATATGAAAAAAGTGCCTGTTCAAGTGCATACAGCACAGCATCTGAATTTGTGGTCCATTATTTTAATTTATCTTTTTAGTATCTCAGCTGATCTTTAAAAAAAGGCAACAAACACATCCCTGTCATGCCTCTGGTCTCTGAAATCACGTGGTTCATTTCCTGCAAAGCAGCCAATTCAGATCACAAACCACAAGACCCTAATACATAATAGGTCCACATTTATTAAAAGCTTCCCTCTCTAAGGATCAGAGAATTGAAGAGTAACTTGAATTACACTTATTTTAAAAAGACAGAAAATACAAATCTGAGAAGCACACCCCCCACTTATTTTTGACAGCATAACTTTCCTTAAATTGTCTGTTTTCTGAAACCCATCCAAGTTTTTCTACCAAATCATTATCCATAATTAAAAAATATTTTGTGAAGTAAAGTCACTTTACCTCTTTCCTTTTGAATGTCAGGTGGAACTCACCACCACTTCACCTGCCTGGCATCCCAGCCCATAAGCATTTGTGTTTCCCCTCTGATGCTTACCTCAATGTGTTTGTGGAGATGGCCACAATGCCCTCAGGGCACTGCTCAGAAGCAAAACCAGATGCAAACTCCAGTGTCTCATAAGACAGGGGAGTCAGGTGGAAGCGTGATTGATAGGAATAACTAAGCCAGGAACGGCTTGACATGGCCAGCACCTGGGAAAGACAGGCAACAAATTTATTAGGTCTGGGAATAGAGGCAAGCTCACTTTATGCAGTAGGAATGCATGTACAGTGCCCAACTCTTTTCCACTGGAACAACTGGAATTCTTGTGGGTGGACCCCACCCAGCTCAGAGAACACCTGAAGAGACACTCCTTACTTTCAGTTTTTTCTGGAAATCGAATACGGCATGAAAAGGAATTTTAAAGCACTGTCAAGACAACAAATAGTCCAACTGAGGTGCACTGACACCACTGTGTCTGTCAAAATCTTCTACTGCTACCTATAAAAGCCAAGACCAACAATACTCTAATTTCTCCTTTTTTAAATAGCTTGTTCTAATGGGAACAGGTCTTTTAAAATAAATATTTACTGCTTTGTCATAATCCAAGTGCTGTAGCACTCGAAGTGAAATTTACTAAAAATCATCACTAGCCTAGACCAAATTATGAGAAAAAAGGAAGCAGATTGACTTCCAAACTTTTCAGCTTTATACATTTGGCTAAATGAGTCTAAGTGCAATCTTAGTTTCGGCCTGAGTGACAACAGCTGATCTCAAAGCAGAGAGAGATTATTCTCGGTTATTCTACAGGTATTCTCTGCTAGAGCTGCAAAGCTCCTCATCTCCAAGCTGGCAGGAGCAAGTTGAAGAGATTCACCCAGTGCACCATAACACTACAGCTGAGCTCAAATTCCCAGATCCAGCTCCCTACGCTGATCAGCATTATTTCTCAACTCTGAAGGTGTCATCCAAAAATGAGTCAAGCAGGGGGTGGCTGATTTCCCCAGTGCCACATCAGAAGGGCTGGAAATGGCACTTCTGATGAAACACATTCTTCCTTCTATGCCAAATCTTGCAGATATTTTCCTTGAACCACGTATGGCAGCTGTCCAGCCCTTGACTGAGCTATTCTCAACATGCAAGGACACAACCATTCACTGCATCAAGCATTCAAGGGTAAGTTTTCTGCACAGAGCTCTCTCCATCTCTGTGCATTCCAGCAGGCAAGATGTATTCTCTCAGCCCAAGAACCTGCTCAGACCTCTCCAAGCACACTGTAAACACAGCCTAAGGGTCAGATGAATCCTAGTTCACAGAAGGCAGGGCAGCACTACGCAGCAGTAAGGGGAGTAAGAACAAGGCTGTTTGTGAAAGAACAAGCTGTGGCCAGGCAGCTCCATAATGAAGTCATTCTACTTCCCACCCTTACCCAGAAGGTCCTGCTGTGCTGCAGGGATGCTTCCCCACCCTGCCCACCGTAAGAAAATCTGGGATGTGGTGTCTGGGGAGTGGATCTGCACCCCTGCAGGAGCTCTCCTCCCTTACCGCCTCCTGGCCTTGCATTCGGACGCGGAAGAGTTTGACGGGCCGGGAGCCGAGGTATCGGGTCCTGGTGTCGGACAGGTCACCAGTGACGGGGTCCAGGACGGTCCGCAGCAGCACACCGTTCTTGGCAGCAGCAAAACAACAGGGCCCAGGTTGAAGGTAAGGAGTAACTTACTATGTGCATCATTCAAAACAATTGAGAGGCAGTTTCTGAAGAATTAGCTGTTTGTTTTCCCGGCTGTCAGTACAATTCTCCCCTACAGCCACACTTTTAATAGCAAAGCACAGGGCAGAAAGGACTGCCTCCAAAATAGAACACAGACTGAGGACTTTAGTGTATCACACAAGCCATAAAAACCCGAGGGTGAATTCCAGATCCCTATCCCTCTTGGTACAAAGGATTTACCCAAAAATCATGCTCCTCAAAAAGAGATTGCATTGTGACACCAAATTTGTGGCATGTGGAAGAACCTCAACTGTGATGATTATTTTTACCACATGCTGAATTGTCAAAACAACTTTTTTTCATCAAAGATCAGAGAATCTGTACTGGATGTAACAAAAAGTTGTGAAACAGCAAAGTTATTAGAGCAGAGCCTCTGCTTGTGGGCAGTTACTTGTTTGACACTCTGCCCTACAAGCAGTTTTTAAAGAGCTGCTCAACATTTCACCCAGAAATATTTCTTAAAATATGCTTCCTTCTTGAATGGGAAAAGCACAGTCTGTCCTACATAAAATCTGGTATAATACACTGTCTTTTGACTAGTCTTCAGTCTAAAAATGTATGGGGAAACTCACACCTCTCTGAAGTCACACAGTGAATTCCCCAGTCTGGGTGTCAAACACATTGTAACAAAGAGGGATGCCAGGCTTTGTGTTGCACTGCATGATGACAGGGCTATTTTAACAATCCACTTTCAAGCAAAAGCTCCTCAAGACAAACCTGCCAGAACCAGGCAAGAACCCCTCACCTGCAGTCCAATGTTCAGGTACAGAAAGCCAATGGAGCCCCTCTCTCCCAGCTCATCCTGCTTCTCTGTGCCACCCATCTCCACGATGCACAGCGACTCGGGCTGTGCAGGCAGTGCCTGCATACTCAGGGGCTGTAAGCAATCCTGGGGGAAACAGGACAGAGGGACAACACCAGTCAGCAAGGCTTGGCACAGCAAGACAGGATTCAAGCTCCACCTAAGAAGTTTAAAGATGCCCTTTTAGATCTTCCAGAAAGAAGTATTCATGGAAAAAAAGAAAAAAGAAGATATAACAGATGCTGGCTCTATGCATTTTGGCAAGCAGGAGTGGTAGCTGCCTGGCCCTAAACTGGATCCTTCCAAACTGTTCTAGCACCATTTGCTAGAACAGTTTGGAAGGATCCAGTTTAGGGCCAGGCATTTATTTAGCATGGAGTGACCGAAGGAAAAATTAGTTTACTACAACCAGCTTGGAACACCTCATCTGTTGCAGGCAGATGAACAGTAAGTTTAGTTTGCTGCCAACTTGCCTGCAGAATGAGTCTTTTAGTACAGGTACAAACAGGGAGATGAGAGGGGGAAACCCAACAAAAAACCCGCCCAAAACAAAACAATGAAAGAAAATTATTTTGTGACCCGTCAACTGAACCTCCAGAGGCGTAAGTAATTCTCAATAAAAGCAGAGTATCTGTTAGAGGGAAGGATCAAGGGCCATGCTTCCTGCCAACCAGCAGAGAAAAACCATGCAAGCTGTCCATTCCTGCTCACCCATCTGAATACGGAAAGACAGTTTGGATGGTTACAGTCCACCTTTGGAGGATCCTTCTGAATATTTCAAACCAATGAAAGGGTAAAACCAGAGCAGCTACTCACTGAAGGGTCAAGTGAAATAATTCTGACAGTGTTGTCCACCAGTCCAACAGCAAGGAACCGGGAACGCTGCTCCCCAGGGGGAACGTTGGCCAGGCTCATGCAAACGACGTCAGCTGACATCTCCTTTCTCTCTGTGTACTCATTCAGCTGTCCTGACTGAGAGAGAAAAATGTAAGACTTTTTATTAGATACTTTGTTTTAAAATGATGCTTTGGATTTGTTATATAAACAATATCGCAATTTTAAAACTATTTCCTAACCCATACCTCACTCTTCCAAACTCATTCACAATATTAACACACATACCGGGTCCATCTCAAAGTAAACCAGTTCTCCTCCAGTCAGTGCTATCACTACTTGTCTTTGGTTCACAGCACATTTTACAATGGTTTTCTTTCCTGGTGTCTTCCATTCATTTACTCTCTTATCTGCTCGGATATGCCGGATCCCATCTGGATAAACCTGAAGGAAAAAAAACCCACATCAATTCTGTATTTACCACCTCTTCACAACTCCCCTTTCACTGGTAGTTCTGACTCAGCAGCACCCAAAGGCAAGAACCACTCCTGGCAGCGAGTGATCTGAACTATGCACCAGGCTGAACCAGCAGGATGATTCTTGCCAGCTGAGAGAACTGTATCTTTTAACCACAGCAAGGAACTACTGAAGGAGATTACGACCATTTTGAACTTGTCCAGTTTCACTTAGCAAGATATAAAAAGGGAAAGGCTGAATCAGCATCATTCTCTGCCAATCCACAGCTTTAGACATGTGTTGCGCTACCGCAGAAATCACATCCGTGCAGTAAGCTGAGAGTGGCAGACAGTAGACGTGTAAGAAGCAGCTCTCCATTACCTGTACCAAAGCATCATCACCAAGAAGAGAGCAGGACAAGGTTGGTGTAGTGCCCAGGAATCCAGAGTCAGTCACTTCCTCTACAGTCTCTCCGATGGACAGCACCAGTGTGGCATTTACGAAGGACACGATAATGTAGGCATCAAATTCATCTGGTCAAGGGAGACAGGGGAAAAAAAAAGAGTGCTGATTAATTAAATGCAAGGCTTCCCAACACAATCAGCAGCCCGACAAATGTCTAGCAGTTACTCCTCAGCAGAATTCCTGTGGTAATTACAGCTGCTGACAGTATTGCACAAGTTCGCTCTAGGACACGCTGTCCAAAAGCCAGCCACTGCCGGACTCCAAACAATGCAGCACCGAGCCAGGGATCAAACCAAGATCCACATCCACAGTCAATTCATAATGCTCTGGATTCTGGCAAGCAGGATTCTTGTGCATTTTTTTCAAAGAACGCTCAAGTTCTCGAAGTCTTTAAGAAAGTTGTCCCCCATCATCCAAAGAGCTGAATCCAGATTTAACACCCAACAAAGTTAAACTAAATTATGTACTCCAAAAATTTGAACATAAGGAATCTATCTGCAGAAACCACACCACAGATGTCGCACACAGGAGGTTACAGGACCACAATCTCTATCTAGCGGCCACACAATAAAAGGCTGCAGAGAACAATTAGGGTGCATTGCAGCAGAATTCAGGGTTAAACCTGCTCTACTGTCCTCCAGAAGCTCAACTGGCTTCCATTCACACTGTGAGAGTCTCCTAGGATAAGAAACAATTGCATTTTTAAGATAGTTGCAATACTGTCATTTATCCCAACAGAAGTAAAGGTCAGTGTTTGCTCTATTATCTCCAGTACTGGTTTCTCCCAAAGGGGACAGCGTGGGAGAGTCCTGTAGCTTGGACATGGAGGAGCTATGCTAATCAAAATAATCTAAAGAGCTCATTTGGAAATAGGGAAACTTTGTGGGAAATGAGGGTAGTAGGACTGGGTAAAGCAAAAATCCCAGTTTATTGCTCTCTGCTTTCACTCTGTAGAAAGCAATAGGTCTTAAGAGGGGAAGAGGACAATCTCATTAAAAGAGAGTAACAAAAGCAACAGAAACAATTAAGTCTATTGGGAAATGGAGCCAGGAGCCTCGGAAGAGAAATAAGATTGCCTCAGAGAAGCAACTCCACTTCTACTGCTGTTGTCATGCAGCCGCTATTTCTCAAAAAGAAAATTCCTCATTTTAACCCTACTCAACCCAAAGCTCAGACGTGGGCACCACAGCATACCGAGTGGAGGTGAAGGCATAAGAGCTGTCAGTTTCTGCCCTTGAAAGGACACTCTCCTAATTTTCAAATATAGGAGACATGGAGAAGTGGTTAATAACTTAAACAAAAAAGGAAAATAAAGGAGTCTCACTGGGATTGAAATGGGATGCCACAAAATACGATGCAGCAGCTTAAAGAACCTGAGCTGGGTTAACCAAAACAAATGCTTCAAGAACTAATAATCCTTTTCTTATCCACCCTGTTTAGATGGAAGCATTGCCAAACCTGCTATGTCACGTTTATAACAAAAAGTTCTTACATACAGTTGAAAATATGCAAGTGAAAAATTAAAAAAAAACCCCATCATTCTTCTCTGCAACATCTGGTACACAGACCACAGCTCTGATCAAACTGAAGAGTTCTGTGTAACTAAAGCAATTTCAACAGAAGTCTGTGGCATAAACTCTGTTACTACTCTATTAACTACTGACAGCCTATAACCTCCAACAGCTCCAAAATCCTACAAACAGGAACTGGTCCATTTGGGGAAATGAGAAAGCAAGAACTCAATCTGCAGAGAGAACTCCATCAGTAATACCAATGACTTGAATGCTTGGCTAAACGGGAGAATTCCTCCAACATTAACAGCAGATGATAAGAGCTCAGCAAGACACACTTGCACACCGCTTATTTCCTACGCAGCAGCTTCTCCTACAAATTTGCACAGATTTTTCAACACCAGAAGTCTACAACAATTCCTCGATCATGGAGCTTCTAGCAGTTCACAGGCTAAGCATTTGATTCATAAATATCCCATAGACAGGATGTTCTAAGAATTCCATTTCAAAGACCACTGTTGCTTTCCAAATTACTTCAGAGCTGCTGCCTTCCTCCCTGGAGGCTGTCAATTCTCATGATAAACCACTGTGTCCCAGCTGGAGGTTTAAGCATGTGATTTGGCATAGGACAAAGAACTCCCATCTGAAAACAAAACAGATTCCCTTAGTCCTATCTAAACAAAAATTCATTCCTACCTCTTAATACTTTTCAGCTCTTTCCTTCCATTGGCTTACATTTATATTAGAGCATGCCTTTAAGTCTATGTCAATAATAGTGACAAGTGCATTTTTGCTTGAAGTCTGTTTTGCTTAATGACTCTCTGCTGGAGCTTTTGAAATAAAAGGTTTGATTTACCAGAATTAAGTCAGTGAATAAGACACATTCATCTAGGTTCAAACAATACATTTTTGGTTTAGAAAATATAGCAGTCTAGTTGAAATTAAGGGGACTAAATCCCTAGGGCACACTGAGAAGTGTTCTCAGTTAGAAAAAGAAAAGATCTACGGATTTTAATATGAAAAGATGTCTACTTAGCTCTGCACAATCCCAAGCAAAACATCAGGCTCCCCAGAGTTTTAAACAGATAGACATCATTTTGTATGCAGACACAAGACTTCAGAGATGCTTATTACTGTACTAATTGCACCAGTCAGCTCCTTTCAGTGAGTAACAGAGACATTTTAATGACTCTGAAGAGCCACAGCTGGACCTGTTCTACACATGCATTACAAGTTTTCTCCAGCTTCATGCAAACATCACAAACAGTTATGAAAACATGACATTTCAGTCCATGAACTCTACACTACTGTACTTTTTATTATTTATCATGGCTTCAGTCTGAGTTAGTCCATGAGAATTCCATTCTTTTATGCCAGTCCAGTCCGACAGTTTTCTCACACTATGCAGCATCTGATACAAATGCAGTCACCACGAGCTCAAAGAGTGCAGGGAGCAAAGTGGTGAGCAGTGTCAGAGCTCAGGATCACTCCCAGTTAACAGACTCTGAGGGGATGACAGCACATTTTCCTGGGCTTCTGTTTACTACGGCGTGGAGACTCCGCAGTGCTGACTCACTGCACGCTGCTCCTGCAGCAAGAGTGCCAGGTAGGGAATGCTGGCTCCCAGCTCCCATCTGTCAGCACAGCACACACCTACACCCACTGATCATCCAACTGGAATAGTTTGGTGCAAATCCTACCCACTTCTGTCTCACAGGCAGATGAATCCCATAACCACAGGACATTCCCATGCCAGCAATACATATAACTGCTCCAAGCACACTTGATCTTTTTCTCTTGGAGGTCTGTACAAAGCAGCTGGAAGCCTAATCTTGATCTACAAGAGAGCTGAAAATACCCCTAAAACACACACATCCAATTTTAGCAAGAACTGACTGTTCCACAGAGACACAGCTGATTGTTTTGCTTCCCAAGGACTGCAAGATGGACTGGGATCTGCTTTCTACTCCTCAGCTACTCAACTTCAAAGGCAACCATCTTCAACTACACACCAGTTTCTAGAATTTGTTTAGTGAAGTGCTTAGCATAAATGTAGCCCCAGGCTGTTGGGATTCTCTGTGGTTAACCTGTGGTACTGTACAGTAGCCCCTAGCAGTAGGTACACACCTGTGGGGATCAGCACCTCCACCACCAGCCACCTGTGGAAGAAAAAAAAAGGCTTGGTATTGGTAGTGAGTATCACCACGTACCAGCCAAGGTTAGTATTTGCTTTGAAGACTGCAGACCTGGGTGTTTCTTACAGAGGCCTTGCAGCACACACTGCAACACTGAGGCAGAGCTGGGCAACCCCACGCTGCCAAGTGTCCCCTCAAGGGCACTTTAAAGATTACATACATGTTTGAAAATGTTCTGCACTCTTTCTGATTAAAACCCACTAAAATAATTTCTGAATTCCTAGAGTTGGAACTTGGGAATCAGTTTCACAGAAGTATAAACTGTATTCAGTGAGTAGCACAGCTTAACAACTACAGATTCCAGCCTTTCTGAATCATGGAGATGATCATGCTGAAACCTGGAAAATTTGGAAGGTGGAAAGAAGAGAAGGCAATGATACTGGTCCTGCTTCCTGCAGATCATCAGTGGTCGTTCACCTCCTGAAAAGTCAAAGTCTTCTCCTGGAACCCCAAGAGAAAAGATTTCAAAACTGTAAGGTGATGTCAGAAACCTCCAGTCCTCAGAGGGAGAAAGAAAAAACATACGACCTTCTTTTCCAAAATGCTGAAGAAAAGGTTTCTAACAAACTGGAATGCCTCTTTTCAGAAAACTGTGTATTTTTTTTATATGAACTCTGGAAATACTTTCCTTTTGACCCTTTTACTTCTCGAGGACATGAAGGCACTTTGTGCTCAAAGATCCTCCCTTGTTCCTTAATGAGTACATGAATCTCAGGACATGAGCACAGGAATTCATGGCAAGGTAAATCCCACTGCAGGATTTGAAATTCTCACAGGGTTACTGGTTCCCTGGAGGACACACTACCCTGCTTAAATGCAAGGTATCATGTCACCATAGCAGGCTAAAGCCTCTATTGCAGCAATCTGGCCTTTCTAGATCACCTGTATAAACCTAGGGAAGCCTTTGTGAGAGTTATACAAAGCACTGCTTGGGAAATAATTCCTGACACTGCCAGCACCCAGAACGGATTCTCTACAAGCTTTTTAGGTGTTTCTGTGCAATTCTGCTCTCATCACAAAGAGAAAGGCAGAAGGTACTACATTTCCTCTTGTACATTAGTAATAGCAAGGCTATTATTTCAGATCATGAAATTTAAGAAAACCCCAACGACCAACCAAACCCCCAATCCAGTATATTCTGCCAACCTGAAATCTTAATCTGTCTAGAATCACAAACTTTTTACACGCTGCTGGCTTTTGAATAGAGAGTATGTCCTAGTCCAGAGTGTTTATTTCACTGATATGCACAGAAGGAAGTAATAAAATGCAAACACTGTTGCCGATTTATCATCTTTGTTCCATAATTTGTATCCCACTCTCTCACAAAGAGCCGATTACTGCAGTTGTCAACACACACATGAAGAATAGTGAGTACAGTCCAACAACAAGAATAGCTGTTGCCTGCTGATGTTTGAGCAAGAACTTATGGGCAAAAACTTATGGGAAACAGGAACACATGAGAAGTTCAGCAGCTTCAGGCTGCAAATGTACAGCTGACACAGCATAGTGGGTGATGGAGGCAGCTGCAGGCAGCTGCTTCTTTGTCAAAAGGAAGTGTGACAATACAAGGGGACCAGAGGGTGGGTGGCTTTTTAAGATAAGCAGGTGGCTGCTGACTCAAACCACAATTTCTGACGATGGCACACAAGCATCACGCAGCACCATTCCTCTCTCCTTGAACAGAAAACCAGAAAACAACAACAAACAAAACACACACAAAATCATCATGACCTCCCTGTGCTTCAGGAAAATACTGCATACCTTCAACATGTCTCCTCACAGTCCATACAGCATTGGGGTTACCAGGCAGCTCTGACACAGCCATTTCAGATACCTAAGAGTAAACAGGAAGAAGGTTCTTTTGCAAACAGATGTTTAGACTTTACTAGAGTAAGCAATCAAGCCACGAGCAGTTTTTAAGCTTTCCCACAACTGGGCAGAAAAACTAACAATTCCCAATTCTGATGCTCTCAGCCTGTGCCAGATCTGCCACAGGGCAAAATATGGTCAGCAATGATATGGTAACATTATTGCTGTGGATGATCAGCTTCAAAACAAGGTCATCCACCCCCAGCAGAGAGCAGCAGCAGCAGCTGGCAGGCACCAGGAATGTTCCAGCTCAATACACTCAAGTATTAGAAGAAACAAAATGCAGGTTTTGTTGAAGTCAAATAAACAAAAAGCTTTTGAGACTGTAAGAATAAACAACACAACCCTTCTATTCCTCAAGAAGCAAGAGAAAGTAGCTCTCCAGATTAGAGCAAAAGAAGAATCCTCTCATTTCAGCAACTTTGTTTCAAGGATTTCCTCACACTGCCCTCATCTCTCAGATTTTTTTTAAGTGCTGGATGTCTTACCTCAAGTCCATGTCTTAAAACCCTCAGGGATGACCTGGGCCCCCGACCACAAGCCACATACAACTGGGGTGTGTCTTCATTGGCCAAATCTGCTATCTGTGTGGAGAAAAAGTGTCAAAACAACATTCATGAAATGAGAAAATAAAACTATACATATATATATATATATATATGTCACACTACTGCTTCAAGAATGTTTTTTTAAACACCAAAAGCTCTGGAGATGCCATGGGGTGTTCCAGCTGCTGCCCTGAGTGTTAATTTTTACCGAAACTCTTTGCAAACAGCTGGTCTGATGGTCAACAGAGAAGCATCACAGAATCACTGGCTGACACCCGGTCTTCAGATATATATTTACTGTCACAGGATTCAAATCTACCAGGCCAGGTACCAATCTCAGGCAGCTGTCCGAGAACCCTGCAGAATTGCCTCTCTATGAGTCTTTACCTGGAGCAGTATTTCTGGAAACCTGGAATAGCTTAGCTGGTGACTCCACTCACACATGTGGTAGACAGGAATTTGCTGATGACAACATACCTGACAACACAGAATAGGAGACAAACTGTCCAACTCATCCACCAGCACCAGGTTCTTCAGAGGTCGAGGCTGGAAAAAGAATGTGTCTCCTTCCTCAAGAGGCATGGCAGAGGAAAACTCTGGCTCCTCATCATCATCCCCCAGGTGAGCTATCTGGTACAGGTAACTTGAGACAGAAAAAAGTGCGTCAGCATCTTCAGAGCAAGGCTCATGTAGCCTTCTTTAAGTAAAGCTTGACCAGATATTCAGGTAGTGGGGAAGAAAGAAATCCAACCCTACATTATTCAGTTATTAATATTTGGCTTTAAGGATGTCTTCTGGGTTACAAAATATTTAAAAAAAAATCAGAAGCTTGCAAAGAAAAAAACTCCAAAACCCAGGAACAAGAAACCCCCCCACAACCTCCCAGCTTCAGGCCTTCACATTTGCAGCTGTCACTGGCAAGGTATCCCAGAGTTTCAGTATTTTGTTTACCCTTGAGCCTTTTAGATATTCTTGTGTTTAAGCCAAAGCAGCAACTGACAGCTGAGCCAAAAGCAAGGCCAATGGCTAGGACTTCATCTCCACATTTGTCTGTTTTATTGGAATACTCTCACCTTCTAAATCATACTGTTTTAACCACATTCCCTATTCCAATTTATGAGGCCAAATAACACAACGAATAAAATTTCAGAGAAGAAAAAAAAAAAAAAAAACAACAAAAAAATCCCACAGAAAGATAGACTGAGTTACTTCCTGGTTTCAATAAAGCTCGAATATGGCTTCCTCAATTCAGATTCAGTCCAGCAAACTGGCTGGGGCTCCCTCAGGTGGCTGACTGCAGATACAGTCAGGAAAATCTCCATTACTGTGAATCCTTCCCTCAGACACAGTTTAGCTCATCTTCAAAGGTGTGCATGATCGTTTAGAGTATTTAGAAGTCCAAACATGAATTAAGAGAAAGCCCTCAAGTATACATCTAGTAAGAAAAGGAACACAACTACTAATAAGAAATCCTATTTACTTCTGAGTGGGCCATACACATAAAAATTCAAAACTATCAAACTAATTGAAAAGATATTTCATCTGGTATGTGATGAACCCTACATAAACAGCAAGTGCTCAATTTTTCCAAAATCTGCTGCAACAGCAAGTAACCTTTTGTTCTCTGCACTTCATCATCTAATCTTAGTTCAAACAAGAAAATTCCCCCATTCATAGTCTAATCCAACTGTTCTTCTCAAGCCCTCTGAACAAAGCACCAAGTTACCCATTAAATCAGAGGTGTTGTCTTTCTATGCACAGTAAGTTCAAGGGTCAGTCTGCAGGCCTGAACAGAGCCACTCTGCTTCAGGGGAAAAACACTGACATAAAATTGTTTACTCACTGGTTTCCAAATTCAGATGCCACAAAGAGAAATCCTGTTTTCAGCACACACATGGCAGCAGCAACAGGAACAGTGTCAAAGTACTTCAGTCGAATCTCTGTTACCTGACAGCAGATGAAGATGTGAATATGATGCTAAAGTACTGGAGCTCCATGTGTGATTTAATAACAAACATCTGCCTAGCTATCTTCTCCAAAGAAATGAACAAGGCCAGGCTTAACACATGAGTAGTTTGGGGCACCAGGTTATAAATCACAAAATCCAAGAGACGATTTGAACACACAAGCCAGGCTGCCTGTTTTATTCCAAGACTTTCTGCCTTTTGTAACACTGAGTCAATTTGGAAAACAAAAGCTGTAAAAATAGCAAGGTGCCTAAGAGAAAAGAATTTTGCCTCACTGAACACCACCAATTCTCCAGCATTAGAAAAACAACTGTCCTGAGCAAATTTCTAAATTTGATATGGTCACAACAGCTGTTGGTAAAACATCCAAGAACAATCTTCAGGCACTTGAACATCACAGAATCACAGAGTATTCTGAGCTGGAAGGAACCAACAAGGATTATCAAGGCCAGCTCCTGGCTCTGCAGAGAGCAACCCCAAGAAATCACACCATGTGTCTGAGTTCATTGTCCAAACACTCCTTGAACTCTGGCAGGCTTGGTGCCTGCTACACAATCATCCCCTGTACCAAGTATGACATGGTTAGATGGAGAAACTAACATTCAACATTTACTCAAAAAACCCAACTAATCACACTGCAGCAGAGAACTTTTCAGAGAATACTAAAACAAGCAGCAGCAAGCCACTGCAAGCCTGTTATTTCAACTCACAGACCAGCTGTGCCAAGCTAACTACCTCATCTTGCAAAAATATTGATTGCAGCATGTAAACACCCAATTAAGGGACTAGAGGGTACTTGCTGAAATCCAGGGAAGCTAAGTTCCACAGAATAAGTTACTGAAATACTCTCCAGGAGGTTCACGAACCACAGTTTATATTCTTTTAAAAAAAGACCACCTCTAGAACATTTTAAGTATGATCAAATGACTGCAGTTTAATCCTCATAGGATTTTGCAAACCTTGCACCATGTCTCTTTATGAATAATACCCACAGTGGTGACCATTGTTAACTCTTTTACAAATCACATAAAGCACGTTCCCTTACACAGTTAAAATCACAACAGTAAAAATGTATCACCTTAGAGAATGTAATGACTAAGAACTCCTCTTAATTAATGCTTCTGCATTCATGTGATGCTTACCATGTCTTCATCAGTCTCCAAAGTAATTTTGAAGATGTCTCCCTGCTCTGTCTGGGCCAGGAAGAAGAACATGGATTTGGTCTTATGTGTAGCAGAGCAGACAAAGATCATACCCCTCTCTGGATCATCCAAGTCATTCTGTCAGGAAAGACAGTGGAGGTCATTGGTGGAATTACCTGACAAGCACAGAGGTGATTTCACTGACTGAAGTATTTCCATTTCACAGGTGCCTTAAGAGCTCACAGTATGTAAGAAGGTTTTTAACACAAAGCACATCCCTTTGTTACACCTGTAGTCACCCTTGGTACATCTCTGCCCCAGAAGGAAATACAGCTGTGAGACATTGTGATTAAGCATCATCCCTCATCTGTTTTACTTTCCTCTCCAGGCAACTCTCACATATCAAAGCCAAAAACACAGGAAAGGGCTGTAGCCCACACATAGCTGGTTTTGAGCACCTTGGCAGGTGTTCAAAGTACTGCATTCCTAATACCAAAGGGAGAGGAAGCAGCCTGAGATGCAACAGAGCAGCTGTTGAATTCACCTGCAGCTACAACTGCCACTGTTCAGCATCTCAAGTAATTCTATCTTGCACTGACAGTGCTGCCTGATCAGAGTCTTTGGAGTATCTCCAGTATAAATCTCAGAGAAGAGACATGAAGCACACTCATCACTTCAGGCTATGCCCACCTCCATCCTCCCTCTCAGATAACACACGGCCAGTGAGGCAGATAAGCCAACATGTTTTTAACTCCTTTTTTTTTTTTTTACTTTAAAACCTTTCTGGTGCCCTTAACCTTGAAAGGCAAATTCCAAGCATTCATTATCTTAAAAAATTCTCACCCGTCTCCTGGGAATTGGGCATCTGATATCAGGCTGGTCACCAAAGTTTTTGTAAGTAATATAGTTTTCAGAACAGATCAGCACCCCGCTGGGGCCATCAGAACCACCAGGAACTGAAAGAAAATTATTAGGAGAAAAGCCTTTACCATAGATCTGACTGGTTGTCTGCAGAACATTTGGTTTTCTTTAAAGCAACATCATTTCCAACACTCTCCATTACCCTGCATATATGAATCTGCTCTTATTGAAAAGACAAAAGACTGAGTACAGATGCATGTGCCACCATGAGAACAGGGCAGATGGAATCAGGGGATCTGGAAGGATGCAGTTTCTGACAAATTGCTTAGGTTTTATCCTTCCTGGTTTATTATTGTCTAGAAAGCCGTGACACACCCAAAATACCACACTAGCAACTTGCCAGTTAAACACAACCCTTGGGTTTCTGGCATGTTTGCTTCTAGAAAAATCGTCAGATGGATGAACATCTTTAGTGAACAGAACCATTTCTAAAATCATACTTTGTGATCTCAGTGTAACAAATCACATTGCCAAACAGATTCAGCACAATACTTGGTGTCTGTCTCACAGCTGCCTACAGCAGATGCAACAGGGCAAGCATACGAAGATGCTCTCTCAGCTCAGCACCTTTTGTGCTTGGAGAGGAACCTGCAGCAGTTTCCCTGGTTGAAGGTGTTGTATTGGCTTTGCATCCAACCCCTCCAAGTGGGCTTTTAGTCCATGGATTGATCTACTGCCTTCAGCAGAGGGAATCCCATTAAAGAGAGTAAAACAGCATCTACACATTAACCAAGTCCTTTTGCACTGCTGCCAGCTAATTACAGGAGCACTCTGAAACAGCAGCTGCTCCTATGAATACTTGTGCATTTCCATGTGAACCACCCCTCATTACCTGACTGCAAGGTTAATTAATTAATTTATACTAATGGCTCAGACTACAACTGAAACAACTCCTAAGATGTAAAGAGTATTGACAGTGTTTTCCTGGGGAATGGGAACCAAGCAGACCCATACAAAAAATAACTCTGTGGGTGGTACCTGTTATGAGGAAGTTGCCATGCTCTTCCAGGGGCTCACTGTATTTCCTGACAACATGGTTCAAACCCAAGTCCAGTTCATAAAATGTCAATGTCTGCTGTGTGTTGGCTGCAGCTTCACCTGTTGGATCGTTGTCTGCTTCCTAAAACAGAACACATCAAGGTGTCTTTGAAAAAAAGGATTAAAAGGAGGAGCAAAGCTGATGCATTGGGAAACAGTTTTGAGTAGCAACAGAATGGGGGCAAAAAGACTTGCTAGAAGCTGCACAAGAGAAGTTCAGACCAAGAAAACAGGCATATTTTCAGTTGAAAAGCAAAAAGCACCAATCACCAAGACAGAAGAGACTTGCCCATTCTGGCTGAGGGCAAGACAAAAAGCCAGTAAGCCTGTAAAAAATGACAACTGTCCCAGACAGCAAAAGCAGCCAATGCTCCCCAGTGACAGATGAAGAACAGAATAGGACAACAAAGGTCAAAATACAGCAAAGGGAGATGAAGTTCTTCTCACCTCATAATCCATTTCCAGACAAGCAAACATTGGGTTTTCAAACCCCACATCAACTCCCACCACGTGGTAGACCAAGGTATTGGCCTTGTGGGCTTCCAGTGGGGAGGAGATGGTGAGTCGAGCAGCAGCATCTCTGTTCAGGATATACACCAGCTTCTGCTTCTCAATGGCACCTGCAGGAAAGGACAACAGCACGTGAAGCCCATTACTTGATAATCAAATCTCACCATACCTGCAGCCCAAAATGAGCTGTAACGTGGAAAGAGAACATCAGCATTACTTCAGCTGAAGTTCACCACTGGTGTTTATCTCTGTGCCGCCAATTAACCTCAAATGTCTCATTGTAAATCTTTCAGATTGCAAGCACAAAATGACAACTTCAGCCCTTTAAAGCCAAAGCCCGATCCTTTGAGCTACATTCACCTGGCCCTATATTCCATCTACAATGGCTTGAGGCAGATCTACTCACTTTTTACCACACAAGAGATGACAGACTGCAAGGAAACAAAGACAAATGGAGAGAAGCATCCAGATGTTCTGCTCTTTAAAGCCAGCTGGTATGACAACTTTTCCACAGAAATATTTTAACTAAGAAAATGTATCCTTGCCTGACACACAGCATCCACAACCCAAAACCACCACTCAAATATCAACATGAACGGCACAACTGTAATTGTGCTACTTTTTCACCCAGGAAAACCAGACATGTCAGAAAATAAATTATATTATTGCTATTCCCAGCTTAAAGACATACTTGGTAAACTACCATCAGCACTGCAAGGGCTGCCTTCAGCAAAATGAGAAAGCTCCATACACCTTGTGCTAAATCTTAGCAAAAAAACTCTCTCAAAGTGTCCTTCTACCTGTAAAGCCTGATCAGAAATGCATCTGGCTGTCTCCATGAGACATCTCAGAGAAGAGACATGAACTCAGAACATCATTTCAGGCCATGGGAACTGACTGGCTACACTGTAGCACTGACACCTGCAATCCCATTCTCTCTCCTACACACCACACCTCAGGGCTCTGCGCATTGCTAAGCAAACTGGTCTCTTTCCAACTTGTTGTGGTTCAGCATTACAATTTATTTGTGCAATTCCACCAGCATCAAGGAACAATTCTGAATGCCTGCATTCTCCTTGACACAGCTCACAGCCTAAAACAATTATAATTATAATTCCAATTACACCTGGCAGAAACTTGCTCCAAAATAAACATCCACAAGACAGAAGATAAAAACATTAAGAACACGAGCTGACAGAGAGACTTACTGATCATGACAGCACGGCCCTTTGGGTCCACAGCCAGGTACTGGCCTGGAACGATCCTGCGACAGCCACTCTTGCCAAAGGTTTCCTGGTGGATCTTCTCGAAGACGTTCTTGGAGGGCTGGTACTCCAGGATGACGATGCGCCCTGAGTCGCTGCCCACCACGATGTAGTCCTTGGTGCCCCCTGTCAGCCTGAAGGCCATGAGGGAGCGGATGACCCCAAACACCTCCACGGTCAGCAGCGTGTGAACCTTCCCTGTGTTGGGATCAGGGCGCAGTAACTCCAGGATCTTGCCCCGGGAAACAACAATTTCTTGTTGTTTGGTTCCTGAAGAACCCAAAACACGAGCACAAGTCAGCAACAGAACGCACAACATACAACTTCAACAAGTGCTACAAGGAAAGAAGGGTGAACTTCCAAATGCGAATTTTAGGACTACCATGGAGAAACTCAAAGAAACTTATTCACCACATTATGTACCACCGTTGTCTGAACATCTTTTAACACATCAGAAAATTGGTCAGGATATTAAACTACATCTATAGATAAATTAGATTGATAAATGATCAAGCCAAATTTCCCTCAATCTATCCACAAGCTATCACAGCTCAAGTAACACTCAAGAACAAATTATAATGTACCAGCAAAAAACCCCCAGAGGTACCAAAGCAAACTGGTACCCAAAAAAGCCTCAAGCCAAGTCATGCAGAGGAAGGAGAAAATTACCTGAGAAATTGCCATGGATAGCAAAGCTAATGCCTGTGGCACGCTGCAACGTCAGGTTGTACAGAAACATGTTGGCAACGGATTTGCTTCAGCTTATCGTAGCTCTGGTAATTCTGCAACAAGCAACGCAAAATAATAAACTTCTCAAAAGCAAAGCCTTTCATCCATCAGAGAGAACCGCTGGCCTCCCGTGTGTGCACGGATCACTACAGCAGAGTCCGACTGCCACTGCGCTATTTGCTATTTATTAGCGCAAAAGGCTCTCCCAAGGTGTCCCGGGTGCCGAACGCCAGCTGAACTCCTTACTGCCGGGCGGCTGAGCAGGACTGCCAGTAATTACTGCTAATTAGTCCCGGCTTTCGCTTTTCAGGAACCAAACACAATTAGGGAAGCCCTCCGGGATCCCCGCGCCGTTACACATCTCTGACGCCGCCGTTTCATTGAACACGAGTGCAGCCACCCGCAGCTGCCCAGGGCCGACTCCTCTCCCCGAGGCTGAGGCGGGAGGGAACCCCAGCACCAACCGGGCGCCCCGGCCCGGGGAAACCAGCCCTGAGCCTTGCCGAGGCCCCGGCAGGGCACGGAGCCGGCACCTCCCCGCGCTCTGCGGAACGCTCGCCCCGGGAACCGGCCACAGTTCACTGCCCGGCCGCCTTCACCCGGCCCAGGCCCCAAAGGGTCCGTGACGCTCCCCCTCCACAAACCAGGGGCCCGTCCCTGACGCGGAGCCGCCGCCGGGCGGGCAGAGCTGCGCTCACCGTGCGGATGGCGACGGATGCTGCTCCGGCCTAGGCGGGGGTGCCGCCGGCCTCCTCCGCCATCAGCGCTGCGCCTGCGCGCTGCCCTCCCGCGCCTTCTCCATGGGGCTTTCCACGTGTCCGGCGCGCGCGCGCGCCCTGTGGCGAGATAGGCTGCCCAATGCGGTGCCTGAATGATCGCGGCGCTATAGCAGCTGCCGCCTGCACCAAGAACCCCCCCAAGCAAACCCTCAGCGGACTCCTAGCATGGAGATCTGCAGGAGCGTCAGCTTCCCTCACCGCCGGGCGGAGCCGAGCAGCTCCAAGGCTCAGGCACCGCCTTTGACGGTCCCGCCGGGCCTCACCGCGGTATCGACCGCGTCAGCTGTGTGCCAAGATGGCGGCGGCCACGGCGCCAGGGCCGAAGGCGCCGGGGGAGAGCGGCGGCCCCGCCGCCTCCGCCCTGTCCATGGAGCGGATCCAGTCGCTGACCGATCTGGCGGACCTGGAGGCCGCCTACAGCCGGCTGTGTGAGGAGGAGGTGTGTGGGGCCGGGCATGGGAAGCAACGGGGCCCCGAAAAGCGGATACCTCGCTGTCGCTGTGCCCGTCATGGTCGCGTACTCTCTAGAGGTGTTTGATACGGACTTGCCCGCCCCTGGGTCGGTGTCGCCTCCGCGGATCCCTGAATCGCGAGCAGCCTGAAGATTCTGGGATCTCCTGCACTGGAAACTCAGCCAGGGGAGGAGTTTGTAGGATATCTGACTTAAAAGCGGTGTGATAAGGATTCCAAAACCGATGCTTTCAAATAGAAAAATCATAAAGATTTAGAGGATTAAAGAGAGCTTAGAAAATATTTACTTATCATATGAGCTCTTGGAAGCACGAATGCCTTGTGTCCTTGGCTTTGATGTAGCGTCTGTGATAAAATTGCTGGTCTGGAGGAGAGCTGAAGTCACACAACACCTCCTTCATTTTTTTATTTTTTTTCAGAAAGTCGTGCAGGAAGAGCTGGATGCCCTCCTGGAGCAGCAAAGCACTATAGAGAATAAGATGGTTGCCCTTCATCGCATGGGGTTAGTGTTCCAACCCCCTCCTTCTCTTTGCTGCATGGCCCAGATACTCCCGTCAGTGTTGTAGCAGAAGCACATCCATTCTCAGAAAATATCAGGCTTTAAATCAGTTTGTGGTAGTGAGCACGGGTTGGAGCCTTATCCCCAGTTCTTCCCAGCAGCACGGACAGCTCTGCCCTCACCCAGACTGACCCATTTTGGTGTAGGCTCAGGAGCTTTTTGAAAGTGTCATCTCAGAGGTTGCCAGGTTTCAGCATCAATTGTTGGATCAGGTGTCTTGTGCCAGGCTGTCTACAGGTGTGAACAAATATTATTGCCTTTCAGGGTGAACTTGTGCAGGCA
The DNA here is from genome assembly GCF_012460135.2 of Molothrus ater. Classification (NCBI taxonomy): domain Eukaryota; kingdom Metazoa; phylum Chordata; class Aves; order Passeriformes; family Icteridae; genus Molothrus; species Molothrus ater. Next base: position 13,508,673 of record NC_050489.2, on the reverse strand, counting down.
GGCTGGCAAATCACCCTGAATAGCCTTGTGTCTAGCTCCAAGGAAAGGTTTACAGCCTTCACCTCCACTTCAGAAGTGGAGAATGTCCCAAGGGCCCAGTGGCTCATTCATGCCCTGTGGTAGCAAGGCACAGTTGGTCTGTGCAGCTTCTCCCAAAGCAGCCAGCCTGCTCCTTCCTCCTGCTTTGCTCCCAGAGGAAGGGAATGGAATGAGTGGCAGTATTGTGACAGGACCAGCTGTACCTGGAGAGACAGCCATGCTCCTTGCACAGCACCCAGGTGGTTCCTGTGTGCCTCTCACGCTCAGCCCTGTGTGTTTCAGCCCCAGCCTGCAGCTGATCGAGGGGGATGCCCAGCAGCTGGCAGGGATGGTCACCTTCACCTGCAACCTGGCTGAGAACGTCAGCAGCAAGGTCCGGCAGCTCGACCTCGCCAAGGTAGCTGGGCTGAGGGGGCTGGAACTTGTCAGCACTCTTGGCTGTGCAGGTCTCTAGGGTGCTTTCAGTACACCTTCCCCAGTGTCTTGTTCCTGCTTAGATGCAGGGCTGCTGTGTTTCTGTGTTCTGTGCTCACAGCACTCCAGATGTGCCCTGCCTTTGGTGGGCTGGAAGCTGCTGTGGTTTTGATTCTTTTTGTGTCTTTCTGGGCTCCTGGGTATTGCATGGTATAAGACTGCTAGAATGATAGAATGGTTTTGGCTGGAAGAGACCTTAAAGCTCCTCTTGTTTCCAACTCTCCTGCATCTGACATGGACACCTTTCACTAGACCAGGCTGCTCAGAGCCCCATCCAGCCTGGCCTTGAACACTTCCAGGGATGCTCCTCCATATATTGGCTGGTTCTCCAGCATCCCCTTCTGTCCATGCAGCTCCTGGTAGAATACCCTGAATAGGGTGACTAGAAATCTTGGCAGCTGCACAGTGCTGAGGACAGTGGAGATTGTCACCCGAGCCAGGTCAGGAATCTGGGCTGTTCTGTTCCTTGTCTGGGGACAGGCTGAGGGGTGTCAATGCCAGCACTTGGCACAAATTCTCAGATCAAACAGATAATGTGTGGTGTCCTCTCTGGTCTCTGCTGTTTGTTACAGAGAACTGTGGCCTCCAAGCTCAGCCTCAGTCTTGACATATGCTGTCCATCCTGTGGAGCCACTGGTCTTAGCACTTCTTAAGTAGTGTGGGATTTTTGCTTATGTAGTAGTTCTGCTGTATAGAGAAGTATTGCTGTCTGTTTTTCCCTTGTGCTGCCTTCTGAGAGCTCCCTCTCCCTGTCCATCCCACAGCTGGAAGCATCACTGGTTGCCTTTCTTTCAGAACCGGCTCTATCAGGCCATTCAGAGAGCTGATGACATCCTTGACCTGAAGTTCTGCATGGATGGAGTTCAGACAGCCCTGAGGAATGAAGACTATGAACAAGCAGCAGCTCACATCCATCGCTATCTGTCTCTGGACAAGTCAGTGATTGAGCTCAGTCGTCAGGGCAAGGAGGGTAAGCACTGTTTGTGAGGAGATGCTGAGGAGTCACCTTTCCAATGGATATCTAGAGGCTGCTCGTTTCCCATGGGTTGTCTCATCCCAACAGACAAAGCAGAAAATCTAATGCTGGCCAGAGACCTTAGTATTTTATAGATTGACTTAGTGGTGAAGGTTTTTGAACTGATATTGCACCAGAATTATCATTAATTGAAAAGAAAGCTCCTGGCTGGCACACAGCTGCAATAGTATTTCAGGTGCTAACTAAGCAAAGGACAAAATGTTCAGGCCACAAGAAGTGAGGAAGAAGGCTCTGTCAAGAATTTTTCTTGTGTCATGGTGTGCTACCAAGCAGAGCAACTGGAAATGAGGGAGTAAATTGCTAGATTCCTTAGAGGAAAATCCCAGTGGATGTGTTGTCATCCTTCATGCAAAATCACAACATTACATCACGCACCAACCTGTCCTTGCCTGTAGAGGAATTCCAGTGTGTCTTCTGCCTTCTCAGCTTTGGGCTGCACAGTGCTGGTGTCTCTCCTGGGGAATAAAAGTAGCCCTTGATACAGTATTAATATTGTGCTGTCACTTTTCTGTTTCTTTTCTGTCCTTTTGACCAGGGGGTATAATTGATGCCAACCTGAAACTCCTGCAGGAAGCAGAGCAGCGTCTGAAGACAATTGTTACAGAGAAATTTGACACAGCTATGAAGCAGGGAGACCTGCCCCAGGTGGAACGGTTCTTCAAGATCTTTCCTTTGCTAGGCTTACATGAAGAGGGGCTGAGCAAGTTCTCTGAGTACCTCTGCAAGCAGGTAACAGGCTCTGTGACACCCAGGGGAAAGCAAAACCCAGTCTCTGTCAACAGATGTTTGAAGGAGATTTTGGCGGTGGCTTGTTAACCTTAAAAAATAGCACTGGCCTTAGTTCATATCTCTCCCTGCATTTGTATGCTGGGATGGGCTTTCTGGTGTCTGTGTCTTGCTCTGTGCACTTACTTAAAAATTATCAAATGAGCCTGGAAAGAGAAGAGCAAGTTTCTGCCTTTCCTTGAGCCTTGAGTTTTCCACAAGAGAGGAAAGGATCTGCGTTCAAGGGAGGAGTAACAGCAATAGCTCTTGCATTGGGAAGGCAAATGAAAGCTCTCCAGGGCAAGGATAGAGGACATGTGGGTTGAAGAATACCTTTGGGTGTTCAGCTGACTGGTCCTGTTGCCATGCAGGTGGCCAACAAAGCAGAAGAGAACTTGCAGTTGGTGATGGGGACAGACATGAGTGACCGTCGAGCTGCTGTCATCTTTGCAGACACCCTGACACTCCTCTTTGAAGGTAATCTTCCTTTCCTCTTTCCTGATGATTGCAAATAGTCCATGATGAGACTGTCCATCAATTTAAATGCTTTCAATTTCAGCTCACAAAATGTCTCATTCTCCTTTGAGCTACAGGTGTCTCACTCAAGGGACAGGGACACAACTAGCAGGATTTATTCTAACCAGGAGAGGGCATCACAATAAGCAAGTTTTCCTGTGTACATCTTGTACAGGCACAAAGTGCATTTGCAAAGGATTTGTTGGCTTCCCCCAGGAATCAGACTCTTCCTGTTCTCTCCATCCTCAAAACAAATGTATATTCCCTGGAGGTTTCTTCAGACTTGGAGCTCTCCAGACAAACAAATCAGATCCCTTAGGGATGAGCAGCTGTTGGTGCCTCCAGGCCTGGCTCTTCAAGAAGCACCATGGGAACTTGAAAGCAGAGAAGGGAATATGAATGCTCTGTGGGAATGCCACAGACAGTACTTGAGATCCCATGGTGATTACCCACCTTCTCTGTGAAATCTGCTCTAGTTCCAGGCTACACCCCTGCCAAGTTACTCTCCCAGCCTGGCACCAGTAGAGCTTTCTTGCCAGTAGTGTTAAAAGCAGGGGGAGCATTGCTAACTTTTGGAGTAGAGTGTTTTTGATAAGAAGGCAATATTGTAGAGATACTTCCTTGTGGATGAGCTGTTCCTCCATAGAGTTCTTACCTTTGCTAATGCTTGCTCTCTGCAGCAAGTATGTGCCAAGAGGCATCCCTGGGCTGATTTTTCCCTGTAGCCTTGCAGGTGCTAAAAGCTGGGACTGCATTTGGGTGGCAGTTGTGCCCCCTTCCAGATTTAGCTTGTGTGGCTTCGTCCTGGGGAAGCTTCATACCTTGTATCTTGCTGGGCTGAAGGGCAGCCGGCACACAGGGCATGGCAGGAGTTCTCTTTAGGGACAGAGAGATGGCTTCTGCTCCAGGAGATTTGTACTCTATCTGTGGAGTGAATGATCCTTTTTTAGGTCAGGTCTGCTGACCTGTGGACCTGTGTAGCTCTGCTGTCCTCTGGGAACTGCTGGTTGAGTGTGTCTCCCCTCCCTGCAGGGATTGCTCGCATTGTGGAGACCCACCAGCCCATCGTGGAGACCTACTACGGGCCAGGGAGGCTCTACACCCTCATCAAGCACCTGCAGGTGGAGTGCGACCGGCAGGTGGAGAAGGTGGTGGACAAGTTCATCAAGGAGAGGGACTATCACAGGCAGGTGAGAGCAGTGTGAGGCTGCCTCATGCAGCCAGCTGTGCCCTCCATCCAGTGCTGTGCGGCTCCCACTGCCATAGAGGCAGCAGAGTTTGACCTTGTATATTGAGAGTATCCTTCCTTCACTCCTTATTTGCCCTGATAGCTGAAGGGGTTTAAGACTGTAACTGTGCTTTCTGATGCAGAGAAGGATTCATTTGGAGCATGGTAAATGTGCCCTGGGCACTCTTTGCTGTGTAGGTCTGCAGGGTGCTTTCAGTACACCTTCCCCACTGTCTTGTTCCTGCTTAGATGCAGGGCTGCTGTTACTGTGTCATGGTTACATACCTCAATGCCTCTGGTCAAGTCCCATCCCACCACCCCTGGAGGGATGAGCTCTGCCTTGGAGGAGGAGGAGGTGAACTTATGTGATTCCCTTCTCTGGCAGTGCTTCCTGCAAAGCATTCCTATTACCCTCAGAGAGTACAAATCATCAGCAAAGACTCCCTTTCTTTTGTGATTGCAGTTCCAGCAAGTCCAGAATAGCATGATGAGAAGTTCTTCTGCAGAGAAGATTGAACCAAGGTACAAAGAAAAAGTCTTTATGCTCTCTAACCTTTCACTCTTGAGTTGTTATTAACACTACTTAGCATTTAGATAACTCTCCCACTCTTCCAGAAGCTTTGTGGGTATTAATTTTAAAAATCCAATTGTTAGGTGCCCTTCACTGCCCTTCTGTAAAAGGAAGCTTCTGTAGTGGGGCTTTATTTTGCTTAGTCATTAATTCTAAGCCTTGGCTCTAAGCATTACTGGAGGGTTGTCAATATCACTGCACATGAAGGACTGAGATTTTAACTGCCTGTGCCCACTGCCCTTCCATGGCCAGAGTACAATCCTTGGAGTCCACAAAACAGAGCAGCTGTCTTGACGGATAATTTATGACAGAAACAGGAATAAATCTTTGGATCTTACTTTATCTATACTGCTGCTGCAGCAGCTCCATGCCATCAGTTTCTTGACAACAAACTGCAGTGCTTTCAATCTCCCTCTTTTTCTTCTCATTGTAAATATTTACATAACTCTTAAGCAAGGCCATTTGAAAGTGCACCCAGCCCTTCTGGGACTGCCTGACTTAGAAACATGTCTTGAAAGAAAGCAGGTTCCTCAAGGAAGATCTGTGAGCCTACATAATTAATATTTCAGCAGTAATATCTACTTACTATTTACTCTGAGTAACTCTGCATGCATCTCAGTTTTCTGATTTTTTTTTTATTTTTCATCTGTAAAATAAAGGTGGTGTTTCCTTCTCCCACTTGTGCACCATGAGGCTTCCAGCAGGATTTGTAAAATTCTTCCGTGCACACTGATGAAAAAGCTGATGTGTCAGTCTTTCTTTTTTTCAGTCATCTCTGATCTGAACACTGTGTTCTGCATTGTAACATGCTTTTTTTATCTCACATTTCCTGAGCTGTTGAGCTTAAACAGATTCTTCATCATCTGCAGAGAAACACATGAGTCTGTGCACAAAAACATACACATGGAGATGGCAGGGACCAGGCATTTCTAACACTGGCTACACAGGGCTCATGGAATTGTAGCAAAACTGAGGTAGGGAAGGACTAATGAAGACCTCTAGTCAAATCTCCCACTCAAAACAGGGATCATTTTGAAGTTACATCAGGTTGCTTTGAGTCTTGCAGTCCTTACCACTGTGATTTCAACATGGATGTCCTCAGATCTATGAGGACAAAGAGGGGGAGTGTTGCTAAATCTTGGAATAGAGTTTGTGAGAAAAAAACAATTGTAGAGATATCCCCCAAAATCTCCCCCAGGAGATATTTTGATTGTGTGTGTGTGCATGCTTTGCACATACCAGTTATTCTGCTGAGCTTTGCCACTCAACAACACAGATGGAAAGGGGCAGTACTGATCTCATAGTAAGGGAACAGAGAACACACTACTTAACTGAATTAAATTATTGCCTCTCCTTTTGTAGTCTTGCTGTCTTGATTCTTGCTATTTCTTCCAGGGAGCTTGACCCTATTTTAACAGAAGTCACTCTGATGAATGCCCGCAGTGAGCTCTACCTGAGGTTCATCAAGAGACGAATAATCGCTGATTTTGAGGTGGGAGATGCCATGGCCTCAGAGGAGGTAAAGCAAGGTAACACCTTGAGTACCAATACTCATAGGCTCTGCTTATCAAAGCCAGAAATGGAGATATACCTGAGTTAGTGGCAGAGCAGAGTGACACAGGGTCACACTTTGGGAGCGCTCTGTGCAAGATAATTGTGTAGCCTAGACTTTCCAAACCTGTTTTCAGCACTGGTTGTTCCCTCTAACAGGAAAACCAACATTAAGAATGATTGTAGAGTATAACAAAGTCCCCAAAGAGAGGAAGAGCCATTTTGTCACTGCAGGCACAAATCCTAAAGGTGGAGACCACAAAAAAAGGCTCAGGGTTTTGGTACTCTGTAGAGCTCTGGAAATCACTTTAGTCACCTGCAAAATCCAGCTCAGCAATTTCAGCTCTACAGTTGAGGCTTGTGATTTGTTCTAGGCTGGGCTTGGCAGGTGTGTGTCTGTTGGGTCCCATGAGACAAGCAGCAAGGGGACTTGGTGGAGCTGCCTCCTGGCCCTGGGTTCTTTCTCATTGGTCTCTCTTTTGTTCCACAGAGCATCAAAAATACCTGGACAAGCTCCTCAACAACTGTCTGCTGAGCTGCACCATGCAAGAGCTCATTGGCTACTACATCACCATGGAGGAATACTTCATGAGGGAGACCGTCAACAAGGTGGGGGAAAACCTCTTAGATGCTTTTCTGTGTGTGCTCCTCAGTCCTCTGGTGAGCATCCCAAGGGAGGGACATGCATACATGGCAAATCTGCAGTGGTTGGGAAAGTCTTTTGTTTCCCTTGGCCTTGAAAAGCAAGTGGTTGTTTCTGAACTTTGACTTCAGACATACCCCAGGTATCTTCCAGGTCCATGGGCTACTGCAGCCTAGTCTGAGTGGTGCCACCACACAGGGTGCAGTTCCACTCAGGGGGAAGGGGGCAGATGGGCAGTTTGGTCTCTCAGCACTGCTGGGGCAGTGTTGCTCAGTGAGCTCAGGGGCACTGAGAGCTTTCTTTGCAGGCTGTTGCCATGGACAGCTATGAGAAGGGCCAGCTCACCTCCAGCATGGTGGATGATGTGTTTTATATAGTGAAGAAGTGCATTGGGCGTGCTCTGTCCAGCTCCAGCATAGACTGTCTCTGTGCTATGATCAACCACTCCACCACCGAGCTGGAGTCTGACTTCAGGTAATGAAAACACACCAGGTTCATTGGAATGGGCCTCCACCTCACATTCTGCAAACAGTGGTTGCTGGCAGATGGTCTTCCTTCTGTTCTTTGCCTTTGAACCTCTGGCTTGTCATCTCCATGGAAGATCATTGTGGGAAGCAGTGGCAGATGTGGGAAGCTGGATCTGGGCATCTTTTCTCACAGTAGTGGTGACCCACCTGCAGGACAAATAGAGAAAAGAACCTGATGGCCCAAAACCCCTATGAGATGGAGTTGCTTTGTAACATGGGGGTACTACCCTGATTGAGGGTACATGATCACCCCTAGCTGTTCTCTGGGTTACTTGATAACTCAAACTTGGGTGAGAATGCAGAAATTGTCCTGCTATTTTTCATTCCATTGTGGGAGTGAGGAGCTGTGTCTGAAGACAGCAGGCAGCTGCAGGCAGGATGTTCAGGAAAGCTCAGAAACTGGTTGGCTATGTTTTTCGTTCAGCATTCTGATGCTGTCAGGAGATATTTGCCAGCATTTTTTTTCCCCTTTGAAGTTCCACTACCTTGTTCAGGTCAGATCTCAGACAGAATGCTGTCCCCAGGCACAGAGCATAATTTTCTTTTTGCTTGCTCTAAACCCTGGTGTGTTCTGCTTGCCTGTAGGGAGGTTCTGTACAACAAGCTGAAGCAGGGCTTCCCAGCCACGACCTTCCAGGACTTCCAGAGAGGGGTGACCAGTGCTGTGAACATCATGCACAGCAGCCTGCAGCAGGGCAAGTTCGACACCAAAGGCATTGAAAGCACGGACGAGGCCAAGCAGTCCTTTCTGGTGGGTTTGGTGGCTCTTCTAAAGATGATGAGGAAAACCATTAAACTGTCTTGAACTCTCTACTAGCTGAGGCTTCAGCACATGTGCTCTGTTGCTGGAGTTTAGCTTCATTCAGCTCAGTGAATCTGCAGTGCTTTGATCTCACAGTAGAAACTCTGATCCTTAAGTACTTGCATTTCAGTCTGTACTGTTAGGAGGGCATGGATTAAATGTGTGGATTTGGGGGTGAGGTGCTGGGAAATTCCATTTAACCCAGCTTGGGTTTGTTTTGGTTGTTTTTTTTTTCAGGTGACCTTAAACAATGTGGAAGTCTGCAGTGAAAACATCATGACCCTAAAGAAGACTTTGGAGGTGCAGTCTGTATTCTTTACTGGTTTTTCCTCAATCAAATTTGTAATATCCTCCCTTGGTGGTCAAGTAAACCATCTGGGCTTTGATATGCCTGAGGTCTTTGCCCTCCAGCCTTAGGGAAGGAATTTTAAGCTGGCAGAGTAATTTCCAGCTGATAGTAGCAGCCAGAAATACCAGTTTCTCCAGCCTGACTAACCTGGTGCAGGAATAGCCCATGCATCATGGAGAGTCTGCAGTTCTCTGATACTGGGCTAGACGGCCCCTGGCTTCTTTTCTTGCTGTCTTTTCTCCCCTCTGCTGGAGCCAGCAGCCTCTGCCTTTGCAGGAGCAAGAGCTGGGCTCCTGTCCTATCCCACACACTGGTGGGCAGCCAGAGCTCAGCAACACAAAGGAATAAAAACTGCCCAAGTTATTAATTTGCAGCTTGCTCATGGATCTCTTCCCTGCAGAGTGACTGCAGCAAACTACTTAGCCAAGGATTTGGGGGTGAGCAAGCACAGGCCAAGATTGAGAGCTGCCTCTCAGACATGGCTGCTGTCTCCAACAAATTCCGTGACCTGCTGCAGGTGAGTGTCTCTCCAAATTACTGCAGGCTTCCAACACTGGCTGCTGGTGTCTTCAGGGAGAACTCTGGCAGGAATCACTTCAGCCTAGGGCCAGGCCACATCTGACTCCAGGAGTGCTGGGTAGGGTGCAGGAGGGAGCAAATCAGTCAGCTTTGAGGCATGGAAACAGCCCCAGCCCATTTACACAACCACACCAGCTGGCAGCTGCATAAAAAGCACTGGAAGCAGCTGCAGAGCCAGAAGAAATGTTGCTTCATTTGTCTTCACTCAGCATGAGCTTGCAGTTGGTTCAGCATTTTCAGGAAAAGAAATATTAATAGCATTTCCATCTCCTCCATTCTCCCTCGTGGCACAGCACATTGTCAAGTTGTCCACAGCCTCACTAAGTAATGCTGAAGACAGGCTGTTGGTAGAGAAGAGCTGCCCTTTTCTCAGGTTTCTCCTTCTTTCCCAAATGCAAATAGCCCACAGCATGGAACAGAGGACTCTCTGGCTAAATCCAGTCTCCTGTGGCATCTTGGGGCCTGCTGTCCTAAAATGTCACTGGTCTCTGGCAAGGAGAGAAGCAGGAAGACCTAGTACCTCATGTGGAAAGAAACCAAGCAAAGGAGAATATTTTTAACTAGGTTTGCCTTTGTACTTCACAGAGGGGTCAGATTATTTTTCATTTGGCTTTGCAGTTCAGTGCAGGCAGATGCCTTCAGTTCAGCACTGCCAGCAAACCCTCTTGGGGACTGTGGTCAGTATTAAAACCAAAGAGCTTATCAGTAAGGAGTAAAACTCTCCAATCTGACTCTAGTGTGGTTTTAAAAGTGGCTGCAAAGCAATCAAGAGGCTGAGGAGGAAGCTCCTGTGCTGCCTGAGTCACACACACGCTGAATTTGCCTCAGAAAAGGACAATTGCCAGCAGGCCCTTCTCAGAAATGCCAGTTTTAGTTAAAATCTTCTATTAAATGCCAGTCAGAATCGGAACCAACACAGTTTCATACTGAGTGAGCTTTCGTGACACCTTGCTGAGCCAAAGAGGGGTGGCTTGGCAGGAGAGGCTTTAAGAGCTGTCATCACAGGGGACAGAACAGCTTTGCTGACAGCCTGCTGCTCAGGGGAGATGTGCTGGGGTTATGATTAATTCAGGGAACTAACTGTGGTTACAGCTTTTATCTTCCTTTTAGATTCTCCTACTGAGCTAAGCTGCAGTGGAGGTGGGAGTCATCAGTTGAGTTCAATCACAGTGCCCTGGCTGGTGCTGAGTGAAAAAAATGGAGTTTGCATTTTTACCTACCCCAGCCCAGGTGCCTCACTCCTGCCAGGAAATCTGCAGCTGTGTGGGATGGGGTGGGCAAGCACAAGCCCTTCAGACCACACTCCAAGTCAGCACAACAGCAGCTTCTAGGCCAACATCCTTCCTCCTCTTCTTGTCATGGTGTCCTCAGAGCCTTCTGGCACAGGAAGAGTGTGGGATCTGAGCCTTCTGGGTCCAGTTTCCTGTGCAAGTCTGTGGGCCAGTTTCCCAAGCTGGGAAGCAGCATCAAGACAGCCTGTTTGTAAGGATTTTGTGCCTCACTGTCCTTTCTTCTTGCTGTCTCACTCAGGAAGGTCTCAATGAGCTCAACAGCACAGCCATCAAACCCCAGGTGAAGCCATGGATCAACTTATTCCTCTCTGTCTCCCACAACATCGAGGAGGTGAGGCTCAGTATTCTCTGCTTCCAGCTGTACTTGAGCACTCTCTGTCTTCTGCTCAGCAGCACAGTTAGAGCAAACCTCTGTTTCCCTCCCCTCGGTTATCTGCTGTTTTCCTTGGCACAGAGCACCAGTAAAATACCCAGATCTTGCTCTGCAGCCGAGCCTGAAAAGGGACATTTGGCTACAGAGGAGCAGAAAGGATGAAGTGCTGCTCCAGGAGGGACCTCCCTTCCTGTCCTCTGGGCCATTGGCTGTGGTTTACTTCAGGCCACATAAACAATGTGGCCTGAAAATGCATGCCTTTCTGCATTTCTGTAAACAATGCCTTTCTGCATTTCACTGTCAGGAGGAGTTCAGTGACTATGAGGCCAATGATCCCTGGGTCCAGCAGTTCATCGTCAATCTGGAACAGCAGATGACAGAGTTCAAGGTGAGAGGAGGAGGTGGCAGCCTGCCAGGCTTTGGCCAGACTCCATGTGGCATCGTCCAGCTCCTCCCTTGCTTGACAAGCAGAGGTGTCCTCCAGTGCCTTGCAGGGCTCTTGGGGATCCAGTCACTCCCTTCTCCTGCAATTTTCAAAGCCTGCTTGCAGGCCCCATGTACCTGGATCACTTCTGTGCTGCTCCCCACTTGCCAAGCCTGCAAGTCCTTATTTGTAAGCTCTCCTAGCCTTGGGCTTTAGGGACCTCTGCTCAGTTTTTCCTGACAAGAATGACACAGGTTTCTGCTTCCAGGCTGGACTGTCTCCAGTGATTTATGATACTCTCACTGGTCTTATGACCAGTCTTATAGCTATTGAGCTGGAGAAAGTGCTGCTCAAATCTACCTTCAGCAGGGTAAGCAAAACACTCCTCTACCATGCAGTCTGTCTTGACTGCAAACCCTCAGTAAAGGATGGGGGAGGGCAGATGCAAATATTACCCTCTACCCTCAAATATTACCCTATAAGAAACTCTCCAACCACCAGTGACCAGCTCAGGGACACCTCTACATCAGCACCCACAGGGACAAAGTGGGTTTGGTGATGGGACTGAAAAGAGCTGGCACCAATAAGGGGACTGGGTTTTAAGTGGTTTATGTTTAGACCCACCTTAAACCTGCAATAAATGGTTTAACTGGGACCTGCCTGCTCAGAGACCTCCCCCTGCCTCCCTGTGATTTTAATTGGTGTCTTGGCAATACCCCATGGTCTGCCTGCAGAGTTAGCAGATCTCCCTCTGTGCCCACAGCTCGGTGGTCTGCAGTTTGACAAGGAGCTGAGGTCCCTCATAGCCTATCTCACCACAGTCACCACGTGGACCATCCGTGACAAGTTTGCCCGTCTTTCCCAAATGGCCACCATCCTCAACCTGGAAAGGGTGAGCTGCACTTGGTCTGCTTCTACTGGGGGACTGTGGGAACACCACTGCACCGCACGTGGCTTTACTCGGTTCATCCAGATATCATCACACCTACAGGGTGTGGAGAACCTGGAGAAGTTTCCCTGTGTCTGATGGTGCTTGAGTTCAAACTTACCTGTGAGGACAGTCAGTGCTGAGCCATCTCCTACAGCTCCCCTGTTTTCCCAGGTGACAGAGATTCTGGATTACTGGGGTCCAAACTCGGGTCCGCTCACGTGGCGCCTGACCCCGGCCGAGGTGCGGCAGGTGCTGGCTCTCCGCATCGACTTCCGCAGCGAGGATATCAAGCGGCTGCGCCTGTAGCTGCTCCGTGCTTGGATCAGTACCATGCTGGAGCTAAGGGCAGGAAGGCTGCAGTCCTGGAGCCTGCCCACATCCTGTCCTGGGGCTGGCTGTTTGATGGTGTGGGGAGGGGATGACGTCTGCCCTTCTGCTCGCATTCCTTGGAGCAAAGGGTTTTCCTGGGCTCGGCGAGAAGACCTGCCACCCTTCTGTGGGAGCAGAAACAAGGCACCAGAGGAATCTCTCATGCTGAGAGCAGGATGATGCTATTTCTGAGAACACAGGCCAGTGCCTGCTCCTGACTCCCTGTGCTCTCCTGCCCTGCAGGAGGCCACAGGCCAGGACAGGTGGGGTCTGGTGGGGCTCAAATATGGGTCTGCTGCTGCAGCTGTGTTCCCTCTGTGCCTGCAGTTTAAGGGTCAGCTACTGGAGTCACAAATGCTGAGCCCTGGCTCTCTCCTGGTGGTGATGGGAACTATTCTGTGGCAGGGAAAAGGAGTTATTTCCTTGGGAAGGTGCTTGGAAAATCACTAGAAAGCCTCTGAAGGAAGTGGGGCTGTGTCCCTGCTGGCTCTGTACAGCTACTCTGTAAATAAACCTCGCTTGGTTGAGTTGCAGTCTCCAGTGGTGTGTTCAGCTGTGGGCCTGGAGGGAGCTGGAGAGATGTGGGACAAGAGCTCTGCTCTGCTCCAGTTCTTCTCTTCTACTTTGTGCCAGGGCATCCAGAGGATCTTCCTTGTCTTGCCTGGCTGCCTTCTGTGGCTGCTGTCCCCTGGTCTTCCCTCAGCCAGGGCCAGGGAAGGGGAAGACCAGCCCTTGCATGCAGGTTCTGCCATTCCCACCCCTGGAAAAGCTTCTCCCATGCAACGCTGGGCCTTTGCTATCCTGTGAAGAGAGAGCAGCCCTGCTAGGGACAGAGGGGCACAAACACATGCTGAGAATAAGCTTTTTTATTCAGACTGCATGGACTAGTAATTTGCTTTCAGTAGTCATTATTTCACTGCTGAAACAGTGCCTCAGGACAGGAGAGGGTCTTGATTCCACATCCAGCTGCATCCCTGGTGCAGGAGCATTGCATGCTGAACTGTCAGTTTGGGTCCCTGCTGCTGAAGAGTGGGAAGGTTCCTGCTAGATGCAGAATCACAAATGCTAGCTTGTTCTCTTTGGAGAACTGTAAAAACTGGAGTGAACCACCAAAATCAGGCTGGAGACCCTAGCAAACTGTCCTTCCAGTAAGGCCACCCAGCAGGGGTAGTTTTGCCTGCCTGCACAACTTGTCACAACTTCTCCAGGCTCTGGCTTTTGGGGCAAGTAGCAGCACAAAAAGGACATATGGAGACCTAAGGCACCTGCTGGAGCTGCCTGAAGAAGCTTCCCCTAAAGCAGTGGGAATTTCCCTGCACTTGTTCTGGGTATCTGCCAGGAATGGGCCAGGGCTGAAGGCCTTCACACAGCCCTGTCGCCTCCAGGTTGAGCACCATCCTTCGTATCACATCCCACGACCTCCACAGAGAAACCACCCGTGTCCACTTCAATGCTGTGGATGCTGAAGTTGCCCAGTCCCTAGAAAAAGAGGGTCACAGGTTCGGGCAGGAGGCAGCAAAGGACCCCTTCTCACCTGCAAGGTCCCAGGGAGGGCATTGGAACAACGAGCAATCACATCCCATGTGTGGTGGGGAAAGATGCTCCTCATGCTCTATATAAGGCTGCTGCAAGCTGCCTGCAGCAGTGGGGGGCTCACAGCTCACCTCAGTGTTTGCCAAGAGCTGGTGCAAAGCTTCTTTCTGCCGGGGGGCTTTGGTTAAGATGTAAAGGAAGCCTCCACCACCAGCCCCAGCCAAGCACTGCCCGTGGGCGTGGGGCCGGAGCGCGTCCATCATGCGCCCCACGGCCAGCGGCTCGCAGCCCGGGGCCATGCGCTTCTTCTGCTGCCAGTAGCAGTCCAGGCACTTGCCAAGGAGCATCAGGTCACCTGCAGAGGAGGGAATATTGCAAATTACTTGTCTCTGTTTCTCACCCAAAGGGCAGAAACATGCTCAGCCCAAGCTAAATTCTGCCTTCTCTTTTCCAGTTCCTCCCAGCTCTGCTGGCCAAGCAGGCAACCCCAGCTCTGTCACGTTGCTATTTTTAATCCTCCACAGGGGGAGGATTTGCCTGCTTTAATGCTCCAGCTTCCTCTCTGCAGCAGCCAAGTAAACCTGCTACACTGACCAGGCATGGCCCCCAGCCCTGTCACCAATGGTGCACTGCTAATCAATCAAATTCAGCATGTCTAACCCGCTCTTCCTCAAAATCTTTGTTCAACCCTGAATTTTGGGGTATTGCCTGGTGAGGGTGGGCTTGGGGGAGGATTTGAAGCTTCTGCAGCTGCAAGAGCCTGCACCCTCCCAGCCTTCTTCCCCTCTGAGACTGCACAGCCTCTCCCTGGGAAAGTTTGTGTTTCTTCTGCTGTTAAAAGGGCAAACCTGGCCTAGGGAAGGGGGCTCACACCTTGCCTCAAGGCCTGGGCACACTCCTCAGCATTGCTCACCAGCGCGTCAGCATTTTGCACGATGGAAGGCAGCCTGGCATACCAGTTCCTCACCACATCCTGCAAGAGGCCAAATGTCCCTGTCACTGTCCTCCTGGCTCTGGCAGCACCTGGGGAGGTAGTGCTGCACCCATGGCTTTTGGGTGCCAGCTCCCTCTGGGGTGCCAAAGCTCTGCACAAGTGAAGGGGATACCACCAAAGGCTACAGGGGGAGCAGAGGCCAGCCTGTGACCCCCAGAGGCACCCAGGCATTACCTGGAGCAGGTTGCGGGCCAGGCGAGTCTTCCCCGTGTACACCAGCAGCAGGTGATCGTTCAGAGTCTGGGTAAAACCATCAGGGACTGAGATCTGCTCCACTTCCACTCTGAGTGGCAGCTGGGCCTTCGACCTCCCGATTTTGATGCCAGGAATGAGCCCACCAACCTGGTCCTGCCAGCCACCCCCTGCAGGGCAGAGAGTTGTCAGTCACTGCTGGGACCCCCACCTTGTGGGTCAGCTGCTCCTCCAGGCCCTACCTGTTGTGAGCCTCTGCTCCAGGTGCAGCACAGCA
This sequence comes from Molothrus ater, assembly GCF_012460135.2. NCBI lineage: Eukaryota > Metazoa > Chordata > Aves > Passeriformes > Icteridae > Molothrus > Molothrus ater. The sequence continues at coordinate 13,493,208 of NC_050489.2, read as the reverse complement.
TGGATGAGGGACTCAGTGCTGGCAGCCTTCCCTGCTGCCCGGTACAGGGATGCCATCACTGCTCCTGCCAGGATGCTGCTGGTGCCTGCAGGGGGCACAGGTAAGGCCAGGGCAGTGAGGCACTGTTGTGTCCCTGGGGGTTGGGGCGGCAGCAAGGGGGATGCCCCATCCTGGTGCTAGCAGCAGGAGACACTCCCAGCCAACAGTGAGGGACTACTCAGCCCCTTCCCTGCAAACCTACCGAGGCCAGACCCGTGGGGAAGCTTGGACCAGGTGTGCACCTCAAAGCCACCCCCAAAATTCTCCATCAGCTGGGCCCGCAAAGGTCTCTGTGAGGGGAACTGCACAACCTGGGTGCAGATAAAGGCAGCTTTGAGCAGGGCTCCTGAAAACAAAAAAGAAGTAAAGCTGATGCCTGCTGTGCTACCTGCTCCCTCATCCCACTGGCCCCAAAAAGGGCCATCCTGGCACCAACGGGACATTGCAGGTACAGAGCCAGGCTGGTGGGTGACCCCTCACCTGGTGCATGTGGCTGGCAGTAATCCTGTAAGTGCTCCAGCTCTCGGCACACCAGCTCTGCCACCACCTCGCCCTGTGGTGTCCCGCTGAGGCTGAGCAGGCGCAGCTCTGGCTGGGCAATGCGCCGCACCCGCGCGCCAACGGGCCGGCACCCATCCACCAGCACTGCCACGTCCACCACGGCCCCCCCGTGCTCGTAGGTGATGGGGGGTGTGTCACTCCAGCCACCTGCCAACACTCACCATCAGCCTCCTGGGGCACCCTTACTCCTGATCCCCCAGCACCACAGGGGTGACACAAGGATCATCTGACTGAGGGAATGTGCTCACCGGAGAGGTCCAGGCGGGCGGGACACACCGCCTGCACCCAGTGCCCCAAGGGTGGCAGCTCCACCTGTTCCACGGTGATGAACTGGCATGAGGACATCACTGCCTGCCGGATGAGGATCTGCTCGGCCCCCTCGTAATGCCGAGCTGCTCTCACCAGCAGAGCCGGCCTGGGATAAGAGAGATGCTGAGCCCACTGCCACATCTCCATGACAGAACCAATGCCTGGAATGGGAATGGGGCGGCTGCCTCTTGCCAGCCCCAGCCTCACCGGCTCATCCACTTCTGCCGCTCAGCAGCCAGCTCCTGGACACCACCAGCGATGTCCCCACTCTCCAGGCGCCCAAAAGCTGAGGCCCACTCCCTGTTGGCAGCAGGACCACTCCGCAAGCCCCCTTCTCCTTGTGCCATGCAGCCCAGGACCTCAGCAATACAGGCAAGTGCCCATGCTGCAATACCAGCATCGCTGGCCGTGGAGGCAACTAGAAAATAAAATAAAAGGAGGTTGCAAAGAACAGCCAGGCTGCACTGCTCCCCAACCAGCTTCTGCCATAAGCTATCCCCAGGGGAGCAGGACTTGAATGGCTTGCACCCACCCAGGCTTGTTGGATGCCCTGCAGGTACACCCCTGCAATAGGGGGGGATCATTGAAGGCAGTGGGGAGCACTGAACAGTCCTGATAATGAGAGATGCAGCTTGTGAGTCCAGCTCACCTTCATCCAGTGTGTCCAGCATGGCCTTGTGGTAGCCCTCATGGACGGCACTGCGGGCAAGCGGCAGGAGGCTGCTGTCCTGGCGCCCCAGCAGCACCCGCCGCACCTTGTGCTGGCCCTGCAGGAAGAACAGGGCCTGGCGGGCGCCCAGCTCAGCTTCTGTGTCCAGGCAGGGCAGCAGCTCCTGCCAGGACATGCGCCAGGCTGTTCTCCAGCGTACCAGCTGCTCACTGGGCACCGTGGCCAGGCCCAGCAGCCACAGCACATCCTCCAGCCCCAGTGCCTCGCGGGCATGCAGCACCGGGAAGAGCCGGGCACTGAGCAGGCAACGGCTCCTTCTGCGGTGTCTCGGCATCCCAAAGGTCCCCTTCCCTGATGGAGGGAGAAACCATCAGCACAGCCCTGGGGCTTGAGGACACCTTACATGAGAGGAGCTGGAATGTGGGATGGGTTGGGGTGGTCATGACACCTCAGGAGCTGGGTCTCCTGTCCCACTCTGACACATGGCACCTACCGCACACCCGTCCGTTGGAAAAACTCAGCCCAGGGCATGTTCAGGTAGGTGGCTTTTTCCACAGGGCTCTGCAGGGACACAGAGGGACTGGTCACACTTTGGCTTTGCTGAGAGCCTTGTGCCACTTCACTGCCCCCTTACCTGCCAGTCGTCAAGGCGGCCAGTGAGAGTGAACACGCGGCAGGGCAGGTCACGCAGCCGGACGTGGTGGCCCTGCAGGACAACATCACGCAGGGGACAGCCCCACAGGGCTGCTGAGGAGCCCACGTCGAGACCAGAGAGGAGGCAGCCGGGACCAATCACCAGGGGACCCTGAGGAAGAAGCAACAGCAGTGGCATGGCTGGTCCCCAAATCAGAGCCAAATCCTGAACTTAGAATGGGACAACCATCCTGAGAGACAAGCTGGTGCCAGCACAATCCAGGTGACAGGATGTAATTTTGTCACAAGGCTGCAGAAACACAGACTACAGAAATTCAGGCCAGGCAATAGCCTCTAGGGCTCACAGCCCCCAAAAGAGAGGGTCTGCCCTGATTCCCAGCTCAGGACAGGCCAGAAGTGACAGCCTCATCCCCTTGTTTGCAGAGGGTGACAGCCACCAAGGTGCCCAGCACCAGCCAAAAGGCAGCCCCAAAGAGGAAGGGCACCCCAAATCTCACAGCTGTGGTTCCTCCATCCTAGGCAGCAACATGTCACCCTGCTGCCCATTCAGTGCACTGGGAGCTATGCATCACCCCCATCCTAGTCAGGTACCTTGAGGCGACAGTGCTGGATGACACTGCCAGCTGCCAGCTGCACAGCTCCTTCCAGCAGGCAGTTGGTGACCGAAGAGCCATCCTCCAGGAGACAGGGCTGCTGCCAAGGGCACAGAGACATGGGACCAGGGGCTGGGAACACAGCCCAGAGCAGCCCCCAAAAAATGCGCACTAGCAAGGCTGGGCATGGAAGGACATACATCCACGTGGGAATGGGCTGTCTTGCAGAAGCGGAGGTGGCTGGCAGAGCTAGGCAGGAGGGTCAGGCTGCGGATGTGGTCACTCGCAGAGGAGGTCATGTAGTCGTAGGATGCATTGGGAATGCAGGCTGGGGGGGGACAGGAGAGCTTTCAGCACATCGACAAAAAAAAGTGTGTGTGTCTGGCACTCATGTGAGCCAGGCTGAACATCCCCGGCTGCAGGGGCAGGAGTGGAGACCTGGGGACCCGCAGCTGTGGGGTGACACAGATGGCCATCAGGCCCTGACCACCCCATCTCCACCCATGCAGAGAAGAGGGCCCAGGAAGAGGTCACATCACATGCACTCACTGCAGCACAGAATCATAGAATGGTTGGGGTTGGAAGGGATCTTAAAGATCACCCAGTTGTAACTGGGCAGGGACACTCCACAAGAAGTGGGAAGGAAGCACTCACCCATGCTAAGAGGGAAGCCACGGAGAGCTGTCCACAGCACAGAGCGGGCGCTCCTCACACTGGCATCACCACCACCCTTGACAAAACCTTCCTCTGTCATGCCCCCTGCCATGCACAGCACAATGTCGAAGAAGAGGGAGAGCTGGGGAGAGAAGGGACTTGCTGGGTCCAGCCATCCTGAACCCCACCCTGCTACTGGGTGCTCCCTCCCACTACCTCTCCCACCCAAATGTGGCCGTGTGAGGGCAAACAGACCCTACAGAGGTTCCCAGCAGTGACACCTGTGTGGCAAAGGGTCCCATCCTCCAAAGAGAGGCTGTCACCTGGATGGGTGGTGCCCCTGAGTCCAGCCCCATGTAGGTGCAGGCGTCCAGAGGAGGGATGACGTGGGTGGCCAGGAGCTGCTCAGCAGCATCCGAGGAGAAGAAAACAATCCCACAGACCTGCCAGGCACATCAGGGCTGAGGCTGCAGCTGTGGTGACACAAGGGATGGGGCTGGCAGGGTCACCAAGACATGAGTCGTGCCATACCAGTGGGACGGTGCCATCTGGCCCTGCACACTGCTGGATCTGGGCCTCGGTGCCTTTGTAGATGATGTCATGCACCAGCCCCTAGGAGCAAAACCACCCCAGTGAGCTCTTCAGGGAACCCCAAGCCAAGCAGCCACAGCAGTGCTGTGACCTCAGCATCCAAGGGATCCAAGGACTGGGAATCCCTGCACCTTCAAGGCATGCCTCTTGAAGGGAGAGCTGTCCCAACCTGCTCATTGGTGAGGTAGACCCCATGGTTCCTGGCATATGCTGGGCTCCCGGGCACTGCGATCACTCGGACACCCTGGAAGCCATCCCAGTTGATCCCTGGGGGGAGGGACAGAAATCAGTGCCCACTGGGGCAGTGTATGCACTCACACTGGGCACAACTGACTGAAAACCTGGACCACAGCAGAGGAAGTGGCAGCAGCATCCAGTCTTCGCCACCTCACTGTAGGCACAATGGATGCTCCCAACCGTGCACAGGACAGCAACAGCTGAGCATCCACACCCTCATGGGAGCACAGCACAGGCTGGACCAGCTGTGCTGCTGGTTCACAGAACCCCATCCCACGCCAAAGCAGGTGCTGGAAGCGAGGCTGGTGTCCAGCCACTCACCTGGTGTTGAGGGCACGGTGAGGAGCATGTCGGTGCTGCAGACCCAGACACCAGGTGGGGAGCCCACACAGAGCTGCCAAGAGAAGGACCCCGTGCCCAGGGACGGCAGGGAAGGAGCCCAGGAACCCAACACCGCTTCCATCTTGCTGGGAGCCAAACCCAGCCCCAGGGCCCCATCCCCAGGCTGCACAGACCCGGTGTGTCATGGTCCCCAGCAGGCTGTCCAGGTTGCAGACCAGCGCTTCGGCTTGGGCGCCGGGCTCCTCAGCGGGCAGGCAGGTGAAGGCACGGCCACAGTCGTCGAAGGAGAAGTCGCGGCCCTGGTGGGACGGAGAATATGGGGGGGTCACCGAGAGGGAGAGGGTGCAATGAGAGGTCCCATGCTGGGCTGCAGGTCGGCTCTCACCATGTGCAAGATGAGGATGCGGGCGTCCCTCAGGACGTCAGCGGTCACCACCTGGGAGAGGACAGCCGGGGACAGTCAGTGGAGACAGGACAGGCACGCCCCCTCACCTCCAGCGTCCCCTCCTGACTTCCAGCCTCCCCGGACCCACCAGCAGCCGTCACGTCTCACCGTGCACCCGGCCCGGGCGCTGAGGTGCTCGGCCGCCACCAGCAAAGCGTTCAGGGTGGCACCGCCGCTGCCCAGGCGGGCCCAGGGGTCCTCCACGGCCAGGAGCAGCGCGGGGGGGCGCGGGCCCAGCCCGCCCCGCAGCCGCCGCACCTCCAGCTCTGCCAAACGAGAGGCGGGCGGCGTCAAGAGCCTGTCCTGCCGCCGCGCACAGGAGGGAGAAGGGGCGCCCGCCCCGCCACTTGCCTCGCTGCAGGGCGGACACGCCGCCATGGCCCCGCCGGCAGGTGAGGAGAACAGCGCTCCACTCCGCCGCCATAAGTACCGCCTCTGCCCCAGCCTGGCCCCGCGGGGCCTGCTGGGATGTTTAGTTCAAGCCCCACAGTCTCTCCGGGACGCTCTGCGCTGAAGGACTACAGTTCCCAACGTACACTGCACGGACCCCTTAAAGGCACGGCCACCCCTGTGCTGCTTCCCCGTTTCCCCCATCTCGGGGGGCTTGCCAAGGGGGAATGGGGGTTTGACGTTTTCTGCCCTAAAATAGGTTTCGGCGGCAGTGCGTACCCCTAAGTGCCCTGCGTCACCCCTGTCACGAGTCCGGCTCCTCGCAGGGTTCTCTGCAGATAGAAGGGGTGCCCGGGCGGTGGGCGCGGGTGTCGGTTCCCGGTGGGTTGTCAGGGTGGGTGCCTGGTGGGTGCTGGGGTGCGATCGGTACGCGATGGGTCCTGGGCGGTGTCGATGCACTGGGTGTGTCCCGGGGTGGGTAGCGGCAGATGCCGGCGCGCCGGGTGGATACCGGGATGGATAACGGGGATGGGTACCGGGGTGCCGATGTCTGGAGATGCTGGTGCGCCGGGTGGGTACCGGGATGGGTACCGATTTGGGTATCGCATTGGGTACTGGGGGTGTTCAGGGGGCTGGCGATGCGCCGGGTGGGTACCGGGGTGAATCCTGGTGGCTGAGTACCGGGGGTTCCGGTGCTGGGCACCGGGCTGGAGGATGCCGATGTGCCGGGGTGAGTCCCGGGCTGGGCACCGGGGTGGATTCCTGAGATGCCGGTGGGAGAGTGGGCGCAGGCGGCCCCGCTCGCCTCCTACAAGTCCCACAAGCCCCGCCGGGCGGCCCAGGACTACATCTCCCAGCCTGCCGGGCCCGTCCGTCCCCCCCTTCCCCCCCGCCCCGCGCGGCACGGCGCGGCACGGCTCCGCACGGCACGGAGGGCGGTGGCAGCGGGGCCCGGGTGAGCCCGGCGGCGGGGCCATGCCGGAGCTGAGCCAGGTACCGCGGCGGAGAGCGGGCCCCGGGCGGGGGATGCGGGCACGGCCCGGCTCGGCTCGGGATGCCGGTCCCGGGGAGGCGGCGGGGGTAGCGGGCGGCGGCGGGGAGCCCACCCGGGAGCTGCCCCGCTGCTGCGGGCTGGTGCCGGTGCTGAGAGCTGGCTTCGGGCAGCACCCACACGGGATGAGTCGGGTTCATCCCCGCTGTGGTGGTCCCGGTTGCTGGTCCCGGGGCTGGGCGCAGGTCTCGGAGCTGGGAGTATCCCCCGGGGTGCAGTGGGTGCTGAACAGCCCTGGGAGGATGTGCTGTCCCCTATCCGGGGTGCAGGTTCTGGGTGCTGCTCCCGGTGCTGGGTGCTGGCTGCCGGGAGCATCCAGCCGGGTTGCATTGGGTTCGGACCCAGCAGGTTTCGCCGGTCCGAAATGCTGGCCCGGGCCCTGCGGTGCGGTGCCGGGGAGGGGATGCTGGCCCCAGCCGCGGTGTGCAGCTCGGGAGCAGCCTCAGGGTGCTGCCCGGGCAGGATGTGCTCGCCCCGGGGAGGATGCTGGCCCTAGCAGGGCTGTCGGGGCTGATGGAGCTGCTCCTCTCCAGCCGTGTGCCCTGGGATCTTGAGGGCAGAGCCGGGGGACCAGGGTGGGAGGACTGGCTGCGAGCGGCCCCAGTCCCCACCAGTGCCACTGTGCAGGGTCCCTCAGCAGCGGTGTGACACATGGCTGCGTGACACACGGCATCCATTGCATGGGTAGTGGCAGCCAGGATTTCGCAAACAGCCTGAGCGTCCCTGGGGACAGGGTAGAAAACTGTGTCACCGAGCAGGGGATGTCCTTTGCCTGCTTCTTTGTGTGTGTGGGGCCACTGAGGCGGGCACTGGTGTGAGATCTCATCGGTGTGCCTGTCCCATTGTTTCAGGGTGTTTCCCTGGCTGAAGCACGGCTGCCTGAGGGGGATTGACACCGGAGCCTGTATTTCAGGGCCTGGCGATTCAAGGGGTCCCCACATATTCCGGGGGCTTCAGTGCTGCTGGCGCAGGGGGAAGGCAAGGCTTGCTCAGGCTCCAGCTGCAGAGTCAGAGCACTTATTTCAAAGCTCCCAAATATTTCCCTAGAGTGAGGGCTTCTCATACCATCAGGAAAATATTGGGGGCAGGATGGCACTTGGGCAGCGTTCAGGCTCAGGCTGGAGGAAGGGCCACGTCCCCACCTGCTGCCAACAATCACAAAACGTGGCTGGGGTAAACCAAATCACAGCAAACCCCAAAACTTGCTGAGCCTCCCTCCAGGAAGACGCGTGGGCTCTGGGCTGGTGAAGGCAGTTTTGCCCAGGAGAAGGCTCTCCTTTTTGCTAGGAAAGGCTCTCCCTGAGCAGCCGCCCCGGCCGCACCGTGGCCGAGGCGGTGAGCGCCAAGGGGAAGTTCCTCAGCGCTTTGGGTTTGCTTTCCCCTTTCTTCCCTTTTCTTCCCCTTCTGTCAGAAGCAGAAGTCGCGGCCTCAGCGGGGAGGGGTGGGCTGGGGGGTGCCTTGCCCGCCGCATCCCCCCCGGGCGCGCGTGCCCGTCTGTCTGTCCGTCTGCCCGTCTGTCTGTCTGTCCGTCCGTCTGTCCCCATCTGGCAGCGACAGCGGCCCCGCTGCCGGTTGTGTGCGGCATCTGCCTGTCCAAAGCGCTCCCCTCTCCTGCGAGGAGCTCATGGCGGTTCTTGGGAACGGCGGGGCGCGCTCCGCTCGCCGCCCACGCCTCGCCGGCGCCGGAGGCAGGCGGGGAGAGCGGGCAGGGAGAGCCCCGGCTGCCGCAGGCTGCGGGAACGCTCGGATTTTCGTGCCCAAACAAGCTCCAAAGTGCCGCTTTTTGGGGAAAGGCTCCGATGGCACCGAGGGCTCGGTGGTTTTGCTGCGGGCTCTCGGCACGCTGGATGCCGCCCGCTTTGGCACGCCGAGGTCCCGGCAGCTCGATGGCTTTAATCTCTTCCCGTTGCATTTCATTTTTGCACGATTGCAAGCTGCTAATTGCTCTCCAGTGGCTTGGCCGGCTTCACTGCTTCTTCATGAGCCAGGATTTATCAGAGCCCGCCTGACCCCGATGGGCTGGGTTGTGATGGGAGAGGCTGGGAACCTCCTCTCCCTGCCCTGCTGGGCTCTGCACTGGGCTCCGGGGTATCTCTTGGCTTCATGTCGCTCTTTGCCACTGGCATCTTCCAAAAGCTTTTTTTGGAAAGTGCAGATGATTTGGGTCCTAGCTCCAAGGCAAAGTTCCCAAAGACACCCCCGAAACTGCACATGGATGAGTGGTGAATGTGTACAAAAATTTATATATGTGTATGTGTGTGTGATGTATAGAGTTTTTTCCTTATGGGATGGATAATTCAGTGTTTGAGCTCTACAATAACACCCTCAACAGTTGCTCTTGGGAAACCAGAACAAGCTGCAGTCACTTTGCTCCGGGAGCAACTGTGTCCCCAGCAAAGGACTTTTGATCTGCAGCAGTAATTGGGCTAATTAGGAAGCTGCAAATGCTCCCCCTTCTCCCCAGGTGTCTGAGCAGAGCCCCAGCTACTGGAGAGAAGTCAGGGGCTCTCGCCAGTGGAACTGCTCTAATTTTACATTTAATGGGAGTTCTTTGCTGTAACTGGGCTGTGCTGGGATTGATGCCCTCTGGCCTGGGGAGCCTTTCATAACTTCCTTGTGATGAAATCTCATAGGTGCAGTTTCCCTAACGAGTTCAATGTCCTCTCAGTGCTGCCTGCAGGCAGAGCAAACCAGGGTGGTTTTATGGCCACCCGCAGCGTGTGCTGAGGTTGCAGCTCTCAGCTTGGGTTGTTCCCCAGGGGAGAGATGGCGTCTGCGGGTACAGCACCCATCAACCAGCCCTCAAAAGCCAGAGGAGAACCTTTGGTTTTCCACCACCTCTGATCCTCGGCGCAGGTGAGATCCAGGGAGGAAGGCAGGAAGGTGCAGGGGCCCCGTGTCCCAGCTCGCCTTCCCCGGGCACAGGGCCACAGCTTCCTGCTGCAGCATCCGCCTGTCCTGCACTCCTGCACATATTTTCCTGGTGAGGCATCAGGCATGAACCTAATGGGTCCAGGCTGGTAAAAACAGCAGCAGTGTAGAGGGGAAGTGGTTCCTTCCCAGCGAGGCTCGGCTCAGGGTGCTGCTGGCAGCTCCGGATGCTGGTGGTGACAGGAGAGCAGGGGCCCTGCCCCTCCTAGGGGATGTGGTGGCTGCCTATGGTGTGGCCTCATCTTCACAGGCAGCTGAGGCTGCAGGGAGACTGGTTCAGGGGTGTCTGTGGGGTGCAGCCCTGCTGTAGCAGGCAGGAAGGGGGAGCAGGCAGACCCTGCTGACCCCAGGCTGCAGCTGTGGGAGGGTGAGACAGAAATGTGGCCAGCAGTGGGGAGCTGGCTCCCCATGGGAGCAGATGGCTTTGCACAGGGAGCTGGGGCAAAGATGGGAGAGAGGAGCAGGCAGTGGCAAGCCCCAGACTCTGCCTCGTCTGTTCTGCTGGGCTAGTTGGCCAAACGTGGCTGCTTGGTGAGACTCAGCTTGGTGGCACCTGGTGTGGTGGTGCTTGACCTGGGGCTCAGTGGTACCCAGCTGTGTGGTACCTGAGCTGCTGGTACTTGAGTTGGTGCAAACTGGGGGTTTTGGGGTGGGTGCTTGAGGTGCAGAGCAGCTGGACTGTCTCTGCCTCTCAGTTCCACAGGCATTCAGGATCACAGGGGAGATTTCCACTCCCTTCCCTGCCTGTCCTGCCTCAAGGAGGGAGCTGCTGCTCCTGGCACAGAGAACTGAGCGTGACAAGGCTGTGCTGTGAGCATGGCCTTGGGCTTATCAACACCCCTGGAGTGCAGGGTCCCTTGTTCCCCCTGGGGAGACCTGGAATGGCTGGCAGAGGGTGGGGGAAATGGCACTGGAGAATGCTCAGGGACATCAGCCACACTGGCTGGGTAGTCCCAATGGGAGTGTGAGCTGCAGGGACGGGCATCTGCCTTGGCTGCTTCTGCCAGTGTGAGTTTTGGGGGGAGAGTGCCCACCCAGCATTGCCCCATCGAGCAGCACAGGGTGCTCAGGCTGCTGCAGTTCCCTGAGAGTCACACTGTGGTTGAGCCAAGGGGTTTGAGATGCTGCTGGACCAGTCCCTGCAGGCCCATCTACCAGCAAGGGTGGGAGCATTCAATTCTGTTTTCCCACTTCTGGCACTCCCCTGTGTCCCTAAATCCCATAGGAAATGGCCTCAGCATGGCTGGCTCCATCCCAGCTCTGTGCCAGAGATTTGGCCTCCATGCTTTTTCCTGGCCCTATCCCAGCGCTGAGGGATGAGCCTGAAATAGCCCCTCTGGAGGCCAGACACAAGGAGAGGCTGGAATTGCTGCCATTGGCAGCCAGGGGTGCGAGTTGGGTTTAAAACATGGGAAACCCAATTAACTTGCCTCCATTAGCTGATTGAGCTGGCTGATAGGAGTATGATTAATTAAAAGGATGAAGAATTACTTACCAGGTCCTCCTTGCTGTTGGGATGTGGTGATGGCTTAATGCATGAAATTGGCTTCTTCTCTTAATACCTGGTGTTTGTCTACTGCCAGCCATCAGTTCTTCATGGCATCACCCCATGGCAGGGAGAAACGTCCTTGTGCCAGCACTGTGTCTGCTCCCTGCTCCCTCTCCCATCCAGCTTCCAGGGAGGAACAAACTCAAGGAGAAAATATAATCCCTCTAGATGGGTGAAGCAGGAAAGGACCTCCTTAATTAACTGCACTTTTCTTGCCAAGCCTTGCTGTGGCTGTGGAAACCCAGTGATGCAGAGGGACAGGCTGTGGTCCCTGCCCGCGCCGCCCCCGGCGCATCCCGCGCGCTGTTCCCGGCTAATGCGAGCTGACGGCCTCACGGGGGCAAACAGCTCCTCACACTCTGCCCGGGGGCTGCAACCTCTGGCACTGCTTGGGCCATGGGCAGAAAGAAATTGGAATGGTTTTATGACTTTTTGTAGTAATTCTGCTCACTGAAGTCGTGCCTGAAACAAGGACAGGTCACACTCGCTGTTTGTGTCTGGCATTGAAGGAGGTGGAGAAGACTCAACTCAGATCTGCTCCTTCCCTGCCAAAAAACCCCAACCCTAATTCTCAGGTTTTCCACCCATGGCAGAGATGCCAGTCCAGTCCAAGGGGGCCCTGTGTGCTTCCCCCTCCTCCACCTGCAAGAGCCATGCACTGCTCGAACACCCAGTCAGTGGTTTGGTGGTGGCAGAAGTGATGTCTCTGCACAGGGACCACGGGATGAGTAGCCCCATGTCACACAGTGTGGCATTTCCCAAAGACTCCTGGGAGAATTTTCAGACCATTCATCCCTGGAAAGAGCAGCAGCCAGTGCACACAGTGCTGCCACTGCTCCTCCACTCCCCTTCTCTCCCTGCCCCAAACACTGTGACATCCCATCTCCCAATGATGGCTCCCTCCTTTGCCCACCCTGCCATTTACTGGCATGGAAGTTCATGCCAACAACCCCAGGATATCTTAGAAATGATCAAACAAAGCCAATGAGACCTAAAGATGCCAAGTGGGGATGTATCAATGGTGTTCTGTCTGACAGGGAAGGGGCAGGCATCCTCTAGGCCCTGGGGCTGTCGGTCACATCGCTCCAACATTCATCCTGAAATGAAAGATTATACGATTGGAAAAAACCACCCACCTGTAAAAGCAGCAGAGCAATTTGCCAGGACCTTTTAATAGCCTCGCTTCATTATCTCCTGCAATCAAAAAGAAACTTGTGTTTGATGAGTACATGGTCCTCAGGAGGCAATTTAGGATCCTGGGGATGAATCTGGGAATGGAAGGGTATTTAGTGGCATCGATGAGTTGCCAAGCATGCTCACCACAGAAGAAATCCTGAAATCCCTTATTAGTTTAAGAAGGAAACATCCAAATCTGGTGCAAAAAGCTCCTGCAAGTGGGGTTTTGTTTGTGGAGGAGGGTTGGATTAGGATTGGGCAGGGAGGGCATGGATATTGCTGGGGTGTGTTTGTATGTGTGGGTGCCCTGTCCCTGCTGGGGGCTGTAAGGACCAGTGCAGATGGAAATAGCTGCCAGCTCCTGCTAGGAAAATGATGACTCAAACCAGCCGCTGGGATTTAAGGCTTCTTTTCCCGCACATGAGCTGGGCTGGAGGGGGGTTTTCCTCCCCCTTTGTGGTCGGGGGCAGTTCCAGGAGGCCCCAGGATGGGGGCTGTACAAACTGTGCTCCAGATGGTCTCAGGGCTGGGATGCATCAGGCAGGACCAGGCTGGGCTGGGGAGCCGGAAAGGGATTTTCCCCCTTTCACCAGGAACAAAAATAACACAAGCACGTGATAGCTCATTTCCTTTAGCCTTTAAAAAGGCCCGTGGGATGGTAAGCAGCGGGAGCAGGGGAGGGGGATCAGCCCATCCTGTTTGGTAGCCCTGCCATATTATAGCTGAAGAAAGTGCCAAAATTGCCTTTTATCTACAAATCTTTCCAGCATTTTGCATCTGGGGGGGGGGGGGGGGGGAGCGGGGGATGTTATAGCTTTTTACTGGCTTTATCCTAAACTCCCTAAATGCAAAAACCCTCTGTTTAACAAGCACCCTGCTTTCTCCACTGGCAGCAGCCCAAGGAACTGATTGCAGTCACTGCTGGCCATGCGTGTGCCGTGTTGGCGTGTTAAAATTCCCTGCCAGAGCCCAGGAAAACACCTGAACCGGGATGTGCCTTCTGTTTTTGGCTCTTTCCCTTAAAGACTGTCCCCACTTGAACAAATATTTGACAGGGGGTTAATGGTTTGGACAGGAGGTGTCCGTGCCTGGCAGTGCAATGGGCTGGCGGAGCCTTTGGGGTCCATGTTCTCTTTCCATCCCAACAAGGAGGTTTTTGGGGGCTTAGCAGTCTATTCCTGGAAAGCAAGCCAGCGTTTTCCAGGACATGCTTTTTCCTAGGGAAGAAGCATCGTGGTGCCTGCCAGCTCCTAATTACTGCTGCCGGCCTCGGCACTGGCTTAATTGGGGCCAGGGCTGAGCCGTGGAGGTGATGCCTTTGCAGGGTTTTGCCTCGGGGCGGGGTCACGCCCTCCCCAAAAAGGCCTGGAGGGGAGGTTGTGTCTCCAAACCCTTGGGATTCTGGACCCTTCTCCAGCTCAGTGACTGGGTTAAAAGGGGATTTTCAGCCTTTTTTTCTTTTTTTCTTTGACTTGGCCAAGGAGCGCTGTCTGGCTCTGCCCACCCCCTGCTCGGGGGGCTTGGCCGCTCCTCCCGCCCCTCCCCGGGCGCAGGCGCCAGCACCTCTGCCCTGGCTATTTTTACCCGCCAGGATCACGAGCGAGCGAGTGACCTTCCCCAAGGGACGCTGCCGCTCGGGGGGGACAGTGCCAGCGTCCGTGCTCGGGGTGCCCGTCAGGCTGCGGAGCGGCTGCTTCCCGGCTGCTTCCCGGCTGTCTCGGCGACGGCGGCAGCCGGCGAGGAGGGTTTTGGAGGGGCTGCTTATGGCGTGATAGAGAAGGAGAATTTAGTCTACAGAAAGGGGCCGCTTGTTCGGCTCCGGACGCGAGTTCATGGCTGAGCCTTTGTCTGGCAGAGACAGGGAGGGCACAGTCCGGGAGCTGCTGCGAGTTCCCCAGGCGCGGATAGCGATGCCGGCGGCATCTCAGCTCCCTGCGCCTGCTTGTCCCCTTCGGGTATGGCTCGTACCCTGCAGCCCCGCGCCTGGGACGGGCTGGGAGGCATTTTAGGGCGTTCAGGAGGGAATAAAGTATTCAGCCGCCAGCACCCTCCGCCTGCTCGGCGCAGCCCCTCTCTGCTGTCTATATCGCCACCCCTTGACGCGCCGTCCCCTTCTTCCCGCTCCAGGCCGGTGTGGTGGTGGCCGCGTTCCCGAGCCAGCGGCTGAGGGCAGCGTGCCAGCGGATCAGCTAAACCCCGGGGATGATGAGCACCGTCGCAGCCGAGCGCCAGCCGGGGCCGGGACCTGGAGGAGCCGCCGGGGCGCGGTGCCGCGGCTGAGGCCGGCGCGCCGAGCTGTGCCGGAGCCCGCAGCAGATGCTCCCTGCCTGGCACGCGGAGCCACCGGGGGCCCTCGCCGCGGCCGGACAACGCGGATGGAAAGCTGCAGCCCAGCAGGTAGGAGGCCGGTGCGGGGGTCCTGGGAGGCTCTACATCCCCCTCCCCACACCGCCGCCGCAGGGAGTTACAGCGCTCGTTCCTGCAGGGAGCCCCGCTGGCCGGCTGACGCCCTCCCGCGCCCTATGCCCGCGCCCTATGCCGGAGCGGGCGCCGTCCCCGGCTCAGCCACCCGACGACCATGAAGTGCTCGTTGCGCTTCTGCTTCCTCTCGACCGCCTTCCTGCTCGTCTTCGTCATGTCCCTCCTCTTCACCTACTCCCACCACAGCATCGCCTACCTGGACCCCGGCGGGCTGGGCGGCATCCACCGGGTGAAGCTGGTGCCCGGCTATGCCGGGATGCAGCGGCTCAGCAAAGGGGGGCCGTACCCTCGGGGCTGCTCCTGCCGCCGCTGCCCGGCCGAGGAGCCCGGAGCCACCGACTGGTTTGATGGGCGCTATGACGGCACCGTGTCCCCAGTGTGGACCAAGGAGAACATGGACCTACCGCCCGATGTCCAGAGGTGGTGGATGGTGAGCGCAGGGACGAGTGCCACTGGTGTGCTCTGGCGCGGGGGACACAGATTTCTCCTCCACCAAGGAGGGGGCGCTGGGTGATTGCCCCCTGCCCTCCTTCCTTCCTTGCAGATGCTGCAGCCCCAGTTCAAGTCCCACAACACCCACGAGGTCCTGAGCAAGCTCTTCCAGATCGTGCCGGGCGAGGATCCGTACCGCTCCCGTGACCCACGCCGCTGCCGCCGCTGTGCCGTGGTTGGCAACTCCGGCAACCTGCGTGGCTCCGGCTACGGCCCCGAAATCGACGGGCACGACTTCGTGATGCGGTGAGGGCCAGAGAGCACTGCCAGGGCCCTGCCCTCCCGGGCTGCACAGGGACATGGGATGATGCTGGCACTGGGTGCTGGGACGAGTGGGAGTTCAGCCTTGTCCTCTCCCCTGGGCGGGAAATTGCTGCTTGGCAGCATTCAGCATTCTCATGGGGATCACCCGTGTCATCTGCAAGGCAGGGGGCATTGGGACAGTGATGTCATCCTCTCTGCTCTCTCCCCAGGATGAACCAGGCCCCCACGGTGGGCTTTGAGGGCGATGTGGGTGGTCGGACCACACACCACTTCATGTATCCCGAGAGTGCCAAGAACCTGCCCGCCAATGTCAGCTTTGTGCTCGTGCCCTTCAAAACCCTGGACCTGCTCTGGATCGCCAGTGCCCTCTCCACTGGCCAGATCAGGTTGTAAGTACCCAGTGGGCACTGGCAGCACCAGGCTCACCTAGCTCAAGGACAGCTCCCCTGGGAGTAATGGGGATTCATTTGTTCCTCCCTCCAAGAGCCCCCCTTGGCAACTCAAGCTGGAGTTGGGGGCATGGGACCCCCAAGAACTCACCTGCCTCTCTGCTCTTTTCCCAGCACATACGCACCTGTGAAGCCTTTTCTGCGTGTGGACAAAGAAAAGGTACGTGGGGCTCATCCCTGTCACTGCCAGGAGCACCTGTATGGCCATGGCCTCTGTCACCTCATCACTCCCCAGGTTCCCAGTGCTCCTTCACGGGGTCCTGGTGCCAAAGGGAGCATGGCTGGGGCTACTGTGCTCACCCTGGTCTATGCTCCCAGGTGCAGATCTACAATCCTGCCTTCTTCAAGTACATCCACGACCGCTGGACGGAACACCACGGGCGCTACCCCTCCACTGGCATGCTGGTGCTCTTCTTTGCCCTCCATGTCTGCGATGAGGTGGGTGATGTCTCCTTCAGCTCCTGGCTGGCAGGGAGGGAGTTTGCTGAGGTCCTGAACCTTGCAGGGTTAAGGAAGGAGGTGGATTCTTCGGGTCAAACTGCAGCAGTCACTATGGTTGCCTGACACCACGAGGGGTGGGAAGGCTGTGCAGGAGGATGGGCACCTTTGAAAATCACCCCAGCAGCGCAGGGGTTGCTGAGACAAACATGTCTCAGCCTGGTGAGGGGTTCTGGCTCACTCCCTCGCTTGCTATGGCAGGTGAACGTCTTTGGGTTCGGTGCTGACAGCCGAGGGAACTGGCACCACTACTGGGAGAACAACCGCTACGCCGGGGAGTTCCGGAAGACGGGGGTGCACGACGCTGACTTCGAGGCACACATCATCGACATGCTGGCCAAAACCAGCAAGATCGAGGTTTACCGGGGAAACTGAGGGCTGAGTCTCTGGCTTCCTGCTCCAGCAGGTCCTGCTGCCTGCAGGGGCAGAGGGTGAGGGACTCCCTGGTGGCCTCAGGCAAAGAGCACGTATGGGCGGCACAGTTCCACATTGCTGACAGAGCCACCGTGGTGGCGTTTGGTGCCTCCAGCAGCCAATCAGGTTCAGAGCTAAAGGAGACTTTTTGCTTTTTTTTAATTATTATTATTATTATTATTAAGAAACCCAGCTGAGAAAGGATTTATAAACACAATCAGCGACTGACCAGGCGGCAGGGGTGGCCGCCTTGCATCTCTCTATAGTCAAACCAAATGCTGCTCTTTTTAAAAGAAGACAACGCCCCCGCCCCGGAGCCGCGCGACTTTGGGGAGCCCCTCGAGCATCGCGTCCAGGCCAAGGGGGCTGAGGGAGCTGTGGCGGCTGCGCAGCCTCACCAGTGGAACCAGCTGCTTCTTTTTTCCTTTATTTTTGTATTTTTCTTTTACCCCTCCTGGGGCACCCGATGCCGTCGTTTCTCCAGGGGAGGCTCCTGGCACGGAGGCAGGGCCCAGCACACGGATCCATGGTGGGGAGCCAGAAGCTTTGGGAAGCCAACCATTGCTGAAACTCTGCTGCAGGCTGGCAACTGCTGGCATAGCTGTGCAGAGAGATGAAAAGGAATCTCAACTTTGGGGTGCAGCATCCCTGCTCTCTACCTGAGGACTGGGGAAGGGTAGGACAGATTTCAGGAATGACTGTACAGGAGGCAGCTAAGAAACCTACATGAGCAGCAGCCTGGTCACTCTTGCTGAGCACTGCGAGCAGTTGCAGGATGCTCAAGGGGTTGTGGGATGCAGCAGGGTCAAGGAGACAGGATTTCCTTTGCTTTCAGGCTGGGAAGAAACAGATCAGAGATTAGTGAGTGAGTGAACTGTGCTTTTGCTTTTGTGTTGCTCTAAACAGTTCTGGTGAGAAGCTGAAATCCCAAAGTCTTTGCTCCTTTTGCCAGGGTGGCGCTTGGTTTACACCAGTCTGGTACAGCCGGGGCTCTCAGGGTCCCCAGGGCTTCCTGGGCTGGACAGGCAGCCTATGACATGGGATGGGGAGATGCTGAAGGAAACTGCCTCCCCAGAGGTGTCATTAAAACCACTTTCTTTAGCTCAATCAGGTGGGTTTGTTTTTTTTTTAGGAGATGCTGAAAAGCTCAAGAAAAAGGCAACCATGGAAAAAGTCCCCCAGAGAGGGACCCTCTGCCTACACAGCCATTGCTGAGAGTGGAGCAGGGGCTGTGGGGCAGTGCCCATCTGGGGAAGCTCTGCCCATGCTGCCTTGCTGGTTGCAATAGTTAATTTGAGGAACAATCACTGTAGGGGTTTTTGGGCTTGGAGAATTTTTTACCCTTTTGTATCTGGCTTTTCTGTAGCAGCCTCTTACCTGTTTCTCCATTTTGCTTTGGTTGTTTTTCAGGGTTTTCTTTTATTTTTTTGAGGTTTCTCTTCAGTTGTGAAACATGAAGGTGTGGGTTGGTCACCTGGAGCAGGCAAGTCAGCAGCCCCCGGGCTGGGGAAATTCAGCTTTTCTGTTCACAGGGATTTAAACTCTTGAGTTTTGTGGTGGTTTTTGGTCTGTAGAAGTGGAGCCGCCCTGGTGCAGGCAGCCCCAAGCCACAGCACACAGGCTGCTGCAAGCCCTGCCCTCCACTTTCCTGGGTGGTTTTTGCTGATTTTTTTGTTTTGTGGCTTTTTTTACGGGGAAGAAAATTGAAAACCACAAAACCACGAGCAACAATGAGTGCCTTGACCATCTCCCATCGGTGACGCCTGGCTGTGCCCGTGCTGGCGGCAGGGACGTGGCCGATGTACCTGGCAGTTGTACCCACTTCCTTCCTCGCACCACGCTGGATCTTAGCTGGGCAGCGCTGCTGGGAGAGAGGGACACATCCAGGCCACCAGGCCAGTGGCTAGGAAGGCCAAATCCAGTGTGATGAGGCTGGACCAGCTCCTGTTGCAGCTGAGCAGGGCCAGGCCTGACAATCACAGGGTGAGCGGCAATGCTGGGTACCAAACCCAGGTACCAAACCCTCCAGCAGCACAGCACCGGCATCCAGCGTCAGGCGCGCTTGCAGCTCCTGGCTGCCCTGACAGTATTTTTTTTGCTAACTTCCTTCCCCTGCTCCCCTTTTCTCTGTTGTTTTAATTATTATTATATTATTATTTTTTATTTAAGCTGTCCCACTAGGACTGGCGACCACTCGTGTCTCCCTGGCAGGGCGGCCGCAGGCAGCGCGTGCTGCACGGCCAGCGCACCACTGTACGGTACATAGAGGAGCTGCAGGCACAGGCTACGGGCAGGGGGAGGCAGGGAGGAGGTGCCCGGGCTGGCACACCTGGCAGAGGTTGTCTGCATCATACAGGACCTGATCTGAGCACCTCCTGCCCCACTGGGAGAGGGAGAGACCAGTGCTCTGAGCTAGGGCTAGGAGCAAGGCAGGCAGCTTGGCCTGTAGCCTCTGTGTACATGGGTACTTCTGCACACAACTGTCTTAAACCAACTGGTTTTTTTTAAAGTCAATAAAAATCATGCATCAAATCTACTTAGTGGTTTTCTTCTAATAGCTCTGTCTACTGTGCCTTTGCCTGCACCCAAACCTGGGTATCAGTGGGGGCAGGAGAGGGGGTAAAGGGAATGAGAGGGTTGCTGGGCCATGAAGATGCTCTGCTCTCCCCTCCTCTCCTGGGCCAGGCACCAGCCCCCAGCTGTGGTTGCCATCCCCTCACTGGGGCAGGAGAAGGACTTGGCCCTGTGCCAGCTGGGTGCCCAGCAGCAGAGCCCCAGCACAACCCCTCCAGCCTGAGCCCAGCAGTTGGTGATGCCACTGCTCACCCAGACCCCACATCCATGTCCCAAGCACCCTGGACCCTAAAACAGAGGCTCTGGCCCCATGCAGCCCGTGTCCCTGAGCCCCACCACAGCAGAGGGAATGACTTGAAGGAGATAATTTCGAATGTGAATACAGGCAGAGGCAGGGAAAGGACTTCCCCAGGGTGATGCAGCAGGCCCAGAACTCACTCCTGCTCCCAGGGCTGGACCATTCAACAAGCCTAGTGTCCCTGCAGGATCCCACCCACACAACCAGGGGCATTTGGATTCTGACACACAAGGGTCTTGTATAACTAACAGCAAAATTCAGAAGTAGTTAAAATGCCTCTTTATTAATATACAAACCTAGCAACATTTAAGCCAACCAAAATATGAAATGAAATCAAGCATGATATAAATACAGCATACATGACAACATGGCCTCAGTGGAGAGCAGCAAACTCACCCTGACTTGTGCGCTTGGGAACAACTGTCCATGTCCTCTGCCATGGGGTCTGGCAATCAGAGCAGCTCTGTCTCTCCTGAATCCCTCCAAATCCAACCTCAGCAGAGGTGAGACCACTATTCCATTGAAGGAAAAGTACCTGGCATGAGCCTTCTCTGACCCCCCACTGCAAAGGGATTAAAGAGCCTCCCTGTGCTGCTGGAGACAGCTGCTGGCACCTGCTTGCCAAGGCCCTGCAAGCGCAGGGGGAAACGGCCGTAGTGGATGGGGAACCATGCTGCTGCCTGTTCCTTGTCTGTCCCACCTCAGCTACATCCATTACACAGCATTCACAAACATAAGGCACTAGAAGAGTGTTTTCACAGGCTCAAACTTCAGTTGTTCTTAAAATTCTGGCAGCAGCATGCATCAGAAATCTTCCCAGCCCTTTTAAAATCTGGTCTCAGGAGACAAAAGCATGAAGGGGGGGTTTGATGAGTGTCCTGCTGCAAGCCTGACCAGGAGATGCAGGAGAACCTGTCAAGGATTCAGAGATACTAATCTGCCTCTGGTTATACTAGAAGAAGTGAGATCTATCCCACTACGGGAAAAGGAGGGAATTTTAGCATGGAAAAACCTTAGTGGTGCCATGGTGAAAGGCAACTGCACAGTTTTTCCTCCAAAGCACACAAAATGGATCAGGTCCTAGCTGGGATGGCTGACAACTCCCAAGTATTTGCTCTGCTTGTAGCAGGTGTCAAGGATCTGTGTGGGAAGATCAACTGTTACCAGTATTAACAAATCAGTAAATATTAATGTGAACACTTTCCTCATTATAACATACTGCTCTCTTTGTTGAGATTCCTTATTCCAAGCAGGTGGAATCTCTAACAGAACATCAGCCCAGCGTGCCACACCTGCAAAGCAGCTCTGGCTTGTGCTGTAATCCAGAAGCCAGCCTGACATCAGTAATCCAGCCCAGCTTTGAGACAAATGGGAGACGAGAAGTCTCAGAGCCATCTCAGCAAACACAACAGGCGGTAGCAGATCCCCTCCCCTCCCGCTTCTCCTGACTCCTGCCTGCAAATGTCAGCTGGTACAGCAGGGAAGCTTCAGGCAGAGAATTTTGTTTCCTTTAATGCAATGGGACACCCATGGAGTACTCTACACCAGCCCAGGCTTCTTTAGGGAAAGAAGAAAACCCATTACACCAGAAGGAAAAAGTAAATAAATCCATTTTGAGGAGGGGGAACAAACAGGAAGGTGCCAGCCCAGCAGCTGGACAGGCACAAGAGCTCCCAGCTCCATACAAATTCCAGTCTCATACTGCAATAGCAGCTTCCACCATCCTCCAGTGCTTGCTCAAAATTCCCATGTCTGGGTGCACAGCACACAGCTTTCCAGGAAGGAAATCAAATGGCAGGCACAGCAAGTACCCAAACACCTCACCTAAGGCTTTAAGGCATTTATAAATATTCATTCTTTTTTCCTCTCTCAAATGCAAGGACTACTCATGCCAAGGGCTATAAGCATACTGCTACAGCCATAATACTTAAGGAAAGTTTAAAGTGCAAAGAAAACTTTCAAATGCTTTTTAGTGACAGCTTGAAGTCATCAGATGACACCAACATCCACCTTTCTTGAGTTTTGTTCCATGACTGCCTTTTTTTTTTTAATATAAATCTAATCAATTAAAGAAAACTAAGTTTAAAACAGGAAAACCTCTCGAAATAGGCAGAAATTATTCTGATCCAGTATTATAATAAACTTGTTTGGGAAGACAAATGTGAAGGTTGTGAACATTTTGCTCACCATTATCAGCAGCCAAGAGCTGTGTTTTAAATAAAAGTGACTTCTGCCCTTTGCAAGCAACTCCCCATTCCCCTGACATGGGAACTACCTCATTTTTACAGATCTCTTCCCAAAATGTTACCATTCTGTTCAAATGTGCTGGAAGGATGAGGCTGGTGATGTCAGTGCTGTACCTTTCCAGCTACAAGAACATGCCAGGGAGACAAAATTGCTCCAGGCAATCAAGTGCACACAGTCCCCACTTCTCCTGTGTGGAACCATTTCCTTTATCCCAATGAGGGGGACAAATGTGCTCTGGGAAACAAGTGCTAATGCTGTCCCAACTCTGCCTGGAGCCAGGGCTCTCACCTGTCCAGCACCAAGGCTGCAGAGGAAGATTCTCCCTGAGCTGGGAATCGAAGCTGATCATCTATCCAAGGCTGGGCTTAAGGAGTTGAATAATGAGCAAAGGATCAAACCTTCACTGCACCTCTCCTTCCACCTCAGCTCAGCCACTCCATCATCCCTCCACCAATTTTTATTTTGCCATGCCTCACTCTCTGATGGCAAAAGGAATAATGCACTCAGCCACCTGAGGAGGAGACTAAAGAAATGTTAAGGACAGTGGGAAAATCCTGGCACAGGGAAAGGGAGGGTTATATGATGGGATTTACAGCAGCCACAAACCTGCCTGGAGTTCTGATGTTGGTATCAGCACCATCTAAAAGTTGAATAAGTTAAGTTGATGCAGAGACACAGGTCTAGGGCCAACCTGGCTCCGATGACAAAGCATCAGGTAGAAGGAAGAGAAGAACCTTGTGCATGAGAAATTCTACAGCAGCAGAGTTTGGAGGTGTTACAGGAAAAGTAACATGATCAACGGCAACTCAAATGCAACAGTAGAAAGGAGGAATCCAAGCCTACACCAAGATGTGGAGATGCAGTGGAAGTTTTACACAACCTCCTTTCTTTGCTACAAAATAGGAAACTGTTCAGCAAGTCCTATCAAATCTAGATACTGGAGAAAACAAATAGAAACTAAATCTGGCAAAGACAGGTGTGAAAATTACTGTAACACATCCTCCTGAAACAGAAAACATAATTCTAGAAATAGACTATTAATTTTACCCTCAGATTGTTAAATATGAACCATATACTCCTGCTTTTCTAGTGCCAGCTTTACTCAAGCCTTGCATTACTCACTCAAGGTCTAACAAAACAGGATAACTTAGGAAGGGGCACAGCAAGGTTAAGACAATATAATATCTCTGTAAAAATCATTTAATGGGTACTTGGAAGGAATGGAAGGAATCACTATGTCTTCCCTAAGTTCCCCCGATGGCACTTGGGCAAGCCAGCCCTCCCATGGATGCACATTTAGATGGATTCCCTGGCTACCTTCCCTGCAAAGATGCCTCTATGAAAGGAATCTACAGGGCTGCTCCCATTCTGGACAGCAAGACTCAGAGAACTGGTAACAACCCTGTGACTGATACACACGAGGTGCAGAGAGCAGACCTGCAGCTGCTGCTTCAGCACAGAATGAGGCCATTTCCCCTTCTACTGCCACAGAGAGAGATGCTATTTTTGTGTTTCCCAATCCAAGGTTCATAGTCTTACTGTGCAGAATGAGAACAAACCACCTTTTTTAGCAAAAAGCATTTTAAGGCAGTTTTAATGATGAGAATCAGGATGTAGAGTTTTGCAGTCCCTGTTATTTACCATCTTAGATGTAAAGACTATGCTACAGCAGCTTCAAATATCTGATTTTTAATTTTCTAATTTGAAGCTATATTAAAGGTAGTAACTCTTCAACAGATTTAGTTCTTTTTTTAGGCACTCTAATCATCAGATAAAGGGATTAGAGTCTTACATCACTGCTTAATACCTCAAGATGAAAACACTACACTAGAAGGATCTTCCTCCAACTCAGTATCACTATTTTAAAACGTGATCCAATTGTCCTCTTGATGGGTGTTCAAGTTGGTAAAGGCAAACTATTCTTTACACTGTAACTTTAAAAATACCTCCACCAGAAATTAAATCGACTAAGCCTGAGCAGCAGTTAAAGACCTCTCAGGTTCTGATATAAAACAAGAAGAGAATTCATAGCAGGGAAGGTGGGAGTAGGCGTTAATGAGCTGTAAGACTGACAATTACCAAACCACCCAAGTCTCGAACAGCAAACACAGTGTTACACAAAGTGTTGCTATATCTACCATCATGGTGGAAAACTATTTCCACTCTCTATTTTTGGTATGGAAAAGTCAATAGATCTAGACATAAAATAAACCTTCCAGACATAAAATAAACCTTAGCAGACATAATGACAAAAGTAGCTCATAAAACACAATTTTACTGTCAGAACTGCTGGAGAAGAGACATCCGTGTATGAAAAGTTGCCTGAGGAACTAGCAGGCACCATTAAATTAGGGAAAAGAAAAAAATAATCACAGGAAGAATATAATGCAGCTGGAATGAGTGGTTGGTAAAGGACAGCATGCTCCTAGCTTTCCAGTTTGGTCTTAACTAATTCTAACTCTGCAGAGAACTGAACGGCTCAAGCTAAAATCTCTCTTCAGCAGTTTCAATACAAACTTCAGCACACCTTGGCCCTATACTTTGCCTTCTCCTGAAGGAGTATCATGCCTTACCCACAACAGATGGTCAATAAACCCTAAGCAGAAGGGCTGCTCTAAGAAGCTCTAAGAACCCTAAACATAAGGGCTACTCCACATCCTAAATATCACATACAAAACTCTTTCTTTGGTTGAATGCCTGTTTCCATGGATAAAGAAGGCAAAGCAGTGTCCCATAAAACCAACAGAGAAGGACCAAGGTCCTCTCTGGTACACACGTCCAGCATGGGAACAATGGGATCATGGTATCTCTCTAAGCAGAAAAGATATGCAGGTAATTATAGAGTTTAAACTGCTATTAGATGCTTTATGAACCTTTCATTTAAGTGATTAATTCTAACATACCAGGCAAAATTTCAGTTCAGAGAGCAATAATAGGGGAATTTGGCAGAAATGACAAGCAGGCGGAATCTCGCCTACAGCAGCTGCAGAGAGTACTCTGAGCTGCCAGATCTCAAAAAGCTGCCCCAGTGTGGTTAATCCTTTTCAGAAACTGGAGAATTCTGCATGTCAATTCAGAACTAGGCTTGAAATCCTGGAAGAAGCCACACATTTCAGTCAAACTCACCCCAGACAAAGGATGCATGCTCAGAGAAGTGATATCTACATTCAACCTACTATACCATATGCTCAAATCCTAAATTCCCTTACAGTTTCCTGAACTGACAGCCACAGACCCAACTAAAGGCACAGCTTAAAGCAACTAAAGCAGCAGAAAGCAAACTTAAAACAAGAACCAGGGGAGCTTTTGGGCTCATATTTACACTACTGATGCTCACCATTTAACTGGAAAATAAAGTGTCCAAAAGTGGTTCTAGACCATAGAGGAAGTGTTCACCATAGCTTAACAGGGCAGACAACAGTGCAAGGTTGTGTTTGAAGTCCAAAACAGATGCTGAAGAAGAAAGACCATGAGAAGTATGTGGTATCTGAGGCAGGGAAAACATTTAACAGGTCTTTTTCAAGTAAATGAAAAGCGTCTTGGTTTTTGATTGTGCTCAAAATATGAAGAAGATGATGCAAATGTGCACAAGGCAATTCAGCATTGCCCCATTTCTTTACCATTTACCATCAGTGATTGAACTGGCACATTTTGACACCTGAAGAAGGGGTGAATTTCCAGCTGCACCATCTGGAGTATCTGCATGAGAAGCCAGATGCAAAGAGCAGTGCTGAAGAAAAGCACTTTATAATCCCACTGCCATGCTCCCTTCACTCCCTTATTCAACCCCTTCAGCTGAGGTACTACTGAGAGACAAAGAAGTGCAACAGATTTGAGAAGGAAAACAGAAGACAAATTCTTGAGTCCAGCAGGAGCTGCTGAGACCTTTTCTCACCACCAACAGAAAACCCAGTATTTCTCACACCACAGGTGAGACAAATGCTGTGTCTTTTCCTACAATTTCAAAATAACCACAGGCAGCTAAAACTGCAAGATAATATCCCCTCCTGCTGCTCAAGTTCCCCAAACCAACACAAGTTCTCCATGAACCTTGCCAGATGAGTTTGACCAAGTCACATAAACAAAGTGAAAGACAATCCCCAAAGAGACTGTATATTGTGCAGCTTAAACAGAAGCAGCATTTCAACACTGCTATTTAACATTAAACACTAACATCTATCCTTGTTAGAAATCTGTATTCTTGCTAATAAAAAAGAAAAAACAACATTCCTTTATAGAAGTGAAATGCACATTTTGATCTTTGACTATATTTATAGAAGGCCATTTACTTTCAGTGACCCCACACAAAAAATTCAATCCCACCAACAATGCACTTACCAACGCTACTGTCATATCAATACTCTGATGTTAAATCTACTCCCTGCTAGGGAAAAACCAAAGTGGTGGACAAAGGAGGGTAGTGACAGGCTGGACAACACCAAAACCTGTCTCTAGGCTCTAGGCTGTGCTCACACAATGCTTTGTCTCATGCCAGTGAGGTAGCTGATCGTTCTATTGCCGTGTGCATCGACACACCAACCCCTCTAACACATGGTATGTGGAGAGCAGGGTGAGGTCAGCCATCACCTGAACCACAGGCAGCAAAGACCTGCTGTCCCATGCCTTATGCTGGAGAGAAGAGAGGAAGGGTGCAGTCTTCAGGGATTCACCCCAACCCTTCCCATCACTAGAAGGCCAGGGCCTTTTGTGGGGTTCACTCCTACACAGGCATCCCTGCATGTTCAGCACTGTGCTTCATCCACTGGGGCACGGGGGAGGCTGGCAAGGGTTGAAGGAGGAAGACAGACAGGGGTGGGAAAGCTTGAAAATTAAAGTTTTAAAATATACAAAATGTAACACACTGGAAAAAGTTTAAAAGTTGCAAGACAAGAAAGGAAAAGAAAGAAATATATGAGGTGAGGAGAAAGGGCTGGAAGATGGTGGGAGAAGACTCCAGCTTGGGACAAAGGGCAGGTCTAGTCTACACAGCACTACTCCCTCTGGTAGCCACTCAGTTCCACGTCATCCTTGCGGCGCCGCTGCGCAAAGAGGGAGCTGAAGGGGTAGAGCTTGGCTTTGGCCTGGAAGCGCTGCCCGGCAATGTCGATCTCGTACTCTCCCTGGTTGATGAAGTCAGTGGTCACCACCAGCTCCTCTCCCGTCTGCTCGTCGAAGTGGTGCACGAAGCCGAGGCAGACGTGGCGCTCCAGGGTGTAGCTGTAGGCACTGCTGGTGGTCTTGCCCACGTAGCGGCCGTTGCGGAAAATGGGCTCCCCCCACCAGGGCCAGAGGTCCATATCCGTGTCATGGTCCTCGAGAATGAACATGGTAAAGCGCTTGTACACCCCGTTCTGCTTCTGTTCCAGCAGCACGTCCTGGCCAAGAAACTCCATTCCCTGTGGGAAAAGGAAAAGGGAGCATCAGCTGATGTGAGGGACACGAAGTGTGGCAGCTGCTGAGCTGCAGCAGAACAGGTTGCCGACAAGGGCAATTTATGCCCTATCAAAATGGGTTGCCTCCATCACAAGAAGCTCAGCTCAGAAGCTTTGTTATGTTTGTTGCTCCAGATGTTAAAACACACAGAAATGTTTGTGTAGCTGGTCTTTAGAAAAAAATAATTCTAATTTTCACTCTAGTGAAAATCATGTCTCCATTACAGTTTTTGCCATTTTTCTTGTTCCAGAAGTCTACCCTTCTTTATAAACCAGAGGGAAACTGTAACTAATATGAAATTTGTATCCTTAGTCATTACATTCTTGTCTTGAATCAATACAAGCATTTATTTTGGCTCATGCAAAGATGGAAGAAGGAAAACAAGACAGTGATAGAAACAGCACCTGCTACCACAAAAGCGTGATATAACTCTACACTGTTCTACAAACTCCTCTGTTTTATTAAAAATAGAGAACACCTGTTATTGGTGCCTAGTCTCATATTTAACATCATTAAATGACACCAGGTGCACAGGCTGGCTTTTGCTTCATCAGATTGGGAAAACAGTTTAGAGAAGCAAGAATTCTGAGCATCTGTAAGGTGCAGAGCACCTCTGCCACATTGGGCACTGCACACATAAGCAGCATCAGGCACAGGTCACTGGGAATGCTGCCCGGGAAGGAGGAAAACAGAGCATTTTTGTATTTCTAGCAGCTTGCTGAAGTACAAGAATATCTGTTACAGCTACTGCACACAGCTCCATACAAACACATCCATCTGCTTGGCTGGCAGCCTTTCAGTCCAGTTCTGCTCTCCCACCAAACCCCGTGCAGAAGGTGGTTGTACCTTATCCAGCTTGACCTGGAACTCGCGTCCACACTCCATAGGAGTAGTAAAAGCATCCAGATCCTGGCCCCAGAAGGCAAAGAACTTCTCAATGCGCAGGCTGCGGAGCGCGTAGTAACCGGCGTTCCGAATGCCATACTTCTGCCCCATGTTCATCACCTCGTTGTACACGTGCAGGGCGTACTGCAATGGAAGGGTGAAACACACACTGGCATCAGGAGAGAGCAGCAGCATCTGGCACCACCAGTCACTGTCCCCTGCCACTGAAGCACGAGAGCTCTGCTCCACTGGAATGCAATATTAAGCAGAAAAACTCCCCCTGGTGCCTGCAGGCAGCTTTCCTGTGGTGCAAATCAGACATCTCATCACCTGGAGTCAACTTGGAAAATGTTTCCGATTTATGCATGCAAGCAACTGCTTTAATTAGCTCAGGCTGCAGTGCACTCTTACCTCTATGGGGATATAAAGCACGAAGCCAGGTTCTCCTGTGTGAGTGATACTCATGACACGGATGCCATTAGCATAGCCCACGCTCATCTCCTGCAGAATCAGAGGGGGTGAAATCATCCAAACTGGAACACAGCACAGAGATCCAGAAGGAGCACAATGCATAACACATCCACACTGCCCAGCCCTCTCTCCCCTTTGCCCCCTGCACATACTTGCAACAAATTTAAACTTCCAATTCAAATAGTGATGTCACATTATCCAAAGTTGTAAGTCATTTCTTGACACCTGGCAATAAGCCCTGGAACTAGGTCAGGACACAGGTTGTATTCTAGATACAAGACAGAAGTTGAATAGCAACTATCTGCTCAGCCTTTTAACAGGCTGATAGGAGACAATGATGTCAGAGTCCCCGCTCCCAGCTGCCCCTCTGACAGCTTCATAATTGATTATATGAAACACGTCAAGATATCAAATGGTGACAAGTCTACAGTGAGAGGAATACTGAAAACAAATGCATATTCACCTACATATTTAGAAAACACAATCCAAAGACAAGTGAGCCTAGAGAGTTCTTTACCAACCTAGCTCAGTAACTGCAGTAAACCTTCCTGTAAATCTTAATTCTCCTCCAATTATCCAAAACATTTTTCCTGTCCTTCCACCCATGCTTTGAAAAACCTAGCAGAGTGAGAACAAAAGCACAGTCACTCACCTTGCAAAAGAGAGAGGGGAAGTGTTCTGCAGTCATTGGGGCATAGGACAACTCTGACAAGACATCGACAGCACGGGGGCCAATCAGATTGAGAGCTAAAGAGGGGAACAAAACAGCATTAGGATGAAACTGGAGAAGTCTTGCCTAGTGTCTAACATGCTGCTCCAATTCTGAAGTCTTATTGAACCAATAGGTGTGTTTACATTTAAGAACAGAGGAGAAAGTCATTAAATTCTCTCCTGACAGCCCACAGTAAAAGAATGCTGTCTTCTAGCTCATGGCTTGCCAGAAAGAGTCTCTGAACTTCTGTTTTCATCTAAATGTTTGGAAAGGAGACTAAATCTCAACTCCAGGCACTTTAAACAATTAACTGGCATGCAGCAGGAGACACTATTTGTGATTTTGAGCTGTCTGAGGAGGTCTGCTTTTAGTGATTTCCTACCTGTGTACTTCCAGGTCACATCCTCTAGAACCAGGTTGCTGTCATCAGGCAGGCGGTTCTTCAGCCAGGCCCAGCAATGAACTTGTTGGTCAGTAGGGGAAATCATGAAGAAGCTGGAACAGACAAATCAAACCCAAGAAACAATGAAAGAACAACCACAAAGTGAATCAGCTCATTCTTCATTCATCAACTACTCGAGCCATTCAGCAGTTTCCAAGCTAACAGAAGATCAAAACAAGCTGGTTTGTGAAAACCACAGCTCAAGTCTCTGGATCAATGCCATTACATCTGTCATGAAAAGAAATCCCCCACTTCAAGCATTACCAGTGGCCTGGCGACAAGAAGTGACTAGATGTGGAACACAGGGAATTTTGCAGGAAGTTGACAGACCATCTCAAAGGTCACAACTGATTTGCAGAAGGGACTTGCAGCTTTTCGCCACCAGTGATTCTCTTTACTCTGACAGTCAGAGTAGAGATGGTTCACACAGCAATTTCTTGTTTTAGCAGAAGTCTTTTCACACACAATGGTGGTTATTATTAACAGTTTCCAAAAACAGAACTCCACTTGATATGGGAAAATGAGCTGCTTGTGTGTGTGTCTGATACAAACTGTGAGTTAAAGTACATCAACATCTGTAGAAATCACTAGGCAAGGACAGAAGCTACTGGTTTCACAGAGAGGACAATACTTTCAAGCAATACATGAATGCAGACAGAAGTGGAAGAGAAAGAAAAGCTGTTTCTAATTGAAAGAGAAGCAACAAAATGCTTTCACACCAATACAGTGAAAACACACATAGAAAACCATCCAGAAAAATAAATCCAACACTCAGCTGGGACATGGCTATGAAGTTCTTAAAAGCGAGAAAGCTTTCATCGGATGCCAAAGAGAGCCCAGACTGGTGAGTCTAAGGGTAAAATCCTGTGATCATGTCAGCTTGCATGAGAGAGCACAAAGAATGATAAAAGACTGCAGAACTGAGAATTAGAGTACATATACTGCAATGAAAATTGAAATAATCAAAAAGCAGTGCTTTCAATGCACAATCCTAGTAAGGACATTGGTCAGGAGTTGGTTTGCACTTTAAATGGTTACCTAAATTAATAAACTCCAGTGATTGCTAAAAGCAGTCTGTACCTCAATTAAAAAATCAAACATCTAAAGGTCTAACATTTTGAGGAAATCTATGTTCCTCTGTAATCCTGGAAAAAGGTTTATTTTCCCCAATGTTTTTAAGTTCAGAAACTCCCTTTCACTTGAGTTACTGAATTAGGAATACTAGTGGAGAAGTGAAACTTTTTAGTTCAGGGTGGTGACGAAAGTATATGGTCTTCATGAAGAAGCCCTTAAAGGCTTAAACACCAAAAGGGTGATGGCTAAAGATGCTGTCTGCACACCCACCTGCGCTTGCTGAGCCGGGCTATGCTGCAGTCATTCTCATACCCTCCTTTCTCATTAAGCATTCCTGTATGCACAACATGCCCAACTGGCACATCCAGGTCATTTGAGAAGAGATACTGCAGATTCTCCAGGGCCTGGTCTCCGGTGGACTACATGAATCAAAAGGAAGAGAAAGTCAGACAAGCTGCCTGAGCAAAACAAATCCACTGGGGCAGCTTAAGATGGCATCAACATCCTGGCCTAAATTATTTCAATTTGTGATGATTGTGACACTGACATCTCGAGCGTAACAGGATACAACAGTGCCACAGTGCCAGAGGTCAAATTCTATGTATAGACTAAGCTGATATTTCTATAAACTGGGCCCTTGACAGACAAAACCCAACCTGTGATAAATACTGTGGTACAACCTGAGTTTAGCCATACAGTGTGACTTCCTCTATCTATCCTCAATAGGACACAGAGTTTTTTGCAAAAGCAGGCAATAATAAACTAAAGGTCACCTTTACCAGGTGGTCCCTTCCTAGGTACTTACACTTATTTCAAACTTGGTAAAAGATGACATGTCAATAACACAAACTGCTTCCTTACAGCACTTGACTTCAGCACCCACAATATCAAACCAGTCTGGTTTGTAAAAGGTTTTGCTGTGATCCAAATCCAGCAGATCTAATACAAAGAAAAATTGAAGGAAAAATTAATAAACTGGATTAATTAAGACCTTACAGAGACCAATTGGGAAGCACTAGGCAGAGGAAAATATGATCTCACCACTCCCAGGTGGGACAAAATACTTGACTCTCTCAAATCCATGCTTCTCCATCCACCTGGCTCCCTGTGCATCCAGGCGGTCGTACAGCGGTGAAGTGCGCAGCTGCCGGCCAGTCTGGAAGTCCCAGCGGGGAACTTTCAGATCATACATGAGAGCTGCAATGGTCATAAAGATCCTTTATTAGGCAAAGTGATTATCTTTATCTAAACTTTTCTTCCAGATTATCAGTACTTATTAATATCTGAACCATCAATAAACTCCCTCAAAACAGCTCCAACCTTACTTTTCCTGGTTTTGAAAATCCACAAATCCGTTTTGATCCATTTATAGCTCTTCAAAATCAGAGTAACAATATTTGCACAGAACACTTATATTTATAGATACTTATGGTCTCATGACAGTTCTGTAAGAATAACAAAAACTCTATTTTTCATGAAGTCATGCTGCCTAGCATTAATTATGCAGGATTCTTCCCTGGCAGTGCACTATATCAGATATTTTGACAATGCTAATGCTGGAGTAGAGAGTGCATAGCTACAGGGACCATCTCATTTGCCTTCTTAAATAACGGCAATTCAGCCTTTTGTAATCATTGAAGTTTTTCCAAATGGCTTCTCTGTCTGTTCAGCTAGTATAGAATATTTTTATTTAGAAAACAAGTTACTCTAATAAACATTAAGCATCCTCCTTAGTTATCAGTGGAGAGTAATAACTTAAGAATGCTTGAATACTACTTTATAAATATTAAGATTCTACCTAGGTCAGAAACTGCTTAAAACTGAAGATAAGCCAACTAACTCTTACTGAATACTTCCATAATTTCTGCCTCATAGCTAACAATTTAATGAATTTATTGACAATATCTCAAATCGGTACTCCTGAAAGAGAGGGTATTGGGAAAACTAGATTAGCATGGGAATGTAACACTTCAAACACTTCAAATGTAACACTTCATTGTTCACTCTGTAAAAACTAGAGAGATACTGTGGCTATCAGAACTGAAGTTTGTATTGGAAAGCAACTGCAGAATAATGCCCAGAGAATAAAGTGATTTTTTTCTGGGAAGAAGGTCAAAGCAGCATAAGGTTTTTATTCCCCAGATATAGCAGGGCTAAGAGGTTTACCCAGCTTCTCTGCTTTCACCCAAGCATATGTTTTTAGTTTAGAACTTGGTATTCAAGTAATTGTTCCTGTTATGCAACTTGTGGAGCACTTCATACTTCTATTTTGAACTTGAAAAGAAGTCATCCACAATATTCAGACAATATGACAGATATTCAAACAACAGGAGGAAACACAGCCTGGCTTTAGACAAGCAAAATGGCATCTCTAATCTATTCTGCAAGGTATTTATCGCAAACTTTGACAGGAGAAAGCACTATGTCTACGAAGACTTCTGAATTATACAAGATAACTGGGTCACCCAGCCATAAGTTGGAAGTGAAGGTATTGCCACACAGTAATGATGTGCAAAGAATAACAATCTTTGAGACAGTGTAACATTCCCAGTTAAGACCTTGGCGTTGCTTTTTCAGGCTGGAGTCCTACAGAGATACATACAAATTTCCCTATATCAGAGGCAAAGCACAGAAATAGCAGAGAGCAAGGTACCAACAGCATTTTTTTTAGAAAAGTTAATAAGAATGCTGGCATACAAAAAAACCCCTCATCATTTCCTTTCTCCTGGGAAGAGGCTGCATTGCCAGGAAGGAGGTCAGGAAGAAGGAAAATGTTTGTCAGAGTGAGAGCAGAGGAGAGACAGTGTAGCAAAGGGCAAAAACTTGGACAGCCTGGCCAGAGCTAAACGCAGAGACCTCACTTACGCATGACTTCCATCACACGGTGGCGGAGGAAAGTGCGACTGCTCTGAAGGGTTCCAAAACGTTTCAGATCCAAGGGCCAGACATTTTCTGACGGATACCCATTTACTATCCACTCTGCCAGGTACCTGATGGAAGAAATAAAGACAGACTGAGATATCAGACAATGTCTTAAGGAAAAGTGTAGCTCTGAAGTTAGAAGGAAAGCAGTTTGGACTTGAGAATTTCCTACAATAGCAAGAGAGAAGACATTTAACACGGTATTCTAAATACTAGCAGAATCTGGAGAGTTTCCCTTTGTAAAATGCATCCACCAGATTTCTAAATTACTAATTGCCCATTAGGGTGAAGCATACAGGGCAGCAAGAAGTTCAGGACATGTGCTAAATTAAGCCAGAGCCTTGACAGGTAACCTGGCTGACACTGTGTCAAATGCTTGGGTTCTGATACAAAAAGAGGTGCAAATACATTTCAGATGGAGTTTAGTGTTTCTGCTTTCTTATTTCTCATTGCCTGGTGTAGGCTCAGCCACAAACTACCACTGACAGCATTCATTTAGCACAAGGGGCCAGCCAAGTTATGTTTAGCTACATTTCCAGCAGTGAAGGAGGACGGCATTCTCCAGAGCTAATGGACACAGGCAACTCAGAATTTAGCAGAGCAGAAGGCTCTGTTCACAGCCAGTAGACAACAAAACAAAGGGGTTTGGAACTGATCATGAAAAGTTACATTAGCAAGCTCAACTGTTTATTTTGGGCACTGTAGCAACAAATGAACAAACAGTGCTTTTACCTTCAGAAATTACTTTGATTCTTAAGAGAACCTCACTGAAAAGATTCTCTGTATTTCACGTGACAACAAAAAAATTATTATGAGTTGTTTCTCTGGTGAGTTAAACTATTAGACAATAGACAAACTAGTGAAGATAAATGTAGATACTAACACCAGCATGAAAAACAAGCAGTTTTTTAAGAAGGCTGTGTGGCAGAAGGAATGCTCAGTCACCAAAATTAAATGGCAGTCAGAGGGAGAAATGATCGTTCAGCAACTTTGCTGCTGAGATCACATTTAAATGCCTGTCTAAGAATCTGCATTTACACAGGAACTGGATTTTCCTGAGAAATTATTACACCCCTAGCTTACTGTAGAGGACAGTCTCAAACTACTGTCAGCACTGGCATCACATACATGGGTGTTTCATCAGCAACAGATTCACACTGCTTTCAGAGGAATTAACTGCTGTATCAACTTGATTGATCTAAAGACTTCAATCAAATGATAAAGGGGATCATGATACATAGGAGAGGGAATATGAGGGAATATATGATTTGCTAAGCTTTTATTTCTTAATGGTAGTTAAAAAAAAAAAACCATACCAGTTATAGAATCACAGAATAACCTGAGTTGGAACGGATGCACATGTATCACTGAGTCCAACTCCTGGCCCTGGACAGGATAACCCCAAGAATTACCCCAGGTGCCTGAGACCATTGTCCAAATGCTTCTTCAACTCTGGCGAGCCTGATGGTGTGACCACTTCCCTAGGGAGCCTGTTGCAGTATCCAACCATCCTCTGGGTGAAGAACCTTTTCCTAATATCCAACCTAAACCTCCTCTGACACAGCTTTAACAAAGCTTACTTGATCCCCAGCTGCTCAGTGAGATGTGATGCCAGAGGAGAGATGTGCAGGACAGGAGGAGAATCCAACACAGGTTTTAAAGACACACTGGAGAACATGATCAGAAAACAGCAACTGCTCCTCTCCTTCACTCAAGTCAGAAATGAAAGAGGAGCCTTTGTCAGAGGAGTTGACAAATACCAACCAGAACATTGTACACAGGAGGATCATCTGAGCAGTCTCTTGGCTAAAGCCTTACTTACACACACAACAGAGATAGACCACTTACTTGCCTGCTCCCCCACCATAGGAGATGCCAGCTGAGTTCATGCCAGCCAGAACGAAGTAGCCTCGTGCAGTGGGTGACTCTCCCATGATGCATCTCATGTCTGGGGTGAAGGACTCTGGGCAATTCACCAACTGCATGATCTGCAGAGCCTCCAAACCTGGCATCCTGCGCAGGAGGGCACTCAGAAGTGGCCCTAGGACCCAAGACAATAAAGAGAAAAATAGTTTCAATACAATTCAGCTGCTTCAGGTGGAAACTGCTTCCATGTTTTGATAGTCACAGGAGAAATGGCTTACTTGCTGGAATTACACTATTCAAAATGGATCACACAGCCTACAATAAAAGCAGCCATATTGATCCAGATCAAGAGCCCAGTATTATTTTCAGCAGTGCAAGAGCACTGTTCAGTTTTGTTGGGGAAATAGGAACAGACATCAAATAGATACATAGTGAGGAGTACGACCAGGCAAATGTAAAGGAGCCTTGTCACATGCACTCTGCAAACCTCCACCTATCATCAGCTCAGAGGATTTCCTAAAAATTTGGTATATTTTCTGTATTTAGAAACCCATAAATTGATCTCTCTTAAGTACTTGACCAGTCTTTCCCAGCCTCATGAAAAAAATCCAACAGACACAGACAAGGGGTCCCATGTGTTAAAATCTGTTGTATGAGGAATCACTGCCTTTTGTTTTAAAGCTCACACTCAATTTCTTTTTATGCCTCCTACCATTAGAAGAGACAGTGGTCAGGAATCCCCCTTCCAGCCTGTCTATCCCACTCCAGATTCTATAGACCTCTCTTTATTTCCCTTCTGTCATCTCCTTTCCCCAGCCCACTCAGTCACTCCATTCCTGGAAACTATTCCAAGCTTTGATAAGTCTCTTGCTGCTCTTCCACCAGACCTTCTCCAGTCCTATGATACTCTCTGGAAACAGGGAGCCTAGAACAGGAACTAGCATCTGGCAAAACAAGGATTTAGTGTTGCATAATGAACTGTGTTTTCTGCTCCTTTCCCAGTAATTCCTAACTTGTCTTTTGCTTTGACCGCTGCTGCACTGATGTCTTCAGAGAACTAACAGAACTAATACAACCCCCCAAGGTGTGTTCAAAGCCCATCATGTCACATGGTGAAAACAAGACCATCCCCACACACACCCATGCATTGCGTCACTTCACATTTATCCTCATTGAATTTCCTCACTGCTTCACTGCCCAGACACGCTGGAAAAGTCCTTCAGCAACTCTTCACAGTTTGACATTGGAGAGCATTAATAAATGGGTAAGGTATCTACTTGGCTTTTGTTGCCCAAAAGTTACCTCTGCTTAGTACTCCAGATAAAAGCCCTCAAGATTCAGCCCTAAGAGCACTTCTGAGCTTTATGCACAAGCAGTAAAATAATCAGATTTCACATTACTTAAGAAGCTACAAACACCCGTTCTCTGTCTTCCCTCTCTCAAGCACTAGAATTCCAGAATGAGAGCCTGGTGTTACAGGCTATTTTTCTATTGACAAAAAGAGAGATCAGTGCTAGATTTGTTCTCAAACACAGTACAATTCAAGCAACTCCACAGACTATTTTAAAACCAAAAGGTGTTCCAATGACAAAGATCAAAGCAGTAATACAAGAGCTCAAACCCCAGGAACTGTGGCTCTAGAAAAGGATCAAATACTGCCTGAGTTAGCTCTGACTCTGCTCAACTGTTCAGCACATTTGAACGGATAAAAGGGCAAAGCTGGAACATAGCATGCAGCTGCTTCAGAAGCTTGGGCAATCTGGGGGTGCCAGCAAGCAGTGCCTTTTCATTTTATCCAAATGAAAACTGAAAATGAAGTGGGTGCAGAGCTTGAGCAACTCATTACTGAAGCTAATATCTTCAAGCAAGTCTTTAGGCATCTAGGGATCTAAAAACCTTTAGCATATGCCAGCACAACACAGCACCCCACCCTGGCTTCACCCCCTGGAGTTTAAACTTTTACAGTATCAGTATGGTGTCTCTCAGAAATCAAGTAAAATTATTCAATTTAACTTGAAGCACAGCTGGAAGAACATATTATGACTGCAGAAAGAAATCAGTGAAATTCCATCCATTCCTAGGGTCACAGAGGCATGTGTATTCACAAGGGATGCAGAGAGCTCTGATACAAGGGAAAGCTGGATTCCTGAGTA
This sequence comes from Molothrus ater, assembly GCF_012460135.2. Taxonomy (NCBI): domain Eukaryota; kingdom Metazoa; phylum Chordata; class Aves; order Passeriformes; family Icteridae; genus Molothrus; species Molothrus ater. The sequence goes on along the minus strand of NC_050489.2, from coordinate 13,455,341 downwards.
CAAGGCAAATTTGAAGATGAGAGGGCACATACCAACTTACCAGGTATCAAAGAGGCAGGAGTGGTTGGGGAAGAAAGGGACTCACAGACCATGCTATGCTCTTTCCTAAAGAAAGAGCCCTCCATGTAAAAATACATGCAGAATATAAAATCAGAATCAAATAAAATGAGAAGAGAAAGACAGAAAAGTTGGAATATAATAAACCACTGTCAATGGTGGGACAAAGTCTGGGAAGCCACAATACCAACTTCTGTCCACAAAGCAACTGCCACTGATAGAAATGCACTTGTCAGTCCCTGATGAAGAGAGCTGCAGAAACAAAATACCACAGCTATGTGGCAGGTCAACAGTGTTGATCCACTGTGTCACAAGAGGAGCAGCATGTGGCACTGACAGTCAACAACTGAAATGGAAGAGCAGTGCTGGGAAGCTGATGTAGTACCTTGCTGCTCTAGAGGAAGGTAACAAATGCTGAAGATTAGAAGGTGTTTTTAAACATTACACAGATATCACAGACTCAAAGAATCCTGGAATGGTTTAGGTTGGAAGGGACTTTAAAGCTCATCTCATTCCAACCCCAGCATGGCGGGGACACCTTCCACTAGACCAGGGTGCTCTAAGTCCCATCCAACCTGACCTTAAACACTGAGCAACTTGTGCCAGTGCCTCATCACTCTCACAGGGACAAATGTCTTAATAATATCTAATTCTGCCCTCTGTCATTTGGAAGCCATTCCCCCTTGTTCTAGCACTCCCTGCCAAAAGTCCCTCTCCAGCTCTCCTGTAGGCTCCTTCAGATACTGCAGCCCTTGGTAAAGGGTTTTTCAGCAAATTACTGACAAATGAAGAGATAAATGAATTTGAGAGAACGTTCATCTTTCCCACAGATCAATGACAGCTGGCATTGCCATGAACTCTGCCTTCTGCTGAAGTACACGTTTCACTGCTGTGGGAACCTTTCTTCCCTAACATACCAAAATGATCCCAGTCTTCTTGAAGGTTCTGGATCTCCAGCTGGTTCCGTCCCTCCGTGAAGAGAGGTTTGGGGTTTTTCTCAAAGCCTCCTGAGAGGATGCCACCCTGCCAGTTGCGTATGTAGATCCGGCCATCGGGGTCCACAATAGCTGCAGAGGGAAGGGAAGAGGTGAGAAGGGAATTGAGAGAAGGCATATCTGTCTCAGGCTGTTGTCCCACAAACACCAATGATGGAGGCCTAGTGACCTGCCAGGCCAAGCCAGCAGTCTCCCAACATGAGAAGGGACAGTCTCAGTTTCCCAGCCCCATGCTGTCACACCATTCTGGTTCTCATGTGACACCCTGGTGAGCCAGTTTAGATTAAACCATGAGCTCCCACCACAGCCATGCAGGATGTTAACTTCTGGAGAGCACAGTAAACTGAATTAAACCTGAGGAGCCTCAAGCCAGCAGGACAGTGTTCGCAGGACTGAGAGGACACAAGAGGGATTCAGAATCCTTGTGGCACTGAGAAGATATTACACTGACTTAGTTCCACTGAAATTGCATCCAAGACCAGACCTTCCACCAAGACATGTCCTGCCCTGCCCCTCTTTCTCTTCCTATTCTAAGAACAGCTAATTTTTAAAAGATCCAGCTTAGTGCAGGCCACCAGCACAAAGAAGGTGGGCAGCACTGGGGTGAGGTCAAGCAGTCAGGACTGAATTGCTTCTTCCACTGGTAATGTGCCAACTTGAAGTATTTATGTTACTCCACCTGACATGCTCCACAGCAATTTTTGCCAAGTTCAGAAAAGCTGAGAATACATATATGTGAATACATACATACATACATACATACATATATATATATATATATATATCCACATACAGAGGTTTTAATTTGTCCAATAAAAGCGAAGCACTTGGACTCCATCCAGAGATCTCAATTCCCTGGACACTGTATACATTACTCACTAGAAGCAGAAAATCTTGGCAACAACTGAGAGTAAATAAGTAAAGCTTTCTACTTGTCAATCACAGTTTTCAAACACAAAGGCTTTTTTTTCAGAGATCCAAAAGCCAGAACACGAGGGAGGAGCAATTACCTCAAGTGTTTGGTTGCCCCTACAGCTCATAGACATGTAAATGCCATTGTAAAGCCTTAGCTTCAGTTGGAGGAAAGGAATAGATGGGCCATTTGGGGCCAGCAGCCTGCAAGGAAAACATAGTGCCAAGACTAGCACACTCTCCAGCCCAGAAATGCCACAATCCAAGACTCAGACACAACTGCTATTCCAGCTAGAGTCAGGTGATTCTCCTGCTAAGCTGATGAACTCTCAAGTCATTTTCTGCAGGAAAAGCTTTCCTAAGAGTAAAGAAAGACATTCTTTCTACCACTGAAGAAGGATATTCAAAGCAATTCAGACAGAAGGACCTCACAATCCCAAATGAGCTGAGGACCGATAGCCCAAGGTTGGCCTTTCTGTCACAAAATACAGGTCACCTTGGAAAGGCAAGTATAATTCACCAAGAAAAGTGAGAAGAGCTGAAGAATCCTTACTTGGTAAGCTGCTTGACAGAGGCTCCTGCAAAGGATGTGTCAGGAGGTAGAAGTGTTCGCAGGCATGGACTGGGATATGGACCGGTTCCTCCCCAGAGTGGCCCAACTCATAGGCCCACTGAAACCAAAAAAGTGCAGGTCAGAATGGAAAAGAAAAAAAACCAGCTTCAGGAAAAGAGCAGGACACAAGCAGCATTCTGATTTTGTTTTCATAAAATACCAAGATTTGGTTCAGACCCTGAGACATTAAACAGACACGATTTTTTTCTCTTTTCTTAGAATTTGAACTGTTTTGGATAAAGACTAGAAAAGTGGGGCCCCAACTCAAAACTAAGAAGTACTAATTTACAAAACAAAAGCAAAATAAGATCTGTAGACCAAAGTCAGTACTAGGTTGAGCACCTAGAAGCAGAATAGTCAGCATTTAGGTGCCTGAACTAAGACCCTTTATTAACAAGGGGGACAGCTGCTAGGTGAGAAACTGCAATTGTCAGGTGTATTTTCTAGCAGAGAAGACATACACTAAGGAGTAAAAGCAAATAAATTTTTCATGAGGGAAGTGAGAAAGAAGGGCCTGGCTCCCTAACAGCCAAAGCAAAGTTCTTCCTGTCAGAAGGGTGAACCTCTCAGCAGAGAGACCGTGGACAGAGCTGCACCAACAAGCTGCAGATACTTCTCAGCAGGTTAACACCCAGCCTTTGGTGCACTGCCAATGGCAAGCACTGCTTTTCCTCCTTCACTTCTCCTTATCCTGCTGGGATAAGCTGATGAGCAACATGATTCGATCTACTCCAGCAAATCAAGCCAAAGCACAAACCATTAGAAATCCCAAAAGGAAAACAAACAAAAAAAAAGAACCATAGGGAAGTGCACGTATTCCTAAGCCACAGAAACAAGAAAGAAAAACTTTAACTAATTCAACCTGGCCAGCACAGTTGACGAAGTACTCGCATTGAATGCGCCCTCTGTCAGTCTCGACTCCGGTCACCCGGCCCTTCTGGATTGTGACATGACTGACACTCGTCCGCTCGTGAATCTGGACACCTGGAGTGGGTCACAAAGTCAGCATGCCATGAGCCTTCTTTCTAATGTGTCAGACTGCTAGCTTTAAACCCTCATGCTCAACCAAAATGCTTATTTTCTCTTTGAGACAAAATTTCTATTCTTGACCCAGTAATTCTTAAGCAAAACTCTATTATTTGTAAAACATCACATGTACAATTTGTACAGGCTGAGACTGTGAAGAGTACAGTTTTTCTTCCCATGTGACAATCTGGATGATAAATAGACCCCCAGTATCAACAACACAAAAAAAAAAAAAAAAAGAGTCTCACTTTCTATTACAATTCCTTTATGCAACAAATTTGTAGTTTCAGATGTCATGACTGGTTCTCTTATGGGAAATAAGTAATTTTGTGGGAAAAAAAAAATCAATAAGCAGTATGTAATCAATCTTGGCTAAAAGAAACTGAGAGGTATCCTCCTAAGCAGCTTCTTCTGATCTGATGGACTTTTATCCTTAATGATCTTTATTTCCTGTTATCTTATTTAACCTTTCCCCCTACTTTTAAACCACACACTGGTCAAACAGCATTTATTAATACACTTCCAAACCTATTTCCAAAGCATATGTGCTCAATTAAATACTCCACAAGGCTCAGCCACTCTTTTTCATTTGTAGGTAATTAACTGTTTTGATGTGTAATTATGAGTGAATTCTAGGAAGGAAAGAGTGCATGCTTTTTCAGAGAAATATGTAACCACTACGGACAACAAACAGGTGCTTGAACTATCCCAGGAAACCTGTAAACATCCAGCATATTGAAAAATCAGCCTGCTTTTTCAGAAATAAACAGGTTTAAAGAATCTGAACTTCACAGAAATACAGAATTTTGGTCTTCAGGGCTCAGTGAGAATATCAAAAGAGATGCAAACATAGCTGTCATGCAGGAGAGCACTCTATAGATAAAAAAGCTCCTACCATTCCGTGAGGCAGCGGTTGCCAGAGCCAGACTCACGTTGGCAGACGACACGAGTGCATCTTCTGGCACATACATGGCCCCCACGAGGTCATGGATGTTGATCAGTGGGTGGAGCTGTGACACTTTCTTAGGGCTGATAATTTCACATGGTATTCCCATTACACTGCCACAGAACAGAAGAAACACGATGTCATTTGTCTTGCAGGAGAGCTGGTGCACACAGAAGCTGAGTTGTATTTCCTGCTCATACGTACTTCAGCGATGAAGCAATGCGCTTCAGAGAGATCAGTCGGTCCTGAGTCTGAGCCAGTGAAATAGAGCCTGTCTTCATGTACCCTATGACAATGACCAAAGTCAAGTCAGATTTGGACAGGATCTTCAATTCCTTTCCATCTCAGACTCACTGCTTTAATATAATTGCAGACTTGTTGCTTCCACTACTCAGGAGCCTGGAAATCTCACATCCTCAAATAACTTTAAACACTTATGAGCTAGTAATTAAAAAGTGCATGAGAGAACTTTTTAAAAAAGCAATTTAATTTTTAATTGTGTTCTCTTTCTACTTCATATACTCCATATACTTTTATACTGTTTATAAAAAAAAACCCTGAATTTCACACATGGTAGCTATTAAAAGAGAGAGAAGTTGAAAGTGATCTAATGACTACTCAGAAGAATAAAACTTAATCAACTAAAAGTAGATATTATATCACTCCAACACCTGCACTAAATTAGTATTCATCTTAATTGCAGGCATAGTTATGAATCTCTACTGAGGTATTCATTTGTCTGACATACATGACAAGTTCTTATCAGAAGAAAGCTTTTAGTGATCAAGTTCTTCCTATCAGGTACATGCCCAGACATTTTGGAGGGAGAGGGAAAATCTAAACATAATCTTTTTTGTTATTTCCAGGGCGAGACTTCAGTAAGAGACACAGCTTTGCCTATGCTTCAGTGCTCCTGTTAACCACACTTTCTTTTTGAGAGGAGAATCACTGCACAGAACAGGCCAACTTGCTCCAGTCACTGCAATACATTTTCCATGTCCTTGTGGAAATTCCCTTGTCTGCCCAAGTTACAGACAACGTGCAAACTGTCACAATTTGCAGGTAGTCTGCCTTCAGTTTGCCCATCTGATATCCTTCTCCCCATTCTGATTACACTGGTTACATCACTTTGCATCTGATTAGGTCCATATGCATTGTTTTTGAACAGGACTTTCAAGCCTTAAGACACTGAAAAACCACAGTCAGTGTGATTTTATTGCTTATTCACGTATATTTCAGTGTCAGTACTTCAGTTTCCCAATGATACTCCATGCTGGCACTTTCAGTACCTGTTTGCACTCCTGTCTCCTGTTCCAGCTGCTGGTAGAGCTTGTTTGAATAGTGTGCCATCTTCAGCTCTATGGACACGGGCCTGGCTGTGCTCACAATGCCAGCACAGAATCGAGTGGTGCCAGCAGCCAACCTGCAGGAGAAGGTGCAGAGAAGGGCCCTGATCATACAGCTGCCAGGTACACACTCCACACCAGGCTGCTCCAGCAGCTCCACTGGCAGCACAAACCACACAGCAACTTCTCCCCCAAACACATCAGAACTACACTAAGCTGGACGATGCAGGGCTGACACAACCTCTAGAATGATATTCCTTCCACTCACTTTTGAAAACACAATGCATTCCAAGACAATTTCTCTTTAACAAGTCTTAAAAACGGACATTTTTCAAAGAAAGCACTTTTTGAATAAATAAAAAAAAAATCTTACACTTAAGGTGAGCTGCCTGATTCTTTCTTTCTCCAGGAAAGATTTCCATCAAATCAAAATGAACTTGTCTTGCATCTTTGAAGACTACAGTATGAGCAAGTCCCTCTCACCCTGTAACAACTGCCATAGACAGACACATGTTTCTTATCCCTTCTAGGACTGTCTCTAAACCATTGAGCTGTTTGTGAAGAGCTGCTCTAGGGACAGAAACCTACACAACTCCATGCAGCATGGACAGGGGAAGACAAGGCAATTAGATTTAAGCATCTCCCTTGCAGCCTGCTTCCACAACAATTCCAAATTACCTTTGCTGCTGCTGAAGCCATCTTGTATTTCTCCATTTGACACAACTGCTTGCAGCCCAGCATGTCTATATTCTCTCAGTAATTCAATCTATGATTCAGTTGGGTAAGGAATATTTGCTGCACCCCTACTCAACAACAACCCAAAGAGAAGAAGCACAGTCTTGCCATGCTGTGCTCCTCATAAGAGATTTCTGCTACTGCAATATTCCTCCTTCTCCTTGAGCATGCACAGACTGAGCCTACACAGCATCTTAATTCACTGCAGATCTTTAATGGGCTGTTCAAACCCTGCTCCAAGCTAGCAAAAAAGACATTCCCTTGCAAACACAGCCCAGCACCCACTCTGCTCAGAATGACCACACTCACAAGGTCTCAGATGAGAATACCCAAATCCTTTTCTTTGCAGCTAGAAAGAACCTGCTGCTTCCCAGCCACACAGACTCCAGGAACCACGGCTAATTATTCCTGAAGGCAGTATCAGGTGGGAAGCTCTAAAGTAGATGATAAATAAACAGTCCAGCACTTATTTAGGGCATTGGAAGCTGCTACAATAAACACCTCTTCGAACCCTAAAGTCTCAGTGGTGTCTCATGCCCAGGATCCCCAAACTGCTTAATTAAAACACCACAAATGACTCTCAGAAATGGACATCTACAACAACAGGGGAAATGTTGGGATGCACAGCTTTCAACAGGAACTCTGTGCTCTGCTACAGAGAGCTGACCAAACTCACTGAGGGCACTTCTGCTCAGCCAAACCATAACAGTCTTGGCTATTTTACAGAGAGCCACTAAATCCTCCAAAGTGGATAATCTGAGCATTTAACCAGCTTACAGGGTGATGTTTTAGTGATGCTTGCTTACAACCTGTTGCAATCTCTGGAGCTTTGCTGGCTGTGTAATGCTTTGCATCCTGCTCTGAGAGGTCAACAGGGGCTGCAGGAGTAATAGGGATTTTTAGTTCTTTTAAAATGGTCCAACATCTTTGCCAGCTGCATTGTTTTACATGATCACCTGTGATTACAGCAGAGCAGCTAAATATCTCCCAAAGGAACTCCCAAAGGGTTTTCCATGCACCATGGAAAACCCACACCAGAGCAGAGTTCTCCTGATGGGAACTGCAGCACATGCAGGACACTCACTGGAGCCCAGAACTAATCACACCCCCCTGTGTCACCTTCATGCTGCTCAGGGCACTGTGGGGAAGGAGAAGACCCTGGAGTGCAGGAGTAAAGTTGACCAAAACAAAGGTGGTGTTTTAATGCTTGCTTTTCGTTTCTCACTACCTGAATCTAATTATATAAAGTCATTATTTTAGATTAATTCTCCCACAGATAAGTCTGTTTTTCCCATGGCAGTACAATCTCCATATCTTTATCCTGATCCACAAGTTCTCTCAGCTTAATTTCTCTCTGTTTTGCAGAGGGAAATGGCATGGATGCATGGCAGTCTGGCCATGAGCCATGGCCACCCCACCACAATCACACAAGGGATACTCTTCACCTTGCAGAGCAGCCCTGTGCTTAGGAGGGGGCAGTTGGTGTTGTTATTAATGTTCAGTATAACCTTATTTCACCCAGGGAAAAGGTGAAGAGATAGAAATAACACATTACAGCAGATACTGTTCTGCACAGAAGTCTTGCTTTGTCGGGTTTTGTTTTGAGTTGACTGTATGATGCTTTTATTTTTAATAGTTTTATTTTGTTTATGTTGAATAATAAGTTTTGCACTTTTAAGAGTGTTCTAGAGAGTGAAAGGAGGAGACAGGAGAAGCAGCAGTTTCTTTCAGACACTGTACTCACTCCTCCACATTCCTGCTCCTAAACTGTTGTTGTCTGCGGATGGACAGACAGTGAGACAGAGCTCTCTTTTGCTTTTAGTTAGTTTTAGCTAGCTGAAGCAAAGAAGTACCCTAAACTTTTGGTTTTTTTCCTTCTCCTTAAACCTCTTGAAACCTGCTCTGAACTAAACACCCAGAAAAGCACCAGCAGCTGCATCTGTAGCCCACCAAACAGAGCCTAACCTGCAACATTTCCAACACCAAAGAAACTAATCAAAGACTAAATAAGCTAAGCCACAACCCAAAAAAAAAACTTCCTCAATTTGTCATCTCTTTTAAAGTAGCAAAAAATTTTATTGTTTAATATTGTTTAAATTTTATTGTTTAATAAACAGTTTTTTTCCACCTTTCTCCAAAAAAGTATTTTCTCCCAAACCAGTATAAAAAAGAGCCGATTAAATCTGCTTTCCTACCAAAACTCCTTTAAAAAATTCTCTCCCAAATTTGCTTTAAACCTAAACAAATACAGGTTTTTAACAAGAAATCCTTACCTGCCCTGCTCAAGTAAGACTATATCCTTAAAGCCCATCTTGGAAAGGTGATAGGCCACAGAGGTGCCCATGATTCCACCACCACAGATGACAACCTGTGCCTGGGCTGGCAGGGAAAGCGGGTGAGGCTCTGCTGTGGTGGAGGTGCTTCGCTGGGAGCCGGTCATCCTCCTCCATTTCGGGTGAGCCGCCCGCCACTGGATATCGGACAGCAATCGGAGAAACATCCCGGCTGCTCTTTGTCAGCTTTCCTAAAGCACCGCCTAGATGTGTTCAGATGTTACCTCAGCACTACTCCTTCTAGGAAGGAAAAGATGAGACTCACATTACCACTTATGACACACAAGGCTGGCAGCGGGACACATCACGTGGTGTGCCGGGTATAAGTGGACATGAGAAAGCTGATGAGCAAACAAACAGGAGGGCAGTTACTCCTCAAACAACCTTGCCGTTAAGATTTAAACTTAGGTCATGAAATACGAACAGAGCATTACACCTTTGGTTTTAACACAGTGCAACTTGACAATGAGCAAAAAAACCAAACGAAAGGTGGAAAAGCTCTCACACCAGTGACAAGGAGAGCTGAAACGGCCACCAGGCACAGATCATGCTCTGGAATGTTTCCGAAAGCCAGAAGTAATTAGGGCACAAATAAGCTTGATTATTAACGCTGCCAGGCCTTTACCTGAAGAAGGAAACGAAGTCTGTGGTCAGAGTAACTGGCACAGGGCACTGGAGAGGCCCCTCCGGGAACAGCTTTACCACAAGCTTTACCCCAGGGCCTTGCTGCGGCAGCTCCCCCAGCAGCAGCAGCACCGGAGGTTCCCACACTCGCAGACTCCGCTCCGTGCCGGCAGCCTGAGGGACGGGGGTGTCAGGGCGCGGGGTGTCAGGGAGCCCCAGGCCTGGGGGCCCCCCGCTTCGGCCTGCTCGCCCCCGCCGGCGTCCCCGACCCCGCGCCGCAGGGCGGCCGGGCGGGGAGTGAGGGCACGGAGCGGTGCCGGTGCCGGGCGCGCCGGGGTCGCGGAGCGGGGCCCGGCTCGGCGGGGCCGCGCCGGCTCACCTGGGCCAGGGGGAGGCCGGCCTGACCTTCCGCGCTTTACGGCCGCGGCCGCCGCGCGACAGCCGCCCCTGCGCGTGCGTCACCCGCCCCGACCACCCCCGAGGGCGTGGCCAAGCGAGGCCACTCCCCCCCCGCGCGTCCCCTCAGAAATAAACCACCACAAGTACAAACCTGCAGACTCTTTTTATTAAATTCTCCCATTTCATCTGTACAGAAAAAAAAATGCACATTATTATGTTCAGAAGTTCAGTAACATCTCAAAATTACACAGCATGGACATGTAAAAAAAAAAAAAAACCAAACAAAAAAAACCCCAAACTGAAACAAGGAGCGGCCAGGATTTATACACAGAAAGGGTAAACAATTTACAAAAAAAAAAGTCTCGTTAATGTCACATTTAAAAATAATTATAATAATAAAAAAAAGAGACTACGTTCAAACAGCATCTGCTGTACAACAGGAATCTGCTGGGTCTGCTCTGTACACTGCAGGGTGCTGGGGAGCCCCTTCCCCTGCACCCGGCCTGTACCCACAGCTATGGATCCTCCCTCCCACGGGGCAGGCACACCTTTCCCTTTGCTCCTAGTTCAGGATTTCCCAGGCAAGCACTTCTATCTAACTCAGTCAACGCAGGGGCAGCAGGGCTGGGGGCTCAGGGCGCAGCGATTCACCCCAGCAGGGATCTTTGCATTTGGTCAGCTATGGAATCAAATCTGGGTGTTGTGCAAGGAGAAAATCTTGCCTCTGGCTAGGGAAGAGCAACGTTGCTACTCCTTCCTATCCCGGCAGCGTTCAGGAACTTAGTGGAGCAGATGCAGAATTCCACCAGCACAGGACAATGCGCAGTGCCAGCTGAATTCTCTCTGGCACATGTGTGATTTGGGTCCTCCCTAACCATGACTCATCGGTGGAAGCAAAATGGCAGATCTGGCTCCCAAACAAGGACACTGCACAAAGATCAGTACCTGGGAGCTGCCTGGAGGATCTGAACCCCAGAATGAGGAATGTGCTCTTACACAAACCCACACTACAGTTGTTTAAGTCCACAGAGCTGTACTTTAAATAGGGACAGAGGTGCTAGATGAAATATTCTGGTTTCATACCACACTTGTGCACTCATACACGCCTCAAAACTACCATTTTTTTTCAAACAAAACCGATAAAGTAAAAAACCCTACAATCTTCTTTCACTAAGTAATAACATCGTGTTTTAACATAAATCGCCATCCAGCTTCAACACAATTCCTCTACAACATTGTGGGATTCCAGCAGTCCCTCTGGCTTATTCCATTTCTTCCCTCTGTACCTACCAGCAGTTAGTTTCTGTACTTGAGACAGTCACAACCGTTATTTTCCATACAATGCACTTAACTGTGGATTCTTTCAGAGCAACACTGATTATATCTCAGATTCTGGAGGAAATGCTAACATTTTGCTACAGAATTATTCAACCTTCACTAGGGTCTTTCCAGCCCTTTGCAGTGACACAGATACACGGATACTCAACCCAGTCTGGTGGGCAATACTTCAGGTGCCAGGAATTTTGTTCCCACCCAGATGAGTTACTCCAGCAGCCTAATGACAAAAGTGAGGCAGGAGAATCCCAAGCTGAAATTCTCAAAAGGACTTGATTAGACTCACTAGGTAAACAATAAATAAGCTTATTACTGTGAATAAGAATGAACTGCAACAGGCTAGCAGGAGTGGAGTATAGAGGTGCACAACATGCACAGTTCCTGACACACATGCCATCATTTAGGAAGCCTTGGTAACCCTCGCAGCAGCAGGAAGCAAATGGAGAGCTGCATGCCTTGCCAGATCCCAAACATCCAGCTCTTCCATCCATGCCCTGAGCACCAGCATCATCAAGTCTAGAATAAGCTCTCCAAGAGAAGGTTTTGTGATGATCAGGAGAAAAAAAACCAAACCCAACCAACAACCATCTCCTAAACTGCATTCAGTAGAAGGCAGATTTCTCCAGTGACACGTAAGGGTCCTGAAGAGGAAAGACTACCACAGGCTCTTCCACACTAACCCACTTGTCCTGGCTGACTGCAGCTACTGCTAACACTCTGTTAAACAGAGAAGTTAAAAAGGCTTTCTCAAATTCAAGGCAACTGCAGTGTTTCTTACAACCATTGCTCACAGCTTCCTACAAGGGTGCTGAGACAATGGCACAGGCTGCTCAGAGAGGTTGTGGACTCCCCATCCCTGGAGTGCTCAAGACCAGACTGGATGGGACTCTGAGTACCCTGGTCTAGTGTGGAAGATGTGCTGCCCAAGGCAGGGGTTGGAATGAGATGAGTGTTAAGGTCCCTTCCAACTCAAAACTGTTCTATGATTCTTTCTTTCTTTCCCTGCAGTGGAAAATGATTACCTGCAGGCAAGATGATGTGTTGGCAACAGCACAACCAGGTTATTTTTGGAAGAGTACTCCTGTGGGTTTCTCTGCTTGCAAAACCTCTAGATTTTTAGGTATGCATGAAAAGGAGGAGAATGTTTCAAGACTGTGACTGGTATATTTTTAGCAGGGAAAAAAGCAGATTTGGTCATCACCAGTGGTAGAAGACCCCTTTTTAAAATATGAAAAGATAATATACTCAATGATAAAATGGCCTGGACCCCTTGCCAACCTTTAAAAGGTGGGTCTGTGTCTACTGTGACAAAAGGTTTATTTAGTATCCTACTTTTTCTTCCAAAGGCCTTGGGCCACACACCTCTAACAGCATCACGGTGCACTCACACAACCTGTGAGCCTGACACTGGGAGAAACACCACCAACCACAGACTAATACACTGCAGAGCACAGACTCCTAATGCCATGCTTCAGGCACCCTTACCATAACCTCCTCCAAATTAAAAATGGAAAAAAACCCCAGCAAGCCTTATATCTGAAAGTAAAAGTCACCTTCAGAGCTGAACAGGGTTTACATTTGGAGCTATGGCTACAAACCTACAATTTTCACTGCAATGTCTTTTGGAATTTAGTGGAAGATGCTATTTCTAGACAATAAACCATCTAATTAGGCTTTTCAAGCTAATCAAGTTACAAAATGCCTTCTCAAAAAGTCACAACAGTTTAAAAAAAGCCCTCCAATGGCAATTTAATAATGTCAGATAGACATTTTGGAGAAGCAGGATTCGTGCCAGCAAGCAAGGCTGCACCGAGATCCCACTTCCCTTGCTGGCAGCTCTGTGAGCACACCCATCTTGACAGCAGTCATTTCAACACTCACTCAAGTGATACAACACACACTTCTAATTGCCAAACTAATATTTGTGGAGTTACACACCTGTGCTACCTCAAGAGACCAAATTAACTGTTTCTCTTCTGCTCCGCTTCATGCTGACTGACAGCCAGGCAAGCTCCCTTAGCACCAGGGAGGAGGGGTCAAGAGAAGCAATTCAGGCTTAAATTCAGTTTTACCTCACCACTTAACTGCAATCCTACCATACACTAACTCTCCACTGAAACTTCATTGCTCAGGCTTTTGCTGCTGCTTGTTTGTGTTCACAGTACTTTGCTACAAAACCAGAAGTGTTTGTGAGACTCACTAACATAGCAAGTCTGAACCCATACTACTTTGCCACCATCCTCAGAGCAGGATGAAGGTATGTTTGCAAAAAGCTTCAGCAAAAAGTCACAGCAAAAGCTCACAGTATTTTGTATATGCCATTCTGTTTGTACAGCATCACCAGAATCAGCTGGTCCACACTCCAGAGTATCTCAAAACCACCTCCACTGTTCTTTCTAGAGAACAATGGGGAGAACTGGAAATGCCAGATCTTACATAGGAGCATGCTAAATGGGAAAATAAAGTTATGGTTCAAGCATCAGCCTAAGTTGGACAGTTTCAGGCACATGGTTTTTACCACAGCACCCGTGGGTAAGCATGTCCTAAAGGTGAATAAAACAAATCCTCCTGTACACATTGATTCTCGTGCAGCATCTTCTAGATTTCATCAACACCACACTATCATGCTTCCATCCACTTGGCAGGACTGGCACCTGTGTCCTACATCCCAGGAACATGCCAGGTGTTATCACCATCAATTGTAGTTGTGGAGATGAAAGCCACTCTTCAGTGTTACCATGCAAACCATTAAGACCCAGAGTGTGGACAGAAACCACTGTGCTAACCCACGAGTAGCCATTACACAGAGAGAGGATGATGGGTGTTCTGGTGCTTTCTGCATCACTGACAGAGCACTGCACTGCCAGTGTGTCAGTACCATCTACACACAGTTAATTTGGGAGGGTAACAGCTTAGCAGTAGCAAGGTAAAATAAAAGGAGTGTTAGAATTTTACAGCATCATTGCTAATAAAAAAGTTGACTGAGTAACTGCTCAGAGCACTTCCTGCCCACTGACACTGTTCACTACTGACAGGCTCTACATACCTCGTGTCTACATCGTGCCTTTAATCTACTGAAACACAAGTTGTATAGCTCACATGAGTATTCAATCCTGGTCAGTATTTTATTCTATCTTGCGAGCAGCAGAGGAAGAAAGGAAGGACATCTTTTCAGCCAAAAAAATCCACAGTCACATAAGCAGGATATTCACTAGGAGATGACACCAGTGGTTGGTGTCCTTAGGTTGTCCAAGACTATGCTCTGAAGATGCTTTACACAGACGAGCAAGACGTCCAAAACAAGGCCAGCTGTGGTGTAAGATGCAATTTACCCTTTAATTTCCTGCCTCAACTTCACCCAGCCACAGAGGATGACTAGATTTCAGTATGAACCATTACCTAAATCATATAGTCGGTATGCAGAATATGTCTGTCTTTAAAAATTTACTTAAAAACTGCTTGAGCTGCAGGTCATATCAGTCTGATTTGGAGAGTGAAGGCAGTTCCAACAGTACAACAGAGACTTGTCTACAGGCAGGTAAACGAGAGTCTGCTAACAAAGGGGTAACAAAAGCTGCTGGCTGGGCTGCCAATGTTGCACACAAACTTTCATAGGATGAAGATGCCATGGATGAGATCCAGGATGGGAAAACTGAGCCAACACCTGCTGCTTTTCTAATTTTTTTTTTTTTTAATTTTTTTTTTTAATTCTCCTCTCACAAGAGGGGGTGGGTAGACTATACAGAGGAGGGCTGTACAAAACTGGGCACTGGGCAGGCATTTCTTCAGCAGGCAATCCAGGCTCTACCTGTCCTTGAGCTCTCTTGTCACCCGCTTGGTGATGCGTCCACACATCAGGCCGATGAGGAAGAGTACACAGATACCAACCGTGATCACAGACAGGATGTAATTCTTGGATGGAGAGGTCATAACTTGCATGGCAAGGTCAGAAAAGCCTTCCGCTGGGGCAACCTGAGGTGAAAAAGGAATAAATGAGCCAAGCTGTGCTTTCCATGCAACCCTCAGCTGTGACATTTACCACTTTAGTGTCCGGTACTACTAACGCAGCATCCTGTCGTTGCTAAAATTGGCCTGAACCAGAAAAAAGCAGGCCTGCAATGATTCACCTGAAGGAGCTGCTGTTCAGGAGACACCTTTATAACAGAAGTTTTCCTGCCCCTGTTTCATTGCCCCACACTTCTCTGCAGGAGACTAAGCCCTGTGTGCACAAAAGATAGTTTAACTCTGCATTGTTAGGGACACATCCGAGACATAGAGAAAATAAGATTTAAGTTCCTAGAAGACAACCTGACTTCAGTTTTTCTGGACCAAATTCAAAATACTAAACTTCATTTGGAAACAAGAATTTCATTACAGTTGAAGTTTTTCATAAATACCTTGCAACAGAAAGATCTAAAGCATTAAAAAATGGAAATCATTTACATATTTACCTTTGCAGCATAGCTCCACATTTCAATACGATCATTAAGGCGTTTCTTGCATTCAGGCTGCAACCTCACACGCTTATCTTCCAGAGCTTCCATTAAGCATGACATTTCTGTAATGTGCAGAAGATGGTGTTACAAAATAGAAACAGTGGCTTTGATAATATGGTGCAGAGAGGGCTCTTCCATTCTCATGAAGGCTGATGGTTACAAGGCTTTCTAAACAGACCTGGCAGACTGCCTGAAGCTAGCAATTTCACCAAGATTCAAGATCAGTATTGCATTTGGAGATGCAAGGAATTTTTACTTCCAAAAACTACAGTACGTATCCAATATATAATTCATGTGGTTTACATGAGATTTTATGAAGTCTTATAAATCTGCACCTTCAACGAGCTGTACACTCTGAACTCCATGCCACCAGCCTTTAGAAAGAACTAAGATCAAATTTAGCTCAGAAAAAACACAGCCTTATCTCCTTAGGCTGGTTAGGCATTTCTTTTGAACAACAATACATTTTGAAAGGTTTAACTTCCTGACTTTTCACACAGTTTTGTGAAAAGGAAATGGGATCACAGTGTCTGGTGCCTACAGAGGGGCTTGGCCAACTAACTCATAAGCTCGTTTAAACACTCATATAAGACATAGATGTAAAATTTTGTATTTTTTATTCATGTTACCATACTTGACTAATCCCTAATTAGATGTTTTCTGCTTTGCAGTGAAGAATTACTTAGCTCATAGCAAACAGGCCACAGACTTACTTAAACCAATTCCAGACTTTTAATGCACAACTGTCAATTAAAGCACTTGCAGGCAGAGACCTCTCTAGGCTACACCCTTGGAAACAAGGAAAAACTTCTTAACTCCCATTCATCTACCACTTCTGCTGCTGTTCCATCCTGTTGTCTACAAATGACTGGTGGAAATATTTTGTATGGGAGATGACACTGGTAAGAAGTGCAGGTTAAGTATCTCAAGCCTGAGAGGTTACACAAGTACAGCACGAGCACTTACGGCGTCCTCTCCCTGGCGGGATGGCAGCACAGTGGTGTTTGATGTCTAGGGCACAGGCCGTGTGGAGCACTGGGTCAACAAAGATATCTGCTTTGCTTTCCTTCAGCATGTTGAGCACCTCCTGCAGAGGAGGAAATTACAAGGAAGTGTCAGAAAAAGGAGACAGAACAAAGCTCACACTGATCAATGTCTCTGAAAGGTGTATCATCTTTTCAAATTCAGCATCGTGAGAAAACCCGCCACTGTCCTAGGTTAAGGACGTATATATGGATATGGACACAATATGAATGCTGGTTTAGGTTTAATTAAGTGTCCTGGTTTGTAACATTCCTTAAAATACTCATATTAATCTAAAAGACAAAGGCAGTATGCCAGGACTACTTCAGTTAGAACTGAAATCAGGTGCCATAGTCATGGCATAATTCACATAGCCCCCAAGCACACAGCCTGAGCCTAGGAAAGCCTGCAATGGAGATAGCATCAAGAAACAGGTTAGTAACAAGAACCTTTGGCAACCATCATCAAGAAAGGATTCAAGTCTGGAATTGCAAAGGAGGAACTTTCAACATAATTTTCACTAGCAAATTGAAATTGAATCACTGCAGGCCAGAACTGAGATGTATAGGGAAATTTCAGCACTCTGGCCTCATAGTAGCTAGAACACGACCTAGGCTGTGATCTGGAAAAATCACAGACTTCTGCAGGGATGGAAGCTTTTTAGAACATCCAATTTATTTTCTTTACCTTCTTGCACATCTCAGTTTTTATTTTCAGAAGATTCACTTTCAGACATTCTTCCACCTGCCCAGTCTGCTCCTGAGCTGCTGCTTCTTCTGCACACAAGCTGGAAATCTATTTTGAAAGAGGTGTTTTTTTAACATAAGTAGTTCACAACAATCATCCTTGCCTTTTAGCACTTTTATATCTCAATATGTTAGTTCATCACCAGGTTCCAGCTGAAGAATACATGATGAGATTCCTTCCCCCCCAAAATCCCCAAAGCCAAATGCAGCCTGGCTCATGCAATATGCATAACCCTTTGAAAGCCAGCAGCAAGAAGTCAATATCACTGTACTGAGGAGGAGGGCAGGGAAGAAAACAGCATGGAAAGAATGTGCAAGTATGAAATAAGTAACACTTGAAGCATGACCAACTCTGTTACCAAAAGTGAAAACTCAAAAAGCCTGACTGTATTCCAGTTAAGGCTGACAAGACCAGAGAGCTGACTTCTTTTTGACAACTGGAAAGAAATATTCTTCCATAGCCACAAGTACTGATAAAATCCCAGAAGAAATAATTAACTTCATATTAGCAATGCACAGGAAACTGCAACTCTTGTGCACTGGATAAAAGTCACAGCAGAGAATCTGACTAGCTAGAAGATGCTCAAAGGGATTTTTTTGTTTTACTTATTAGGAAAGCATGTTCTGAGAAACAAAAACCTGTTACACGAAGGGAACTTTCATCCTGAAAGAGTAGCTATGGAGTTACTCTCCTACCTCATCAGAACAGTGCATCTGAAGCTGGGGATCCAGCCGATAATCAAGGGCTGATTCCTGGATTATCACTCGAATTTGGTCCTCGCAGTCTGGAGAGAGACGCTGTTTGGAGGAGAAAGTCACTAACTCACTCAATGACCTTTGGGAATCAACCACCCTGTACATTAACCTGTATTCTATAATATTTCTATAGGAACATAAAATGCCCCTTTAGCTGTTCTATACACTGAACACACCACAAGCCCAAATTTGATTTGTTATTCAATGATTGTTGATTAGCATGATCTGCACATTTTCTCTTTTACACCAGTTCTACTCACCTGGTCTGCATATTTCAACTTCAGGCATGAGATGACTTGACCTTCCAACTCTGTATCATCCTTGGCCCTATTCAGGATATTTTGGCAGAATTTTGGTATGTCTGCTTTGCATGCCTTCCTGAGCACGGGGTTTAAGCGGTAATCTAACCAGGAGAGATGAGAGAACTTCATTAGAGCACACATCTCTTCAGATAACAGAGCATAGCCGAAAGAGATGGGATAGAAATTTCCTGGATCACATTTTACCATCAATGAACATAATTTTTGGGGAAAATAGTATTTTTCATAACAGAATTTCAAATTGTGAGGTAAGAGCTTCAGGAATAAGGAGAATTCAACAACACATGCTGGCCCTCAAGAACTTGACTAAGGTTAGTGTGTACACAGAAAACACCAAAGGAGAATAAAACAAAACTGATACTCTTCCAGCCATGCAGAACGTCTCAGGCAAGCAAGTTCTGGTATTATTTCAGAAGAAGATACCTGTGTTCTGTGTAATCTGGCGCTTGGTAATCATCTGCTTGCATTTAGGATCCATCACTTCACTGTTCTTGTTTTGTTTCAAGCACTGTAACATGTTTTTTGAATCCGCCTCTGGACAAAACCGCTACAAAAAAATCCCCAAAACACAACAAGCTGCATCACTAAAAGCACTTGAAAAAACGAAACCCAAACCCAACCACCAGCTTCCAATTCATGGAAGGGAATAGTCACCTGCCCAACAGAGAGGTATAGAGCCACCCTGCCATCAGTCAAAATATGGAGTCACTGCATACAGACCACAAATACTACTGGATTTCTGGCTACTGTGAAAGAGTGTCTTATATGAACATTCACTGCTGCTTTCTACATGGTGCCACTTCCAGCTTTCATTTCTAATTTGAAGTTATCCATGATTTTGCCTGCCCTACCAGTTTGATAAAAGTCTGTGTGCACCAGGTCAGCAGTGAACTGAAGATTTTACTCTTCTCTGTAATCATAACTTCTTCACCCTTGCTAAAAGCCAATCCAAATCCAAACTGACTGGATGAGAACTGTATGTATTAGGAGCCTCAGCACAGTTTCCCTCATCAATTCTGCTGGCAGTTGGGAAGACAAATTTATTAGTGCACAGGCTTTGATCAGGAAGTTGAAAGAGAAGAGCCCTGAAGAAACCTCAGCCTGATTCAGATTTAAGAAACAGATTACTTCGCAAAAATGCAATCATTTCTGAAAAAAGCACAGCAATGTTCTAACAAGCCTTTATGGGAAGCTCAAAGCTGACAGAGCTCTTACATCCCAACTCACCCTCTTAAACGAGCACACTACCATTACCTTGATCATCTGCTTGCAGACCCTCATGAGTGTGTAGTCCAGTTCTGGGTCCATCATCTCTGTCTCCTGCAGTTTAAACACCTTCTGATGGCACCGTGTACTCAATTGCTTCTTGATTTCTTTCAGGCATTCAATAATCTACAACACAACATTGCAGGCATAATGGACACACTGTTGATAGATATAATTCTGTCATACACAGCCATGTGCTCCCCTAATGACCACCTTCATCTCATTTGGGCAGTTCAGTTCCCAATGCCTAGATTTTATCAAAGTCATTACCAATGCTTATTTCCAGGACTTGCTTTAAGCTCATCTTTTCTCACAAAGATTTAATGAGATGAAGAGGGTCTCTTGGACTTATTCCAGAACCACAAATCTCATCCTGCAGACATTATGCCTACAAAATCTTTAGCAACATTTGCAGTAAACAGCTGCTAATAGCTTGACACCAGCATAAAATGAAGAATGAAGGGCTCACAGCATTGCATTCACCCAGTATTAATGCTAGTGGGCCAGTGGAAAAGAAAGAAATTAACATTCCAAAGTACTACCAAAATATTTGACTGATATCAAAATGAAAATCTCAAGCTGCACTTACATGGGCAAAAGTGTTCTTCAAAAGTTTTCTGAAATGAAAGTACAAATTAAATTGTAAATTATTAATAAATTCCATTACCTGAGCATTGCCATAGGGCACGTTCTGGCAGTAATTCTTGATGTCACTTTTACAAGCTTCATACAGTTCTGGTTCAAGTCTGATATCCTCAGTCTGCAGGAAAAATTACAACATGAGCCTTAAAGTAGGACTTGAGACTATTTCCCTTTTTTAACCTCTTAACTGAAGACCCCTACTCACAAAAAGTAAGCAACCCTCACAACAGGCACTGAGTTTCTTTGAATATAAGGGTCTTGGGTGTGAGAAGTGGTGTTTGGAAATCAACTTAGGAATTCTCTGCAGCAATGCCTCAGCTTTTTAGACTGAAGAAAGAGTTTAAATCAAATTATAGAGCTAGCAAGTTATTTCCAATGCCTCTGCTAAAAGGGCATCATCACAACTGTCCAAGACAACTAAAAACTTTCCACATGAAAACGAAAGGACATATTAACAGCCACCCATCTAGTAGATGATCTGGAGGATGTGAATGAGTTTCCTGATTTTGGTGATGCCCAACATCTGAATTCTTCCATACAAAGGCAAGAGTACTGCCTCTCCCGATATGGACCTACTTAAGGTGAAGCTTTGACACTTAAACAGTATCTACAGGACAAAGACCTTAAGAGTTTATTACTGCAAGCACTGCAGCAGGAAGTTGAGAGGCAGCTTTGCCTACCAGAACAAACACTACTCCTATTTATCCATTGAGCAACTTGAAGCAGCTGGAGTTGAGTTGCTTCATCTGTGCTTGTTTCCTCAGTCTGTAAAATGGAGCTTTTGTTCTCTCCTAGAGGATGTTAAGGACATCAGAATGTGTAGCACGTTGCTGTCTAACACTAAACATAATCA
The DNA here is from genome assembly GCF_012460135.2 of Molothrus ater. NCBI lineage: Eukaryota > Metazoa > Chordata > Aves > Passeriformes > Icteridae > Molothrus > Molothrus ater. The sequence continues at coordinate 13,433,918 of NC_050489.2, read as the reverse complement.
CTTCTAGCTGAAATTCCAATGACCATTTAGCTTGCCTTAGCCTTCATGAGACTATATTTAAGGCAGTAAAGCAGACAATCAGTACTTTCACTGTGAAGGGCAATTGAGCCCTTGTAAGAAAAGGGGAAAAATAAATAAGATAGATCTTACAAACAAACTTCCTTTTTTTCCCCCCCCAAAGGTGGACAAACCAGGAAGCTTTAATGGAAGGACATCACTACAAGAGTGAGGAGGACAAGAGTTTCAGGCATGTTTACCATCTCCAGCTCCTCCACACGCAGCTGTTTGCGGCACTTCAGAGAGACCCTGTGCTCCTTGGCATCCTGCAAAGTATCATTGCGCACAGTTGTGCTCAGACAGATCACCACATCCACCCTGCAGAAAAGAAAACAGCCTTTTATTCATACACCCTTCACTAAGACCAGCCAAGGTTGATATTGGATTACCACACCAGAGAAACTGACTCCAATAATCCAAACATAGTATAAAATTCTTGTGCATCTGTGCTTACTTCTGAGTACAGTTCTATGTAAAGTAACTGTATCACAATTAAAACCTAAATTGGAGTCTAGATCAGCACACAGGAAGACATTCAAAATGCCACCAACCCCTCTGCCCAGCAAGACTTCTGCTCTTAAGTCATGTCAGCACTTTAGAAAAGCTTTGCTTCATCTCAGAAATAGATGATGGTGAATACCAACATAGCATTGCAAGCAATCCTTTTACACTATGGGAAGGGCATTTACCTCATAAAATGCAAATAGTCTTGCTATCCACAAACAGGACTGACCTTGTGTGTAATTTAGCCTTACACTATTGCAGTAGGACATTAAAAAAAATCCCTTAGACTGCAGTGAATAAACCAGATAAAACAAGTGGGATATTCTCCCTTTCCAGATCAGCAACTAGAACAAAAGTAGTCTGCCTCTTAGAAGACAATGAATCTAGCAAGGATATAAGACATCCTGGGACATGCAACCTACTAATTGTAATATTAGTTAATTTCACAGCAAGTAAAATAAAAAGGACAGGCTTCTATCCAGGAGCAAAGCAGAAGTAATTTTAAGAGGCAGGCCTCTACCTTAAACATCTGCAGAACACAGTCACTAAGGGAACACATGCAACCTAACCAGCCTTTAAAGGAAGTTTTTGGTCCTATCATGAAAAACCCTGTCACTTAATTACATATTTATACAACCAGATTGCTGTTTGGGCAAGAACTGCATACTTTTTTTTGATGTTGGGGCACAGTTTCAGCACATCCTCCTTGCAAGCCATTTTGAACTTGTACGAGAACCTAAAATCTTTCATTTGAACCTGAAAGAGAGAAATGAGGAGAAAAACAACTTCAGTCATCCAGAGTTAAAAAAAAAAAAAGCAAGCCAAGTGCTGGCCAAAAGAACACTTGCTGAATCACACAATTAGCACATACTTTTGTTCAAACTTAGTAATATGGAAGCAAGGGGAATGCTGCACTGTTGATGAAGTTGGGACCCTGTCTACCAAATGCCAGGGATGTAGGAAGGGCTGAAAAAAAAAATCATCTCCAGAAGTGACCATTTATGACCAGGCATGCAAATACCAGTGTCTGAATTCACAAGAGCTCTTTAAATACAGTGAAAAATCAATTCCAAAGAAGGAGCTAATTTCAAAATTAGCTAATTCCCAGCAATACCCTGAAAGAACAGAACAGGCTTCCACTGATAGCAGAAAAAAGCGTTGCTCACCAGCTGGAAATGAGTAACACCAATTGCACATTTTTCATTCATTTCCTTCTGGTGTTTGTTCTGTATTAGACACTCCATCAGGTCCCCAGAATCAATCTGGTTATCTGCAACCTCCTGAAGAAGAGATGAAAGGAGTAAAAATAAACTGCTTTTACAAGTCATGGGTTTTATACTCTTTTAGCCCACTGTGACCAGGGAATGTGGAACTTCCAGTTCCACTCTCCCTGGTGAGCTCACTATTAACTGACCACCCTCGAGCTGCACCACACAACTGCAGCACACAGCTATGTTTATACAGGTCAGGAAAGAACCATCTCAGAAACAGACACTTCAGACTCAGGAGAACACACTGCAAAGACTCAGTGCTTACATGACATATTATAATTAGGGGCTTCCACTGCTCTTTCACTACTCAGCCCTACACCAGTGAAGTTATTTCAGCAGCTGAACAGAGTACAATGGTTAGACATGCCTGTATGTAAAGGAGAAGGACAAAAGTCTAGTATTTAACTCACTGTAAAGAGTGATTTTTGCCAACTACAGAGCAATTTTCATCTTCAAACTAACTTTTATGCTAGGGCTCTGACAACAGCAGAAACATTAGGTAGAATTAATTTATACTTTAGAATTTATACTTGAGGGTGATATTTTAATTCAAGACTTTTGGAAATTATTACCTCTGATTTTACTTTTGAGGTGTAGCAAGAACTAATACTAAAACTCTCTAACCTTTCCCACTGAGTTTTTCCTCAAAGATATTCACACCATTACAGAGTACTCTACTCACATGACAGAATGTCTGGATAATGGGCTCACATGCTCTCATCAGCAAGGCTTCAATTTGAATGTCCTGCAGAAAAGACAGTTTTTCATTTTCACAGTGAATGCACAAGAGAAAAAGACTCTGGGAAAAAACTGTGATAACAACTCAAACTCAACACAGTTTACAGAATTTTGAAAAATGCAATCCAGACAGCTTTGCCTTTTAGCTCTGGAAATCCTGGGGTTCACTCTTGCCAACATGGCAAATGCAAGACAAGCCTTCCAGCAAGGGAAGAGCCTGGGCTCCACAGAAACTCCTGGCTCGGATAATTCAGTCATTCTCCTCCAAACTAGGTGCTAGAGCATTAGAAATCACCTTACACCTAGGCAGGAGTTGAAGATTTGGCATAGTTCTGAGAAAACCAAGTTTCTAACCACTGGAAGGGAACTTTCCCTAGGGCACTTTCCCTAGTGTAAATTTTAAGAGATGTGGGGAACAGTCTGGGTCTTGACAGTCAAATATGCAGCTTCATAAAAGAAGTAAAGCTGCCAAAGTCACTGGAAACCTCTACTGATATACCTGGTGGTTATTGCTTGCCAAATTTTTGTGGCTGGGAGGGAAGCTGCAGTACAGTACTCAAAACTACTTGCAAGCAAAACCAAAACCTCAAGTCCTATCACATATCTTGACTTGCATTAAAGTTAACTGGGTTCCTGTGCAAATCTTAGTTTTAGTACCGTAAGTGACCTTTAAAGCAGGAGATGTGCCATCAACAGCTTAAAATCCTAAACTGTTAGTCATTTCTCTTCGTCAAGAACCTCCAGGAAAACTTCCACTGTATGGGGTAAAAAGGATGTATTTTGATGCCAGATCCCAGCTGCATTTCTACAGCTCCTCTAACCTCAGGTTTCCTCATCATTATTAAAATGGCATGCTTAACTAGACATGCTCATCTATTCCTTTTACCCCAGGCTGAAATCCACTCACCTCAGACTCCAGCTCAGTGAGGTTTCCCACTATGTCTCTGCAATCAGCCACCAAGTCATCAAGATGGTCCTGAAGGCATTCCAGCTCCTACAGAAACAGACATTTTAGTGTGTTAATCCAAAAACCCAAACTGAAATTCTGGGCTTAAAACATTGTTACACAGGTGAAACTGCCCTCCTTTTTGTAACGTCCTAAATCTCATTTAATCCCATTCCCCCTACTAGCACTCCCAGAACACATATATATAATAATGACTGAAAATGTTGGTCTAGGATGTTACCTTACCACTTGTTCTCAAAAGCCTGCATGATGTGCTTTCACTTCTGGAATATCCCATTTAATTTGCCCTTTCCATAAGCTTAAGGAGAGGTTATTTACCCAGCCTATGATGGGCACTTCAGAAAGACAGTGGTGTCTACAGCACATGCTGCAGAATGGTCCCTTCACTACAGCCCTCCAGGCACAGCAGTTAAACATGGAAGTATCTACTGAAACTTTGTTAAGTAGCTGCAGATGTTAGTTCAGTTCTGTATAAACACAGGAAGCATGTCAGTATTTGCCAAATGGAAATGGGATAAAGTTTATGTGGGAAATACCAAGCTTGTAATAGAATATTGTAACCAAGAGGGTTGAAGGAGGTAGGGTTGCTTCTTTAAAACCCTTTTTGCAAACTATGCCCTTCTCCCTTCTCCTTCCACTAACATCTAAACATGCAAAGCTTTTTTGCACCACCTGTCTCAGTCTGGTGCAGACTGTTTCAAACTGCACTAATTTTTAACATGTTCTCCACTATCAAGAGGCAGCAAGACATCCTTTTATCCCCTTTATGTCTTTCCCACCCATCCAGCTTTGCAAACAAAGTAGCAATGATATTGTGCACAGTACCTGCCCTGTCTCTGTCTTTTCACTGCACCACTTCCCCAAGTCAATCATGCACTTGTCCTGGAGGGCTGGGTCCAGCTTCACATCCATGGCTCGCTGATGGAGGATTCTCTGCACCTCTGCTCTACACTCTCGTGATAGCTGCACAGAGAACAGGGAGTGTTTGGCATATGGGGCCTCTACATCCACACAGGGCAAACAGGTAAGGATGCTGTCAGGTGAGGTTCTGAGAGTGACCACAAATGCCATCATCAATCCCAGAAGGCACAGATGTTCTGCCCTGCTCAGCACAGGCCTGCCAGGACCCCCACAAGAAATGAGGGCTCCAAAAGAGCTTGGAGCTCTGTCATTTAGTTTAGATAGATACTCCTCTCATTCCACTAAGTTAAATTTTATATTTTTAAACCTCTACTTTGCTTTATGAAAGAGATGTCAGAACAGGTCCACAGGCTATCTGCTACACCGTCATTCAAGGCTACAGACCGACTGTGGAGAAAAAAGTCAAAACAGCTCATGCCCTTAATACCAAATGGGAAGCCCAGAATAAGGCAACATAGTCCAGCTGTAAAATCTGTTCGGCAATCCCCACTGCAGCACATTCAAGTCAGCACTTGCAAGACAGGAAGAAACAAACTGTAGGAAACCAAGGGGTACTGATGTGGTGCTTTTCCGGCCTAAAATGCACCAGTTGAAGCTTAAAGCTTCATACATTTAAAAATCCAAATCACTGGAAGTTACTTAGAATTCTGTCAACAGCACTGGAAACAAATACAGATATAACCTCCCATGGGTTTGCTTCCAAGACTAAATTTCAAAATGACAGCTGCTCCCTTAGCCTACTTTCCAAAAGAAAAACACATTTAAAAACCTTTTCTCTCTCTGATAGATTATTTGCAGGGTGGCTATTGATTTCTTTGGTCAGCACTAATATAAAATGGAATGAAAAAGTCTCAACTCAGCAGACTAAAAAACTGCATTAAAAAAAATTATTCCTAAAAGAGATGCTTTCAATCAATACTTGACCTCTGTTACAAAAGACCTTCTAAATCAAGCTGTGGAAATTAATTTTTAAACCGGACCATTGTGTAAACCCATCAACTCCTAGGGACTGTGTACACTACCATGCCAAAAGAAATGGAACTGAGTACCCAGGTGCTTTCATCTGAGTGCCCTGCTAAAGGCACGAGAGGGCAGCAAACTTGAAAAGAGCAGCTCTCAACCACAAATGTGATTATGGTGGATCTCCAGACTGCAGGGCAGCAAGTCAGATCCCCACTGTTGTCTTCAAAGACAGCATAAGCACATTTACCAGTACAGCATGCTCCAAAGAACTGGAAGGATGCATTATATCAATAGGAAGAACTACATGGAATATAATCTGAAGCTGGGCAAAAATCAAAACTTAAGTAGAAACAGCCAAGGAAAACTGATCTTGAAAGTCCTTTTTGCATAAAACCAGTTTTGCATCTATGCTGGCTGTCTTCAAGGAATCACATTCCTCTCTGGAAAAACATGAGGGAGGACTTGTACTGGGTTTGAACAGAAATGTAAGTTGGTGTCAGCACACAGTTCTCCCCATGGGCCTGTGACACAGGTCAGTCATCCTGCTGGGCCTACTCTACCTCACCAGAACAACCACCCAGACCTTCAGGGCACCCTTGAGGAGGAGCTGGGCACCCAAAGCAGTGCAACCACCACCTACAGTAAATGATTTAAAGTTGCTTGTCTGAGTTCTGGCAGTTTTAGCATTGCATGTCAAACTTCCAAACACGTGTGCAACCCTTCTACCACAGATCAACAAGCAACAAGGTGTCCATGAGCACTCACCCTCCTTCCCTGCTCCTCTGTGCGATATGCATGCCTGTACAAGCAGGAGAAAACAGCCCCTGGAGGCATCAGCTCACTGGTCTCATTCCAGCCATGGGTATGGCAGAGGCGGGAGGCATCCCCCTGACACTTGCGGTAAAGGACTGTGTCCAATCTGCAAACAAAGGAGTTATCACTGGCACTTCACTCAAACGTGGAATGGTTTTCATATCCAAAATACTCAGGAGGCAAAAAATCCACTTGCAGTCTCAGGCACCACCAGGACACCACGCAGCAGCAGTGCCTGACCAACTGAACCGACAGGTGGCCTCAACTCAATTTGGAATCAACTCCCCAAGTAACACCAAAATATTTAATTACAGATCAAATTTTCAACACTTCCTGAAGCACCTCCCATTTTCTTCTGCAGTATGCCAGCCAAATGCTGACACATGAGAAAAGAAATCATCTCTTTGATGCCCTGAAGCAGCAGAAAGGCAGGTACATACCACATTTTGCTTGGTAATATCTTCCACTTTGTACTGCTGCCATTCTGAAACACCATTTCCATAAAAATCTGAGTTGGATTGATTCTGTCTGCCCTGGATTTGAGCCAACTGCAAACTCAGTGCCCCCTGCTTTGCATATAAGTACAGATCTCTTAAGATGAAGCCTAATTACATGAAAGCTAAGTGAGATATTGCTAGCCTTCCAAAATGGAAATTTTGTATTTATAAAACACTACAGGAAAAAAAAAATCAAGTGATTTCAGTGGACACAATGATATAGATAACAATAAAGGTATCAACAAAACCCCTTCTACTCTGTGCATCTGTCTGAGGCACACAGTCAGTGCAACAGATTCATAAGCCAGTTCTGGGGAACGGTGGTTAAACAAAGATAAGCAAATTCTGCCCAGCCTGCATTATGAATTAGAATTATTCTTACTCCCAGGAAAATGCAAATAATCAGTCTTCCTTCTTCCAATCATTTAAGTTTGACTCAAACAATTAATTACCTGCTAGATACAGTACAGGCAGGAGACCAGTAATGAAGACAAACGGGGGGGGGGGGGGGGGGGGAAATTAAGTATTCTTGTCTACCTATGGAGATAATTATTCAGATGACTAAATGAACAGCCAAAAAGCCTTAAACTCCCTGCTCCATAAAGCCCCATCTTTAAAAGCAGAAGGTTCACAGAGCACATCAGTTTTCAGCTACTGGCAATGCTGTCCATAAATACATGACTTGCTCTGAGTCAAGATTTTCTCAACGTTTGATTTGAACACTCCTTGCAGTAATCAAAGCCCAGGACTTCTTGCCTTACACTCTTTGTGGCCACTGAGAACAATTACTCAATTTCTTGCAGCAACTCCATTTAATGTACTCTATTTCTTCACCTCTCAATCTTCCTTAGAAGACAAGCCAAACACTTATTCTTTCCTCACTGGTCATGTTTATCAAATTTATTCTCTCCTCATCCTAACCAACACTGACACAAGGGGCTTTGTATGTATTTAAAACAAAGTACTGCCATCTCTGGATGAGAAAGATGGAAAAGTAGTGCTCTGAAGGGTATTACATCTACAGGCTGTAATCACACTTAGAGAATTTGAAAAAAATGCAGAAATGGAGGCAGGAAGCTTCTCACACAGTGAGTCTTTGTTATACTGAAAAACTTTGTTTCCTTAAGTTCTGTATTGTAGCACTTGGAGTAGATACAACTGGCTGCCACCTGCAGAGAAAGTGACCTTCCTATTCAATAGTGTCAGACAGAACTCTTTAATTAAAGATGCAACAAATTTAGAGCTCAAACTTGAGAACTTTTTAAGGCTGCATCACTTCTAAAAAAGTACCTGATTTAAGTGGCATCACACGTTTTCTAAGCAGCTTTTGCTTTTAGTGTTCTACACAAGCATTAACACCCTACTGACCTGGCATACTTGAAAGTCCTCTTCTGAACAACCACAAGCTCTACTGTTTTACAAGGACCTGCTAATGCATACAAACACTTAATACAAACATCAAGTGAAGATAAATCCTGTTTCACAGCACTCACTTCCAGTCACGAGATATAAAATACTGGAGCTCCAGGAGCCTATGCTCACAGTCTTCTACCATTTTCTCAGTATACAAGTGCTCCATCAGGCAAGACAGAATCCTGCAAACAAGAAAAAGTCAGGCCACAGACTGTTAAAATCATGCTGAGCTTCCCTATAACAGCTGGTGTTCCCACATCAGTCATCCAATGACCCAGAGATAAGATGTTGAAACTCAGTGAAGATCTTTCTCTTCCTTCAAAAAGATTACGTCTAAAACAAATGTATATCAGATTTGTATTTGTTATGTTCCATTGTTTTAGTTATCTCAGCAAGTCTGATATACAACAAAATCATAAGGAGTATTCAATCGAAAATCTGGCCCAGGGGAGAATACATTATCAGACCTGAAGACAAAGGAGACACACATCTCTGCAGTATGGGTTTGCTTATCTGGCCTTTCAGGTTTCTCACTTTGTGATACTGCTTGAGACTTACATGGTTAGAGAAATTAGCACATCAAATGTTACAAACTTAAGTCTAAGTGCCTGTGAAAGCTACATCCTTCACCAGTGCCAAACCAGTCCTATAAAAACACTGGCCTGCTTGTACAGCAAGAATGGAGACATCCCAGTGCAGCTCTGTATGACTGGTCTGGAGTAACTAGTCTGGATAGGTTTTAGTGTCTCTACTGGTCAGCCACACAACCTTCATGGACGCCCAACAGGAAAAAAAGCCCCAGTTCTGACTGAGAGGCACCTACATGGGGTCTCCAGAGCGTATGTGCTTGCAGGCTGTCTGTATCACCGACTCGCAGGCCTCGTTCAGCGCGCGGTCGATGCGGTAATCGGCACCGGGGTCCGTCTCCTGAATCAGGGTTTGAAGCTGAAGAAAGGAATTGTGGACAGGAAAACAAATGTTAAAGACATAAATGAGACTACTTACAATCTCTCAGTGTGGTAATTCTGTGCCAGTAACAACACCATGATGTATGAACTCTGCAGTGTTTTATTTTAAGAGCTTGTGCTGCCAACCCCAGCACTGCTGGACCCTAATTATCATTATGAAGTAGCCCAGGAACATTGTATGAGACCAGTTACACACTGAAGGTCAGCCATGAACTTGGACTGCTTACATACCAATTTACAGAACAGAACAGATAAAATTTGATTTGCCTACTGTATTTTTGATCTGTCTTAAGCTTTGACAGTAGCCTCATTCTGTAAGGCTGAAAATACCAAATGCACAATTTTTTTGTATTTTCATGAATACTATTTACAACTGAAACCTGAATCAATGTCTTAAGATAGTGTGCCTATCTACAAAGTATAAACCAGTTTTTTAATTGCCTGGAGAGGACAAAAAGTTTTATGGACATACAGGATAAAATGTCCTGTTCTGATGTTCCATGAAGTAACATTTCCTGAGGGATGCCTGCTCAAGGTTTTGGAAGTCAGGGGCTGTAGTACGCATTTTTTAGTGTGTGTGTGTGTCTAAAGTATAAAATAAATCCAGGACACCATGTTTTAACTACTCAGGAGAAGTCATAGTGTAAGTGAAAGATGAAAACAAAATATTCCAAAGATTTAGAGACGAGGTGTGCCAACCCAAAGCTGATATCTCAGCATTCCCTATATGACTTCTAAATACTTTCAGCTGTCATAGGTAAATACAGTATGAACAGTTCTATCAAGTTTTTTCTTCTTGTGAAACAAGTATTCTGACAAAAGCTGCAGAAAAACAATTCTCTTATTAATAAGGAAACATCACTTAGCATGTTTAGCACTATGTTACAAAATCAAATGTGGACATAGTCCATACCATCTGAACATTAATTTGGGAAGTGTCTGCTGGGCCAGGGGAAGAGAATTTGGGTAAATCTCAGTTTTGGGACAAGGGTAGCTTCTGGACCTTAACTCAGCCAAGGATCCCCATGCCCTACTTCATTTTCCATCAAGCCGTGGGTTTCCAAAGACTGATGGAAGGCAGATTGGTATCATCATTTGGCAGGCAAACATTTTCAGCTGACAAATTTGAAGGGGGGGAAAAAAAAGAGAGGTTGTTGAGAAGGCAACTGCACACCAGCATCAAATGGTCTATATGCTCTTAACATCTTGACACTCAGTTAATTATTTTTGTCACTGGCCCTTAGCCCAACTAAATCAAAAGCACAGTTACAATCTTATCCCCCACCTTTCAAAGTCTGCACCTAAACACCACCCAGGAAACTCTCAGGGGCAAAGCCCTAACATCACAAAACACAGGCAAGAAAAAAAGCATCAGAGAACTGGAGAAAATACAAGCTAGCTCTATTTATCCAATAGGAAACTGGCAGTCATGAGGAGAGACCACAGATTGCCTGGGAGGAACACAGGACTTCCTGCAACTTGCTCTTAACTATGCCCAGCCTCAGCTTCTAAGGGATGCAGGCAGCTGAGAAGAGCACTATTTATCAAAAATTCTTGGGATATTTTCATTTAAAAATAATAATAAAAAAGAAGCATTTTATACATCTCTGACAGTGGTCAAACAGAACCTGAAGGTCAAACCTTAAGATGATGTGTTCTTTACAAACTTTATGAGAGTCACTGCAAGAGGAAGAAGAATACTATGGTTTTGCTGGTGCAGAAACTCACACAGCCTGCATGGATGGGGAATACTCTGTGTGTGTAAACTTCTGGGATTATTTCAAGTAAGGTGACTTACATAGCAGAAAGATGAGTGAATAGAATCTCAAACCCAACACTTTCTTACACACAGAGATAAAATAAAATGCCCAGAGCATTATGCAGGCAGGATTCTTTCTCAGCTTTCAGTTAATTGGTATTTTTGTTGCTATCAAGTGGAAGAGGCCAAAGCACACCAGGTACAACAGCTCAGAAGAACTGAAGCACCTCCTTATCCCTCCACCCTGTTTTGGGCACTACTGCAGAATTCCTGACCTTAATTCTCAACCATATGTATGAGGTGCAGCACCAAGCCAGCTGCCCTGACTGCAGGGAAGAAGGAATAATTTGGCACCAGGGATAGAAGTGAAGGTTGTATAGGATTTTTCCTCCCTCACACAACAAACCCTCAGAGCTGAAAAGTAGCTGGATAAACTTTACAATGCTCTGAACTTTTATCCTGGGCATGGAACTAAATTTACAATGAATTACCAATTTAACAGCTTAGAAGTTGGAAGCAAGAAATATATGCCCTTTAAGCAGGGATTGGAGTTTTATACACTCAAAGGTCTGAACCGAAAAAACTCCAAAGGTAAGACCAGGGCAACATAGAAGCCACATATTTGAAAAACAATTTATCAACAGCTCTAATATAAAATATTGCTTCCATCAAGCAACACCAGAGATGCTAGACCCTGCCTGTACAGCTGCAGACCTTTGAAGGGCTGATGCTCACAATTAAGTGACACTATCTCCTATCTGATGACTTACACCACAGCACACACACCCTCCCTGTGGGCAGGATCCTTTATGAGGCTCAGCACACACCCGGGGCCCTCTTTCTAACTTAGAAACTTGAGAACTTACAGAATGCCATTGCTCCTCTACCATTCACAGAGCTTTGGCATTTTGGCAAGCTCACTACTCAAACTAAGACTAAACCCCCACACAGCTCTGACATTTGGGTCTAGATGTGCTTCCTGCACAACAGCAGTTAGGTGTGAGCACAGACTCCCACATGCAAGATCACTCTGGCTGAGGTGTCTCACAAGAAATGGAACTTCTCAAATTAAAATACTGGGGTTTGAGAATGTCTAACAGTGCATTTTTTTCAAAACTTTAAATACAAATAATCACTCATAAGGCACCTGCAGAAAAAGGTACTAGCCAATGCTCCTGCAGGAAAATGAAATGGAGGTTCTTTGGTTGTGTTTTGTTGTTTTAGGATTCTTTGTATTGTTTCTGGCAGATGGGCTAATGTCTTCCTTTCATAGGACAAGCAGAATCAGAGCAAACCTTCACAGACAGGACAGGAAGTAAAACCAGATCCAAAATAGAAGTTTCCCCTTCCAATTGCCTCTGGCAAACTTTCTAGGCAGGTGTGTCTGGTCATAGAGCTTCTACAAGGAAGAATTTCATGATAACACCTGTTGCTTTGAGTTAGCCAAGAAATCAAGGTGCTGTATTAGCATTAGCTAATGATACTACTAAAAGCACAAGGATGTGAGTTTTTGACTCTATAGAAAAGACAACATCTGGAGATGGACCCCAAGCACTGCAGCAAGCTCTGCTGGGAGCACCCCAGAGCACCTATGCTGCTTTCTTCTCTTTCTGCAAATGAAAATGTAGGGGCACCACAGACAACTGCTCCACCATCAAGAGCCACAGCAAACCACACACCAAAGGTGCTCTCTAGTTACCCAAAAAGAACTGAAATGGCCCCAGCTGACTCTGAAGGATGGATCTCTAACTTCCCTTCTTCAGGGATTGCCATATGGGCCAACCTCATGTGACAAGCAGTTGAAGCCTCCAGCCCAAATTGCACAGTATCTGTTAGAGTTTCACACAATATTCTCTTCCTTGCAAAGATAATTTATCTACCTTTAAAGGTAAAAGCAAAAAGCTCATTCTAACACATTAAGTCAAAACACAACAAAGCCATTGACAGCTGAGCAACCTTTACCATTCAAATACAAAAATTAAGAACAATAAATTATTTAGTATTTCAGAAGTTGTAGGCAGCTATATAGTAGTACTGTGTCAGTCTTCAGAAACTCAGAACATTGGAATGTTTATCCTGTTCTTGCAATCATCTATTTCCTCCTTCCCATAAAAATCCAGACAAGCTAAATGAAGGTATAAAATCAACATTTAATTTGCTTTCTCCTGTCCTTTTCCCAGAGAACAAACACATTTAACATGAAGGGGACTCATGGACAATCCTATTTATTATTGCATCAACTTACTGTAAAAAAATAAAACAGCAGCTTAAGTATAAGAGAACTAAAACACCTCCAAACTTGCCCTAAACTTCAAAGATATTTTTCTCTGAAAGTTTGAAATCCCGTATCACTTTTGGGGTCATCCTGTTTTGATTAATGACTTGTTCTGAATATGCATGTCATGACCTAGAAATTATTTCCAATATTAACTGATCTTATGAATATTTCCAAATAATGAAATTCTGAAGCAGCAGTTTCGATTTCCTATTTAAACAGAAACAAATATTCAGTTTTCCACACAAAGGCTGCAAAGCTTAAGTCATGCACTACAGATCCCTGCAGGAATGACTCAAACTGTACAGCTGCTGCACCAGTACACCTGGTTTTTATGCAGAAATAAGCTTCATCACAAAAGCACCCTGTGACTTACAAAAATTTAACAGCTATCAATTTATCTTTGATAATACACACCATCTAGCATCATTTGAAGCTTAAGTTTTAAGCTACATTTAAAACAAAAATGTACAGAATAGTGGCTTTGTTTATTAAAAGAAGTCAAGAGCACACATCTCCCCAAATTCCAACATTAGCACTAACACTCCCTTGCCATTTTTATCATTGATGTCACTTTTTTGGGCTCATGGATCATTAAAACCAAAACCAAGCATTAAGTACAAAAATGTAACTTCATATTAAAAAAGCACTATTCAGTTTGAACAAAAATGAAATTGTTTTCAATTTAAAGAAATGATAAGCAGGATGTGTTTGGACCAAAATGGAGTTAAAAAAAGGCAAAAGGAAATATGCTATTTTACAGAGGTAGTTTGGAGGAAAATGGCATTTCCTTCAGTGGCTGCAAGTACATCAACACACAGCAGTCTGCTGTACCTCCCTGTCCCCAAAGTTCCATTTCCATCAATAAAGCTGAATGAAATAGCAAAAGTAAAACTGAAAGGGAAGGTGCTTTGAAAGGTTTTGTGCATTTCCAAGGACAGGGCACAGGGGGGAAAGGGAAGGAGAGGGAGAAACGGGAAGGACAAGGAATGTTTTAGAACTATAAACGGCAAGTTTCCCTACACCTTGCACCCAGGAGAGAATTCCATTACTTCAAAGCTGGTGGAGAAGAACTACAGAAGATCCAATAAAAAGCCTAGGGCACAACAATCCAAAATTTTTTTTTGAGGGGGAAAACCACCACCCTTACCCTTGCTACACACCAAGCTCACAGCAGGGCAATTACGCAACTGCTTCCAGCACTCAGTGGCACCCAGCAGAGCCGGGCTGACTTCAGCAGAACCTCCATCACAAGGCAAAACCTTGACAGAAATCAGTGCTTTTACCAACTGAGCAAACTGAGAGTGAAGTGCTAAGAAGCTCCTTACTGCCTGCTGACAGTTGAGGCCCACGTTGCCCTTCTCACCACGGACGACCTTCATGAGGCAGTGCAGGGTGCGGCCCTTGCGGTGCAGCCCCGAGCAGTGGTGCTCGATCTCCCCGCGGCAGCTCAGGATGATTTCGGGGCTCAGGGAGAAATCTTCCATCAGCATGCGCCGGTAATCCAGCATCTCACCCTGGCACTCACTGCTCACCTGTCGACCTGAGCAAGAGAAGATGATGTGATTTAGTAGCAATGCTTAGCAGAGCCCTCCTCAGCAGACCTGTGCTACCAGCAGGGACATGTCCACGCTCTGAACACCACCAGACTAAGAGAAAGGTGCTGGAGCATTCGTGCTGGGGAATAAACCAGTGGTTGTGGTAGCTCCTGTCTTTTAAACAATCCTGTAAAATAGAGCCAGTCCATGGATTTAACACAGGTTTTTAAAAAATGAATGCCTGAAAGATTAGGAGAATCTGATTTTGAATTTAACATTACACGAGTGGCTTATGAAGAACAGCTGAAAGCACTCATGGATCTGCAGTTTTGTAGCACAAGTCAGCTTTTCCCCACATGCTCAAGGGTTCCTTTTTTCACAGAAGTCACCTTTGGTAGGCTCACGAGCTTGGTATGTAACTGGGAGAGGAATTTGTTTGGACAGCAGGTTAAACATTTTCTCCAATGAAAAGGTTCTCTAGGGCAATAGTGCATAAATGCTCAGGAAGACAAAACTCAGACTTAAAAAAGAGTGTATATGGAGTGTCCAACAAACCACTGCAGCTGCACAGGAATATTGCTGTAGTAAATGCTTAGATCTGCTATGAGCTTTCCTGCAGTGCCCATCACAACCTATTTATATGTGCACAACATCTCATGGAACAGAGGACACCCCAACAGGGGCTGCCAGGTGCTGTAACACATGTACATGGTGCTGTGTGGAATAATTAGTGTTCCTCCTGGGCTATGCCTCATGCATGAGACACAGCAGAACCTGTTCCACCATGAAATTGAATGGCTGAACAGCAGTTTTCTGCATGCAATTCAGGAAACCACCTGCCCTACTGCAGGGAGAAGTGGGGAAAAAAAAAAAACCAAACAAAAACCGAACACCCCAAACCACAACTTTTCTACAAACAGGGCACACCATTTCCACATCAGTCAGAAGCAATGAGTTATCCAAACTCACAAATGCAGAGTGCTTATGGAATTACGGCAGCCTTCTCATCCCATGCCAGAGGCACTGCAGCATGCAGCCCTGCTGCTCACTCTGAAACCACCCAGCAGAATGCCAGGAGGGAAAACAAGCAGTTCTAGAGGAACAAACAGTGCAGATCTAGAGGATGTAACACATTGTTTCATATTATGGCAATTTCAGAGAACCTTTAGCATGGTCCAGCTGCACTGAGCCTTCTAATGCCTTTGGAGACAGCAGCTGATGTTAGGACACCTCCAGCTTACGTTAACTTAAATGATCAAAAATAATATTCTCACACTTACCTTTTTTCTATATAGGGAAAAACCAGAGTCAGAGAAATTAAGGCATTTACTCAAGCTACTGAACGGCAAGAAAAGACATTATTTACAACAGGCAGGGGACTTAGTATCCCTGGTTTTCCCTGAGTGAGGATAAACAGGTTCTCTATTCTGTGTTTTAACCTTGTAGCATATTTAATGCTTACTACACAATGGAGGAAAAGAGCTGCTTGAATTCACAGTGAATAGAAGGATTTGCAACTACACATCAGCAGTCCAAGTGGGATTTGCTATTTTGCATTTTAAACTTCTTGTCTGCACAAAAGGAGTCAGTGGCAGAGGGGGTTACTCAGCTATTCTGATCATCAAAACAACAGCAATGAAAGCACCATGATGAGGAAATTTGCCTTGGAAACAAAGTTTGGAAAGAGGAGAAGGGAACTGTAAATACACATCAAAGCTGAAGGTCCCTGAATTTAAAATCAAGGTCCCAGCAAGTCTTGAACTGCACTTACCTCTGTGCACAGCAGACTCTAAGCACATGAGCAGGTAGGAGAGCCGGGCCTCCCGCGAGCGGGGCAGGTTCTCCACGTTGCAGCGGTATTTCTTCAGGTCGCTCTTACAGGACTTGGCCAGCGAGTAACTGACCTTGTAGTCCTGGGCAATGAGCTTCTGGCGGGTGGTCAGCGCATCACGGCACTGCAGGAAACACATTGGGGTGGTGAATGAGCTTCTGTGCTGGGGGTAGAGAGCTGAACCTGCTGCTGGCAAGTTTTCAAGGTGCATCTCAAAACAACCGACATTTTTAAATTCATGAATTTCAGCTGGACTGCAGCTAAATTTCATTTGTCTCATAGAAACCACACAGTTAACAATGCACACCGAGGTCAAGAGATCGGGGGTTTCAAAGGGAGCAGCTCTCTGCAGAGCAGTTCTCAGAACTGCACATTCATCCAGCTTTTTCTGAAGAGCGTGACTCATTCGTGGTAACTAGGAGCAGTTGCTGACATTTATCCCAGCTGTGGTACATGCTCACCCCATGCCCTCAAGAAATAACTTTTTCCAATTGCATTTACAAAATAACGCGTTTCTTGGATTTATTCCGCGACGCGCTGAGCAGATGATAGCAGATAAAAGTCTAACTGTGGGAATTTCCAGCCATTTTCCACAACTGATGATGTTCATGAGGATGCACTGTGGCCAAACCTGAACCCAGCAGCTGCAAGAACAACCCTCTAAATTTCAACCAAAAAAGGACCTGTAAAAACACTGCTACATTTCATAGCTTTTGGTTTAAATTATGTGAAAATTAAATCTGAGGGCAGCAGATAACTCAGAATAGCTCAAGCAAATTTGTCCATTCCCAGCCCACTTGAAAGGAAGGAAAACAGTGAATATGTGGAGTAGGGGAAAGAGGGAGCAATCTTGGCACAAGGAACAGGAAAGTCCTAGAACCCGTTCCCCACTTTCTTACATCACGTTTTTGACTTTGCCCCCTTCTTCCCACACCTACTTGAGGACCTGGAAAGCCCTACTCCAAGATATTCCCACTCCATCTTTCATCCTCCTATGCAGTCCCAGACCCTGGGAGTGGACAAATTTCCAGCTCTGGATACAGGGAGATACAGGCTTGCAGATAGCTCATCACCTGAAGCAGGGAAAGGCTGGATACCGCCCAGGAGCCAGTTTTGGATGACCAAAGCAAGCCACCCACCAGCAGCTATTGCTGGCTACATGTGTGTGCAGCAGCTGGCAAGGAGGGACTCTTTGCTGGGTAACAGCTTCTACAAAACCAGTGACTTTGCAGATGGTCCAACCTTGGCAGCTACAAGAGTGAGAACTACATTTAGTGCTCCTTCTGCTCTGCAAACTGCGTCCTCAGAGCATCCACCCCTCCCTCTCTCTCTATGAAGTCATCTGCTGCAGCTCAGTGTAACCTCTCTGCATCTTACATTCATACCTCAGTCAGCTGATCATGGAAAACACCCTTCACAAACTACCAGTGTCCCTGTATAACTAAACAGAGCTTAAGCAACAGCAGCAGTTCATTTCAGTAACACACTGCTACAAAATGGAGCTTTGTTTAAAGCCCTCAGAGATCACTTGTTCAGATTTGAATTTGTTAATTGGAACCAAGCTGTCAGACAGCTAATGCAATTAACAAAAAAGAAATTAGTCTGATCCCTTCAGCACTCTGAGTCAGGCTCCTTCAGCAGACCTCTTTGAGGAGATCTTTACAGATACTCATCTTCACATCCTTCCCTACAGATTACAATTCATATAATCCCAGACACTATGATGCTGCTTCCAAAATTACTGAAGGCACTGCTGCCTTAACAAAGCACCTACACCAATACAACCTTTTCAGAACTAGCTTTCTAGAACAACTTTTTTTTGCTGTTGTTGAAAACCACATCTTCAAGAAAACCAGAAGGAAAACTTCTGTTCAGTCACTGAACCGTGCATCCTTCCCACACAGAATGTGATGCTTGAAAACAGCCTCAACAACACAAGTGAAAGAAACTCAGCTTCCTTTTGTTTTTAATCTGTACAATTAGAACACCATTTATCCAAGGCTTACCCCAGCATGCTGTGACTGCTACTTTAAACAGTCAATCACAATGCTACCACTTGAGCTCCATGTCTTGCCTCTCCAAATTACCCACCCAAAAGCTTTGATTTATTTAAATCCTTTACTTGAAAGACTGAAACTTGAAACACAAAAATATCAAAGTAAAAGCATTTGTTAAACTAGCTGATTATCTGGCTAGGAAGATGACATTTTCCTTAACACTGGAAAAGAATAATGCAGCCTGGACTGAGGAGTGATCTGATGATTTCCACAATAAGGATTTGTCTCACCAGGATACTTACCTTTTCACTCATTGATTCTTCAAACTTGTGATTAAAGAGGCACTTGTATACTCGGCCTTCCCCAGCCTGAGTCTGTGAAACAGAACAGTAACAGTTACCCTTAAAGATAATACTTGTAATATTTGACAAGCAGGCTAAACTACACCTGAGGAGATTTTTTTTAAACTAGTAATATATTCGAGTTAATATTTCAAATGACAGCAATAGTTTCTATGCAATAGAAAATCCTTTAAATTTATTGCATAAAAATAATCTGGTAATGTTCATCACCCTTTCAGTGTAACAATTCTCAGCTAATACAAGTTAGCTGAGACTGAACAATGCAGCTCATGCTAGGCATAAAAAGTGCTGCAGGTACGGTCAGGCCAGGCTTTGTGCAACAGCTCACAGCTGTAGAAAGGAGTGGTCACTCACCTCTGCCTTTCCTCCCCCACTCCCTGTCACACCAGTTCTCATGCCCCTTAAACCATTTATGCCAATCCAGTTCACTAACCCGTTGGGAATAACGTGTGTTTGTAGAGTGAATGAATTAATGCTGGAATTACTGCAAAATGACAGTTACAGGGTGTCTATTTTTAGTATTACACAATATCACTCAGGCTCCAGTCTACAGATCCCTTCACTGCTTTGTCCAGAGAGGTTTTGGGTTTTTTAAATGGATTCCTGTAGAGAGAGAGGAAGAGGAAAGCACTCACATTTTCACAGAATCGCTCTCTGTCATCTCGGCATGCAAAGTAGAGGTGCCGGTCCAGGTGGAAGTCATCAGAAGAGAGCTCAGCCACACGAAGAATTGCTTTCTTACACTGGTCAGAAACCTGGATTCGAGGGTCAGTCTCCTCTGCCTCTTTTACCAGGCCTTTTTCCAAGCATGCCACCACCTCTCCTTGTGAGTGAGCATCCTATGAGAGAACAAGAGACCTGTAACCAAGCTTTTACATAACCAAGTGAGCTGTGATTCTGGCTAAGTAGCACATTAATTAAGCAACAAACCATCTACATATAGATAGACTTCCCAACATTCAGCCTAAACCTCATTTAAATTCAGAGGAGGCAACAATTAAGACCTATACTAACCACACTTTATACATCACTATCCCACTGATGGTCACCATGAAATCCCCCCCTCCAATGCTCTGGGCTTGTTTTAATGTGACTTAATGAGATTATCACTACTTAGTCACACTGCTCAGAGCAGTTTACCAAAACAGCCAAATTATCTTTAATCTGACACAGCTTTCTTGGCACCATGGCAACAGCAAGGATCAGCATCACATTAAGAAAATGCTTGGGGAGAGAAAAATCATAGTTTTGCCATGCCAAGCCTTCAGTTTGGGTGGTGAAAATTTGTGATGTAAAAAAGGCCACAAAGGAGCTTTGACCTAGTGAGGCTTCTCAATTCCTCCACTAGGAGAATAAAAAACTGCAAAGCATTCAAGAGTAGACAGAGGTCTCTGACAAAGTAGTTCTGGCCCAGTGCTGTGCACCACATCCACTGTCCTGCAGGGCCTGGAGACAATATTGGACTATGAGCAGTAACTGCCAATAAACACAGAGAGCCTGTGCTTTGTTCAAAAGCCTGGAAGAGGCAGGGCAAAGCTCAGCAAAGCTCCACTTCGTTTCCCATATCCTCATTATGTGTTTAGAAAGAGAACCCTGCCCCCTCCATACCCCTGTAGAAGTTCTGGCTCCTCTAAAGGACTCTGCAGGTACGAATTTCTCAAGGCTTCTGCAAGTTTTTCATGTGAAGGCCACCCTATTTAATGCTGCTCTGCTGTGAGAGATATTGCCACTAAACTTACACTGTCTGAATATGCAACAAGGCATGCATGCTCACATTCAGCTGAATCACCCAGCCTGGCATTTGCAGTCACCATTTAGGAGCCATCCCTTCAGCTTGCTCTGTCAAGCAGATCATCCACTGCTGCTGCAGGAGCATGAGTAAGAGAGCAGTCTCCAGAAAACATGCCCATGATACACAAAGCCACGCAACTCTCCCCAGTCTTTTTGTTCTGACGTGTCTGCTTACACAGGCAGCCTTTGATTCCTGTCTTAGTTCTGCTACACTTGGAGCACAAGCAGAATTGGTTGATTATTTGTTAACTTGTAAATACAGCCCAGAAGTATCATCAGTTTAAAAAAGCAGTTTTCCCCTACAAGAAAAAAAAGAAAGCAGAAAACCAACCTACACCCTCCAAAACTCCTTATTTTGGTTTGTTCCTTTCTTTGAGTGAGAACCGGCCAATTCCATATGCTGAGTAAGTATCTTTGAAGAAATGTAATTATATATCAACAGTCCCTTTAGGACTGATCCTCAAATCTGGATTCTGAGGAATAGTACCCAGAAGTAAGTTTGCCACATCACTTAAAATTGCCATTTATCCATAACCACATCAAACACAAACACTGTTCTGCAAACTGTCATGGTCAGTCACAGGAAGTAACTAGAGCTGAGATGGTGTCAAGTGTGAATGATAGAAAACAACCATTTAAAGCTCCTGTGGCACATTTTTGCTCCTGCCTAAGAGAAGTTGCAGCTGGGAGGCAAGGCAGACCAAGGTTACTTTCACTCACCTGCAGCTTTCCCTTGCAAGCTAGCAAGAAGGGCAGAAGGCAAGCTTTTCCTGCTAGGAAAATCAGAAGTTTCCCGGTTTACTGCAGTGTGGGTTTAGACTCCTGGTCAGAATCATATTATATATGTAAGTAAACCTATCTTTAATAGGAAATCTGGAAAGCAGGTTTCCATATGCTGGATGTTTGCTGTTACACGTTAGGGACACAACATGAAATGGCTCATCTACTGCATTCCTTTGCTAATAGAGATTTCACATTTGGGCAGATCATCCTGAAGTGCTGGCTACTCCGCTGCCCTGTGTCAGAGCAATTTTAAAACATGTCAGACTCAACAGAAACACACACAAACCAACCCATGTGGCCCCTGAAACATGCCCTTTCCTCCAGCCATCAAGCATTTACACACCTCCTTGTGGTGCCCTTAAGGTTCCTGTGCCCACATGACACAGTTTGGAAGATTTACTGGCCGAATATGGGGTTCATTCTCAGGCAGATCAGGTCCCTAGAGTGCTAGTGGTGACTAGTTAAGCAATTTTAAGGAGAGCCTGACTCTTCATTTCCTCAAAAGTGCAGGAAGACACCCACACTACTGCCAAACAGAGCATGGGACTCTACAAACATGGTTTAGAGAAATACCACTTCAAGCTTTAATTATAGGGTAACACCTACTGTATTTAATATTGTACAATCCTTATTGCAGACTGAAAGGGAAAACAAATGTGTGTACAGCTGCACTCAACCACCCTAAAGCAGCTGGCAATCAAGGCTCGTGCCAAGGATGGCAGGACAGCTTTGACACACACTGGTGGTATCTGCATCACCACCCAGATCTCCACCTCAAGAGATGCCTGTTCCCACCTGCATTCCATGTGCCAGCAGTCCTGGGTGGTCAGCTCAGCATCAGAGGCACCAAAGTCAAGGGTCATCATCCCACAGCATGAGCTCTCCCAGTCCTGCTCCAGCATCAGCTGCCTGGTGTGTACAAGGGTGGAACACCTGCTGCAGCTCTGCTGTGGAATGAATCCTAAAAACCATTTTCCTCTATCCAGGACCCATTCTCAGAAAACCTCCACTGCAGAGTTGAAAACCTCTAATTGACTCCAGAAGTCAGGACTCCTGCAAAAGTGCTGCCTGTTGACAAAGTCTAGGCCTCATTTTTCTGGAGCAAAATGAAATACAAGAGCATTTCATTTAGGCCTCATTTTTCTGAGCACTGAAATACAAGAGATCAAATCTAAAAACCACATGTGGTTCCTGGCACACAGTTTCACCACCACTATCAAGTTTTAAATGTAGGATTTTAACTGAAAGTTGCAAATATCTGTAAAACATACTAGATAATTATCTAGTCTGGAGAGCCCTGAAACTCTTCATAGCTTTGTGAAAGGATATACCTAGATCCACAAAGATTTAAGCAGCTTCTCAGTACTGACCCACAGCACTTTGAGCCAGAGAGGAATGAAATTTAGTTCTAAATGTATGTGCCCAAGCAAATCCCCTTCAGCACAATACTGGGAGATTTTAATTCCTATGACTAAAATTCAAACCCCAGGCATCCAGCTTTAGGCCATAACAGAATTTTAAAAACATTTGGTTTACTATTCATTTTCCATTAGAGATTTCACTTTCCCCCCCAGTATAGTTTAGGCTTTGCAACTACTGGGGATTTTTTGTCATTTTTCAGAAGTTTCTCAGAAAAGGTTTTATCCTGTCTGAAACCTGACATGCCTCAAGTACACATCTGTTCCAGCTGCAGCCTTGCAGACAGAAGCTAGAAAAGTGACCAAAAGAGAATGAAGAGTAAAAAGAAGCAGCAGGCAAGAGAGTAAAATATAACCTGTCTCATCAGCACAGCACCCTGCACTGGACAGTTGTGCCAACCCCTGAGCAGAGCAGCAGGCTATGGAAAATCACCCAAGAGATGTACTGGGAGCTCCAGTTCAGCATTCCACCTGGCTAACCCACACACCAGGGATGCTGGGATGTCTCTTGGATTAGCTAATTCCCAGTATTTCAGATGATAGTTCACTGCTACACTGAGTAAACAAAGACTGAGCTGAATGTTATCTCTTCCCATTAAGACTCAGCTCCCTTTGTGTCCAGTACTTTTGTGAAACTAAGGAAAGAGAGCAACTGCACTCAAAGCTTTTAGAGGTAAAAAACCAAAACAAAACCAAGAAAACAGTGGTCTCCTAAGGTGTCTTCCTTTAGGAAAAATATTGTTATCTGATAAAGTACTACAAGAGATGTGCAAATGACACTTATGTAGCTTTCATTATGGCAAATAATCAGCTACAGCTTGGACATCATGGCTGAATAGCACCCTGGCAACTACACACTACCCACTAGAGTTTGATACAATCCTGGTCCTTTCCCAGGGAAAGTAGCTCATTTCAATCAGCAGCTGAAGGAGAAAAGCTCCACTGCAATTACCCATTTCAATTTCAAATTAGATCCCTATTGCATGAAGATAAAACAACTTTAAAATACCAGGAGACCAAATTCATTATGAAACGTAACAGCCACATGGAGAGGTGAATGAAACTACTATTAAATGTTTCTCCATAGTTGGGAGAAGATGAAGACATACTCCCCCAAACACAGGCATGTTAGAAAACTTAATGCCTTCAAATAACACATCTACAGCCTTTCTGTTACATATAGCAAAATGAAGTCTAGGGTCAGATCAAGCCTTCTAAACTGAACTTTATTGCTCTTACAGAGCAGAAACCCAAGTAGAAATGTGCAAGAAAAAAGCACAGAAACCACCACATCAGAAGCAACAAACTCAGTAAGAACAGAATTCAATTAGGAAGTATCAAGCAAGTTTAAACAAAAAAAGGAGGTATAGAAAAGGAACAAGGTTAGCTAGCAGAGAAGCTTCAAGGGGCAAGGTAATTGCAGATTATCAACCTAAGTGCCTTTCACAGTTAAAAATGCCAGTTTATCCCAGTTACTCTGATGAAGCTATCATACTGCAATCCCCTAGCTGTCTCATGTAGATGGAGTTCATGGTCTAGCTGTGCTTATTTCCACAAAAAAAGAGAGAGAATCTCTTCCCCCATCCCCCTCCTCAAGTGTCCAGGTCCTATTTATTAAATTCATAGTTACCTTCAGTCATACAAAAGGGTAATGACTGTTTCTCTACAGGTAACTCTCAGAAGCTACAGCATGGAAATAAAACCTTAACCAGCGTCTGATGGAAGCAAATTAGATTTCTCTGAAGCAGCAAAGGGATAGAACAGAACACCAACAAAAGAAATGCTTGCATAGCCATTTATAGCTGTTTCCATAGCAGTATAGAGTACTTCAATAGCTCCAAGTGCCAAGGATGACAGCAAAACAAAAGATATATGACAGGCTGCAATGCTTTTTCAAACCAAGGCACAATATTCTGGGTTGGGAACCAAGAAAGAGAGGAATATGTATGAGCCGTAGTAAAACCCATAGAAGTTTGGTTAGTGATCCCTTTGCTAGCCCACAGAAATTTGGTGACCCAAAGTTTCCCTTTCTCTGGTGCCTTGTGACCTCAGCCACCCTGGCTATCCTTCCCCTTCACCTGCCTGAACCAACCAATGCAGGGGGTTGTGCACAGATATCCACACAGGCCTGCCCACACTGGCTTCACTCCCACCATTTGAGATTTGGTTTATGCTTACAAAATCCCCTCTGCTGTATCCCTTCAGTGCTGCCATAAGCATTTTAATTTTTTTAAATTTGGTGTAGCCACGGGTAATATGCAGACCTGACAGGCAGGATTCATGTTACACTTCTGGTTCTATACTGATTGCTAAAAGCAATTTCTCATTCTCATTTCATGAGGTCTTTCAGCCCAGTATCAGAAAGGAACCTTTACTTTATGGATAAAGCAAGTTACTCAGTTGTTACCAGTCTGAATCTACAGTGCACCAAAGTTCCTGCTGCCTGTGGTTGCTTTTGTTCTTGTTTCCAGAAATGAGTCCTTATTTTTGTGCTTTCTCTGGCTCAGCTAAGTTTTCTGGAATACACTAGAAATTAAATTTAATACACTAGTTGCTAATAGCTGTGAATATCTCAAACAGCTAGGAAAGCTGCTTTGTTTAACCAAAAAATGTGTATCTTATTGCAAACCCCTTCATTAATAGCTCATTTATGAGACTAATTGTTATAAGCATCAAAGCTGTCATTTAGAAAGCACTGTAAAAAGTTGGTAGGCTAATTTTAACATTATCCCTAAACATAAAAACTTATCATAGAAAAAGTCACTCATTCCTGCAGCACTACACATTTGCTGCATTAGCTATGCTGAAGTAAACAGGGAAAGACAGTCCCTTGAAAATAATCCCACATCCAGTCACTATAAACTGTTCTTTGCATCAACTTCTGCTTAAGTCTCACAGGCAAAAGAACACTGATTTAGTAAAACCAGGACAGTACTGATAAGTGTGTACTACTAAAATGTGACACCACACACCCTGTGCCCTTCCACTGATTTTGTAGGGGCAGAGGAAAGGAGAAGCAAACAGATAAAAGCTGTTGATCCAGTCTATCAACTACAGCCTGAGAAAGCAGAAAGGGTTATAGCACAGGCATCATCACCTTGATAACCTTCCTGCCAGACCCAACCAGACTGTGGAATAAGCCAAGCAATAGACCTGCTTAAATTTATTGCTTGGATTCAGTGTATAGACTCAAGCTCTGGAAGGCCTCATCAAAGAGACAACTACCTGCCAGATCACCTGTGGTGGGCTGTGGAAAGACAAATTAAAGTCTCTGCATAGCAGTTCCTCACAGAGGAACAAATGTACCTTTATTAAAAAGGAACTGCAAACAATCAGGACATCACCCTTTTCAGACAGATGAGATACACCATGAATTTGCTCAGTTGCAAGTCAGACAGTAATACTACTGCAGAGCCTCTGCATCAGTTTCCTGAAGTGAATGACTTTTACAAGTCTATTGGCAATCTACATGTTCTCCAGGTACCTTTTCTCCAGGTCGAATGCTGCCACATTTCAGGAGATTAATGTCAGCTTTGCAGTCATCCATGAAGCCACAGATCAACCGGTAATCACTGAAGATAATGGCTGTCATTTTAGTGATGTACTGATGGCACTGGTACTCAGTGATGTTGCCTCTGTGATCCACCAAACATGACACCAAGAACCCTTTACCAACTGGTTCATCTGCACACTCCTTTATCTGTTAAAAAAAAAAAAAAAAAAAAAGGAAAATTACAGTGGCTGCAGCTTATGAATTTAACCTATTTAACCTTATAAGAAAATCCTCAAAGAAACTTGAATCTGTAGCTTCAAAATCTGCTAGCAAAGAAACCCCCTAGGCTTTAGTTTGATTTCCAGTAAGTCAGAATAATTGAAAATATTTCAGAAATGAGAAATCTCATGTGTGCCAGCATCCAAAAAAGCAAACACAGCGACCTTGAGGATTATAAATTCTATTGCTCAATAATCGTCTTTTATAATTACACTGAACCCCTGCAATCAAGTAGACTTGTAGGAAAAATGCTAGTTTGACAAACCTTTATTTAGAAAACTGAGAACATTACAACATCTTTAAATCATACTTAGACCCCCATTAGCCCCCTGACCTCGTACAATATAAGATTTTGGCCAGAAGTGAGACTGATTCAAAAGTCAACACTATTTATAGAGCTGTTTATAACTTGCTAGGAGATGAAAAATACTATAAAGGAAAATTCTCATCAAATTCTTTTCTATGAGGCTCTTGCATGAACTGATTGTTGGTACTAAAACCATTTTACTCAGTGGTCTAAAAAAAGTAAAAATCACAGCTAACCAAAGCTGAAAGCTATGCAGGGATTGGAAAAGCAGCATACAAGAACAGACAGGTCCCCAATATAAATCACAGCCTGCACTGCTCAGGGAAGCAGACAGGCCAGACCCACCACCTCTGGAAGTAAAAGATGCAGGCAGCTTTGACAGTGTCTTTCCAAAAGAAGGGGAAAACATGGTTACTGATCAGTTAGGGATGGTCCCTGGAGAAATCACTCGATAGGAGCAGTGCAATGCCTCGCTCCAGGGAGCACTGAGACTACACAACTTTTTAACCCTGGCAAGCCTGTGTTGAAATACTTGCACAGTTCTGGTGGCCACTGCTCAGGAGTGTGCTGAAAACTGCAGTCATAATGGTGCAGGAAGAACCCCTGGCAGGCAGACACTAAAGTTTAGTGCTGACAGGTTTGCAAGGAATAGATACATGGGCTGACTTGATTGCATCAAAGATTTGTCCCTGTAAAAATACTGAAGGGCTCATCAATCTCAAGGAAGATCTATGGCAATCAATAATTCTGGCAGTTTCAGATAACCAGCAAGGGCAGTGCTAAGGGAACAGGCAGGAAACCATTTTATCAGTTCTCAAATACCAAGTTGGAATATTTATATTGGAAATTTTGAAAAATGGAGAGCTGTCTCTAGGAAGATAGATTCTAATTCAAACAAGAATAACTCAGGGCACCCTGTGACAGACTCACACAGGTCAGACTAGATGAATAAAACAGATCTCTGCCTCAGCTTATGAGGCTATTACTTTGTGTGACAAAACATTCAACATTTTAAACATCATTATTTGAAGGCAGATGTGGGCTGGTGAAACAGTTTACATTTAATCTAAATAGCTCCTAGAAAAACAGTTACTAAAGTCAATGTAATTGTTACAGATAAGGTGCAAAATACATTTTAAAGTGAAAACACATAAGATCCTTGCAGGGTGAACAGGACAGAGTTGAGCAAGTGCTCTCTGAGAAGGCTGCATCTCTGGTTTGGCCCTACTTCAGCTCAAGTACCACGAGCCAACCAGCCCACAACAGCAACATGCTGTTTTTGGAAGAGCCTGGCTTTGGAAACAGCCCCAGAGCTCCATGGCCTGAGCCACTGAACTGCAGAAGGGACCAAGTGAACATGTTATTGCCAGGCCACTTCTGAAGCAATCACTGTTATCTGGTAGCCAACCATAATTCTAGGTTAAAGCTCTTGCCAGAACTTATAAAAGCCACAACAGCTGAGAAGAAAATAAATTGGAATTTTAAACTCTATTTAGCTGATAAAATTAAAGGTGCAATTTTCAGAACATACCCATATTCAGTTGGGTCAGTCACCATTCCCCAAATGACTTTTTCTAGGAATTGCTCTTCTAGTTGTATTTTGTTCTTAGTGCAAAGCAATACTTTAAACAGAGCTGATTCACCTAAAAAAGTCACCTATACCTGTTAGTGGCAATTTAAGGAAAATATTAACAGGTTAATATTGTATGGGAGGAGTATATGCCTACTATTTATCTGTTTAAAAGAGTTTTGTAGAAGTACCTTTAAAAATATCAGGAATGGTTTATGTACCTGCCTCAGTATTAAACACCAGAAAATCAAACATGAGATTATTGTTCCTTATGTAACCTTTTTTTTTAACTAAAAACCACTCACCAAATGGCAAAATTCTGAAATTATGTATACTCTTCCCACTGCTTTTAAAAGTAATATCCCAGATTTACAGGGCATCGTTTACAGCAATGCCAGACTGCCACTGTATAAAAATGCTAATTAAACAGACTATTAAAAGAGCATTTTCAAGAATGCCTTGGTTGTAAAAATTCTGTAGCACCATATGACAAAAAACAGAAAAACATGATCCTTTCTATGATCAAAAAAAAGTGGGATTCAACAGATTTGGCAGTGTTTGCTTTTGGGAGGTACCAAACTCCAACTACAACACAATCCTTCGATGCAAGCTGTCCTCCACTGTTTGATCTTCTAGCCTTCCTCTAAAAAGCTTTTTTTTGATCTCTCCTTACACTAAACAACTTACACTAGAACAGACTAAGTGTTTTTTTCAAAGGCAAGTTTATGGCTAGGTCACATTGTATTGGTGGATATACAAACCATGATTTTGAGAGCATTGCTCAGTGACTGAATTAAGCCAGCTGAAGCCTGTACAGCTGCAGAGAGCCTTGCTTCCACTGCTTCCCTGAAGTCTAGCTGAAAACCATCACAAACAGGGGAAGAGACCTCAGCTCAGCTGGCTCCTGCATAAGCTCACAGCCTCAAGAGCTCAAGCATAAGCACAAGGAAAGAAATGATTGATCAAATCATCTTTGAAGCTGTACCAAGGAGAGTGGATGTATGAGACACAGAGCACAGACTCCTAGCACAACCTAAAAAGAAGTTCCTAACATGGTCTCCTTTAAAACTTTAAGAAAACCCTCAAGTTGATTATCATTTGATGTCTGTGTGCTTACCCCTTCTGCTAGCAAGACACAGTCCACAACCAGCCTCATGTTAAATTTAGCAGAAGCCCTGCTCCAACACCACACTTATAAAATGTCACACACATGATACAGCGGGGACAAAGCCAATTCACAACCAATTTCTGACAAAAGGTCTGATAGGAGCTGGTGGGTTGCTAGTTCAGCATTTCTTTCTCCCATCCCTTTGCCTGGTACCAATAAGGTACCTGGCTTCCTCAGCAAGGAGATTGAATTAATTACAGGTACAAATTTGGTATATGATACTAGAGCTTTCCCAAATCATTATTCACACATTAATTCGCTATTAATTAGCAAATTAACTATTAATTCACGAAAAAAAGAGAAAAGCCTCAGTGCCACAAGAGCAGCCATGCCTTCCTCCTGACTTACCTCAGCAATAGTGGACTTGCAGACTTCTCTGGCCACGGATTCAAACTTTGGATCTGTAGTCAGGTTCAGCTTGTAGTTCCACAAGAGCTATAGAGAAAGCATTTGTAGAAAGGGAGTTGAAGAGGTTTCCGTGGAGAAATATAAATATTTTGCTTCAGAAAACAATGAAACATCATTTATACCCAATCTCTATCATCATCCCTCTACAGTGAAATGATCAATAATAAGTCTCCTTGACAACACTTTTGTCCCTTCATTTCTGCAATAATTTGTTCATATTGAACAAATTCAGGCTGTCAGAAATCTCTGCAAGGTCATAAGCTGACTCATTAAAAGCAAAGATAACAAATGAAGAATATTTCACAACTGAGAGGATAAAACAATGAAAGGTTTAACTTGCTACCTGCTGCATACTTAGCAACACCTTTAGCCCACCACACCTTTGTGTGCCATGGTGTGTCTGCCTGATGCAAGTGAACTGAACAAATTAAAGCCTCAACATGAGCAGATGTCATGCTGAAAACCTTATAAAAAAACCTAGCAAAAAAGGCAGGAGACAAAGCAGCTTGATCCTTCTGTGAGAGCTGTGACAACTTTTTGGATGCAGATATATTTCAAATCTACAGGAGGTCCACTCTTGCTAAGCAAAACGATACATTAGAACTTAGACTGCAAAAATGCCTCTGAAAGGACAACTGCTCTTCCAGGAGCCAGCAATGAGCTCATGAAGGAGCCTCAACGCACAGGATCATTGTGCAAGAATCAGTCTTGGGCAAGTCACACCCTGTACATACATACACACATCCCAGATGTCCTCCTGAGGCACCATCAAGTAAAAATACAGGGTAGGGTCGTGAAACCTCAACAAATTAATAGCTGAAGTGTTGCCTGATTGCTCTATTAGCTCATCTGTTTTTCCAGGAACTTAAGTTGCATTTAAACATTTTTCATTAACTTAAAGATTAAGAAGTTGTAAAAATTAATTTAAAAAACTCTGCCTTGGTGATAAATTAATATCAAAAAGATAAAATTTGGTCAAACTTTTACTTTTGTAAAAGTTGTACACAAAACACTGGGAGAACAATCACATGCTCTACACAAGTTTCACACCCACTCCAGGAGGGTGGAAGCACAGAGAGAGAACCAAAATCAGAATCAGCATAACTGCACCACCTTCCACACCTCTAATGGTTTTGGAGCTGTGAAAAGCTAAAAAAGGAGGTGATGGTAAACTAGGGTGTTACAGATGGAGTAAATTGTAAACATGAGGTTTAGTAGGTAAAAGAGAATGAATGGGGAACCTGTCCTTGCAAAGAGCAAGGACCTTGTAGGTCTCTCCCAGACAAAAATGGAAGTAAAAGAATGAGGACACAAGATAAGAATACATCTCTGCATTTGCAATCTCACACTTTGGAGAGTCTCAAAATGTGATGCTCTCCAAATGAACCTTCCCACGAACAGAAGGTTAAACTTTCAGCTTAAAACTCCTGATTTTAGCACTAGA
Source organism: Molothrus ater (assembly GCF_012460135.2). NCBI lineage: Eukaryota > Metazoa > Chordata > Aves > Passeriformes > Icteridae > Molothrus > Molothrus ater. The sequence continues at coordinate 13,402,383 of NC_050489.2, read as the reverse complement.
TAGAACTTTCCAGGGGATGATCAACAATTGTACTGCAGAGAGAGGCAAAGAAAACATTTGGACAAGAGACAATCTCTCTTCTGGTCTAGTTTTTTATCACCTCCCTTCAATTTCTGCCTGGGAAAATGAGACTTAGCCCACAGTTCCTACTTGTGAATGGCTTCCATAATCCACATCCACCCAACATTTGAAGCAGAGGTGCCATCACTTAATCCAGCAGAAGAAAGATCCAATTTTGACTTCTAAAATTCTCCATTTCTTCTTCATTCAGGTAATTTTTGCTGGCACATTTAAATGTCAGGCAGATACATTTTAATTACTGGAGTTTTCTCTTTTTCAAAAAGACTTAAACAGAAACATGTTGTGCCCTTCATCTGATCCAATCCTGCACAACAGAGAATTACAGCTGCCAATGAAGTCAGGCAGTGCTAAAGGTTAATTTATAAACACAGTTGGAAATTACTGGTTGTACAGCATGACTGGGCTTCATCTCTGGAATATATCTTCCAATAATAAAACAAAATACAGCTTCTCAAGCATCCAAAATCAAGACTGTCACTGAGGCATGCACTTGTCTGTCTGTGTTCAGGGCTAACCAAGCAATTAAGGATCTTGATATGGTGTATGCTGACAGAATAGAAATGAGAAAAACCAAAAGAAACCTAATACCAACCTCAGCACTGAATTTTATCTGTTTTTTTTTGAGAGTCTTGGGATTTGAAGAGTCAGCTTGACAGCCCAAAAACTGGCTAATAGTTTGCTCACTGTTAAACACAGTGCTGAGAGGAAATCTGTTCTAAAACCAGCCAAGTGTCTCAAACTGCCTCTAAATATCACACCCCCACATCATTTTCCAAACGAGTCTAAGAATTTAGCAGCTGTGAAAGTAATACAGAAGGTGTCAACAGCTGAAATTAACTGAATTAAGAGTTTAAATTCAGTACTGCTCACATCTTTGCCAAAAGGAACACATCACACTGCTCCCAGTAACTCACGGGAACCACCCCCCATTTATAAAACAGGAAAGACGTCTGCTATCCTCCCCTGATACAGAAGTACAGTTTGTAAAGTTCTTAAAAATATTCCACTCTGAAGTCTCCATTAAGACCAATGTGGTTATACTGGGTTAAAGAAGTCACCTTGTGTTCTTCCTCCAAAGGCCAGGACAGAAACCCAAATGTGTTGTGATTAATAGCCTTTGCAAAGTACCAAACTATGCAAAATACCTCAGGTTCACAAGGGATAGGAGGTGCAAATGCCATAGCTAGAGAGTGAATAAACAAAGCAATACTTACATGATTGCAGTCTGAAGAGATTTCATTATCTGGCTGAAAGGAGAAAGAAAAGGAGTGTCAGTTTACTAGCAATGTGATGCATTTAACAGAGAAGAGTCTAAACTTTTGAAACTAAAATACTGTCAACTCCATAATAAACAACTTGACACAATTGACAGGAAATTTGAGAATCTGAATCACAAGAGTGATGATATCTAATTACCAAAAAACGAACAGGTACCTTAGACACTATGGTGTATCAACAGAACAAAAGCACAAGAGTAGCAGCATTTATGTAGACACTACAAAAACATAATGAATGCACTGGCATCTGCACAATTGCCCAAACTAAGAAGGCAAAAAAAGCACCTGAGGGAAAACAAAGTATGAGCAGGATTTTAAAGAAAAATTCGTTTGGTGCATACAACTGAAGGAGAATGGCAGGACTCACTCCCCTCCCCCAGACTGAAATGCTCACATTCCCCATTTGAGAAGTAACATCTTTTCTTTCAGTTGTACACAAAAGGGCTGGTTCAAAGCAGCCCCAAGATTTATACTTTCAACTGTGAGAACTGGTGACATCCAATATTCATACATCATTTCAAAATATTCACTATATTCTCCTGGGGAGTTCCTTTGGAAAGAACTCTGAGTGCAAACCACCTCATTCTCCTTTCAGCCTGAGTAGCTCTCACAATGAAGAGTTCCTTGAAAAAAAGTTAATCATACAAACTCCTATCTCCTCTCCACAGCAGAACAGCACAAAGGCAGGACAAAATCACCTGGCTGTCACACCCACAGGAAAGTCAACCCTGACTCACGAAGTCTCTGCTTCTACTGATACTTGAGATGCCAGACACGCTTTAAGAGCCACAAGTCACAAAACCACTCTAAGCTTAAACACATCATTGTCACAACAATGTTAGACCTCAGGGATCTGACATCAGAGAACCAGCACTTCAGCAGTTTTGAAGCAAGCAAAGCTTTTTCAGTTCAACATTTGCTGCTGCACAATCTGCTACACCAACACTTGTACCATTGGTGCTTTGGGGAACATGAACACAAGTTTATGAGGAAAAAAGCAAGCCTGGAAAACGTTTTCAAGCTCTTGATTACAGCCATTATTAACTAAAGCACTTTTATTTTTCATAGCAGTAAGTGGCAGAAATCACCTCTCCACTTTGAACATAAAAATGGTACCTGAAGGATTATAGCAATTAATTGCAGTTTGGCCAGACTGACATGATCTAAAACTCTATCTCCCAAAGTAATTATAAATTTGAAAATTTGGATATCAACTTTTTTTAAAAGACTAGCAGATGTCTGCTAGTTATCCTCAGACTGCAAAACTGATTCTTTCAACTGAAAACTAAGATGCCACCCAAATTGCTTTATTTTACAGCGGCCTCTAAGACCAACACTATTGTGACTTACAAAGTGTACTTTCCTCAATTTTCTGCACTCATCCCACATCCTTCAGCACCAAATGAAGGTTTTCGACTACTAAAAGCTGGGAGGCAGAGTGCCCCCCACTGAAACTGCTGTCTCAGTCTCTTAGTCAAGGATAGTTTCTCTATAAAAATATCTAGGCTAGCACTGGAATTCTGCTATAGAGGACAGGACTTCCTACCACATTTGCAGGCAGGAGAATTTGTAAGGGTCAGAGAGCACTCCCACAAAACTCTTCAGGGTCACTTCAATTATTTTTGCACCCTCCAACCTGGTAACCTTTGCTTCAGATCCACCAAAGATTAAAGCTCAGGGGGTTTTTTTGGAAAGATGAGCCCAAAAATATAACATAGCTGTTCTCACTGACTTGAGAAACTTAAACAAGCTTTTCTTGAAATACACAACAATAAAATGTTACATTGAAATACCAGACTTTACTGTGCTCTGTAGCAAAACTCAGCTCTGTGAAACAAAATCTAGCCTTATTCTTCTGAGAAGAGTAATGGAACTTGAGGTGGGTCCATGCAATGCTGACCTGCTTCTCCCTATTTCAGCAAAGCAACACGAGAAAAACAATCCTTTCAGTTTCTGTCTGATAGCTGAAGGGCTGAGTTGGAAGAAGGAGAAGAAAAATATCCCCAGTGCAAGCCACACACCTTCTGCCTGTGGCCCTCTGTGCACTACATCCAGCCAAGAAACCTTCCAAGTGAGCAGTTTCAGAACTATATGCAGTTAAGAGTCATAAAAAAAATTAAGTAAGTTTCAGATTACCACTAAGGGAAGTTGAAGAGCAAGAAAAGCTGCATTGTGTCAGTCCCACATGGTGAGCTTGTGGAACACGGATGCTCAGAAGACCCCCAGGGCAAGGGGAAGGAAGAGAGCAGCCTAAACCAGCACCACATGCTAGTCAAGGCATTTTAGGAGAGAAAGCTGATGGCAAGGACATTCCACCAATTAGCAAGAGAGAAGGACTCCTCATACATCTCCAAACTGAAGGATTAAAACCAGCCTTTACAGAAAATGTGTGTGCCTCTGGGCTCACAGGAGCCTTTGCTGTTTAGCAGCTTCAGTGGGAATATATTGCCTCCCTTTACAGTTCTGTAAGAAGTTCTCCAAACTCCTTCACGCACTAACACTCACATTCCAGAGTACAAACACCACTTCCTACCTCCCTGGGAAAGCAGAGATTGGAACAAGTAACACATATAAGAAAACCTGAACAGAAAAAGCATTTTCTTCCATGTAACCACAAACAACAGCCACAAATCACATTGCATTAGTGTTATGAACTCCACAGAAAAATTCAAAGGTACTGTTGTGTTTACAAGTGCCTTTTCCCATCCACCAGATCTCAACTCACTGAAGAAAACCATGACAGTCATCCATCCCTCTCTAAATCTCTCTGCTTTGGCAGCAGTATAAAACTAGTCAGAACTATCCAGCAAGGTGAGCAGCCCACCACCACTACCCAGGCCCAAAGGGCCATGAGGTGTTGGTGCTTTAGCAGCAGAAATGGACCATCATCATAGTGGGAGCCAAAGGAACAGGAACTGGTGACTGAACCAGTGTCATGCATCACCACCCAGTGCACAGCACACTGCCTGGGGTGCACTTACAGCCGCTCCCTCAGCGACAGGCAGAGCCCCTTCCAGCTGGGTATACAAAACACACTTGATTTGGTCTTACTGCATCACATCCTAAGGAAAAATAATTCACACCATGGGATTTTGAGAAGCAAACTAAGTATCCTGATGAACTGATGTGGATGAGAATGGTGAATCTGGTTGCCCAAAGAAGCTGAGGATGACCTGTCCCTGGAAGTGCTTAAGCCCAGGTTGGATGAGGCTTGGAGCAATCTGGTCTAGTAGAAGGGGTCCCTTCCCATGACAGGAGGTTAAAATGAGATGACCTTCAAGGTCCTTCCAGCCCAAACTGTTCTACAGCTCTGTGGAAGTCAAGCCTGCTGACCCGGAAGCATCTAAGGAGGAAGCCAGAGAGCTGATAAAGGGACAATTGGCTTCTTAGCTGTGTCCTTCCCACAGATAAGAGCCATCTCTTCAGCAAACACACCCAGCCAGGACAGCAAACTCACAATAAAGTGGTTCAATCCTCAGGTATCAAGCTAGGTAGACTTGCTGGACACCTGGAAACAGCACAGGCCACATGCAAGGTAGGGATCAAGGAGACATCTGGTGGAGCCACCCTCCTGCAAACCTGATCCCTTTCCAATGCAACCACTAGAAAATATTCTGCAGAAGAATTTCTGGAAACATGAGGAGATAGAGTAGTCTAGGCAAGAATCAACACAGCTTTTGTAAAAGAAAAACCACACATCACACAACCACCCATGCTTCAAACCTACTGAAACATCCTGGAGTTCTGAGCCAAGAAGCATATGGCTACAGTAAACCATTTTCACACATCCTGCAATCCTGAAAAAGTCATGTGTGATAGGAAAGTTAAAACCAGCGATAATTTAAGTTCAAAACAGATGAGAAGATGTTGTAACTTAATTACACATTTAGTGAGCAATGAAAGTTAAACTTGTTAAGCCAAGCTTGAAATACTCTCTAATGCCAGTGAACTCTTAGTACTAAAAACAAACCCCGTGTTGTCATGTCAGCAAAAACACTTTATATTTACCATCCATGCTTTGAAAAGAGCCACTTTAAAGCATGGTAACTGTGGATATATCATGCACCAAAGCTGTACGCTCCTAGCTTCCATATACTTTGCTTATTTCACATAAATAATTTTTCCCAGTTACAAACAGAGCTAAAGTCTGCAATGCAGCAAATCATTTACCCAAATAATTATGTCCATATTGGTTAGGTGTTTCTAGTTTATGTAAATGTATTAGCCCAAGTTATACACAAACAACAAAACACACACAGAACTTTGTGCATAAAAAATAAACTATCAGGACCAGCAGCAATTTCTTTAGTCATCTGGCACACACACAGCACAAGTGGCACATCACCCCAAACATCAAATTCTGCTACTTTTTAAAGCTGTTTTAACTGAATTCTACACTACAAAAACTTTTCCACCTTTGCTGACATTCTATATCCTCCAGGGGTATGACACTATTAAGCTAAGTATGCTTATTGAGAAAAAATAGCACAAAGCAACATCAAAAATCCAGCACAACATGTGTGTCCTTCTGGCTCAGCAGTCACGTCAAAAGGAGACAAGGATGAAGCAGGCCTTGTCCCCTCATACTTTGAGGATCCACCATTCAGTATCTGCTTCAAACACCAAGAAAGCTCAGCAAGTCCTACTCTTTCTGTTGTAGCTTTGATAGAAGTCAAAAGTGGTTTTGCTTGTTTCACATTTGACGTTGAGCAAGGTCCTCAGCAGGCTGTGTACCTTTCCTGCACAGCAGACCCCTCCATGGCCAAATACCAAAGGCAGGAAAAGCACAGAAAATGCTCAAGCTTTAATTCCGGTGCATCAGAAGTGACCACAGACCAAGGTGCAATTTTAAAGAAACACAATTCCATTTGCCTGACAGGGCAAGTATCTTTGCTGGCTCTTACCAGCAAATCACTTTCTCTGAGCTGGCTGTTCCCACCCGTGCAAAGCTGCAGGGTGGGTGCTCAGAGGCTGCACAGCTGCTCCCTGCTGGAAGTGCCACAGCCTTCTCACACCAGCTATTCTTGTCCCTGCTGCTTCTGCCTCCCTGCATAGGGGACTCTAAAGCCCCTGAGCCCTCTCAGCCTTTCTCCTTTCAACACAGATCCACACACCAGAGCATATTCCAACAGTCAGCACAATCAAAGCAAATTTGCCCCAGATGTTTGGTTGTTCTTCTCTTAGTCCCCTCTCTTCCTCCTCTCAAAGGTTTTCCAGGCAGTCCTAATGAGTTGTGGAACAAGACAGACCTTGAAATTATGGGTTTGCCACCTAAGTTTGGCAGCACTGCTACCAGATATAATGTTTCCCACAACACTCCTCCACAACAGAGCTCTGCTGCTAAGCATAGCACCAACACTGAGCTGCAGATCCTGCCAGAAGGCTTCAGGATTTGCTCCTGGAAAGCTCTCTCACAATGCCAGCAAAAAGCTTCAGGGACCAAAAGGCATGCAAGGATGCTGGCAGAGTCACAAGAGAGGATAAAAGGAGAAGGGAAGGAGTGCTGTTATCCCGCCAACCAAGGTGACAGGGAGACTGCTGTCCTCCTCACCCCTGTAGTTGACTCAAACCCATTGCACCATCCAAAACTCAGCAAATCAACAGAAAACTGTTTGTCATTTTAGCATTTTCTGCCAGGTTAGTTAATGGAGTTATGGAAGAGTCCTCCCAGCATCACTGAGTTTACTGGGCACAGTGGCATCTCCACCTGCAGCATCAAGCAGTCCACAAGCTATGCTGAGACAACTTCACTTTCAAACTATCTTTTTGGATGGCATTCTGCCTTAACCCCAACCAGAAACATCCCAGATAAACTTTAGAGTATTCCAGTAGAGGTAAAATCAACAGCATGAGTACTGGCAGTACTGCACAGCATCCACTGGTGATGCAGAGGACAAACAAGCCAAGAAAGAAATGGAGGTCTCAAAAAATAATTCCAGTGCAGCAGCTAATGAAGAGCTTTTATCAAATACATTCGTAACCTTTGTAAGTCAAATTCTGTGACTTATTCTCAATGCAGAGACTCCACATCTTTTGACAGTGTATACCCTTTAGTACCCCAAGTTGAGCTTAACTTTATAGAAAGCTTCCAAAAAGTCGCTAAGAGTTCACAAGCAATATTCAGTTTTACACAAAATAGAAGGCTGTTGTCCATGGAGTGGTAAAGCCCCTGTCTCCTAGGATGAAAACTGAGTTCTAACCATGCTTTGTTCTTCAGAGAACCATGTTTTGGCTGCACATGGCCTGGAACCAGAGAAATCCTTTGCAAATTAGCTTTGTATAGGAGCTAAGAAACACTGCACACCAAAAGCTCCATGTACCAAAGCAGAGAAGTGCAGATTTCAGAGCAAAGACTGCTTACTCATCACCCCACTCCCACAGCCCAGGGGAGTGAGTGCTGTGCTGCAGAGCAAAGCCAAGAAGCACTGACATCCCCCCTTGCCCATAGCTCCATTACACCATCCCTGCTGGAGAGCACCTCTAACCAGTACCAGGCTCCCCTGCCAAGGGCTATTGCTTCATTCAGCAGAGTGAACAATGCTCTAAACACTCCACCAGCCAATATTCATATTTGTCTTTGTTATTCAACATGCAGGCTCATGACTCCAATTTTCCACACTGAAAGCCATGCAGTGCTCCCAAGGATCCCTCCCCAGGGAGCATTTTCCTCCCCCTCTTCCAGCAAGGCACACATGTCACATCAATCAGGAGCCCATCCTCACCAAGGCACAATAAGCATCTCCTGCATCTCCTGTCCGTGCTCTGGGCATGAGCAGCACTGCTTTAATCCTAACGATTTACATTCATGCATTCCACCTCCAAACCAAAATAAGACGAGCATCCAAACAGGTGGGAAGCAGACTCTGCTATTTTTAACTCCTGCCAGCTATTCTGTTTAGAGGCAATGAAAATCAAAAGCTTCAGAGAAGCCACTTCAGCCTTAACCACAAACCACAAGAAGAACAATTATAATTTGAAGTCTTCCCTTCTTCCTTCAGGACAGTGGTGAGAGGAACAATTACATTTAACATCACTACTTCCAAAACATGATAGATATTACATTACACATGGATGAACAAGCCTGTAGAGGTTCTTACACAACACCCAGCACTAGTCCTTGTCTGCCACAAGAACAGACTATTTTAATCTTCTGTGTGGTCTATGTCACCCAGAATTCCCATGCAGTATTCAACATGCAGTTTTGTTATCTGGTAATGCCAACAAGAGGGAAAGGATTTACAAGAGACCCCACATACCAGCTTTCCAGTGCTACTACACTGCAAGAGATTTCCTGAAAGTACAGAGTCCTCTGGACCCTGCCTGTGAGATGAAATGTGATGGGGAAGTCTTCCTCAAAAGCAAGAGCACCCTGAGTACAGCCAGTGCAGACACTCCTAACAGCTGGATTTGAAATCTAACACTGGAATTTTCCTCAGAAGATCTGCAGGGGCCCAGCACATCACTCACTTTACTGCAGTGAGAAGCAGGTGAAGAACAAGAGTCCTGAGTAGGGAAACTCCCTGCTGTTAAAATAAACTGTTTCAGTTCTCTCTCACTTAAATGCTAACTGCAGTCACTGACTTTATCATCCCCTGTATGTGTCAATTTGATCACAGTACTATTCAAACACCAAAAAAACTCTGACAAATGCTCAATGACCAGGGCCAGCCACCACCCTTCCTCAGCTGAGCCCATCCCTTCTTTATTACAACATTCACAAGCTCACTGGAAAGCTGTAGGTATTGCACAGCTGCTGAGAGAATCCAATGGCAACTTGAGGCTCCCCAGGGCTACGGTGACAGCAATGAAACACTGATAGGACACTCCCAGTGTAAGTTCATATGACAAACATAACATGGGAGCTGAGAAGAGCCATGTCAAGTCAAAAGCCACAAAGGCTCTTGACTTGACACCACTAATAATGGCCAGAAGGCCAGGATTTTAAAATACTTTAGGAGACCACCCCATGCCAGGAAAAGCCTGACTTGGTCTGTTACTCATTCTCCAATTCTTCCAAAGCAACTTCTCTGTTGAAAACTTTCTGGTTATTCAAAAGAAAGCAGTCTATTAAACTAGAGAGGCCAAGATAAATTCACTTAAGGAACAACATTGCACTTGTACGCAGGGGGAATAAGCAAATAAGCACAAAGGGCTAACACATATTAAGGTCCACAGCACAGTCCACAAGAGCAGCATCACTCTGCAACAGAGAATTAGGATATTGCCTTAGCAGTCCAGAGGACTTCTCCAACCCTGGATGAGTTTCCCCCATGAGATCTGTTTTGCTGGATTCTCACCATTGCCTGCTGAACTCAGCAGGAAAGATCTGAAGGCTATTTTTAGAGAGTCCTAGAAAGAGCACAATGCCCCCCCTCCACTTCAAGTTCTTCCCATACAGGAAGGGCTGCCCATGAGATGCACATCTAAAATAAACCCTGCTCCCTATGCTACCCTGCACTTCAGAAGGCACTACTGAGCTGAATTTCCCATATAATAGCTGAAAACAACCTACCATCAATTTTGCAACACACCATCCTTTATAAATAAAATTAGAAGGCACTCAACAGAAAGTTCTGGAACTCTCTTCAAGGCAGTCAGGCAGTGTCCATCCTGTTGTACCTACAATTTAACAGCTCTAGTTACCATTTTTGTCATTGTCCTCAGTAAAATGAATTTTAGATACATGTATTCTGGATCAGGCAAAAAGCACTGGTGAGGACATGCCAACTGAAGCCTTAGTCATAGAGAGGTACCTACCACCTGCCTCTGACCAAGAAACAGAAGAAATTCCAGGAAGCACAAGCAACCAGAATAGGAGTCCCTTCTCCTTGCACTGAGAACCAAAACAACCACCAAATCCATGTGAAGGATGGTACCATCAATCCACTAGACTGGGCAAGGTGTTCCACATCCAAAATTCATGAGGACACTGGAGGACTGCTCTGTGACAGGGGACTCACAGAGGCTTCTGCTCTTGAAGCCATAAATGCACCACTTGGGAACCTGCTAACACACTTCCAGGGCAACCCTTCTCCTGCTCCGTGAGCTCATTGCCAGCTTCTGACAAATGAGCCCTTTCCACAGGTACAGACAAAACAGATTCTCAAATACAACTGCATTCACATCAATGCCTTGAAGATGAGGCTCTGAACAGGAACTAAGAGAGTTATTCTTTCTAATAATTAAGAAATAAAAAAAAAAAAAATCCTTGTTCCCAAGTCTCAAAGGTCACAATGACCAGGAAAGCTAGACTGATGTATTAAGCATTTTTCCATGTAAAACAACTGTTCTGATCCAGTATTTGAGTACTTTTACTTCTACTTCAACAATACTCATCTTCTGCATTTTAATTAAGTTTCCCATTTCTATCCAAAAGCAGCTTAACATATGGAGAAGTAATTCAGTAGATAATGGCTTGCCATTTTAAAACATTATTAAAAAAAGATAGAAACATTAACATGCAAGAATTTAAATAATTACAGATCGTATCAATTTAGTCAGGAAACATACCAAGCTTAGCAATAAAAGCTAAGATTAGCTGCAAAATAGTATCACCAAACTAGAAAGCTCTAGAAAGTTTACTAGAGTGTTCAAGCAAGACTGAAATTATTCAAATCCAAGCTTCTTGCTTATTTAAATCAATCTGCCTGGGAGCCACACAGATTGTTGTGGTAAATTGATTTCCCTAGTGTCTGGTTCTCCTTTCACATGAGCCATGACAAGAAAAAGACCAGAAAGACGAGATGAAACCAGCTGATTCACAACATCATTAGGCATTCTGCATTCAGACAGATGATACATCACAACATCAGCCCAAGTTATAAATGTCTTGGCGAGCGAGGGCGGCCAGGCTCAGTGACTCACAGCAGGGCTCCCAGGTGCACTGCTCAGTCACACACTTCAGCACCAGCACCAAACCACAAATGCCATTTCTCTTCTTGGAGACTCCAGCAGTGCCACATGGCTAATGCACTTTATTTTACTTTACTACCTAATTTCTGCTATACTTCAGCAATGCACACCTAGATTTTATCTAAAACAATTTTAAGCCAACCTGCTGTGCTAATGCCTTTACTGACGTGAAAAATATAGTAGTGCTTCATTCCTTCCTGGCCAAAAGGTAGAACTTGCCACTCAAAAGGAGTCTTATTGAAACTTAAATAAATGCTTATAGCATTTACCTAAAGAATTGTGCTGGTATAAATGGTAGCTTGTTTTGAAGATGGACAGAGAAGCAAGATTAAAAAAAAAAAAAAACGAAAAACAAAACCATCAAGTGGGATCACAGAAGTTTCCAAGATAACCTTTCCTCATCAAGAAAAGCCCTTTGAGCTTTTTTTTCAGGATGAAGTTTTTGTGCACACCTAATGAAAGCCATTGCTGTGTGTTCATTTCCCACAGAGGACACACATTTCATATGAAAAGAGTTATCCAGAAACGTTTACTATACACATCTGCACCAATAAGGAAATGAGTCATCAACCCACTGGCAGGCCTGATTCACAGCACAGGGCACACTTCAGCTATTTAGGAATCTGGGTATGGAATACAGGGGAAAGGCAGATGCAACCCATGAGGCATTTTAAGAGACTACTTTTGAAATGCCAACTAAATGTATTTTTTTCCCACCTTTGCTTGGGTATAATTTCCTCAAAAGCACAGGATCAGCATGGTGCTGTACATAGCTGCAGAACTTTTCACCTGGATAAAACATAATATTTTCTTTATATAACTAAACGAAAAGCAAACCCTGGATAAAATTGCTTCAATATTGTTCAACAGAAAAATGAAGATGAATAAGTCTTTACAGCCAGTGCTAAGGCAAGGTTTCCATGGGATTAGTAACAAACTACCAAATAAAAATTCTGCTTGCCTTCAGAATATGCAAACAAAAGCCCTGTTACAGGACCAAACCAAGTAGCTCTCTTCAGTTCTCTACATGGAATAAAGGATAAAAATAAAGAAAATTGTACATAAATCTTCTTATTTAAAGCTCTGCAGTTTCTTATAAAGTTAGATACACGTTTAAGCTGTTAACCTTGTTCCCAGAAGAAGCCCGGAACACTGAGCTGCAGCACACTTCTCCATAGGTACTGGTCTACTCTGCCACAGAAGCTTGGCTTTAAATGTATTTTGTGGTTTTGAGAGCTCCTTTCCAAAAAGCACTAGGGTTTTTCAGCTTGAACTGCTCATCTCAATAGTTAGATAGAGCCATAAAACCAAGCACTTTGCTTGAAAATTCTGAACTGTAATGGTAATTCAAGGGATTTAAAATGATACCATGGTAAGCAGCCAGGTCAGTATCAGTTCCCCTCAAGCCAAATAAATTATAGCTGACTAGCTTTGCACAGATGAGCAACTTCATAAAAAAAAAAAAAAAAAAAAAAAAAAAAGAGCCACATTTGGTACTGGATTTTAGAAGAGAGCTTGAAGAGCTTTCTGGAAAGCAACATTAGTAGAAAAATGTCTTACTGGGACACAGGAGAGCCAGACACCTGCCTGCAAATCCTCCCAATTACTGTTTCCATAACTCCTACTTAAAAAGCTATGAATAAAGACAAGCTGCAATTAAAAAGACTGAGCACACCTACAGCTTTTCTGCTAATAATGACAGGAAGAAAATAATGGGGGAGAGAGGCAGAGGGGAGAACAGCAATAAGCTCATCACTGCCACAGCTCTGTACCAACACAAGGCACAATGCTCTGCATAGGACCACCACCAACACCACTGCTGAACAATTCTCACTTGTCAAAACACAGGAATTAAATCAACAATTCAACTGCTCTAGAAACAGCTGGTTATTCTTTCTTACCATTATTCCTGACAAACAATAAAATCAATTACAAAGCTCAGGAATACAGACCTAAAATCTGGGGCAGGCTGGAAGGGCTGCAGGCGAGTTCTCAGGCAGTACTATGCTGTCTTCTTGCTATAACAGAATTTTCTATTCTGTCCAAAAGAGAACTTCAAAGTTTAAGGATTCAGTCAACAATCAACACTTAATAGTATTAAAACACTTCATTCTAGACTCTGGTCAATGGTGATGGTTGCAATAGCCACAACTATTAAACTACCTGAAGAGACACACCCAAGCAAGGTACAGAACTTCTGAGGCCTGGTGATGGCTGAAGAAATAAACACAACTGCAAATCTCTGATCTCTAAAGGCACAGAAATGCCCAAAAGGCAATACTGGTTTTCAGGATTAGTTCCAGTAAGCTGGTGGTAAAGCTCAGACAATCCTCACTGAAGAACCTGGTAATGTGGGAAAATTATTTTGTCCTAACCAATAAGCAGGATAAAGATGTTTCCCCAACAGATAATGCTTGAGAATGGGACGTAAAGAATTTCATCTGCTCTTATCCAAGTGGCACACAGAGCTCATGTGGTTTGCACACCCACAAAAAGGCAGTGGCATACTTCTGGGGACATTCAGGGGAAGAGGTGACAGCAGTACTCTCAGGTAAGCAGTTCTCCACCCCACGTGAGCCTTCATTTCCCTTGCATGCAGATTCCTATCTATCTGCACGATAAGAAAAACTTACTGGGATAGCACAATTCTCAGAGCAAGGTGAGATCTGAATGCTGTAAGCACAGGCCAACATTGAGACCAAAACCACCTGCTTTGGTCTCCTGAGATATCTCTAAATAGCCTTGAGGAGGTCTTGTTCAGGGTGAGAATCAAATCTGTTGCCTGAAAAACCGTGTCAATCTCCATGCAAAAGCAAAATAAAACTTTAAAATGTAGCCGTCAGATTATTAATTTATCTCTGCATTTTAGGATTATCACACAGTACAGAGTAGAGGATGGACATACAATTCTTCCAAGGCAGTTTTTAAGGAGAGATAAACCCCAGAACACCAGAGGTACAACATTTATCAAACAGATCTCCTTCAGGAAGAAGTAAGATATTTCCAAATGACATCAAGAAGTAGGAGCATTCCTGATAAATGTGTATGAAGAAAGAATACCTGGCACAACAAGAACAGATACTACCTCTTAGGAGACACTTATGATTTTACTTTTATATTTTTAGTGAAAATTAAGTCTTAGCAAAATATATACTGAAAGTGAGCATTCAACAGTCCAATGGAACCACTTGGGTAAGAATCCCAATGAGACACAACAACAGTTTGAGGCATCTAAAAAAAAAACAAGGGCAGATGGAGAAGGAATTCAAGAGCAAAATCTTCTCCAGCAACTATTCAGCATTCAGAGACAGCCCTTAGGGGTTTTCCAATCCTCCAATAATTAGAAAGTTATCACACAAAATCTCATACAAACTCACTTTGAACTCAGATGGCACAATAAGGAAGTGAGATGACTTACACAGCAAGAGCAAGATCATAGAATCATGGAATAGCCTGGGCTTGTAAAGGTCATTTAAAGATTTTTCTTTTCCTTTGTATGCATTTTTATCAGCTACATTTTTAAATATGCAGCTCCTGGTGAGTGCCAGGCTTGGCATCAACAGACATGGTTCGGTGCTCTTTGCCCAGACTACAGCACACAGCAATACATTACCTCCATCCTCTTTGCCCTCCAAAACAAGAGGCAAGGACAGAAAAGCCTTAGAGCAAATTAAGAACTGCCATGATCAGACAATTTTCATTTAATCACAACCCAGGCATTCCAAAAGTAACATTTTCAGGCTTCCTGAAGCCTGCAAAATTGAATTTAGGAGATTCAGGGTTTACATTTCTGACTATCACATAGCATCTACCAGATTACCTGAGGCAACCAGATTAACAAGGATATTTTTATAATGGATAATCTAGGAAATTACCAAACCAGCCTACACACTGAGGTCAAGAACAGAATACTGTGAAATAACTTTGACTTTCACCTATTTATGCAGAAGAAATGATCTTTATTTTTTTCCCAGACAAACCTCAAAACAATTAAATTCAAAATAAAACACTCAAGAGTATTAAACAACTAAGGTGGTACAACTGCTTGGCAGAGCACTTGACAATCCCATCATCTTCACACCTCTCCAGTTGCTGAAGCACTGACATCCCACTGTCACCCACACTGGGCAAGCAGCAACAGAAGGTTCACAATGCACAGAGGTGCAATACAATTAAATGTCCATCTAACCCTGTCCAGTGATACAGAGCTTTCCTCTGCACCTGTGTTACAAAGCAAACACTCTGGTGCTTTTAAGCGAAGTCTGTCAGAACTCAGGAAACAAATTAATAGTTGGTGAATTATAACATGCAGCAGTTGGCAAGGGAGGATCAAAAAAATCTTCAAACCACTCTCCTTGCTTCTCCTTACAAACTTCTGTAAGGAGTTTTTATTTCCTGCTTTCCACCGAGATGATTTCACACACAACAGCCTCCAGGGTCAGTGCTGCTGGGGGAAAGGATGACACAGGGTAAGTGCAGCATTAACTTGGATCAGCCTGAGCCATCATGAACCTGCTCCCTCAGAAACAATCCCCAGACCCAGCTCAACCTGAAAGCAGGCTAGAATCTAGCAAGAAAAATCTTTATGATCCATCTCAAGTCCTGGGAGCAGCTCTTACCCTAAGAAACCAAGATCACAAACTTGTGAGGAAGTTACACTTACAGGCTGACAGAACAGCTTGTCTGACTCTAAACAGAGTAATTTTTATAAATAAATAAATACATTTTTTTAAAAAGGGCCCAGCGTGCCAAAGTGACTGCCAGTTCTTCAGGCAAATTGGATGAGAAATGGGAGTGAATTGTGGATTAATGTGTTTCAGGACTTACTCTGAAGTCTTCACTGCTCTGCACTCACCTTCCTGTGCTAAATGTACTGCATGGCCAAAAAGCTGATTTGTTCCTCATCAGTTATATTTGTCATTACATTTTAAGGCACAAGACTTGCAAACCCAACATTTTGCCGATAACCACCAAGTTGTAAAAAAACATGCAACAACCACAAGGGAGCCCCTGCACCAAATCCAACTTAAACCACTGCCAGAAAGGCTGTTCTGCTCTGACTAAGCTCCCAGGCTTGTTACCACAAGCACTAGATCTGTAGTTTCCCACAGATTCACACATTTGCAAGTAATTTAAGATATCAGAGGATTCAGCTCATTGCAACTTGCAAAGCTTCTTCTCTGAGTACAAGCAGTGCTACCCTGTTGCAGAATCTATGGTCCCACTTCCTCAAGTAACCATTTGCTACTGCACAAGAAAACAACTGCTGACAGAAAATCAAGCTGCTCCACTTGTTCTTGCAACACAAAATTGGGAAGATAAAGAATAATTGAAACATATCTTTTTCTCTCAAGCTTTCCAGTGATCTGTCCTTCACTGATCCGAGGCCTCCCGTTCCTGGTGAAGTGCTGAACGAGGATAACCTGATGAACATGCAACCAGCAGTAGGCAAATGAGAGCTCTCCATGTATAAAAATTGCTTCTGGAAACCAAGATTAATTGTGGCTTGCTTTTAGGAAAGGGGGAGGTGGATGCAAAATGCTCTGCCTGGTCTAAGGGGAAATACTAGCTGAGTATTTTTAACTCAGCAAGTTACCACAAGTACTCAGTTCAACTTCAGAACTGGAGGACGAGATACAGCATGGAATTATCAAACATCTGGAATAGGAAATTTCCCTGCAAAACCAATTGCACAGACTTGGCACTAAGTTTGCTGACTTTTGGAGTAAGACACCCTCTAAAACACCCAGGTAGTTTCCCACATATTTCTGGAAGCCTGCCTCCTTCAATGAGTGTGCAGCAGGAAACCTTGTCAGGACAAGCAAGATGCTCCTAATGCAGGTGGGGCTCACCACTGGAAGCCAGTTCTTACTGCTCTCTGAGATAAGCAAATCAGAGTTAATCCATCAATTATTTGAACTGGAGACTTGATCCCTCTTCCTCACCTTCTATTTAAAGTTTCAGTGGAAGCAGGATTAGCAGAGTGAGGCTTTGCACTGTAAAGACAGGAGAGCCAGAAAAGCTGTGGTGTTCATGCTGTACACAGCAGCAGCACAGTGCAAAGTGCCGACAGGAGGTTTGCTGAAATGCTTTCATTCTTCTCAGGCCTCTCTCTCAGGAGATTTACAGCATCTCCTGAAAAAAAGTACAGTCTAGGCAAGAACACCCCGGAATTAAAAAGTAATTCATGCTGTTTTTTTCAGAAGTCTTTCTTTTTACTTAGGCTCATTAACAGCCTCCATGCTAATCTGAGCTACATTTTTTTTTTACAGAAGTAATTTTGTTACTACTTCACCCCACCTTGTTAGTACAAAATTTCAGACAGATTCACTTCCAGACACCTTTACTGGTGTAGTTTAGTGATACTTGGGATGGGGCAGATTGGGACTGACTACACACACTCCCACTGTTTCTGCCAGAGCTAGCTCACAGGAAACAGGATGACAACCTGCTCTGGGGGAATTCAGAGAGCTGAGTCTGCAAACAAAACATTTCTTAACTCTTTGAACTGACTTCCACAACTAAGTGATTTTTCCTCCACTTAAAAATAGACCAAATTTTGTGGACAGTTTGATGTTTCAACATAATTCTCTTACAAAGCTCAAGTTTCAGCTGCATTTTGATGAAGAAAAAGGGTTTTAAGCACTTTTTTGGTTCATTTTTTTCACTTGAAATTTGCCCACTTTGCACAAAAGGTTTCTCTCAACTGCCAGCACTAGAAACAAGCTGTGATGCAAAAATCAAGTGGAGTTTTATTGTACCTTATACAGCTTGTGCCAAAATGTGTTACTAAATCAGCTGTTACAGTCATTGGTAGTAGGTAATGCTGGCACAAAGATGCTGAAGAGGAAAAATAAGATGTTTTGCAGCATGAAAATAAGCAGATGCTTCAAGGAGAAATGTACAACCGTACTTTTGACCAGACCTTTACTAAATTAATCATCTCTACCTGTTAGATCAAAGTCACTTTCTAAATATAAAATCATACAGCTGCATTTAATGAAAACCCAAATTTTAAGTGATGACAAGCACTAATAAATATGCTAATTTCTTCATTTAGTTGGCACTTGTAACACTAGTACAAAGAAGTAAGTTATTTCATTAAACACTGCAATTCCTCTGGGGAAATAACTGAAGTAGCTCATCTTGACTGTTTTCACGACAGCCAGTTTTGGTGAACCAGGGCTCTAAGTACACTCAAACGACTCCCTACGTGAGGCAATAAGCATCAACATCACAAAATTAAAACCTGTTCTCTTTAAAGTGAGACAAAGGAGCCGTCTAACAGCAGGTTGCAGTAGCTTTCTCCAGAGGGAACCGCTCTGCAGGCAGCTGCAAACACAAGGCAGACAGACAGTGCTGGAGCTTTAACAGATGCCGGGGATTTCCCAGCCAGCCTAACGCATATTAGCACTTTGTATTTGCAATCCTGATTTCCAGCACCAAGCAGTTAATTTGCATGTTAATTAGAAACAGGTCACCAGAAAATTGCACCAGACAACCCTTCTGTAATGACTGGAAAGGACAACGACACATTTCCATAAAGTCTATATCCTTCTTTTAAGGACATTTTCCCATCCAGAAGTTTACAGAATATCAGGGTGATCCTTTCACTGACTGAGCATGCATTTCAATACCGGCCTATCTCAGATCTGGAAAAACAAAAAGTGGTTTAATATCAGATATCTTATGAGACGAGCAAAACAAATATGCAAGTCTGTGCAATGCTAGAGAAAATAATGGTAAATTAGTCTAACTAGAAAGCCTCCTTTTACCACAGTACAAAATTAAACAGAGTAAGCCTGAAAGAAAAGCATTGTTAGAGTATGCCAGAGAGAAAGCTTAGCAACTGGTTAGGTCTGTGCAGCTCTCATGTCTGCCCGTTCCTCCAGTTCTGCCCAGCAGTCACATTCACTGGCAGTGGCAGGATTAAGGAGACAAGAGGCAGCAAGGAAAGAAGGTGTTATGGACATTTTAACTTCCTGGAAACACACTCTATAGCATCCTCTCTCTTTGAATCTTCTTTTATATGCTAATACTTAGAGTATTATGCTTAAATCAAATGCCCCTTCAGCTTGGTGTAGAGGTGTTATGTTGCCAAGCCTAATAAAACTGAAATACGGCTACTGTTTGTCATACATTAGACTCACTGGCACCTCAGCTTCTGAGAAATCATTTCATTTTCTCCAGAACTTCCAAGACTGGTCACTTGACATTATCAGACAATAACTTTCCAATTATTTCAAAACAGACAAAAATACTACTACAAGGCTCTACCTCATTTTAGCACTACACCGTTATCTTCAATTTTCAGGATATCCATAAGCTGATGGACTTGAATAAAGACTTCCAGATGCTGAGGTTCATGTACAACTTTTGTGCTTCTAAGAGGCACTCTCAAGTGTTTAAGACTGATCTAAGAAGCCCTTCAGAGCTCCTTGCCCATTTTGCCTGTGGGGCTCGGATGCTGCTTGGAGACCAAACACACTGAAGCACAGCAGTTCAAACCAGGCTCTAGGATCCACTCTGCTCCACTCTTTACACATCCCCATCTTTGTTCATCCTGAACACCATCACCAGTGCCACTGCCTGAGGAGCTGGGCTGTTCAAGTTAAAGGTCAATCAAAGTTTTGGGTCCACCCTGCAATCTGCTGCTCCATCAGGAGTTCAGTTCAAAGCTTGGTCCTGCCAGCAGCTCAACTGGCTTAACTAAGCACAGCAACAAGACATGGCACAAGAGGTCCTCAAAATCCAGCAAAGGAAATATTGCATGCACACACAAACTAGTTGAATGAACTAAAACTCAAAGATGGGATCCACAATAACCTTGCAAGAGAATGTAAGGCTGCTGTGAAATTCAAGAAAATAATTTTACACCATCTGAGCTGACTGCAAGGTTGATTTAAAGAAGCACCAACTTTTGAACTACTTGCAGACAACCTTCAAAGGAGTCTGCATACAGTGACACATCAAGACATCTGGCTTTAACACTGAATTAAGCACATATCTGAACACAATCATCAATATACCAACCTGTGGACCACCAGTTGTGTTGCCTCTTTAATAATACTTACATCATTGAATACAATTGCCAGTAGATGACCCATTACCCAAAAAAAAAAAAACAACAAAAAACCATTTGTTTCAACTACCTAAGAGGTTGAGGAAAAACATAAAATTCTGTAATATTATTAGCCACAGATCTACAGAAAATTAAGCAGGAAAAGATGAAAAAGAGGTACTGTTACTGTGCTAACTCATCACTTTTGTTCCTAGGAAGTCAGAATGGCTATGGCCTTTTCTACCTGTTTCCTAGGAGGACATCAAGTAGACACATGTTTTTCACCAGCACAGCAGTTGCCATTGGAAATCCAAGCAGACACCAAATCACAGAGAGAAAATCCTTCAGCCAGTACTTGGGACCTACACTAGGAATTCACTGCAGTAAAACTACTGAACAGATTTGCCTGTTCTCAAAAGATTTGTTCATATACTTGAAGGCTTTGATGTGATCACAGCTGTACAGCAGCTTTTTTGCTTCAGAAATTCCAGGAGAATTGAGGTGAAAAGGGTATTAAAAAAAAGAAAAAAAGAAAATCAGTTAACCCAGCAGCTAGAAACCCTGTCTGTATCTGATCCCCACCTTCTTGCTGGAGACTAACAAGATTGCAGGAAACAATCACTGTGATTACAATCATTTGCTGAGACTGTTCATAAAGGCCCCATAAAGGCCACAAGCCAGACTGGCTTTGAATTGCATGAGCACAGAAAGCCCTGAAGAATGATAATTATGAAAGAATTCTTAAACTTCTGCATACAAAGAAAGGCATCTTCTGGCTAAGGTTAGATCTCATCCCTTCATATCCACCACTGGATGAAAGGTTTCACTCCAGCTGGTATCCCATGCCCACCCCTGTCTTTTTATATCACTGCCTCAGGCCATTTTCAGCATGGGAATGTGAGCCATCATTTGAAGCCACTCCTCACAGAGAACTGACTTGTTAGTTAATTTTATCTCTAGTCATGCTTGAGCAATCTCTTGATAATGTAACAGGGGCTTTTTCCTTATTTAAACAAGAGATGTATCAGCAATGAAACAAAGCAGACAAGAGTTAGGCACAAAAGCAACAACATTAAAGGGCAGATAAGAGAACATGGAAAACCAGCTCTACAATGACACTAAAGTATAACATTCCAACTATCCCACTCTTTTCTTGGGAAATATGGAGAACCATGTTTATTGGCTATTTTTCAATCTTGTGATCTTTCCAAGAACTTCAAGGAAACAGTATGCTAACAAAACATTACACAACTGCAGCTTTCAGACAGCACAGAATGGGGGATGTTAAACTTATGAGAAGGGTGTGTTTGGTTTTCTGTAAAAGGGGGAAAAACAGGATTCTGCCACAAAGTCCCATGATTTCTGTGTTATCCCTTGCCCCTGTTTGCTCACTGCCAGCTCCAGGAATTTCCCTTTTGCAAAGTTCAAGACCCAGCTGAGCTCTGGTTTCTCTGGCTGCAAGTGACAACTTCCATCTCAAGTTTTCTACCATATAACAAATTTTGGGATGTAATTAAAAAGCTTTTGAGCACACTGTTCATACCTCAGAAATGGCTCCTCCAACTAATTGCCAGTTTCAGTTCTGAAAAGCTCCCAGACAAAGAATCCACTCAGTCAGCCCAATAACCACTAAATCATTTCAGTGGGAGCCTGTGAGGGCTTACAATCTTCATCAAGACCTACAATGTGGGGTTTGTGGGTGGTTATAAGTTAGTGTGACCTGACCTTCATCAATACAGAGAACACTACCTGGGATTCCCTTAATGAGATCACTTCTAACTTCCTTTTTCGAGGATCATGCTGCTCCTTGGGCCCCTGTGCCACCAAAGCACAGGAAGAGGGCAAGGCTTTAAGCAGTGCAGCACTAGCGCATCTGACAGCTGCTGAAGCCTTCCTGGGCACAGCCAGTCCCTCACCATGTCAGTCAAAGCAGGGTGCAAAGACACTTTTACATTGATAAAATCAGTGTTGCTACCAAGGGGAGACCAAAAGCTGCACTGGGTTGAATACAGACAGGAATAAAATCCTTCTGTCTGACAGACTTGGCAGTTGTCACACAACACCAGGAGATTGCACAAAGCAAGCCTCAAGGAGACAGTGTTGCAGGTTGTTTGCTGAAGAGTTACCTTTCCTAAGCTTGGTCATGCATTCATTATCCATTTGCACACACAGGGATGTATTAACTATGAACACACAATGCAGTTTTGCTAATTAGCTCAATCAGAAATGACTAAACATATCCCCACTTCCTTAATATGAACCAATTTAAAGACAGTAGTTTATCCCTTCAGGGTAAGACTGCCTGCCTGATATTTCTATTTAATATTAATGTTGAGTCCATTGAAATTCATGCACAGTATTCTGAACAAAATGAAGGTTCTGAGTAAGAGGTGGTCTTTATTTAGGTCACTTGCACCAGCAAGTATTTACAAGAACTCTTTCCTCTCTTAGAAAACCACACCCAGCTGCCTTGTCACACTCTTAGACCACAGATTATTCCAGAAATTCTGTTCTGTCCTAGTATCTACTCCCTTAAGCCCATTTATTCCTTTCCACTTCCCATTGAAAATTCACAATTAATACTTTTGAAAATGCTGAAGTCTTCAGCTTTAATTTACAGACCACCTCAAATATTATACAGCCCTGGTAAACCAGAAGTCTACAAAGCAAGTAACTCCAGTTGTTTTGATGTTATGCAGAAGACTTAAAATACATATAGGTGCAGGTTTTTTTAAAAAACAATCTTAAAGCAGTTTGAGATCTCCTGGGTATTGATCAAGAACTTTAAATAGAGTAATTAGTCAGGGTTCATTAAAACATGTTTTCATTAGCTTCCCTAGATATTTAATCTGAATTAATTTACCCAGCCACGTGCCCCAGGTACAAATTTTAACCCCTTTAAGCCCAGTTTCCTATAATATGGAAATCTTTTCCCAAGGCTTCACCAAGTCTTTGCCCTATTTTCATTACATGGAAATGAAACATCTTCTCCTTGACTTTACTACCACACCCCTCAAGAAGGACTTCAGTCACCCAGGTTTTACCTGGATGAGTTGACACTGTTCAAACCTCTCCAAGGATGAGCTTACCTGAAGCAGGGACTACTGAAACACCTGAAGCTACTCCTAAGCACTGGCACTCACATTCAAGTGCACTGGAACCCACTCCCATTCTCCCTGAACAAAAGCTGTTGTTTTGTTCAGCTGTCCTGGCCAGGGGAGCAGCAGCCTTTAGCAGTGAAGCAGAAAACTGTTAGAAATTTATTATCCCTGGATTTAATCTGCTTCTGAGTCACATCAGTGCTCAGTCCATCAGGTGCCCAGACACCCAGCTGTTACCCATCACCACAGCTTATGATGGTAACATGCAATGCCTAGTCCTAACACCATGCCTCATTTCCCCTCCAGAGTATGGGTGCTCATGCTAACACGCTTTTTTAGAGGATTTTTCTCTATCCACTCAGCTCCAAGACTCTTAACCTCACCTTAAGAGAGGTGAACACCTGAAGCAGCCTGGCTTAGCCAGTAAGGCATCACACTTCAGCTTCTCCCAAAAACACTCTTCCTAGGAGTGTCACAAGGCATGACAGAATAAAGCCAGACATGGCTTTCCCAGGAATGCTCTCTCAAAGCACTCTGCAGAGGTTTTAACACATCACAAAGACAGCATCAAAAGCAGGACAAGAGCAACAAATGTGTATCAAGGGCTGGCTGAAGCATGCAAACCTCCAGGGAATGCTGACCTTACAAACAAGGCACTAGTAAAAGCAGAAAAAACCTCCAGGAAAAGTTCATTATAAGCTTTTAATCATCTTGCCCTGATACAAGATAAATAAATACTTGGTTCAGAAGGGAAAAGCCTAAAATAAATATACAACTGGCCCATATTATTACTGGCACTACTGAATGCCACAGTGTGCAGTGTTAGAAGAGGACAAACTAAATTTTCTACCAGCTGAAACACGGTACTTATCCACTCCTTCCCCAAACCAGCAAAATTCATCTTTGAGGCCATCCCTTCTTCAAGAATGAGCATTAGAACAGAGAAAAGCTCTGTGACCAAACAGATCTGCCTCATTTGTTTCCAAACCACTGCAGCAAGATCTTAGGCTGCAAAAGTTGCATGGAATACCTGAAAGCTGTACCAAACATGCACCATTTTATCCAGAGGAACCACTCCCAGGAGAAGAGCTGATCACCTCATTCAGAAACTCATGTTGAAACATTTCTGGATGAGTGACCAGACAGGTCAGTTCATTCCCTAAACAAACAAAAGAAAGACTGTTACTAAAGATATCCTAGCTAAAGCTGTCTCTCCTTCTGGGAATAGGGAAATCCCAAATCCTCAAAGGGCAATTTTAGCTGTAACTGCTGACACATCTCTAGAATACATTCCCCACCTGCCACAGAACTCACTACTGAATTGGATGGACCAATATGGTCCTGAATGTCATTCTGCAGACAGAGCCAACTGCCTCTGCTCTCTACGAGAGTACTGCCTCAGATTTTCAGGATAAACTACTTGAAACACCCACCAAAATCAACATTTAGGACACACTTTCCTCAAAAAAAAGTAAATGGTCAAACAGCATAAATAAAGTCAACTGGGAAGTCTTTTTGTTTTTAAGAAATAAAAAAAACCAAAAAACCCAGATAACTCACAACTTGTTTAATAGCTCAGAGAAGAAAATATACTCAGATTCACAAGGGTATTCTGCAAAAAATCAAACACCTTATGTAAAGCTGGACCCCACTCACATATGTACCAATTATTCAACTACAGCATCTCTTATCACATAAGAGATGCACATCATTTTAGTTCTGCACTTAATTTATTTAAACTTGGACAAGCCTGACACATGCCAAGATTTAAAGCTATTACACTTAATTTAACATTTCAATCCCACGCATCCTACCCAAGCAACCAAGCTCTGAACACAAAGCAAGCCTGAGGGACTGGAAGTGCAGCCCCCCTGCTCCATTCACCCTGAACCATTTGATAGGATGTTATGTCATGTTATTCAAATCCAAGTGTGACTGACAAGACTCTTCCCTCCTCCAGCAGCTCTCCAGGGAGCAAGGGTTATTTTGGTAACTTTATCTGTTGTTTTCCTCAGCAAGCACTTTCTTCTCAACAGGGAGTTTCATTGATAAAACTACCCAAATGCATCCACAGTGTTACAGCCAAGGGAGCACTGCAGAATTCCCAAAGTCACGAGCATATTCATCACACATGTACCTCAGGCTCTTACACTCCCAAGCAGATCCACTGACTGCTGCAGGTTACATGCAACTTCATAAACATTTGCCAGAAACTTGGCAAGACACATCATCTAGAGAATTTGAGGACAAGCTGTCTGTGCCCCTTCCCTCCTCCACAACTATTCCCAGGGTATCTCTGTCACATTAAAAGGAGGAGTTGCAGTTTTCAGGGAAGAGGAATGCCTATGGCAATCAAATCCTAAATATTTACCAGGCATGTGAGTATCAAAACTAAGAACAAATACATTCCTCCACAATGCTGTTTCATGAGAGCCTCAGGCATTTTCGTAGAGAAATAGCATATTACCACTCTTTTAGTCCTAAAATTCCTTTTGGACTAAAATATGCAGCACATTTGTTCTAAAAGAAGGATGAAGCACCATTTCAATCCCACAATGTTTTTAAGACTCTGAGATGCTACAGGCAAAAGAAATTGTTCCATATTTTTACAAAGCATTTCCATGGATTAAAGCTAGCAACAGACTGCAAGAAAGGATGTCAAACATGGAGTAACTCAGACTGACACACAGGGTCCTGTTATCTTTTGATACAGCAAGTCTTGCAAGAAAATGTTAAACATGTTCATATCTTTTATTGTAAGGAAGAACAAACAAAGAATTATACAATCATCCAGGTGAGAGACTAATAAAAAAAACCCAATGCAATCTGCTCATGATTAAGAAGAGACACTACTCATTCCCAGGACTGTAGGGGCAAAGCTCAACTGTTTCGGAACATGCCACACTGAAAAGCAAAAACAAACTCCACCAAAGCTCACCTCTGCTCATGGCAGGGAGACAGACTCACTGCCAGCCCACGCTCTCAGCCTGCACACCATTCCAGTGCTGCCAAAGTGCTGGAGCTCAGGAAACCAAAGCACAGTTATTTGAACCAGCAGCTCCCAAAGCATTGCAGGATCCTACCACACCTCTCATCCAGGCAAACTGGATGGCTCTACAGGAAACTCCACAGAAATGGGAACTGATGTGGAAGTTGCTCTCCTGCTCACACACCTTGCTCAAGGTGCAAAATGTGCTGTAGTAAGGGAGCAGCTAACAATTACCACTGCCTGGAACACTAGGACAGAAAGGATTTCTATACCCTCCAAGTCACTGTTATTCTGGAATTTTCACCTGATCGTGTTCCTCTTCCAAGGAAAGGCAACATCTTTCTGTTGTTACTATGTCCAACTGAAAACCTTGGAACTTCAAGATAAATCCTTCCATGGACAAAATCCCAGCAATATGCTATGAGATCCAAGAAATTCTAATCAAAGTCTCTTGTTTGTTTCTCTGCAAAATGAGTATTTTTCCCAGCTACTGCTTTCACCATCACCACCAATTCTGTGATTTTATCAGTATTATCAGGAATATTACAGTTTATTGCTATGAAAATATGTACCTTCCAGATAAGAACAAGCTGGAATGATTGTTCCTGTACTTTGCTCTGGAAAGTCTTAATTAGATGACTTGACTAGCATAGTTTTGAATGATATGAAAAATTCCAAGCTAAAACAAACAACCAAACAAAAACAGTGTCCACTTTGGTTGTTCATGACGGCTACAGGCTCAGCTGCTCAACACAAGCCCACTGCTCTAGTATCCCATGAGAAGCAAGAGTCCCAGCTGGAAAACAATGGCAAAGAGCACTGTCAGCCTGTGGCTGCATCCTCTCAGCTTCTGCACAGCAGTTTCTAAAGAGAATAACCCCGACATTGTCCTTCCCTCTGCTTCAAGAGGGCTTCATGACACGGGAAGTGGCTGTGCTGTTCAATTCTCCATCTGCCCCAACCTCCTTGGATAAAGATGCTCATCTCCTAACAACCCATGCAGCTTCCCTGTCCCCAAGGCTTCAGATTCACCAGGAGGAAGCTCATTGCTGAAGGCCTGGATTCAGGTCTGAAGTGCTACCAATGGATCAAAGCCCAGAGAGGTTTGATCCATTGGCAGATGGTTTGATCAAAAGGCAGAACAAAGCAATGAGCTCTACAAATGTGAGAGCAGATAGCACTGTACTCACACTGCCCAAATTTTACTCATGTGCAGTGTTTTGATGGCTTTGAGGCAATATTTTAGATACTCTTCAAATATGATCTCTTGACATATTTTATAGCTTTTAATGCTAAAAGAAGTGTGTAACATACAAAGAAAGAACTTAGAAAACCATACCAAAGCCCAAAAGGGCTATTTAGGAGTACTTTCAGAAGCACTGGCTTCCATAGTAGTGGATCATAACATAAGCCAGCCTCCACAAGTTTATTTTAAATGGCTCCTGAGGAAAAAAGCTCAGTTCAGAAAGACTCTTCTGGCCCAATTTAAAATCATAACAATCACAACGTATGAAATAATACTCTGCCTTAAAACTTGAGACAAATATTTTAAGATATACAAAGGTTCTCCAATCCTGTAATGTCTAACAGCCTCTAAGCTACTCTGCTACCTTTTCTTAACATCTTCCTTTTTTACGATTCTTGCTCAAATAGCTTCATATTAGGTTCACAGAAGGGATTTTTTTTAACCTAAAACTTTGATCTCCTAGGCAAGATCCTAATTCCAAATTTGTGATCCCAGCAGCAAAGCACATGTTTACAGTCAGAGATCAAACTCCTACTCTCAACTGACAAATGATCACTTGAAGATTACAACAATATGCTGCCACATTATTAAAAGTTATTCATGATGTACAGCTCTAAGCAATAGAAATGTTTCAGCTATTCCATCTCCCGTAAACCAATCCAGACACCACACTGGATAACACAACTGTGATAGGATAAAACCCAGCATGTTAAGTGAGCACTGATTCTCATCTTCTCTTCCAACTATACAACAGAGAAATTCAAGTTGAATCTTCCTCCTGGCTTCATGCCAGCACCACACAGCCCACCTGAGCTCTCCAGCATTCTTAGAAAGTTTTCAGAAAATGTCTTTTTAAGTATTCTAAGATACTGTGAACCCCAGTGAGTAAAATTGACATTAGAGGATAACGTTTACTAAATAATCTTGGAGAGCATCACAAAGTTATGGTGGGTTTCACTGGAATGCCTAGAGGGAGGAAAGTATATGGGGAAATTACTTTGGGAAGACCTGACATACAAAGAGAAGCATTTAAATTCCATCAGCACCCTCCCTAGCAGAACAAGTTTAGACTATGGTTTTATAGAAGAGGATGCTGGAAGTCTTCACAAATGCCTGGAGGAGGGGAGGGAAACCAACAACCCTGTAGTTTGTGGTTTGCTGTATGTTTTTCCACTTTGTGTAAGCATTACCTGTGAGTTGCTCATGGAAAGGAAGCCAACATAGCCTCAGAGCACGTGAGAAGGATTTGATGTGGACAAGCTCAAGCCACATTGCTGAGTGCCTGAGCTGGAACAAACCCTGCATTATTCCAGGCAGCTCTGCCCAAGACAGTGCTGCTATTTCTGAAGTCAGAGGTGAGAGCATTATCAGTGATGGTTCACCATATGTGTATGTCTGCTACAGCACAGACAACAAAGGAAAAACATGAAACACTGCAAAGCTTTGTATTCTGTGAGGGAAGTACAGAATCCCATCATTCCTACAGCTAGTAGGACATATACATCTAATTAAGGCTACTAACAGTAACATTAAAATGAGTGTACATCTTCAGAGATGTGAATCAGTAGAGGGAAATGCTCCCTAGAAGCATCCCTTCCCAGGTAATTCCTAGAGACAGGACAGGCATACACCATGAGAGTCTCATTCCAGCGCTCTGTTTCATAAAAATGCAGGAAAGATTTACAACATAAAAACTGTTTCAACCTTTTCCTTTTTTTTAGCTTTAAAACCTGGTGGTGCTTCATACAACCGATCAGAAACAATTGAAGATGGCTGTTGATCACTGCCTGGAAGCCTCCAGTTAAAAAGCAAGCAATGTTACTACAGTCACAAAACCTTTGACCTCTGCTGCAGAGTCACCTCTATAGACTTCAGAAAGTTAAGACAGATGTCAACACAAATTTGAATACCTGTGTCATATTGAGAGATCCACCCCTCACACATCTCAGATTTCGAAGCAAAAAACACAGTGTGTTCCTAGAAGCAGTTCAAAAGGAAAAGTCAAGAAAGGAATTGGGGCTGTTAGTTGAAGGGAATTTGTGGATGCCTCATCCCTGGAATTGTGCAGGGACTTGGAGCAACCTGATCTAGTGGAAGGTGTTTGTGTCCATGAGACAAGCTTTAAGCTCCCTTCCAACCACCCTATGGTTCTACAATTCTATCACCAAAAAAGCATCCAAGTCAACACAATGTCATAAGTGAATAACAAAATAAAATGCTTGACACATAAAACTAGAATCAACAGTTCTCTGCACCTGCAGTTAATCAGGGCCTTGTATAGATGGGGACAATTTTGACTAGCCTGTCTGAATTTTACAAGAGGATCACATTAATATTGATTTGTTTAGATCACCGTGAACACAGCTGAAGAACTGCTGTCTCATGAACAATTCCTGTTGCAAATTATGACAACTGCAGAGTTGCAGTGATTTTCTTTGAAAGTAGTTAATTTTTCTGATTTTGCAACGTACATAGGCCACAGAGACAGATATAATCCCAAAAATCACCTTGATAAGGAAAGAGCTTTACTGCAAGTTTCTTCCAGATGTTATTTCAACTCAGCTGAGAACAGCCTAACTAAAGTTGACTCAGCTCAAATCAAGTCTGGACTGTCACAGAAAGTCCATAAGCCAAGCAGGTTTGGGTTTGTTGTCTTTTGTTTAATTCCATCAAAACCTTTTTGTAGGGCAATTACTTCAACACTTAGAAGAATGCATGCTCTGCTGAGTTTGTTTTGCAGTTCACTTGGTGCAAAGTATTTTACCCTGCAATAACAGAACAGTGTAGAAAAGAAAGCCTCAATTAGCAAACTACTGAGCATGATGAAGGCTGGTGAGCTTCCTATTAAGATTCAAAAGATCTAGACAGCAAACTTGCTACCAGATTAAGCTAGTCATTATTTTTTAAACAAAAGACAGCACATTTGCCTGATTGATTTTGCATAGCAGGGCTATAAGAGCTATTTGGTATTAACCCACACTGTTACATATAAGTACTTAATTACATCAGCATAACCACTTGCCTTCTCCAAAAGAGATTCAAAACTCCTGAGAATCAACTAAGGAAACTACAAGAAGTTTTCCACAAAAGAGCACACAGTTCTACCACTAGGAAAGGAGTAAAATACTCCAGGTATGTAGAGAAACCAGGAAAACATTACATTAACTACCTTTTGCCATATCAGCAATGCATTGCTTCAGGTAAACACACACAAAAAAAAACCCCAAAAAAACCAAATGCAGCATATAGTCCTTTCTGTTCTGCACGATGATGGTCATTTTTCCCTATGGTGTTACTTGGCAAAAGGGACATTCCATGTATACCTTTAGGCTTTAGGCTTCTGTTACTAAAGGCATCAGGTGTTCAGTTTAAGGCAAAATTGCAGACATTGCAAACAAGAAATGCACTCTAATGCTAACAGGTGAAACCTAAGCTCACAAAGCTGTAAGATCTACAAGACACACTTATGTAAAGGGAAAAAAATTAAATAAACTCATGCACAAAATCCTTAAAGACAGCACAGAGAAAAAAGACACCTCTAACTCCTGAAGGAGATTCCTCAGCTCAGAGCTGCAGACATTCAGACACCAGCATTCCAGGACAGTTTTTATGAATGTCACCCCTGCTCAGAAGTGGAACAGGATGGGTTTTTATCTCTTGTCTTGATGAAAAAAGGTTGCAAATATGCCACAAGCTAGCACCCAGGGAAAACAGGATCTCTGCTCTTTACTTAATGCACTGTGATGGATACTGATAAACTGAGCATCCAGAAAATCAAGGTATCCCATGATAACAGAAAATTATCAGCTAACAGAATTGAAAAATTTTAGTGCCATAGCAACCAACTTCACAGACTTTAAAATTGAATTAGTCAGAAGATCAAAAAGAAAAAACTATTTTAAAGCAAGATTTCAAATAAAAAGGCAATTACCTAGCCCTTTTATTCATCTAATTCTGTGGGGTATATTATTAGGAAGAATAACTGCAAAGCTTTTTCCAAAGCAAGTGTGCATTTTCCCAAGACCAAAGAAGCAGAATCCACTGGAAAAGTGGTGCATGCACGCAGGAAAGCTACACTATAAAGAACACCTAGTCATCTCTGCACTAGAAAACAAATACAGCACTATTTGCCAAGAATAATCCCTCTTCAAAACATTCTGTTCCAACCATGACAACCCAAAGCAGCATCAGAGAGATCTCCTTTCCTCCAGCACAAGGGAAGGAGAGAGTGCATGCAAAACACAGCCTAGCTGTACCTGTCTGTACTGTAACAACTGACCAAGCCTTTGCTTTTCTATATATTCAGCTATTTAGCTCAGGAAATCA
Organism: Molothrus ater; assembly: GCF_012460135.2. Taxonomy (NCBI): domain Eukaryota; kingdom Metazoa; phylum Chordata; class Aves; order Passeriformes; family Icteridae; genus Molothrus; species Molothrus ater. The sequence goes on along the minus strand of NC_050489.2, from coordinate 13,370,390 downwards.
CCTCCCCCCTCCCTCATGGCTTTCTCAGTGCACCCTGAGCCAAGCCCAGGCTGCACAGCCTGCATGGAACTTTATTTCTTGCCTTGTATTTCCCCTCCTTTTCTCCTTGGTATGCAGAGCTGCAGCAGGCCAGCAGTGCCAGCCTGCTGGAGGAAGCAGACCTGTAAGATAATCTCTTTTACTGAGCCAAACATCCCAGGCCAAACTGATATACAACCTGCTACCACAAGAAGCAGCCTGCCAAGAACAGCACAGAATTAAGGAAAACAAATCCACCCCCTAAAAAAACCTCGCAAAAATAATTCTCTTTGATAAGAAAAAGGATATGAAGGACTAAACCTGTGCTCAGTGCTCTGTTCACAAGACATTCAGCCCAGCACCTGGAATGAGAGACCATCTTCCCCTCTATTCAGCTCACATATGGCTTCAGCAAGAAGAAAAGAGTACTTTTAAATATTCTTCATCCTGAGATGAAGCCAAAGGCTGATGCCAAAGTAACCAACCTAAAAACAAATCAAACTTTTAAAGCATATTTAGTATTTTACTTTAAGACTTAACTACAAAAGCCAGGAGGAAACTGGGCTTACACTATCCAAACAGAAGGGAAAAAGAGAACCTCAGAATAAAAATGCAGCTGATCTTGGGTAAGAAGCCAAGCTTCAGGAGAAAAACCTTCAGTGCTCCTTGCCTTCCTGTTGCTCATGCGTTTTTCAAAACTTAATCATCTCATTCATTTCTCCTAGGTCCAGCCATTCTCTTCAATTGATTTGGATAGTCCATCTTCCATTTCATGAATTTTAAAAGCAGGAGGGACTGTATTCACAATTCAAATTAATTTGCATCTACCACAAAGCATTGTAAATTCTTCATTAAATTCCATTTAAGACAGAACTGTATCTGAAAATTTCTAATTCAGATGTCACAGGCTTCAACTCACAGAGCCAAATTACAGAGCAATAATTAACCTCTTAAAACTGCAACACAGTTTTTCTTTAAGTTAGCTCAACTCCAGCTATATTGGTAAGAATTCTCCTTTTATTTTTCTCAGGAAAGTAGCAGTTCTTAAACTCCTATGTCCTTTTCAGATTGTGAATGATCACCAGGTCAATATCCTTTAGAAAGAAGGGAAAATGTAAGCAAAGCCCTTGGCAAGGCTTAAGGTACATCTTTCAGGTTTCTGATCATTGCCTTTAAAAAAACCCAACCCTTTGAGTGTTAGTATGTGAACCAATGATAATGCTGTAGGCACTGCAAGAGTACCTATGGAATACTAACTGCCTGCTCCTTTGCAATAATAATGATTAGAGAACCAGAACAGCCTCCATCCCACAGCCACAGACTTACCAACCCAAGGAACAGGAAGCTTCTTACAACTTGAACAGGCAATTTTTTAAAACAGCTCACCTGAAGGCCAGGGAGAATGCCTGGGGATTTTGGGGAAAAAACTCCATAAGTGCTGAAAGAGATGGTCAACCCTGCCAGGAGTGTCTTCACCACTTGCATTTCCTAAGAACTAGCCTAACCTCACACTATGATAATCCACAGCCCCCAATTACTTGGAGCTCTGGACAGGTAACCAGTCATTTGCTGCCACAAATGAGACATCTCAAAAAAGGAACTTTAAATGCCAGCCTCCATCTGTGCATAGGAAAACAGAGAGATGGAATAACAGGAGTACGTGCTCAAATATAACATAATGTCATATGTTGAGTCAAACAAAACCTTTGACCTGGAACTCAATAAATTAGGGAGATAAAAAGAGGAAAAATAAAGTAAAATGAGCTACTGTGACAGATCACACTCATCTACCTCAATGCAAGCATAAAGATTAAGGGAAGCCTTTACATTTCCAATCCATTTACCAAAAAGGTAGAAACACTAGAGAACCAGGACAAGGACTGGGAACACACAATTTTTCCTACAATTACAGTATAACTCAAAGAGATGAAGACCCCAAGCATGCATGACTGTCTGGTTTCTATTCTACATATATAATTTTAAAACAAGTAATTTCACTGACACTATTTTATCAGATCACTTAAGGAGCTCAGGTACACACAGAGTGAGGAATAAAACATTTAAATGGAAGAAATATGACAGTTCCCAACCTGTCAATGGTACACACTCCTCAGTCCATTAAGTCACATCAAATTAATTTTCTGGCCTTTTACACCAAGTACAATACTGAAATAACAGGAAAAATACTATTCTTGAAATACACAGCCTTCATGGTAACTTGTTTTGCTCTTAATGCAATCTACAGCACTAGGAGAGTCCTATTTTTTCCAGAAGGCAGAGCATTAAGGCTCAATTACACTCTCTTTGCCATAAAGTAGTTACCAAAGAAACGGAACCACTCAGGATGAAGAAAGTAGCAGGAGGCCAAAACTTTGATCTCTAATCCCATCTTAACCACAACTGTTTGGTCTAGAAAAAATACTTAGCCTTTAATGCATTAACATGATACAAAACAATATCATGCTATAAATATTGCACAATCTTTATAAGGGCAATGCTCAACAATTATGGTATCAAATTCACTCACCAATTAACCAGATGTAATGTAGGTTTTAAAAGTAAAATTATGCTACACTAGTAAACCAGATAAGAGACCCACAGTGGATAAGATTATTTTCATCCCTTTTAATGTTTCCCACCTCAAATTCAACAACTTGGTCATGCTTCAAATGCAAATCATCATTAATCAAGCAAAAATCGTTACCTAGCAAATATATTAATATTTCATAGGTTTATTTATACTTTAACCACCATGCAAATCAGTTTAACAGGCAACCCACAAAAAAAGGGCTTAAAGGCTGCAGCCTATGTTCAGTGAAATGCAAGCTCTGAAGTCTTTCCAGAAACAGGCTCACAACCTGAATCCTTCCAGGAAAAAAATCACTTTGGAACACAAATTTTAAAAATATACATATACACTACCCCTTTCTACTCTTTGTATATCGTGACATAGAATTATGTGAATAACAATTAAAATCTTGATGATAAAATTTAAGTCACCCAAAAGTGTAATATATCCAGTGCATGAATACTTCTAACAAGAAGGAAGTTAATTCACCTGCAAAATGCACCAAAAAATAGGGTTTACTCCATTTTCTGATTATGGTCAAAAATGTTTAAGCTGAGTAGCTCTGACCATGACCATTTCCTTCTCCAATCAAGGAGCATCCTTCTACTACAAAAGGAAAAAGGACTCTGCACTACATTAATTAAACATTTCTCTGACTCAGTGGAAAAATCAGTGGTAAAAAGTATTTGATATCAGTCTGGGGATCTGACTATTTTTTCTTCAAGAATGCTAAAAATACACAGTGCTTAGATAACTCTTTTGATAATACTTTAAACTGACAGCCTACCAATAACCTCCCAAAACCAAAACTTTAAAATTTACTATTTGGGGGTTTGGCTTAGGTGGGTTTTTTCATTTGTGTAGGGTTTTGGGTATGGAGTTTGGGGTTTTTTTACTATTTTCTTTGTGTCAGACTGTTATTTACTGAATATTTGTGTTAAACTGCTTCTTTCAACATTTGCCTTACAAGTTGGGCTCCTGTACCAGTCAACCACTGACTCAAAACTCCTGCTCCTTTAGATTTAAAACTACCCAATGAAAGCAAGGGAAGATGTACTTCAAAGACAGCCACTCCTAGAAATCAGCAGATACCAAAACCATGTGATTGCACTCACACTGACTAACAAGACAAGCACACCACCTCTTTTCTCTATATTTTATGGACTGAAAAAGAATGTTTCAAATAGTTGTTTCTCCTAGTTATTCGTATTTAGAAGTATCCTAGCCTGCTTGTATCACACTAAGAAAAATCAATGGATAATCCTCATAGTAACACTCCCAGTTTCAAGCTGAATTTTCTCCACTTTAGAGAAACATTTCTTATGAAAAAAATAAGATTACCTTAAACATCTAGAGAAAAAAAAGGCTGCTTCTGCAGCCTAACTGCATCTAAAAATCTTACCTGCTCCTTGCAGCAGTGTCCACACACTGCCCTCACTGAGAGCATCACACAAAACAACTCCCCAAATCTCCACTTACTATAGCCTGACTGGTTTTAAGTGGGCTGTATGACTCAGAATAAATCCTCACCCATTTTAAAACGTAATTGTCACTTTTCTGGTATTGTCCAAACAAGCAGTCAGATGCTCTAGAGTCAAAAGTAAAAGTTATATCAACAACAGCCAATACGTCACTTATTTCCTCTGCCGTCATCTCCAATGCAAAGGAAACATCTGAGACAACATCTGACCCCATTCCCAATCAGCTGAAATGCTACTCAATGTTTACAACTCATTACTTTTATTCACAGTCTAAATATCAAGTGTTAAACAGTAGGGATACACAGAAGTCAGCTATTTTAATTTATTTCTCAGAGCAGCACCCTGTGAAGTCATTTTTACGTCAGGATGCAGCCCATCACATCAGTGTTACTGGGCAAACTGCTGAGAGTGGAGACCAGCTGAGAGTGCTCTTTGCAGGCTGACAGACAAATAAGGACAAGGCCACAGAGTGACACCTCCAGAGAAAAAATTCAATCCAAAAGAGCCCTGAGATGTCCTGTTGATGCCTGGGATGTCACCCAAGGAAAAACTCACCTTCAGCACTGGGCATCAGGCAGCACTACAGCTAGACAAGACCAGCAGCCAGCAAACTACTGACATCAAGGCAGGCTTAGGAATGGGAAAAGGAAAACCACAAGCAGACATAACATTCTCTCAGGAGATATGCAGAGCCAACATAAGGGTTCGTACTTGCTGAAAATAAAGCGTGATGTAAAACATTCCTTCACCTTCGATTTGATCTTGTCCCTCTCCCTGCACAGCCCTGCGTACCAGCCCTGCACTCACCCCCTCTGTGCTTTAACTCAGAAAAATTACAAAACTATTCCAGCAGAAAACCGATAAACTAGACCACAAAAGAGTTCACCTCGCTAAAATGGCAGAAAACCAACAAGCACTGGAACTGTGAAAAGAGTAGGGAGGGGCTATGCAACTGGAAAGAAAGGAACAACAAGAGCTTGCCTTTTTGGCAGGCTGGCAGCTTGTGAGGCACTGCCTGTGAGGTCAGCTTCCGAGATCCTCTCAGACAGGATGCCTACCTAAAATGGGGCCAAAAGATCCCAGACAGGGGAAAGGAACAGCAAGGGGCAAGTTATTCATAAAGCACATATGGGAGCATTTCATACCTGTGACAAATGTTGCAGCAGGACTCATTGAAAACACCTACCACGAGTGTCTTACTAACTACTCACCCAAAATTAAAACATGAAGTTAGATTAAAATCCAAATTAGCTTTGCATTTTAAGCCAAAAGTAATCACTGACACTTACTGGTTCAAGACTCCCTTCAATTAGAGTAACCATTGCCACTGCCATCTGCTGTCCCCATAAAAACGGATGAGAAACGAGCCCAGGTTTTTCCTAATCGCATTCCCAATTGGGCAAAACACCATTAAAACTGACCCAGCCTGGCATTCCCGGATTCTACAGCAGAGAAGCCAAGAATACACAGACCTCGAGACCACGACGGCTCACTAAAGGCACGTCCCGCACAGGCTGCTTCGAAATGAGCCCAGGAATGAATGAAAAGATGGAGCCGGAAGACTCGGAGGAGGCAACTCAGTTTTTTCTTGAACTGGGCTTAAAACTGCTCACGACAGGTGTTTCAGAACAACACAGATTGCCCCGCTAACCTCCCCATAAAGTCAGCTACGTCTAACGATTATATATCGAGTTTCATACAGGCACAACCGAGGACTGGAAAGCAGCCGCCTCTGAAGCCGAGTTTTAGGCGAAGGTGGGAACCTGAATGTGAAAAAACATCTCAGGTCACTGCTGTTGCGAGCACGGCGCCTTCACTCCGCACTACGCGGGCTGGGCTCTCCCAGACCTCCAGAAACGAATCACCCCGCAAGGCACCGGAGCCAGAACACAAAGCCATCCCCCGAGAGCGCTCCCTGCCCGGAGGGCGCTGCGCGGGCGGCAGCGCGGAGCCCCGAGGTGCGGATGAAGGGGAGCTGCTCTCCGGAGTCCTCACGGCCACCCTGCAGGCAGCTCGCTCCTCTGGCGGAGCTCCGCAGCGCAAACCCCGATCTTTAAAACACAAACCATGAGGGAAACGCGGGGCGGCGGCGCGGCGGGGCGCGGACCCGGCTCTTTGTTCGCCGCCGCGGGCAGGCCCGGCCCGGCCCCGGGCCCGACCCTCACCTCGCGGACATCCTGCAGGCACTCGAGCACGGCGAGGTTGTTGGCCCAGCTGTGCTTGGAGCAGAGCCGCACCACGTCCTCCCGGCACACCGCCTCCTCCGACAGCTTCCACCCGCTGCCCGACCCGCCGCCACGGGCACTCCGCGGGGCAGCCGGGCCCGGTCCCCCCGGCTGCCCCGCTCCGGGAAGAGCACCGGCGGGACCGGCAACGCCGGCAGCAGGGCTGGACGCCGCCGGCCGCGTCGCCAGCGCCAGCAGCAGGAGCAGCGCCGGGCCCGGGCAGCGGCTCCGGACACGTCCGCACGGCGCCATCTTGGATTCGCCACCTCCGGCGTCTGCCCGCCCACCCCGCGGCACGCACGGCGTATGCAAATCAGCGCGCTCGTGACGTCGCCCCAGCGGGACGCGCCCCTTTCCTGGTGAGGGGGCGTGGTCCGTTCTGGCCCCTCCTCCAGCACGCGCGGTGGCCCCGCCTCGGCCGTTGTCGCCTCAGGAGGACGAGGCGCCACCTCAGGAACCACCGCGGCTCTGTGGGCCCGCCGGCCCTCGCCGCCCCGCCGGCCTCCAGCACCTCCCTAGCGGCCCCGCAGCCCCTCGGCGGTCCCGCAGCCTTTCAGGGGACCTCGGCACCTCCCAGCAGCCCCGCACCCCCTCAGCCGCTCCGCAGCCCCTCAACGGTTCCCGCAACGGCTCCCGGATCCCCTCAGCGGCCTCCGCGACCCCTCAGCCAGGCAGGGCGACACTGCCGAACCAGCGGCGGTGCCGGGAGGCGAGGAACCGAGCCTGGGCGTGCTCAGCCTGCTGGGAAGGCAGCAGCCAGTCCCGCATCTCCCTCAGCAGGTGTCCGATAGCCGAGGTGAGGTTTTGCCCGAAATCCCATTTCCCACTCGCACTTCGGCTGCCCAGGAACTGAGGAGGTAGGAGACGTAATGGGGAAACTGAACTTTGCGGATGACAGTGTTAGTGAGCTGAACGAGGAACCACGTCTGGACAAGGATGAACAAATACAGAAATACAAAGAGGAATTACAGAAGAACGAACAGAAAATGCAGGCGATCAAAGCAAAAATTAAGAACACTGAAGAAGAAATGCAGGAGATCAAAGAAAAAATAGAGAAGAATGAAATAAAAATACTGGAGTACAAAACAAAAATAGAGAAGATCAAGGAAAATATATGGAAGAATGAAATGAAAATACGGATGAAGAAAGGAAGACATGGGGATATCGAAGAGGAAAAAAGGAACAATGAAGTACAAAAAGAGAATGTAACAAAAATATGGACAAACAAAGAAAAAATACAGGAGCTCAAAGATAAAATACATAAGAACAAAGAAAAAATACAGCAAAACAAATTAAAAATACCAAGGAATGCAGAAAAAATACTGAAGTATGAAGCAAAAGCAGAGAATGAACTAAAAGTACGCAACAACAAAGAAAAAGTACAAGACATCAACAAAAAAATACAGAACATCAAAGAAAAAATACAGGAGATACGAGATGAAATGCAGAAGAACAAACCAACAGAGGACGCCAAAGAAAAAATACTAAAGAATGAAGAAAAAATACGGAAGACTAAAGGGAAACTACATAAGAATTAAGACAAAAAATTGACTGGCTGCTAAAACACCGGAAATCTTTAATAAAATGCTGACATTCAACTTTCCTGCTGTCATTTCTCCATGCTGAGTGCCAAATTATCAGCTGGATTGATCTTCTGCCTATATATGGATGCAGGGCCTGGCCTCTCCTGGGGCAGGATGCAGGGCTGGCTCGAGGGGATGGGACAAACCCAAGAGCTTGGGCCAGCCCTGGGGTAGCTGGAGGGAGCAGAGAGCTGACCAAGGGCAGAAAAACACATTTTGGGGGTGCCATGAGATAGCTCATTTTCAAGGTTGGTGGTTGACTGCACCTCCTGCACTGTCAGTGCCAGGCACTCTGTTCTGTGGGATTTGGCATGTCACAATCCATAGTGGCTCTGGGCTTTGTCCATGGGAATGGAGGGAAATAGGCTGTCAGTGTGATCAGGTCTCCAAAACAGGGTCTACAAGGGCTGCTCCCATTGTAGATGGGATCTACAAGTTCCTCCTAGAGCAGTAAGTGGGGGTTGGATGCTGAATTTGGTGATGGATCATGTAAAAGCAGTGTTTGCAGCCACACAGCCCCCTCAGAGCAGTGTTTTGGGAATCCTGCAGTCCCCTTTACCCAAGCAGCCAGCCAGACCCAAAATTTCATGGTAAAAAAGTACCTGTCCAAGTGCTGGGGCAGTGGCAGCAGTGGGACACATGTCCACCACCAGCTCAGCAACCACAGCTCTTCAGATGTCCTGCCAGCATCTCACTGGGCCAGCTCACAGCACCCTCCTCGGATGAGTTTGCCCCCAAATCGCAGATTTGCTTCCAACAGCAGATGGAAATGGGCTACAGGGTGAATCTCACCTCAATTCCCCTCCTTGTTGACTCCAGGAGCAGTTTTCCCAGCACCAGCTGGCATCAGGCCAAAGTCAAAAGCTTTTGCCTGCATGCCAGGATGCTCCATGGGTGTGCCCTGGCTCGGTGAGGTGAAGCAGAGCTGCAGGGCTGCTCCCTTCCTGCCCGGAAGAAACCCTTCCCTTGGGAATGCTTCTGACTGTCTCACCAAATCCAGGAGCTACCAGAGCACCTTGAGCCCAGGGTGGCCACCAACCTGCAGCCATGTCATCCAGGTGAAGGCAAGGGCAGGAGAGGGAGGAGCAGAATCTCCATGCTCTTGTGCTTGAATGTCACACTAGGACACAGCGCTTGGGAAAGTGGCTTTGTGCTGGCACCCAGGGGCTGTGCAGCTGGGAACACTTGAAAACAAAAGCCAGCAAAATCCAGCCCGTGCTTGGCAGCTTATTTGGTTTAGTGAGAATTATTTGAAGAGTTAGCCCAGTGCAAGAGCTGGCTCTGCTCCTTCATCCATCACAGGATGAAGACAGAACAGAGCAGTGGAGCTGGGTTACAGCTCACTTCTTTCCACCTTCAGGAGATCTCCAGAGACTAGGTTTTTCCTCAAGGAACACCTTCTCCCAACCTTAGATTTTACTAAGATTTTACTTAGATTTTACTAATCCCGTGTTGCTCACTGTTAAACAGGCATTTCATAAAAGAGCCCTATGCTTACCATGTCCACACAGTGAGTTAAAAAAGGAGGAGGTTTTTCTTCAGGCACAGCAACATCTCTGCCTGTGTGTTAACCCCCAGTGGCTCCTTGCATCTACAGCCCCTCTCCTTTGGCAGAAATTCCCTTATTGCTTCATTTTAAGCATTTTAGCAGTAAGGCTTTCACCCTCTGGGTGTTGCATTATGAGCTTGCAGTGCCCTGCTTTTGTAGTGGGCAGCACTTTTCAGTCTCATTGCCTTAAATAATAAACCCCATTTATATGGCCCCAGCTTTGGAGAGTGAGCCCAGGGTGAGCTGAGCTGCTGGGACATCTCTCGCTCCTACCCAGCAGTGTCCTTGCTCTCCAGCTCACCACTTCAGGGAGAACAAAAGTTCTTCCTCAGTCCATGCAAAGGAGCTGCTCCAATTTTTAATTGGATACAGACTGCTTGCTCCCATGTGGCAGTTCTGAATCCCAGCTTAGCCTCCACGCAGTGCCCTGAGGCCCTCTCCTTTGCGTGCAGCCCAGCTCAGCTGCCTCCCTCCAAAGCTTTGCATCCCCCAAAACTTCAGCGCTGCCTTTCCCAGTGAGCAATCCTCTCCACCAACACATCCTGCTGCAGAGAGCCGAGTTGAGCTGACATTCAATGCTATTTCTTCCTGGCTAAGGCAACAACCCCAGTCTGGTATTTCGTGGTTTATTTGCATGACACACACAGGTTCAGCCCCACTGTTCCAGGTTTTCTTGTAGGTCAGAGTCCTGCAGTCCTGCTGCTCATCCATCTTTGGAAATAAGCAGAAGACTACGGAAATACTCAACTTCCAAGGAAGCTGCAGACAAAGAGGAGACAATATTTCAGCTACAACCCTGTGAGTGTTGAGGGCAAGGGGAGCTTTGTGCCTCTCAGGCACAAAGTTTCAGCCTAACATGACCTTTGTTTTTCCCCAAAGAGTGATGCTGTTGACACATCTTTGCCTCACAAACCTTCAGAAGCCTCAGCCCATAACTGCAGAGACTGTTGCCCCCCATACAGATGCAGATCTGTGTTGCAGTTAGCACCTACCATTAAGAAAAAAGATATGGGCAATTTTCCAGCCCATCCTCCAACCTGCCAGAATTCTTTCCCAATTCCACTTATGCTTTCCCAAGCACTCAGTGCTGCTGCCAGCTTGACGCCATTGGAAGCACAAGAGGCTCGCTCCCTGTTCCATGGCCTCTGCTGCTAGTGGAAGAACCAAATTGGACTTGATGCAAGACCAAAGCCCCTGGACCCTCAAATTAATTATGCTTCAGAGGGTGGGATAATTACTGAAATTATTTTGAGACATTTCTTCTCTCTTGACCAGCACATGCTGGAGACAGGATGTTACCTGTAGAGTTTGTCCCAAGGATTAGATCAGCTTTCTAGGACATTGATCCCCAAATTCCTTTTTCTTTTGCACTTAGAGGCACTATTGCCACAGAACCACAGAACATGTAGAGTTGGAAGTGACCCACAAGAATCATCAAGTCCAAGTCTTAGGCCTGCACAGGACCATCCCCTAGAGACACACTATGTGCCTGAGACCATTGCCAAATGCTTCTTGAACTCTGTCACTGTTGGTGATGTGACCACTTTCTTGGGCAGCCTGTTCCAGTGCCCTCTGGGTGAAGAATCTTTTTCTGACATCCAACCTAAACCTCCCCTGAAACAACCTCAGGCCATTCGCATGGGTCCTGTCACTGGTCACCACAAAGTAGAGATCGGTGCCCCTTCTGTTCCCCTGATGAGGAAGCTGCAACTGCAATGAGGTTTCCCCCAGTCTCCTCCAGGCTGAACAGACCAAGTGACCTCAGCCACTCCTCATATGGCTTCCCCTCAAGGCCCTTCACCATCTTCCTTACCTTCCTTTGGACACTCTCTAACAACTTAATAGCTTTTTTATACTGCAGTGAGCAAAGCTGCACACAGGACTCAGGCTGAGGCTGCAGCAGAGCAGAGCAGAACAATCCCATCCCTGGCTGGTGACACTGTGCCTGATGCACCCCAGCACAGTTTCCCACAGTCCATGGAACCCAGTGCTCTGTAACACGAGGGCACCCACAGCTTCAGCTGCCACCCAAGCACAGCACACCTCTTTCAGCAAAGCAACGTGAGCAGGAGGCATTTCTGCCTTCTCAGCAGTATGTCTAAATATCTTTAACTATCATAAAAGCAAATAAACAATGATAAATATCATTATCATAAGTGAGGGAGGCTGTTGACGTCAACATGCCTGAGTGCCCACAGGGGCCAAGAGCAGCTTGGCTGAGGGCAGTCCTGCTGCTGAGGCATTGTGACCCCTTCTGCTCAATTTTCCAGGTGACACTGCAAGGCAGCTGAACTGTTTTTCCCCCATATTCTCCCTTTCACAAACCAGCAGAAAGGTGAGTCTTTTAAGGAATTTACTGCCTTGGTAGAAAATTTGCAAATCTACAAAAGCAGAAAATCTTGTCACGTCTCTTCACAAATGGAAAAGGGGAACTAAATGAAATCCCACAGGGACGCTCTGGCTACCTCAGTGTAACAAGGTTCAGTTTAAGCTGCTTCTTTCGCTTGCTCCATTGCCAAGGTTTAATCCAATTTGATTTGGGACACAAAGTAGCTGCTTTTTCACTCTCCAGGAAGCAGTGGGTACAGCCACAGCAGAGCACAGCACTGGCCTGTCCTGCCTGGTGTGCACACACACACACCAAGCTGTGCTCATTTCTAGGCTCACACTTTGCAGATGACCTTTTCTCATCTACAACATTTTTGATTATTTGTCAAAATCTCACCAGAATCCCTTCAAAAGCTCAAGCACCAGGGTAGGTGCTACAGTAGCAAATTCCCTTGATGTGGAGGCTTGGAGCTGGCTGCTTCCTTACCCTATGGATCACCACAGTCCGACACCAGATCATCCCTATTAGAGGGAGATGTGGAGGACAGCCCTTTTCTGAAAGCATGGCTGTCCAACCCCAGCCTCCTTTTACCCACAGCCACCCCCAACACACCTCCACAGGGAGCAGCAGGGGCTGGATTGTTGCCAATCAAGCAGCCCCCACAGCCAGCTCTGGCCAGTGCTGCACTGTCCCCCAGGCCTGCTTTCACAGGAACTAAAATTTAAAAAGCTACTGCTCTGCAACAGCCTGGAGAAAAATAGTTTAAAATGCCCATACACAGCTAAGAGCAAAGCCCTGTCTGCAGGAGCCACAGCACTGCCTGGCTTTACCTATCACCTCACACCAGATTTACTACAGGAATTGCCAAGGGGCCACCCTGCACCACGATAAAAAAATCTTCCCAGAGACAGAGGCAGAAATAGCCACATAGTGGCTTCGTGCCTGAAACACCAGCAAAACAGCTCAGCCTCTCATGACAGCTGCCCTGCACAATGCAGACACACTGATTACTTTCATCTTTCCATCCCAAATCTGCCCCTTTGACTCCAGACAGAGATGAGCAAATATTTAATTAACACATTTGACCTTTTATCAGCACTCAGTGCTGATGGCTTTCTGCACACCAGTTAGGTGTGCTTTCCTGCAGCCTGCTGCAAACTTGGGAGTAGGACAGTTTTACAAGGTTTCCTCACTTATCTCTGAACATTTTCTGACACTCTCTAGGTTTGAAAACTGAGAATGTGAAAGTGTTATCTTCCATTATTTTAATAGCATTTAAGTTTGTATCTCTTAGTCCTGTATGGTGATATAAAGTAGAAAACAAGTGTTAGAAAATAAAAAATCATAGGACTACCTAGAAAATTAAAACATTTTAATTCTTTTTCATGTGTATGTTTAAAACTTTCCAGATTTCTTGTGGTAAGATGGGGTTGGAGCTCACTGAACATAAATGATGCCTCAGAATACCTGAGAACAAGAAGCTCATTGTACTAATATGGTGGAGAGCATCCTGCTCTTTCTGGTTTAGCTGTTACCAGAGACCTTCTCACAATATCATTCTACCAACCCTTAGTTCCTGATCATTGTTAAAACGCCAAAAATTCTCATATCTGTGAGTCATTTTCATTTAAAAGACATTCCCTGTGTGTAGCCTGACCTTGCTCAACCCTTTTTTTTCCTCTCACCTGGCTGGATAGGATGGTTCAGTGAGGACTCATTCACTAAATACCTTCATTATTTCAGCCTGAAGCTCAGTGTGACCTGGAAATAATACAAAGCAAGAGAAACCTCACCTGCATAAGGGAACCCTTGGTAATGTTCATAAGACATCCAGTGAATGTCAGAGACCTATTTTCAAAGTACAGCAGCACCAGTTATATTTGATAATAATAAACACTTTATTTTTACAGTATAAAAATATAGGAACAAAATACTATACAGAAAAAATATAAAGTTAAGTTGAGATCTTCTCAGTCCCTTTTAAGACAAACAGGATCACATCATGCAAGCCCCAGCCTTCAGCAAATAAAATTATCCTGGCAGCTCAAGTGGTGGCACACTCAATCTGAATGGGACAGCTGCTGCTCACCACATCCAGAAGCAGAGGTGTGCCAAGGGACAACCTTCTAGCACAGGGAACTTTGTCCTGCAGCTTCCAACATCCAAGCAAGTTTGACTTTGTTACATAAAATGGAACTGAAGTCCCCCTCCATGATCTGACCTGGAGATGAGTATTTACTGTAAGGTGCTAAGAGAGCACCTGCCCACACATCCCCAGCTGTGATCCCACCCCACAGGCTCACATTTACACAAACCAGTAGCTGCAGCACACTCACACAAACACAACTGGAAGCTCTCTGTGACCAGTTGTGAAGCTGTAAACTGTCATTTAAGGAAGACAAAAGGTCAGTAAAAACAAGCTGATGAAATCCCTGAGCTTCCACTGGTTCCTCAAAACAGAAAAAATCCAGCCCCCCTACTCCCAAATAACAGAAGCAGCCAGCATTCTTTTCCAATGTACTGGCTGTTTCACTACATTCCTGTCTTTAAGAAAGAACACTGTGGACTGCAGCAGCCAACAGTACAAGAATCATCTCCCTCTTCTTTACCTGTACTTCTCCAGTACTATTTTCATTTTCCACAAACTGTCCAATTTTGCTTGCAGGTAAAGCAGGAAAGAGAGAAGGGAAAGAAGGCAGAGAATTAAGGAATTACAGTGCAAATTATATGCCCATGGGAAAAAAAAACCCCACAAAAGAAAAAGGTTCTCTGTAGATTTTTCAAGCCTGTTCTCTGCATGACCCCAAAACAGGATCCATCCTTGCTAGGGAATAACTGCCAACTGATCCTAGACCTTCAACAGAACACTGGGAGTGTGCTCCCCATGGCAGTGAGCTTGCTTTCACACTGTGTATCAGCAGTGCTACAAGATGCCTTTTCACCACCCAGCAATCACGGCAAGCTTCCACAACAAAGTGCAGTGAGAGTCTCAGGTCTTCAAGCTCCTCTTATTTTATTCATTTGTAGCAGAGATTTGAAAGTCCCTGTGCTGCATCCACAGCGGGAAAAAAAGTGCAATTACACACTGGAGACACTCCAGGAACTATTGCTGTGCTGAGGCAGCTTGTGGAGTTTGACTAAAAAAATTGACAAAAGAAGAAATAGGGGCAGGCCAAAAGAGGAATACAGAAGAAGAAAGAAATTGCTCTGGGCACCAGCACATCCCAGTTCCTCCCCACTGCCAGAAAGGTGCTGTAATGGATCCTGTCTCCTGTAAGCAGCAAGTGCAGGACTGAACACTTGTGTAGGGTTATCAGCAGCATATTTGAACAGTCTGTGGCAAGTGTAGCTCACTGCCATTTATAGATATTCACCGTCTTCTCTGTCAGAGTACCCAAGAGGTGGCTTTGGTTCACTTCCAAGGGGCAGATATCCAGCACAGGCAGGTCAGCTGGCAGCTTCTGCAGCAAGGAACCACTTCCAGCATCCCAGAGCTGTGGGAGGGACAGACAAGGTCAAGGACTGCAGGACTCTCCCCTCCTACCCAGAACAGACCGTCCGCTCTCCAGAAAAGATTCTCTCAATTTACTCATAGGACCCTTTCTCTACTTCCACACCTCACTTGGTCTTTAACAGGTTTGCAGCACAATGCCACCCTGACTACCCTCTCTGACCCCACTCGAGCTCTCACACAGCCTGCTGCTCATCTTCTGCATTTGAGCTGCTTTTTCATACAAAAGGCAACCTGTGTCCTCTTCCTCATCATCCCTAAAAACCTTGCATCCTTCTCCTGCAGCACTTAATACACTTACTATCCCACTGAGTCTGTTACACCACTCACAGGGCCCTGTTGTGCCACTGTGCCCAACCCCATTTCCCTGGGGGACAACAGGAGCTCACTGCCTACAAGCCCTTTGATGGATGGGGACCACAGGCCTTGCCTAAGATTGGGGGTCTCACACTATCAGGAAGTTACATCTGCCACAACACACCAACCAGCACAGGGTAATGTGCATGACAATTCCCACCAAATCACACTGATGCTGTGACTGATAAGGCTTCTCTCCTAAGAACTGCAATAAACCCCCGCACCACACCGAAAGGAGCAAGACATACCAGAGCAGAATTGGATGCCTCATCACCAGCACACACAAAGACACTCCCATCATCCTCTGGGCTCTGAAAAATGGCATTTTTGGTCAGCAGCTTGCAAGTGGGACCAGCACTGAAAGTCTGAACCGGGTTAGAAGAACACACCACATTTTCTGAGCCCTCTGTCAGTGGGCTGCAAGTCAGTTCCATCATCACACAACGCATACATGGGTTATTTTTACCTGTGTAGTAGAAATAAAAAGGTGACTTTTGAAAAATGTACTCACAGATAGGCTTTATCTGTAGGAATACAAGCACCACCACCCTGCAGCTGCCTCCTTTTGTTCATCCCCAGTTTTTCCCAATGTGCAGATGCTCATGGCTCTAGTAAGAGCGGGTGCTGTGTTTCTGCTGTGCCCACAGCACCAAGGCTGCTGCTGAGCTCAGCCCAGAGCAGTGAGGAGCAGTGGTCAGAGCCTGCAGACATCCCAGCACTTACCAGGCCTGTATGTGGCCAGGCAGTGCCGTGTGTGAATCTCTGTCTGGAGATCGATGCAGCCCCCGGGTTCCAGGGCCAGGTGATGAGGCCGGTAGGAGTTCCCAGCTTTCTGCTCCCAGAAGCAGGCTCCTTCCAAGGTCCCAGCCAATATCCCACCATAAGGCAGCGAGGCTGAGGCCATCCGGGGCAGGTAGGACAGTGACACCATGGGGCACCTGGAAGGGTCATTGGCAAGAGTCAGAACTGTCAACTGCAGCTCTGCTGGTGCCCTGCTCGCTGCTGGGCAGGGCACCAGCAGCTCCAGCTCTCCAAATGCATGGCAAAGAAAAGGCCTAAGCAGGCCGTGAGCTGGTCCTTCAAGCAAGGAGTTTCAATGGATGTGTCAATATAAATTAAATCCAGCCTAACTACTGAGCCTTGTGTTTTACAGAAGCAGCAGACAGCACAGATCAGATGACTGCAAATCAGCATTTGATTCCCAGAGTATAAAAATCAGAAGCACCAGAATTTCACATCTCTTTGTAATTTGTCCTTTTGAAATTAAATACTAAACCCAACTCCAAAACAAATTCAGCTCTTCTGTTTATACTGCACCAGTGGGTCTATTTCTGACCCTTGTGTGCCTTAAAAGGAGCACAAGTGCTTGGCACCTGCATAAGTCATATATAAACACCATACAGCCTTATGAGAGTCTTCTCACATTTGTACTAAATGTGAATTTTTGAACAAGAGATTCATATAATACAATTTCAACTATTGTGATTGTTGTGTGATTTATGGAAGAAGCTGTGTTTAACTTGATGTTTATTAGTTGAGAGGAATGATAAATCCTTCTGCCATACCTCGACTTCTGAGGGACCAGTTCTTGGACATGAGAGTTTGTGTCTCTCAGATCATAAATCATGATAGAGCCATTGACCAATCCAGCATAAACATAATTTGTATCATCAAGACACCAGCAGCAGCTCCACACGGGACGGCCAGCATTGTATGTCTGCACCACAGTGTTTGTTGCCAAGCTGCAGAAGAAAAGCAAAGTGATGGCCAGTTGCACAAGTATCTACTGATGAGAAAACTGCATAATTAAAATAAGCTAATCTAGCTTTTTAAAGTCTTCAGACAAACTTAAGACTTCAGTCTAACTTCTTTAGACTGAATTCTCAATTGACTCCTCCTTTACTCCAGACATGAATCTAAAAACCCAAAAAGAATAATCCCTTGGATATTGTCAAGTGATTTATAATTCTTCCAGGCCAATGCTTCTTTTTCCAGTTTGATCTTTGGGGACTGGGAGAGGAAATCTCACAGCAGGGTCTCAGCTGCCTTACTGGCAAGAGAAAGCTAAGTTACTTTTCTGGAAACAATTAGGGGAAGCAATGCTGGTGTGGTCCCATAACACCACATATTCCTGAGATCACAGGGCTCATCTCTTCAGATTACATCTCTCATTAATTATTTCCTCTCTTTTTACACAAGAGGAACAGTATTTATGCCTCAAAAGAATCTAGCTTAAGCAGGAGTGAGACAGTGAGTGACTAAGGACAGTTGAAAGTACATTTACAGTATTAATTATTCCTTCTACAAATCAAGTTTCTAAAGAAGAAGAGAGTCCACAGAGGGGCACAACCCAGAATAGCAGATGAAGTTGGTATCAGATCAGGATGTATTTGCAAAGGGCAGCATTGTCAACATGCATTTGCACACTGAGAACAGCACAGAAGACTGCACATATCAAAGTAACTCCGGATATCCTTTGTAACACATGTGCTTCTCCCTGGGGAAGGTGATTATGCTCAGGACTCCAGAGAAACAAGTAATTGCTCCCAGGTAAGTGTAAGGGGAACAACTACAAAGATCTAGCTGGGGAAACAGGGAGTTTGATACCAGAGCAGTGACTGGGTCAAAACAACAGGATGAAAAAAACCCCCAAAACCAAACAAACTCACAGTGCTATTTTAAACAACTGCAAGCCAGAGCAGGAGACATAAAAGCATCTTGGATAATTCTTTTGGGGAGGATGACTATGAAATTACTAACTAGAGAAGAGAGATTGCTAAAGAAGGACTATCCTTTCAGAGGGAGACTGAAAGAAGTATGAAGATGCTGCTGAAGTCAACACCTAACTCCAAGACATTCTGGGATCAAGCACAAAAGCAAGAGGATCACAAGCTCTGATGCAGCCAACCAGGCAGTGAGAAGCAGATATGGAAGTGTCTGGCTCCTTGTTGCAGTGTCTGCTAACTCTTCAGATTAAACCATGAAAAGAATTATCAGCCCAATCAGTTAGAAATCTGACACCTTGACTTGAGCATCAGAGACAGTTTTGTTTACTTTTAACTAGTCTAGCCAACGTTTCAACATGGTTACAGGAAAGAAACATTCTGTACATTTCTGTTGCAGGATTAAGTTCTGCTCATTGCTTCACTTGTGGGAAAGAATTGAAACTAATTAGTCAAAAACCAGACACTTATCCTGCCTAACTCAATAGTGACAGACAGATTGCACAGAGATGTTAATAATATACCTCAATAAGAATCAATCAGCCAATAAAGTTTTGAAGCACTGTAAGATTAAGACTGAAGAGCAGCAAAGCAGCAAGAAAACACACTCAAACTGTAAATTCTAACAGGACTGGACACATTTTTCTCTCAGTCTCTGCATAATTAGTCTCCAACCTGCTGCTTTAAGTCTCTGCTAGCTCTAGAGAGCCTCTAACACATGCTCAACAATGCTGTTTATGCATTTCATATCCCAGATGAATTCCATGATCTGCAAGAAGTTTAAAATCAGTGAAGTTGACATTAGTGCAGGGAAGGAGGAGCCCAGCCTAACCATCCCTTATTTCTGCTTTATGATGTACAAGTTCTCATGCCTCACATTCCCCTGCAGTGTGAAAAACCACAGAAAACCAAGTGGGCAGTAAATGTCATGTCTATATATTATGTTATTTATTCTCAACACAGTTGGCCAATCCATGCTGAATTACTTGTTTTCCACAGGAAAATAATCAGAGAGACACCTGCACCTTAAAGATACAAAAGCATCAATAAGTCCTCCCTTCTGTTAGTTCCCACAGGCAGGAAGAATATGCAGACCTGATCTCATCTTTGCAGCGTCTTTCAGAAAGCAGAACAGCAAATGCTGCAAGACAGAACAAAATCCAACCCAACCTCTTGCACACAGCCAAACCCTGCAGGGACAGGCAGGGCTCACCTGGTGAGTTTGAGAGTGTTGTCCAGGGCAGCAGAGAGCAGCAAACCATCGGCTCGAGTGCCGAAAGCCAGGCCCCGGATCTGTTTGCTGTGGATGGGGATGTACTGGCTGCTCTTCAGGTTGGCCAAGCTCATCATCTTAACACCATAACCTGCCACAGAAGAAGGGTAAAGCAGATTATTGAGAAGCAGAATATGCATAGAACTGTCTATTCTATGCCAGAACTACAAAGTCTGTATTGAAGCTTGTGGTGGGATGAACATGTAAGTTATTTGCTCTTCTGGGTAAGAACTGCCACAAATCTTTAATTCAGATGGCAGCAAAGCTAAATCCTTAAGGATCCCAGTCAGCAAGAGCAAATTCAGTACCAGTGCTACAATTCTTGTTACAAGGCCTGCTGCTCTTTAGCCAGCTTCTTCAAAGACACTCTTGCACAGATAAAACCACAAAGAGCAGGATTACATGGCTATTTAAGAGAACAAGCATCACAGCAAAGAATGGGTACAGGTGAACTTAACCTGTGTGCTACAAGAGTCACCACAAAGGCTCCATTCAGAGATCCAGTCCTGGCTACAAATGCCAGAAAAATGAGACCAGTTAAATGCAGAAAAGCACTTTGTTATGCCTAGATAAGGCACATTAACCTCAAACCCATTAACCAAATAGAGTAACTCTCATCAGTCAGAATGCATTTGGTAAATAAGCGCTCTCAGACTCCTAATGCCACATGTATTGCACTGAAACAGCCACTGGCACTGGTCCAGATGTCAGGTCACTGGCCCCTGGACATAACAGTGAGACAAAACCAGGGCTGCCCGTGACTTCTTGGCTTCCTGTTTCCTCATTAGGGAATAGCATTCAGGCATTCATATTAAAAGGAGTTTTCTTTTGGTTGGGTTTTTTGTTTGTTTGTTTTTTTAAGAGTACTGACTAATCAGCTGTATGTGCATCAATCCACCTGCACTTTGGGAAGCAGCGTTTCTCACTTAACCACTGGAAGTTTCTCTGCAGGCCCCCCCTGCCTGGCCCCTTCTCCTTTCAGAAGGTCCACCTTTGCAAGGATTACAGGACACATCTTTTACCTTCCTGTGGATGTAGCATTCCAGCAGGACAGCTGCAGACCCTCTGCTAGGACTCTGCCATAGAAGTGCCAGGAAAACAAGCCCCTTTGCTAGGCAGAGACTACCAATGCAGGGGCCAGATGAAGTATGGGGAGTCTTACAAGTATTCTCAGTCTACAAGGCACATGCAAAGGCCAAGCAGAAAAGCAGGGAGCAGGGACAAAGCAGAAATGACAGTGACTTGTACTTCTGAGCCTCCAAATGTTGACTTGCTTAATTACCAGGAATAAAAGTAGACTGTGGAGAAGGCTGTGATACCACAAGACAGCCCAGTGAGTCACAGTATGCCATGACTCTGCAGTTGCCAGCCTGAGACACCAAGAACACCTTTTCCAAGTGGTACTTGCGCTGGCTTTGGCTGGAGGGGAGGCTGCCTGCGAGGCAGGGCCGGGAGCTGCCGGGCTGCTGAGAAGTGTTCATGTTGTACTGGGCCACCAGAGCCTTCAGCTCCTGCAAAGAAAGGACCCAAAGAGCTTTAATGCATCACCAGCAGTGCAACCTCCTGTGCTCTCTGCTTCCTGTGCTCCAGCTGTACTTGTTCTCAGATAAAAGAGGGAAATATAGTCCTCTTTCCATGCTAATCCTGAAGTACTATATTTCTAAGTTCATAGCCTAGGGCAGTGAGCAACAGAAGCATTCAAATGCTGTGTAAATATTGGCAAAATGTATTCAAAGTGTGTTATTGTATATATTACACCCTGTGAAAGAGAGGACTCTTGGGCAACACATAAAAGCCAGTAACAACTATTACCAGATCAATGCTGTTTAGAAGGGAATGAACTGCCAAGTATTATGAGCCCCTAAACCACAAGAGAAAGTCAATTAAAACCATTTTCCAGAATTTCCAGAATACCCCATAAAAAAATAAAAGCCCAAGAATCAACACAAAGGGCGTTGCAGGAAAGAAGTCAGCCTATTTAATGACAATGACCCTGTTCTTGTAAACCCTGTGCAGCAAATTCCAGGAACAACACAACTCTCAAGAGCTCCAGCTCTGTCTTCTGCCACCTCTTCCCCTCTTTTCCTCCACCTCAACTGATGAATGCTCAAGGATATTCAGCAAAGGCATGGCCAAGAACAGCTTCTGTGAAGAACAAGGTATTCCTTGAATTCCTTTTTCTGCTGAGATCATCAGGGGTGAGGTGGGAATCAAGGTAGTGGCATCAGCATATTGTGAGTTAACTAGAAGTGTCCCTTCCCAAAAAGTATTTTGACCATCATGTAATCCAAGGTCAAATCCAAACAATACAGAATCTCAGGGATATTTAAGAGGGAAGGTATACTGAAGGAAAATTGCTACTTGCTTTCTGTTGTCTGAGCAACGCAGGTTCTGGTTCAAACATTATGTAATCTTTAAACAATTAAGGGTCACAAGAATGATATTATGAATATATCAGTAATTGCAAGTCAGCCTCAATAGTGAACCAGCCACCACCACTTAACCTGCATTGAAGGAAAGGCAGCAATTTTCAGAAAGGCAAGATCAAAGTTTGAATTCTACATTAATAGTTATCAAGACCTATAACTTTTGGAAGCTGCTCAAGAGGAGAGCAGTTCTGATACTTTACAGAGGTCTGATCTCTTTGGCATCAAGCACATTGCAGATGTTCCAAGGGAATACAAAAATGTAAGGAAAAAAAAAAGGAAGCTGGAGACTCCAGATCATCCTATTAGAGCAAGAAAAGACAAAACAACCTAGGAAAGAAGAAGGGGTGTGAGGATTGTCAGGATACTTATGATGAAAGATGCAGCTTCAAGCTTAGAGTAAGCAGTCAGTCAAAACACAGGTAACTTAGAAGAAAGCAACTTGGGGGGGGGGGGGGGTGACCACAACCACTGGGAATCAGAAAAGATTAAAATGATCTGTTGCTCTGGGGACCTTACAAAACTCTCCTTGTCACCTGCACTCAACATTCAACTTTCACACAAGTTATTAAAAAGGAAACCAGGCAATTAAAATCACAAGGATTATTAGTACAATGTTTACATTTAAACACAATGGACAAACCCAGCAGAACCAGGAAGTCTTACTGGAGGCACATTAGCAAGGTGATTAAAAATGTTCCGCTGCAGACAAATTCCACTAATTGTGCTCAAAAGAACATTCTGCTCATTATGTAAAAGCCTATACTTTCCTTTAAGATGCTTTGCAGTTTTCCTGATGCCTGGTGTCAACTAATGGCCTTGAGAGCAGACTCCTCTCTCTGCACATGCTATGACTGTCTCTAGATTTCAGCTTGCCTTTGCAGTGATGAATGAACACAGTCACACCAGGGGGAAAGAATGGGCTATAGAGCAAAAGTCTTCCTCAGGAGCATACAGGAGGAAAAGCAGAAGAGCACAATGAATAGGAAAGGAAAACAAGCAGCTACAATAAATTCAGAACAGTTTTGAGTTATTAGGTTACCGCCCCAATAGCTGATATGAAGCTTTCAAGACCAAGGCAGGTATCAATGACTGTCACTCTCTGTTTCCCACAGAGCTCTTAGAGAAGCCACACCTGGCACTGCACAGCCCCAGCCCTGCCTTTAACAGAGAAACACAGGACAGGACAACCTCAAGCTGTGGTGCAGCACTGCAGACATTCCACCGTCCACCTTGGGGTTTGGGTTCAAATTCAGTCTAAAGGACATGGAGCATTTCTAACTGGTTTCACAATAAACAACAGCAATGAAATACCAGCTTCCACTTCCCCCAAGCTGGAGGTGACAACAGATCACAAAGATGAACAATTTTTATTCAATAAAACAATTAGCCCATTTTTTTTTCCTAGAGGTATTGAATACACAATTTTTTATTGATATTTTGCCATTCAATTTTTTTTTGAATGCTATGAAAATCGTATTTTAAAAAACCTTTTCCATTACATCAAGAAACATAAACTGATCTCTGTAAGGGTCACAATCACATTTGCTTTCTTCTCCACAGCAGCATGCAGTCTCCTGCAATTTCCCTACCAGTCTTCCTTTTCCTGCTCCATACCCAAACGAGCTACTGCTTCCCATGTGCAAAAATCAGATCTCCTACCCCAGCTGATCAGTGTTATTAATACTAGAAGGCAGAGATGGTTTACTTATCATTAGCAACTTTTACTGAAAATGCTGGCAGATTCAGAAGTACTGCAGTAGGTCACATTTAATTCCCAAGTTCTTTCTGCTCCCAAAGGAAAAACATTAGGTAAAAGTAAGGTGTCAGCAGCATTGGCTCCAAAACACAAGCCTGAACCTCTGTGGTTCAGGGGTGGGCAGGACACAGCTCAGCACAGTCCCCACTCCTGAGGGCTTTCTTCCAGAGCTCTCCTCATCTTCAAGTTCATTTCCTCATGTATTTTCATATAGCTAAAGACTTAAAAAACATCAATTTCCTAGTCTCAATAACATTACATACTTCAATAACAAAGTACAATGAACAAGACTCTTAATGGGTAAGAGCACAGAAAAATGCATACAAACCTAAAAAAGGTCACAGCTAGTGCCATGACTGCTGCTGGGCACAGCTCAAGTGCATTAGCAACAAAAACCCCTGAGCAGGGCTGGGCTAGAAACCTCCCAATCTAAATACTTCTGTGCAAGTAGTTAATTTACTCTACGACTTCTCATAAAACAAGGAGCTCATTAGGCATCTGCTCAAAATGCAATCAAACAAGTTAAAGACTTTTGTGGACTTCCTGCTGACTTTTTTGTTCCCCAGTATATTGTTTTACTTCCAGTTTGTTCACAGTATAAACAAGCACCTTAAAATTGCTTCCAGCATTTGCATTAACCACTACAGTACAATGATGAATGCAGTAATAAATACTGAAACAGAGCTTAAAGAACACAAGGTATTTAATCTTTATAACATGTGACTTCAATTCAGTTAAACTGGATACTCCATCATTTAAGACCAAATGAATTGCAGGAAAACATTATGGACCTGCAATATTACCTTATTTGCATTTTTTAAGCCAAAGTTTGAAGTGGACTAGCTTTTTATTAGTGATGATGAGCATATGGCTTCATGCAGGAATGTAGAGAATTTATAAAGCCTTATCTTATGTCACACAGGAAGACTTCAGCAAAGAGGATGTTGTTTAATGTACAGATATGAATAGCCAAGGCTATAAAAAAAATTCCAGGAATAAAGAAAAGCCTAAAAATAAGCAGGCTGCTAAAGAGTGAGAGGATATCATCTGCCTCATTCAACAAAAGGTAGCAAACTGGCAATAAAACAGACTCTTGGAAAACCTAGCACTGGTGGAATACACCAGCTAATTCAGTTTGAAGCACTGGCAGAGTCCATAACTTATAGGAATCCTGAAAAAGCAGCTAGGAGGGGTTGCAAAATATCTCAGTGTTGCATAAGCCAGAAGGAAGCAGTCATTCAACAACCTATCATTTACAGTGAGTAATTTGTGCCCTAAGAGGTGCCTCTCAGCAGCTGCTCAGGCCATGTACAGCCTCCCCTATTTGACAGGCCAGGTCCCAGGGCACCAGAAGGTGTTACACTGAAATGTTGACTAACCTTCAAAAAACTCCAAAGCTCTAGGGTATTTTTGTTTTGATTTTGCAAGTAGCCATGCCTCTTCATGAACTGCTTCTCAAAGACTCTAGACTAACTAGTGATAATAGATTGCACTGCAGGTTTACTACTGAGATTTCTAAAGCTTATTTTGATGCAACCACAAAAAGACAAGGAGACTAAGTCTGGTTCTTTACTACCATATCTCTCCAGGCACCACAAAACCTGAGGGGAACCTGCAACATCAGCAGCCAGACAACTCTAGTGCTGTGCTGCAAGTTCAATTAAGTCTTAAAAGGACAAGAAAAAGTCAGAGTTTTTGTAGCACACATGAATATTCCAGCCCAGGAAGTCTCTACCAGCTTGGGATGATTCACCAATTGAGTTTACTAAATCTTGATGATAACTAAAACTGGAATCCTGTCTTCTCACCCCTAAGGGAAGATGGAAAAGGCAGGCTGAAGAGGAAGAAACACTCTGTGTATTTGTAGCTTGAGACTCACCTGAACTTGCTTGCGGAGTTTGCTGCATTCATCTGTGAGCACCTGGAGCTGGAGACGGCTCTGGGCAGATTCCAGCTCCGCCTGCCTCCGCAACATTTGCTCCTTTTCTAAAGAGCTGCAGGAAGGAGAGGAAAGCAATCCTTAGGACTAGGTATTATCTTGGATACTTTTCTGGGCTGTCAGCTCCTGCCCTCTGACTTCATCCCACCATAAGTCCTGTTCAGGCAAATCCACAGTCACAGAAAACCTGGTACTGCACTAACCCAACACATTCACCTTGAGATATTCAGTTATGCAATTGTTCTGAATGACTCACTCCAAAGTATTGTTCCAACAGCCTTTCTCCTCATCCTCTCCAAAAGGATTAATTTACCAGAGGAGAGTGAAAGAGAAATCAATTTTCTTTCCCCTACAGAAACACTTAAGCGAATCCTATACCATCATGTCCATGTAATACACTGTGTCAGTAACACAGCACATCGTAGCATAACTATATAATAGCAAGATCTTCAAGCTTGTCTCTACTAAGAGTAGCTAATCTTGTATTTTAGGAAAATATATCTGAAGCAGAAAAAATTATACAGATAAATTCTCTGTGAATGCCCATAAAGAAGACACACTTACTACCTCACCTTGAGGCCCTAAAGTTCACACACACCATTTAGCAGCAGCATTTTCGTTAGGTTACTTGAATTTATTTCTCTTTCATACAGGCTTACGTGAAGGAATAGCTAAAGTGGGGAAAGAAACACCAACACTCCTTAAAATTAGCTGCACACTTGGTCTATGTTGCCCACTGCATTCTGTACGTCAAAAGCTGCAATATTCCAGTTATTTCTGTCATTCATGTGCAGGGAGCTCTAGCTTGCCTAAGAACATGCCTTGCATGTTCCAAAGCACAGAATTCTGTCATTTCCTTAGAGGTTCCAAAGCACAGAATTCTGTCATTTCCTTATAGCTTTTTCATATGATTTTTTTTCCCCCTGTAGAAGAAACAGGTGAAATGCCTATTTAACAATCACAAACACATTCTTTATGTCAGTAGTCAAAGCCTGAAGGCTGGTGGGTTTTTTGAATGTGACAAACAAACCCCATGATCTTATACCTAATTTAAGACTACGTGCAAACAAGACTAATGCATGCACACACACATCTCTGCTCCACTCATGGCTGTGTGCCAGAAGGCAGCCACTGCCAGCAGCTCCATGGACCCACAGACAGTCACTGCTCCCTGCCTTACAACAACAACAGGAGGCAGAGAAGGGGCAAGGCATATGGGGAATTGCTGCAGTGAGGTTCTGAGACACAAACAGAAGTCAGGCAACTACCCCTTCATGAGAGATAACAAGATTTACACACCCAACTCTCTTCTGTGCTTTTGAAAAAAAATAATATATATCATTTATTTTTCTGTGTTAATGCAGTGAAAGTAGCATCACCCTTCTAAGGGTACACTTCAAACACCATCAGGCTGTGGCAATCTGGAGAGAAGAGAGATTCTTCCCTTCCTGACTGTTACTCCTCAGTCATTTCTGATCTATAATTACCAGGATAGTGAGATTTCTGTTGAAAGACTGCCTTGAAAGAACAGTGGTATAATTGCAGACAAGTGAAGAAACCCCAATTAAACTCTATTCAACACAAGACTCAGAAGAACTCAGATATCTACAGCATTTTCATTTCAGAATAGTATCTGTGACAGTATCTTACTGAAAAGAAATGAGTCCCCATTTTCATACCTGCTTTTCCCTTTTTCAATACAAAGTCTACATTTAAGCTGGAAAGGGAAATGGGAGTCATAGTAATGCTTGCTGACCTTTTCCAAGTTAAGCTACATGAAGAGTTTGACAAAGCAAGATGGAAAGTGATTCATATGAGGTATTACTCTGTTTAATGCATACAGAAAAGGTGGCAGAAAAGGTCAGCTATTCACCCTCCTTGCATTCCTAACCATGCCTTGCTTTTCCCATCTAATGATGAATTAGCAATATACAGCTTTTGGGCATCAACTTTGCATGTCCTCCTATGATAACATTTCAGGATATAGCACAAGACACCTTTTGCTGTTTCAGGACTACAAAACAGAAACTGAAGAATTCTGTTCCAAAAGAAAATTAAGACGTGCAACGCAGCAAGGCCTTGGTTCTTTAAGGTAGCTACACTCCTGATACACCCCAAGGGAATGCACACATTGCTTCAGACCATGGAGGAAATGAAAGCATGGAGCAGCAGGAGAGTGCAGCTGTCACTGCAGGTACCTGTAGGTGCAGACTCCCTACCTTCTCATGCGCTCCTGCTCGCTGGTGTCCAGCGCCTTCAGCGTGCGGGCGTACAGCACCACAATGTCAGAACGCTTGGCTTCTTGTTGCACTGAAATCAAACACAAGCTCAGGTCATCTACAGGAATTTAACCATCCAAACTATGCATCCCTACGAGTCCCTAGGTATGGTTTTATTTAGCTCTGAAAGGAGGGGCTTTCTGCTGGAAAACAATGCCACAAACACAAGTATGTTTGCAAGGTGCTCCCTCGTACAGACACCAGAGCTCTAAGCAGGGCTACAACTAAAGTTGCATATCCTGCTGCACCTTTAATAATCCATCTCCTTGCCTCCCACTAAATGCATTCTGCTAATGCACCAGCAATGCAGCTCAGTCAGGTAAGTTCCAGGGACAAAAAATCCCAAATCAGACAAAGAAGAGAAAACAAGATCTAGAACAAAACACCAGCCCAACTTCAGGTCTGAAAACACCAAGGCTTGATGCTTGGCCAACAGACAAGGATTTAGGAACCCCTGAGCATACTCCCAACTCTTATTTCTGTACAATATTCCTTTAATCACATTGTACAGGCCCAAATCCATAGAAGTGTTCCAGTGTTGCATGAAACACTGACATCTCACTGACTTCAGTGACACACAGGGAGGCAGATATTTCAATAATTTCATGCATCTAGCTGCAATCACTTAGTACATTATATTCACCTTAAAAAGAAGGCAAGTTAGAACTTACAGATGCCATAATTTCTTCCAAGTTTATTTTGCAAATATTTTTTGTTGATAAGAAAAGAGGCAGGTGAATACTCAGATAGAGTAACCTCAGCTAAAGATTAAATTACTGTATGCTTTAAATGCAGACTTATCTATTACTTAGCAGCACAAAGTTATCACAAGCAAGTGTCTCAGAGCAGAAAACCTCCCTCCCTTTGTAAAAACTGCAGTAAATGGCCAAGACAGTTTTCCTGGCAGCCAGCAGCTGCCACTGGCAGGATCAGGAATGCTGCAATTTCACAGCAACTCACACTCAAGCCACTTGGTATACAGACCATGCACAGCAACTGTGGGCCATTCAACCAGAGAATGCCCAGTTGCAAAGGAGGGGGACTGAAAATGAAGGAAAGATGATTTAGCTTCAAGGTTCTCTCCAGAGCAAGTTCTCCCAGGAACTTTTTAGTACTTGTACCATTGGAAGAGAAAGAGGGAGCAAACAACCCTTGAGATGTTAGTGTTCAAGAAGAAAGCAGTCACAAAATTCCAAAGAGTAAATATGCCAGGCAATTCTCTCAGAAATCTGTCTGGGCCTGAAGTGGGGGAAGAAAAACTTACACAGAATTGACAGAGGTAAGAAAAATCAACTTTGGGCCTTTGCTATGGCAACAGGGATTCTTTAGGTTTAGTCACAGCACACGTCAACAGGAAGTTTCTTGTTGAGAGGAGGGAATCCTGCAAAGTCAAGCAAGAATACAGAAGCTCTCAAAATGACAAAGCCAAAGGAACCCTGGGCTTCCAGCCACTGACTCAGAAAGTGCCAGAACTGAATCCTATTTACAAGGTACTCATTGACCTATTTTTTGTCAACATTCCTTCATGGAAAAAAGGAGTAAGGAAAGGAAACACATCACATAGAAGTGCAGACCTTATTGAAGGAGATTAGTATTAACCATGGAAAGAAACCCTTCAAAAACTGATTTATCACTTGCAAAGGGACATTAAAAGATGTAACCTGGTTCTCAGTTTGCTCTCTCTCAGCTTCCTCAACAAACTGATCCTCTTAAAGGCTGCAAAAGCACACACAGCTCAAAACAGATTAATCAATTGAAAACTGAATTAGATGATCTTTAGGGTCCTTTCCAACCCCAACCATTCTGTGGTTCCAAAACAGTTCTCAGATACATTTCCTGTCCAATAACACAGTCATTATGCTTAGTTAATTGTGTCTAGGAATCCATCTGCCATTTCCATTCCAGGTGGTTCTCTCCAGCACCAGACTGGGGCATTCTGAAGCCATTTCCAAGTTTAGTACTTGAACTCTCAAACCTTTACATCTGCTACTCACAAATGCTCTACTTCAGGGAGAAGATCCAAGTCATAACCCACCCTTTAAAGTACTGCTAGTTGTTACTGGGCTAATAACCTCAAAATAATGGTGGGGTTTGTTACTTCTGACAGCAGTCATGCAGCAACCAGCTGTAACACTTACAGTGACCACATCTGAGGCACAATTTGGGCACACATAATAAGTGCTTTAAGTGCTTTCCAGTGCACATAACAGCCATTTTACCTGAGGGCACTTCCCTGCCTGTCCCTTGAGCCACCTCTCAATGCAGGTGTAGCCAAAGAGGTGCCCACAGCGCAGCGCAGACAGACGGTGCTCCCCAGCATTGGTCCACTGCTCAAAGCAGATGGCACAGGTATCTCCCTCCTCCTCCTCATCTAGAGGTGCAACAGGAACTGATGGCTCCAGTTTCTTTAGTGGAGTT
Source organism: Molothrus ater (assembly GCF_012460135.2). Taxonomy (NCBI): domain Eukaryota; kingdom Metazoa; phylum Chordata; class Aves; order Passeriformes; family Icteridae; genus Molothrus; species Molothrus ater. The sequence continues at coordinate 13,339,951 of NC_050489.2, read as the reverse complement.
GTCTAGGATTAAAAATACAACACAACTGTTTCAGAAAATGCAGCATTTATCATATATAATCTGTCTCCAAAAGCATTTAGTTCACCTTACTTGCTTTTGCTGGACTTCAGGTTCATCTTCATGATTTTCATGTACTGCAGAAGCTTGAGACAAAGTTTGAGGTGGCTCTGCTTGGACCTGACTGGAAACTAAAGAAAGCATTGCTTAAATAATCTGATTCATAATGGGGTGAAAAGCAAAAGATGCTTTGATCTGAAATCATCAGGGCACAGGTTAAGTAGTGACACAGCACAGGTTACTTACAAAGCTTCAGATCAGTGCCCTGGACACATTCTGTGTGTAAGGCCTTCTATATATAAGCCGTAGTGCTGAAAAAATTTATGTTTCCTTTTATGAAAAGCAACAGAATTTCAGTAAAAAGGAGAGGTCTGTTAAGGACAGC